>NW_028328292.1:2259978-3460903 GCF_048544385.1 Mastigoproctus giganteus | reverse complement strand
TCCAAATTCCAGTTCTCCATTCCTTATGTCTGCGTGACACCATGTCTATGATATCCTAACAGTATCTGCCTTTGATATCTTAATCAGCACTTCAAATTCATCAAAATTATTTACTACTCCTAGCATTGGTGTACATGGAAGTATACATGCATCTGTTTTTACTCTTAGTTACCCCGACACAGCCCATGTATTTACTTGTTCCACGATGACTCCCAGCAATTCTTGAAATCCCCAGCACCTTGCTTTCCAGGTTTCTGCTCATTCCAATAGAAGCAGTGCAAGAATCACTTTCACTGCGGCTCCTGTTAATCTGTTAGTCTGTGAATCCCCCAGCAAATTCTTGCACACATTCTATTTATGTGCATCCCATTCCTGTAGAAGCTGTCTCTCCTGTTAACAAGCACAGACCACGCTGAAAAAAATTCTACCCCACGAGCCTTACGCAATCTCTCTTGAGATGAATTGATTGACAAGGCTCTCATCATATACTCCCTCCTATTGTGTCTGAGCAGAATTGTAGATTCAAATTTTACCCTAACTCGCAACTTTTTTGTATATTGACCTGTACTTGATAAGTAAGTCTGCAGATCTGCTACTCTTAATGTCATTAGTTCCAACGTGTTCAGTCATGAAGATTTCTTTTGAGGGAAAAGTAAGGCCTATGGAAATTTAATTAATATTAAAAACTTTCCAGGGACTACTGAAACATACACTGATAATTTGGTTTTGATCTGACTTTTCCTTCTCAAGTAAGGCTTGAAAATCAAAAAGAAATGAAGTTTTTATGGGGAAGGGGATCCTTAGGGCTGTCAACTCAGAATTGATTCTAAAACCTTTCTAGCCACTCGCACAACAGAACATACGCAAAAGATTTGGTGACAAAATGACATTTTCTTGTTGAGTAACATTGAAACATACTTCTATTTATGTATAGAGGGAAAAAAATTACAATTTTTATTGGTTCACTTTTAATGAAATTTGGAATGGCTTGACAAAATGAAAAAATGGAAGTTTGTATGATATTTGCTTAATCAGAGCTACTTTCTATTGCTAAATAAGCATTAATTACAGTGACCCATTGGTGGAACCCATTGCTGAACATAAATGGGAAGGAATTTTAGTGGAAAACAAGAGCAGGATAAATAGGCAGATAAGCAACCAGTAACTGTGATTACCATTTGCAAGAACTATCAATGTGTGCTAGTTAAAAGAACACAAAAACAAAAAAAACCCTGACGTATTTGCTGTAACATAGTTGAAAAAATGGAATTTTTCATCTTATTATTTGGATCTTACTACTCGTGTCTTAAAAAGATTGCAATAGAGATGCTCTTTGGAAGAGTCCTAGGAAATTGCTTTTTAATACACAAAAATTTCAGCTCTAGTTTTGAGAAGATATTGTAAAAATAAACTTCAGAACCAAAATAATAGTGCTTTCCCAAAAGCATTTGTTACGCAAAAGTACAAATCCACCACATCCAAAAACAAGATGGGTTAGTAAGAATATCTGATGATTGCAGAGAATGCTACAGAAAAATCAGCCAGGATGAGGGGATAAAAGTAACCGATGCTAGAGACAAGAAGGTGACAATATATTGGGAAGACTAAGGACAGCTCCCATTATTTCAACATAATGCACTCAAAGTAAATATATTAGAGTAATTAAACTACTGTAATTAAAAATAGTTGTTACAAATAAAAAAATAGTTTGAAAAGTGGAAATAATGAGCAGGGCGGTATATGCAAAAGCCATGTAATGCACTTTGGCTTCAGAATTGATTTTAGAAAATAACTAGCTCAAAGATTCTAATCAGATTGGTTGGATTTTTTTTTTTTTTTTTTGAGAAAGTCAGTGGAGTTATTAGAAACAGTGTACCACTTACTACATAACAAAATCTGACAGTACTGTGCATTGTTATATTCTTGCCTCTTAGTATGTGCAGTGCTTTTAAATTAATTTTATACTAGAATTATGCCTCAAGCAAGAGCAGGCAAGAGTACCATAAAAGGCAGTTCTTTTGCAAATCACAGCTACATTTATTATGAAAACCATGGCCTTTTTATGCTGGAGACAACATTAATGCAGCACAAAACACAATAAAATCCTCTATGGAGAGTGCTGGTCCCATGAGAAGTGGCTGTTGTCAGTAAATATTGTCGGAGAAATGAGAAACATATTTTATAAAATGAATAGATGGAATAGGACTGGGACTTTTGCCTTGGACAAAGTTTGACATTGTAAAGCAGCTATCACTGTTCAAGAGTATCATCATACAAAAGGTGATTTGTGCATATTACTGATAATAAGAGTAGAAGATCTGAGGATTTACTTAACAAGTGCAGGGCAATGTTGAGGAAAAAGTCATGAGTTAGAGTTTGCAATTCTCCCCAAAATGTCTGCAATTCTACCCAAACATGATAGGAGTGAGTCATTCAATTCAGCCCTGGGTAGACTGTGCATGCATGGATCATGGGATAGAGTTTTCTCAGGGTGGTCTGTGCTTGCTAACGGGAGATATTATTTTCACACGGATGGAATACACTTAAACAGAATGAGTACAAGAATACTTAATGATGCTATATAGGCAGTGTTAGGCAGATCAAAAAACTGCTACCTTGGGGGCATACACAGATTCATAGATTAATAGCGACCATAGACAGAGGTATAATTGATTCTTGTACTGCTTTTGCTGGAACCTGCAATAATCAAGAAACAAAACATTGTTGATTTCAAGGCCTGCTGGGGATCCTCATGGAATAAACAAATATATGGGCTGTGTAAGGTACTAAGAGTAAAAACAGGCGCATGTAATGCTAGGTGCATTGTAATTAAATTTAATGAATTTGGAGTAGTGGTTAAGTCACTGAATGCATACATTGTGGAGATATCAGAGACATGCTTATCACTCAGACATAAGGGATGCAGAATTTGATTATGGGGAGTGCAATGTGTTCAGAAAGGACATACAGGAGAGGAGTGGTGGAAGGAATTATGATCTTAGTTAAGAAGCACATAAAATATAAGGCAGTATATCTGGCTGATGTGGGAGGCATGCAATGCTAAGTCAGTTTAGCAGCAAATCGTTGATTGCTGGAACAAGCTGAATAAATTCAAAGGTCAACTGGACAGTTACCTATATGAAGATGGAAGCATATAATTTCTATTTTCTTATCTACTTGGTGTTTTTTTTTTCCCCTTTTTTTTTTTTTTTGTCAGTGCAGCGATTGCCTGTATCTTCCTTGGACTATATGGCAAATACTATTACTATTAAATCTGTGTCAACAAATTCAAAGAAAAGCAGAAATGACATCTTTACTTACATAAATACTATTAGTAAATTTAATAAATTAAATTTAAATTTACTAATATTATTATCAACGTAGAACATATTGAGTATTACAGCTCTGATTCATACTATCTAATTACATAAATACTAAAAGGAAGGTGATGAAAGACACTGGCCTGCTAGTATGAATGGTTTAAATGTTAATGATTATGCTCAGTTTGCTTACAAACTGAATAGATATATATATGTCTCTCCATTCACACAAGAGTTTTTTTTTTTTTTTTTTTCTGGATGGCAATGTCAGAATGTATCAAATTCTGACAGAGAACTAAATGATTTTGTGATAACTGAGAGGAAAGTGGAAGAGAAATAGTTTAAAACTAAACATAAGACACTTGCAGTGGATGGTCTATCCAATTATAATAATTAAGAAAACTTTTACTCATAATTATAAGAGTATCTTTGGATTCAAGGAGAGTCTCTGTGTTCTGTAGATGTGCAAATGTTTTCCCAATTCACTAGGTGAGTAATTACACAATTATTGGCTTGATCTGAGCTCTGTTCTAGGGAAAATAATGGAGTCACTGGTTAAAGAAGTAATGTCTTTCTGATTGGATACTATGATGTTGTAACAGAGCAACTAGATGCAAAAAATAATTTTGATATAATACTTAGAGTTCAGAAAAGCTTTTTACACTGTTGCACATAAAAGACTGCTGTACAGATTGGAGCACTGTGGCTTTAAGGACAACTTAAGTGTGAGAAGGCTGGTTAATAGGAGAAGATACAGTGATTGTCAGTTGGTACTGTGCTTCTAAGGCTACTGATATTAGTGGAGTTACTCAGTGTTCAGTGCTAGGTCCACTGTTGTTTTCAATATTTATTAATGATATTGATGAGGGCATATCAGATTTAATGTCTAAGTTTTCAGATGATACAAAGGTTGTAGTAGTAGTAGCAGTGGCATGTGATGCAAGAAAGCAAGTGTATGAGCTTATGCAGCATCAGCCAAAAAAAAAATCACACCATTCCCTCCAAATGCCTGTCCAGTTCCTCCTTAAATTTATTTAACCTATCAACTTCCACAACGACAGATGGAAGTTTGTTTCAGCAATTAACCACCTGCTGGCTAAAGGCAAATTTCTGCACATCTATTCTACACCTGTCTTTTCTTAATTTGAATTTATGCCCTCTTAGGTTCGTAATCCGAACAAGTTGAAGGATCCCATCAGAATTCAGCGTGCTCAACCCATTCAAGGCCTTATATACCTCAATCAGATGATGTCAGGGATGGTGGTTAATGACAGTAATCAGAGTAAGCTATTGCAACATGATCTAGAAAAGTTAAGCAGGTGGGCTGACAAGTGGCAATTTTAACATTGAACAAATGCAAGCTACTGCATATGAGTAGCAGTAATCCCAGAATAACATACCAAGTGTTGTTACCACAATCAGGTAAGTGGAGAATGAAAAATACCTAGTGGTAATTGTGCTAGATATGAAATTCTCTGAGCAGTGGCAGATGGACTGCTAGGATAGCTCATGGAGTTTTGTTAATAATATACAGGAATTTTGCCAGCAGGGATGTAACCTGTTGGAAGATGTAACCTGTTAGTAGGAGCTAAATACATGGCTAATGAATGAACATGGGTGGGCTGGAAATATGGACTAAGTCAACCAAATTGGATAAATTACACAGGTTGATGAGTATTTTTCATTGGTAAAAAATATGTGGACTAGACAGATCTTTTTATGCTGATTCCAAATCTGTTTTCAGTTTACTAATGACATGAACGTGATAATACTGATTATACCACTCACATACCTATTCAGCCAACCTACATGAATATCATTATTTATTTATTTATTTATTATTCTTTATATATTCATATTTATATAATTGTAAATCACTCCACCAAATTCTGCTGTGTTCAGCTCTTTCTTTACTAATTCATAGTGGTATACAGTCAAGACAGATATTTGGAAAATTTCCAGTTATACTTTGGCTGTCCTCCAGGTGACTAGAATAAGGCATGGGCACCACATGTTATTTGTACTGCTTGTTGAACTACATGCAGTTGAATAAAAGGAAAAAGTTGATGCCATTTGCCATACACATGATATGCACGTAGCTAGAAGACTACCATGATGATTATTACTTTTGTAATATGAATGTAACTGGCTAAGGAGATAAATCCCTCACAATAAGGATATACCAATTCTTGTACCTCCACATCATGGTCTAGATTCTTTAGAAGATGAAATGGAATGTACTGAAGGTGTAATTGGAGAAACCTGAAAACTTCAGCTGATCTTGAGTACACACCCAACGATAAAGCCAAACTTCTCACCTCAAGACTAAAGCAGGAACACTTGGTTAAGAAGAACATCAGAATGTCTCATTATCTAAAAAGAAACCAATTTTTGATGGCATTCTTTATAATAAATGGTCTGTTTGCTAGTGCCATGATATCAATGGAATTTTAGGGAATTGTCAATTGTCACAATTCCCTAAAATTACATCTGAATAGTGCCTCTTCATTGATCCTCACAGTGAAGTTCAAAAGCTGTTCTCTTTCATAATGGGAACTTAAAGCATTCTGACTACATTGCCCACTCTGTTCACTTATAAGAGGCACACTACTGAAAGCAGTTCACTACATTACTGATCAGTGGAATATCTGCAGTGACCTCAAGGTCATTAATATGTTAATTGGCATGTGAGGAAGGTTCACAAAATGCTGTTTCCTATGCCTCTGGGTTGTTCTGTCACAGACCATTATATTAGACGTGACTAGCCTCAAAGAAGCACGTATGAGCCAGGCACAAGTAGTGTGCAGTATGTTCCATTAGTGGATCCAATGAGGATTTTCTTCTGCCTCTCAACATTATACTTGCCTAATGAAGAATTTTGTAAAAGTGATGGATAAAACAAATTAGACAAGATTTCATTACGTAAGTGAGGAATTTCCAAAAATAAGTGCTGTAAAAGTGAAGAGATAATCTTTGTAGGGGCTCAAATCAGAGAGCTTCTGCAGGATGACAGGTTCAAAAAAATTCCTCATTTTTAATGAGATGATGTAGGCTACTGAGACTTCATTTCTTGCATTCATATTTAGACATCTTCCGTGAAAACATCACCACTGAATGACATGCAGAGGGAATGATTCCATCACGATATTAAGTCAATGGAAAACTGCTACCAAGGTTTCTGGAATGAACATATATTGGCAAGCTACTGCTGGGTGTTGTACTGAAACATTCTGAACAAAGTGTATCAAAGGAAATAATCTGCACAACATTTTTAAATTGTATATATCTTTTAACTGTAAAAGTAATAAAAATGCAGTTGTAACCATTGTCATGTGTTTTGTAATGAAATCATCTTTATTAACTTGTACTGATGATATCAGCAGTAATATTATGAAAGCTGCATGTGCCATAAAAAAATGTGAACATATTTGAAATCAGCATGAAGAAAGTGTAAAAAAAGCAACACAAAACAGAGTAAGTTCATCATCTCAGGTTGGGAACAACTGGAGAAATGCCATCGGGACCCGGAACTTCCTTGGCATCAAGATTGTTTAGATTCTTTGATCATAAAACCATGGGGAAGCATCAAATGGAGTAGAAATGGTAGGAGGTGATTTACTAGGATCATTGATAGAAGAGTTAGAAGACAAGTTGCTAGTAAGTTGGCATTATCTTTGGCATAGAATGCAATAGAACCATCACATGGAAGTATAGATGAACAGAAATTGCAGCCTTTGACAGGAGACCAGACGGCTTGACTACCATAAGAACAAGAAGCAAGTTTTTTAGCCTGTTCAGAATCAGGTTTTGGATTGGTTAATAATTGTTTTACAGTTGTGGCAAGCTTTAATGTAGGAAATGAAGTAATTTTCTTGTATCCAAATGAATATACGGATAAGCCAATTGCGATATTCTTCATTCTTATCTTGAACTGCCTTAGCATGTTTATTTGAAAACTAAGATTTAGATGAAGGAAAAGATTTTAGGATATATAGCAGAATAAAGAATTTTATCCATGAAAGAATAATTTCAGTAATATGACCTGAGCAAACTTTTTGCTCAGATGATATTAGTGCAAACCTTCTACTTTAGAAACAAATCGATAATGAATACAATAGTTTAGTGGAATTGTAGAGGCTTACCTAAAAATATAGTTGATGCCCATGTACTTATTCAGAAATATAAGCTGATTTGTCTTTGTCTGTAGGAAATCTAGCAGGGATAAGGAGGTGATTATCCCTTTATATAATGCAATGGTCAGGCCACACCTTGAGTACTGCATACAAGACTGGTGGCCTCATTTTTGTAGAGCTGCTGGAATGAGTACAGAGAAGGGCAACAAGATTGTTGAGGGGGACGAAGGGTTTGTCTTACCAAGAAAGGCTTAAGTTTTGCAAATTGCAGCGTCTGGAGACTAGGCACCTGTGAGGTGATCTGATTGAGGTGTATAAGGCCTTGAATGGTTTGAGCAAACTCAGTGCTGGTGGGATTCTTCCTTTTTGCTTATATTATGCACTTGAGGGATCATAAATTCAATTTGAGGAAAGGCAGTTGTAGAATAGATGTGTAGAAATTTGCCTTCAGCTAGCAGGTGAGTGATTGCTGGAATAAGCTTCCATCTGGTCACTGTGGAAGTTGATAGCTTAAATAAATTCAAGGAAGAGCTGGACAAACATTTGGAGTGAATAGATGAGTAAAATGGAAAGTTTTTTTTTTTTTTTTTTTTTGGGCTGATGCTGTATAAGCTTGCTTTCTTGCACCATATGCCTCTGCTAATGCTAACATATGTCTGAAACTCCAAGATGACCCAAACATCTGACTCTGTACAATATTCTGTAGAGAAAATTGGTGATGGCATAGCATATTGTGAAATAATTACTTTCCAACCTAACAAATATCACTTAATAGTCACTTGAAAGCTGCATTCTGAATGAGTATTTTGCATCTACATTCGCACACGAGGAGTTATTAAGGTTTGGAAATGGCAGAAGGTTATCAAATTGTAGCAGGATACTTAATTATTTTGTAATAACTGAGAGCAAAGTGGAGGAGAAATTGTTGAAGTTAAACATAAGAAAAGCACCTGGGGTGGATGGGATCTATCCAGTTATATTAAAGGAGGTGGCAAAGCAACTAAGCAAACCATTAGCCATAATTATGAGAGCATTCTTGGCCTCAGGGGAGTTCCCCACAGACTGGAAATGTGCAAATGTATCCCCAATTCACAAAGGGGGATCGAAGGGCATGGGTTTGTTAAGGGAAAGTCTTGTCTGACAAATTTGATAGAATATTATGATGTTGATTACAAAGGAACTGGATGCCAAAAATAATTTTGATATCATATATTTGGATTTCAGGAAAGCTTTTGACACTGTTGCGCATGAAAGACTATTGTACAAACTGGAGCGAAATGGTATTAAGGGTAAGTTGCTACAATGGATAAAAGGATGGTTAAGTGGGAGAAGACAGAGGGTGGTAATCAATGGCTGCTGCTCTTCATGGAATAATGTTATTAGTGGAGTCCCACAGGGTTCGGTGTTGGGTCCACTGTTGTTTTGTATATTTATCAATGATATTGATGAAGGTATATCAGGCTTAATGTCGAAGTTTGCAGATGATACAACGGTTGGCAGGGTTTTTAATGACAGTAATGGCAGTGTGCTACTGCAACAGGATCTAGATAATTTGGGCAGATGGGCTAAGAAGTGGCAACTGAAGTTTAACCTTGACAAATGAAAAGTACTGCATATGGGTAAAAGTAATCCCAGAGAAACGTTCCAACTGTGTGGTACTACACTTAAGGTGGTAGAAAATGAAAAAGACCTGGGAGTAATTGTGCAGTCAGATATGAAGTTTTCTGAGCAATGCAGACAGGCTGCCAGGGCAGGTCATGGGGTTTTGTCAATGATATATAGGAATTTTGCTAGCAGGGAAAAGGAGGTGATTATCCCTCTGTATAAGGCAATGGTCAGGCCACGCCTTGAGTACTGCTTACAGGTCTGGAGGCCTCATTTTAGGAAGGATGTAGATTTACTTGAGTGTGTACAGAGAAGGGCAAAAAGATTGGTGAGGGGAATGAAGGGATCCTCTTACCAAGAGAGGCTTAAGTTCTGCAAATTGCAGTGGCTGGAGACTAGGCACCTGCGCGGTGATCTGATTGAGGTGTATAAGGTCTTGAATGGGTTGAGCACGCTGAATTCTGATGGGATCCTTCCACTTGTTCAGATTACGAACCTAAGGGGGCATAAATTCAAATTAAGAAAAGACAGATGTAGAATAGATGTGCGGAAATTTGCCTTTAGCCAGCAGGTGGTTAATTGCTGGAACAAACTTCCATCTGTCGTGGAAGTTGATAGGTTGAATAAATTCCAGAACTGGACAGGCATTTGGAGGGAATGGTGTGATTTTTATTTATTTTTTTTTTTTTTTGGCTGATGCTGCATAAGCTCATACTACTACTACTACAACAACATATGTCTGAAACCCCAAGATGACCCAAACATCTGACTCTGTACAATATTCTGTAGAGAAGATTGGTGATGGCCTAGCATATTGTGAAATAATTACTTTCCAACCTAACAAATATCACTTAATAGTCACTTGAAAGCTGTAGCAGTTTGCATAGTGGTTGGTTCTCTTCTAACAGCATGTTCCAGTTATCTCCCATCAGAAGGTGATGTTACCCATAATGAGCATGACATTCTTATCACTCACATGTTATCTCCCTTTTGCCTCTTAGGTGATTTTAATAATCATACCTCCCAAAGGGAAGTTCTGAAACTTATGTGATCAGACCACAGAACAGGAACTAGACCAACATAATCACTTCATCCTTAATGATGGAACAAATGTCTATTTTCATTTGCCCATTTGCTCTGATACAACATTAAATTTATTGATTTTGTTTCCTTTTCTAATCCCGGTAACTGCCTGCAGAGTGGAAAATAACCATATTAGACATCAATCAATCTCTGTTGATTTTTACCTTAACAACAGAGACTCCTTGCATAACTGAAAAAATCCAAAATGAAACCTAGACAGTACGAGTTGGATATTTTCAATAAGTTATCTCAATTTGATCCAAATATAAATCAGGCATCAATAAATTAAGTGGTAAAACATGTCACAGAAAACATTTTATGTGCAGCAGATTATGCAATCCAAAAGACTTTAAGACACCCTATCCCTGAAAACCTGATATTGTTTAAACATACTTGTGCAAAAGTAAGGCATATAAGATGCCAACACTGAAAAGAATACTGGATCTGCTTCATTTCATCAGTAACTCAGGCTACCAGTGCTAAAGTATCATTCAATAAAAATTTGAAAAACATCAGGAAATTGCATAAATCAACCTTTTGCAATACTGTAGTATTAATTATTAGAATATTATTAGCATTGTATGTGAATGGTTTGTCATAAAATAAACTATTCACAAATAAAGAATTTAATGTTTTAACTCTTTCAAAGTGAGTGCCGTAAGAACAAACCAAATTCATGATGATATGCTGAAACACCCGGTGCAGTCATCAATAGATAATCTGCTCCTTTTGTATAATAGAATATTTATAGAAGAAACTTTCTAGATTCTCAGCCAAAAGCCATAATTTTTACGTTTCCTACAACCAGACAGTGTTTCAACTGTTCCAAATAACTACCACTCCATGGAGTGATAGGTTTATGTAAAGTCTTATAAAGATTAGTTAATGCAAGGTTAACATGGTACCTAGAAAAAAAAAATATATACATTTAGTAATATAGTGTGTGGATATGAGACTTGGGAGACCTTCCACTTTTTATCAAAAAGTTCCCATGAAACAGAAGTTTTCCAAATTCGAATACAATCCTCCCCCTCACAGATTTTTCATCAGGTGGGAGGAGTTCCACAAGAATCATTCCTGGGTGCTATATTATTTGCAGTTGGAATATATACTATCAATAAACTACCACTGACTATATCAAATGCCCTTTTATGCAGATAATTGAAAGATAGCTATAAGATGCTATGAATAGTGTTAGTCAATGGGCTTTAAATAATGGTTTCAGGTTATCCAATCAAAACAGTTTGTATTCATTTCTGCTGGAAATGGGATTTACATACAGACCCAGAACTAACACTCAATGGGAAAATTATTCCTGTTAAGCAAAGTGTAAAATTCTTAGGAATTATTCTGGATAAAAAGCTAACTTTTCTGTAACACATTTGACAACTATGAACCAAATGTATGAAAAATCTGAACCTATCAAGAGTTTTATCTCCAATTACCTGGAGCACTGTAAGGTTTACCCTTCTGAAACTGTATTGATCACTGTTACTTACTGATCCAACCAGCAGATCACACTTTTCCTTGCTGAATCATATGCTGGGCCACCATAAATTAATTTGGACCAAATTAGTAGTAGTTGTAGCTGTGGTAAATGATGCAAGAAAGCAAGCTTATACAGGGTGTCTCAAAAATACACGCCATAACTTCAGGAATAGATCCTCATATGTAGACAATAAAAATATTTTATATCAACATAGTTCCGGAAATGCTTGGTTCCTGAATTATTAACCGGAATGTCTTATCTCCCGCAGGTGATTTCCTTAATCACAAAGTACTTATTATTTTTTATTTATTTATTTATTAACACACAACTGTATATACATTCTCAAGTTATCTTAATCAATTTACATACAATATTAATCAATTTATATACAATATTTATATACAGATTTATATACATGCTCTTATATATACTGTAGTCTTTCTGTACATTGATTGTGTGTGTCCTGATATGAAGGGTGGCTCCTAGACACAAGCCCATCTCCACCTTTTACTCCTGAGAAAGCTCAGAACGTCTGCAAGACAGGCCTGAAAAAAAGAGCATTATGTCAGGCCATTTCGCCACCAGGGATTAACTAACACCTGGATCCACCATTCTCTATGTGTGCTGTAATGCACAAATCCTGCACCTACCGGAAGTAGTGCTATACTGGTAGGTGCCAGCAATCCCGCCCCCAAGGCTGCCCAAACTTGGAGGCCAGCGAAAAAATAAAAAAAAAAAATAAAAAAAAAAAATAAAATAAAAAAATAAAAATAAAAATAAAATAAAAAATAAAAATAAAAATTTTCCAACTAAGAACAATGTACACTTGTTGAAAAAAAAAAAGCAACATTATACGATTATTTACATGCAAATAGCAAATACATACACTTACATTAACTTAACACTTAGAAACATTAACATTAACATTATCTCCACTTTAGAGTCCATCCACAAATGCAAGCCTGAATTGGGTGTCCAGGAGCAGAAGATCATCTCGCTGTAGACAAGAAACATCCTATAAAGATGACATTACACGAAGTGTTCTGTCGTCAAATGTGCAGCACTTCCCTTAATTGGTATCCTGCAATAGATTTCTTAGCTCCTGTCTTCTTTTAAAAACTTTGGCCGAGAATTCCTGAAGCAAAGCAAAGATGTCCCACCTCTGAACCAAGAGAGGTAAATTATTCTCCGTGAGGTTTGGCAACCTATTTAGTAATTCCTGCCTGTCTGAAGTATACAGTCCGCATTCAAGGATGACATGTCTCCAAGATTCCACCTCACCGCACGAACAGTAGGGGTCAGGTTCTAATCCTCTTTCAAATAATTTGGCCCTTAAGCCATGTCCAGTGATTAAGTAACTCGTGGTCATGGTGGGAGCAAACCAAGACGACACCCTCCTGTCCATTGCAAAGCTTACGGCTGGAATGAACCCTCTTGTAATGGTTCCATACTCACTCAAATCCCAACGTTGCTGCCAGCAATTCACAAGCTCGCCCCAAATTCTACGTTTTTCCTCCTTTATGTTGTTATTTGGATTAGAGGTGATATTCAATATTTGTAACGCCCTTCCCTTCTTTAAGTTATATACAATACCTCGGAAAATAATGTGTAAATCCAAGGGGATGGTACCTGCAATAACCTGTAAGGCATTTGTCGACACTGTCCTTGGAGCGTGTATAACTGTAAGCAACATTGTACGTTGCAGGGACAGAAGCTTGGCTTTAGTTGTAACCTTGGTAGCAGCCGCAAACCAAATACCAGCACCATAATCTACAATGGGAAGAAATATCGTCTTGTAGTACAATACCAGAGTTTTTTTGGATAAACCCCATTCCTTGCGGGAAATTCTAACAACTGCAGCTACGAACTTTTTGATTTTTTCATTGATTTTAGTGACATGTACATGAAACCTGAGACGATCATCTAAAGTTAAACCCAGATATTTGGTGTTCTGTACATATGGAATTTGAGTACCATATAGGGTTACCTTTGGCGGCCTTCCATAATCGAAGTGGTGTTTAAACACCATGAAATTGGTCTTGGTGACAGAAATCTTTAGTTTATTCAAACCCGCCCATGCCACTAAATTATTCAAAACTGACTGAATTTTTGGTTCGAGAATTTGTCTTGATCCTCCCTGCACCGCCACCACCAAGTCATCTGCATATGCAACTTTGATGAACTCATCGCTATCCTTCGTGAGCCACTGGTCTAGCACTGCATTCCAAAAGAGAGGTCCCAAGACTGAACCTTGAGGGCATCCTCTTGAAACGGTAGTCGTGTATGATAAATGCTTTGCACATACTCTAATTTGTCGATCCTTAAAGTAAGATCTGAGGACTCTGAACAGATAGTCATCACACTTTGCCAGTTGCAGTGACCTGAGAGCACTCTCCCACCAAAGGGAATCGAAAGCGCCCTCAAAGTCAATAAAAACAGCAAGAACATATTTGCTGTTTGCCTCCTGAATGTAAGTCAGCAGGGTTGAGATTGCGTCCTCAGTGGAACGTCCTTTTTTGAATCCAAACTGGCAATCAGAGGAGAGATTATGTTCTGTAAATAATTTAAAAATCCTTGGGGCAATCATCCTTTCAAATAATTTGCCAAGATTTGCCAATAAAGAGATTGGCCTGTATGCTCTGGGGTTTGTTTTTGGCTTTCCCGGTTTATGCAAGATTTTTAAGAGCGCAAGCTTCCATTCGAGAGGGAAAAGCCCTTCTAGCAGGCATTTATTAAATAAGTTTAATAAAATCTCAGGGAAGAATTCATAAAATTTTCCAATTACTTGATTCTCAATGAGGTCAATGCCAGGACATTTTTTATGGTTCAATTTAGCTACTGCAGCACCTAGCTCAAGCATATTAAAAATGGCAGTTTCGGTTGTCCCCTTATATTCACGATTAATGCGTCTAATTTCCGCTTGATCAGGGCTGTCCATAAATGGCAAATCTTCCGGAAATAGGCTACTCACTATCCCTTCGACTGTAGATTCCCAGTCCGAAGTTTCTTGATTCTCTCTAATTATCGTGTTGTAAATTTCACCACACAAAAGTTTATTTCTTGAAAGCTTATAGATTATACCCCAAGGGTCAGCATTTCCTGTTTCCTTCACCAGACGTTGCCAACAATTTTGCCTGCTATCAGCAATTGCTTTATGGTACCTCTTCCTCAAGTCTCTGTAATCATTTTTCAAAGCCTGAGTGTCTGCGTCCGATAGATGCCTATTCCTTTGGTATGCTTTTCGTGCTTGTTGAGTTTGTTGTCTCAATTCAGCTAGTGTCGAAGACCACCATGGGACAGAAGTTCTTCCTGTCTGTTTTCTTTTCGTCGAGTAGGCCATCGCTTGATATAAATGATATTGAACCAGAAAAACATATTCTTTTGCTGTTAAGGTGTTAATGATTACTTTGTTATCTCCATTAAAAATTGTATTCAGATATTCACGAAACTTGGTCCAGTTCACCCTGTCCATCCGAAAATGCCTTAAATCCCTTATTGTTATATTCACTTGCCTATCCTCCGGTAAAATCGAGAAGGTGATTGCTCGATGGTCACTATTAATTAGATACGGATTGACGTCCCAATTTTGTACCCTATCCACCAGATTAATGGAGGTTAAAGTAGCATCTATATTAGATTCACCATTTGTCGTCGAGAATGTATATGGTTTATTTGGCAAGTTCTTTACACAGAGATTATGATCCAAGATCAGATCAACCAACTGCTCGCCTCGAGCATCAGAAAAGCCGCTGTTCCAAAGTGTAGACTTAGCGTTGAAATCTGCTGTAATTAGTAAGTTTTTAGCTGAAAATCTGCTACATACCCTGTCAAGTCTGTGTAAGGCTGGCTGAATATCTTCTGAGGGAGGAAAATACTGGGAAACCAGATAAAACGACTGGTCCCTGGAGGAAACCAGGATACAAACTGTGGTAGCAGAACATTCACTTGAGATAGTTGTTATTACTAGTTCACTGTTAAAGATAATTATGGCGGCCTTGGGTCGATCGTCACTTGAGGCAATAATCCTTGCCGAAATTGGATATCCTATAACTTTATACGCTGAACCCCCTACCTGAGAAGAGTAATACGGTTCTTGCAAGCATACAATATCAAACCCCAGATCATCAGCAGCTTTCCTAATCTCGTCCGCCGCTGCACGAGATCTTTGCCCATTAATCTGAAGAATTTTTATTTCGCCGTATTGCAGGTTAACACTTGTTGAATCAATTACCGTTGTATTATTCATGTCTGGTTCTTCGGTCTGTCAATTCAACAGCTTTAAGATACTCAGGGCATTTATTATCCCTGACCGAGTGATTACAATCCCTACCTCTACGTTTACAATTAACACACTGTGGTGGTTCCTCCTTGTGAATACAGTCAGAAAAAACATGGCCTCCACCCCCGCAGTGGCCACAAGATACAGCTTTATGGGAACAGAACTGCGCACTGTGACCATATCCTAGACATCTGAAGCATTTGCTTACAAGTGTAAACTTACGAAATCTATGTGACGTGAAACCTAGATAAATTTTGTCACTCTGAATCACGTGTCCCATAAGGCGTGGGCTGAAACCAATAACCCAATTGGTCACTCTGGTTCCGGTGCCAGAGTTAAATCTGAATGTAATCTCATTCTTAACTTCCTCCTGGCTAAAACCAAAGTCTTTTAAATTTTTATTAATTAAATCCTCCAAAATATCCTCCTTAGAATATTCCTTCGGGACACCGTAGATCAAAATTGTAGGATCGGACAATCTGGGTTTTTCTATTGATAATCCTGCTTTTTTTAATGCAGAAGCACTTGAGATCTTCTTGGCATCATCAGGATTTGTTGTCTCTAACAACACACCTTTATTTCTCAAAAGACGTACACCCTTGATTTTCATGTCCTTGTGATCTTTTTTAATCACTTCAGTAACTGCCTTCCTGATATCCTGGCTAGACGCCAGGGAAGATTCTGCTGAGGGCCTAAGTATTAGTATGTTTTCGGAATCAGAGATCCCACTTCCGGAATCCATCCTATCTTCACCAGCAATTGGTCTGCCCGAAGAAGCTGCCACCTTCACTGAAGACGGTAGCAGAGGAATCTCTGTTATTTCAGGAGTCTGTCTATTTCGCTTTGTCCCACCACGAACAACTTCCGTAAAAGTCTTATGAGGATGTAGATCACGTTGGATCTGTATCATCTTGTCCAAAAGACCTGCTCTGATTTCCAATTCAGATGCTTTGGTCTTAAGTCGTTCATTGTCAATTAAGATTGCGGTGGTAACTGCCTCTAGATCCGCCCATAGACTATGAATGCGGTTAGAGGCAGACTTAGTTATCTTGCTAGAATCCTTTGATAGAAACTCTCCCAGAGCTTTCCTGATTTTGGCAACCGTTGCATATACAATTGAAGCATTCAAAGACCCACCCATGTCCAATTCCTCTGTTAGAGAAAGATCTTCAGAAGATTCTGTTGGAATCGAGTTACTATCGACAATGACCATCGGCGGCTCAGAAGCCAACGAAACAGAGGGACTCTCCACCACAATGTTTTTATCTCCTCAAGCTTGAGTAATTCTAGGAGTTTTGGGAGTTTTCTTCCCCCTGCATCCCTTTTTTTTCTTAGATGAATCCGTAGACTCTGATCCAGAAGAATTCTCAATGTCAATATCTTGTGTCAGTATCCTAACTTGGTCATGGTCCAAGTCAGTATCCATGTCAGATAAGTGTAGGTAATAAAAAAAAAAAAACACACACACACACACACACACACACGACTATTGTCTATCCTCTTGTTCTAAACTTGTCTTCTCAATCCTAATAGGATACTCATTAGTACCCTAAAGACAGAGTTATATCTATGTCTATGTTCAATATGTATTTCACTTATCCAGCTGGATGGAAAGTGGAAGGGAAGTTATGAAATCTTCGAAAAGCAGTGTCTAGATCTCAGTCCCTAATAGCCTGAGGGCGCCAGAAAAATTCTTGAAATTAAGTATTTTTATAAGATCCTCACCTACCAATAACGGGGTCCCAAGGACCAATAGATGAGGAGAAATATCAACTTTAAGATTGAGAAATGATAGCCCAAGCAAGCCCACAATGTTATCCAGCAGAAGGCTTAAGTAAACTAATGAACAAACGATATTAAGTCAAAATACTGCGATGGCGCTAGTAAATGTTTTCCGTCTCCATGACTAATTTCAAAAAATGGAATATTTCAAGTCGCCATTATCATCCATACAAAGTCTATGGGATAATGGTATCTCTATGGGAGATTTCAGTGATATATGTATAAGCACTATGCAATGCAATGTACGACTATGAAATCAATTACTCAGTTTGTAATATAATCTCATGCAAATAATTCCACAACCCCACGGTCCCAACAACCAAAAAATCACCTATGAACTCACCACAACTTTAACTTCTAGGAAAACATATTTACACATAAGGGGGTTGTCAATGAACGCATTAAATATCTCAAAAAGCAGGAGCACATTCAGAACACATGAGCCACACTGGACGATACAGCGCCCTCTCTCAATCACAAAGTACTGACAGAATCTGGTGGTTTTCCAATCCGGTCATGTACTCAAATCAGGAGCAAGTGGATATGCACTTTATATACGGTTTGGCAGATGGCAATGCTCTGGGGGCTCGTCGTTTGTACGGTTCCCAGAATGAAGATGTCCAGACAGGGAAACATTTGAAGGTATCCATCGCTGCCTTTGTGAACATGGGACCTTTACACCTTGTGCTGCCGACAGAGGATGACCAAGATCTATGACTCCTGAAGTAGAGGAGGAGATTTTGGATCTTGTGCATGCTACTCCTGGAATCAGCACACGCAGAATAGCAATGCAACTGGCTGTTCAACGTTCAACTATTTGGAGAGTGTTGCGAGAACACCAACTGTATCCTTACCATCTGCAACAGGTACAGGCCTTGTCACCAGCAGATTACCCTGCACGAGTAATGTTCTGCCAATGGTTCTTGCAGCAGTGTGGTACAACTCCTCACTTTCCTGCCTTAGTGATATTCACAGAACAGATGAAGCACAGTTCACACGAGACGGAATCCAAAACTTTCAAAATCAGCATGTATGGGCTGAGGAAAACCCACATGCAATTCTTCCATCACATTACCAACAGCGATTCAGCCTCAACATCTGGGTGGGTGTTTTTGTTGATAAGATATTTGGGCCCCATGTATTTCCAAACAAACTCACAAGGCAGGCATACAGAAACTTTCTGAAAAACAACATGCCTGATTTCTTGGACAACACACCACTGATCATTTGTCAACAAGCACACTTCATGCACGATGGCACTCCCACACATTTCAGCCACCTAGCCCGCAATTACCTGAATCGAAGATTTCCTGGTCAGTGGATAGGTAGAGGTGGACCAACTGCCTGGCCTCCACGCTTAACTGATTTAAACCCACTAGATTTCTTCTTGTGGGGCCATTTAAAGTCATTGGTGTATTCAACTCCAGTAGCTGATGTGGAAACTCTCTGCAATTGAATTGTGGCAGGTTGTGAGACAATACAAAACATGCCGGGAATTTGGCATCGTCTTCACGAGTCCATGAGACATCGATGTGAGACCTGTATTCAGGCAGAGGGTGGACATTTTGAATAATTACTATAAGGTGATGTGAACAGTTAAGTGTCATAAACAGACCTTCAAAACTTGGAAACCAAGCAATTCCGGAACTATGTTGATATAAAATATTTTTATTGTCTACATATGAGGAACTCATTCCTGAAGTTATGCCATGTATTTTTGATCCAACTGATGGGAGACACCCTGTATAGCATCAGCCTAAAAAAACACACCTACATACTTCACCCATCCATTAGGTTATGGAGTCTCAGCATATGATTCAGCAAGCTAAAATATGCTCTGCTAGTTAGGTCCAGTATGTAATAGTGGGATCCATATCACCACAGGTATATTTCAGACTCTCTAGTTCACAACCTATACAAAGAAGCATATGAACCACCACTAAACACGTAAACAGTTAACACTGCCATATGCTTATAAAATCTGATTTGTGTCCAGTTACCCTAATTGGTCCAGCAATATTTACACTGAAATGGGAAAACCTATACAACATTCCTCCAAGTGCAAATTGGTATCCAAATAAAAGAACTTACAACAAATCTAAAGACAAGAAGATTGTGAGGATTGTAATGAGAGCCTCTTCATGCAAATAGAATAGGCAAGCAAGTGTGAATGGCTTATTGTGGATGATTTCAATTTACCCCTAATTGAATTGAGCAAGTTGGAGTGAAACACACTATGGGAAACAAAATTTTTAAAATCAACTAGATTATTGTTATTTGTATTATCATATTAGGGAAAGTACTAGGGACAAGAATATTCTTAGCCAGATGACATTATTGGGCTGATAGTACAGGAACTATTAGCAGGGGAGTCATCACAGAGTTCTAAGTTGGATGATTAGGAGAGAGTTAGCAGTTGTTAAAGGAATGGGTTTTAATTTCATTAAAGGAGATTACTACAGCTTAAGGTGCTATGTAGCCTCTGTCAACTGGGGAGATAACACACAAAGCACAGATAGATTAGAATGGTATACTTTTAAAGCTGTAGTCACAGAAGCCTTGAAAGCATATATACCATTCAGAAAATACAGCACAAGGAGAATTTCTAGATGGATGACTAATAAACTAGCCAGTTTAATAATGTTGAAAAAGATGTCATGGAAAAGTTAGAGAGTGATAAAACGTATTGAAGACTATAACAGTTACAAATTGATCTATAATAGTACAACAAGAAAAGTTAGGCTGGCAAAGGCAGGTTATGAGAAACTGCTGGCTAAGAGTTTAAACCTGTTCCCTGGCTAATTACTAGGGAAGAAATTTAGACTGGATTGCAGAAAGTTATCTTGTAGCCAGTGAGCTGTTAATTATAATTAACAAGTAATAAATAGCAATAATTATTAATGGAATAAGTTACCTTTGTGAGTGGTTGAATCTTGGGGAAGTTTAAACCACAAGTACATTTGAGACTCTAGTTCTTTCTCCCAGATTTGCTTCCTCACATTGGTGTCTAGCTGGATAGACACCAATATGATTTTTTGGCTTGTGCAGCAGAAGCCTAGGGCTTCCTTGCACCATATGGCTCATACTAATGCTTAGCACTACTTTGTTCGCAATAAAACTGAATGCTACCTCAAAGAATATCCCAAATACTGTTGAATTATATTTGTATGCTGCTGACTTCACACTTTCGTGTCATTCACAGAACATCCATACCAGTGAGATGCAGCTTAAAATTTCTATAAATAAGTTAGCAACATGGACCTTGCTGAATGGATACCATCTATCAGAGAATAAGACTGTTGAAATTCATTTCTGTAAAAACCACAAACTATATCCTAGATCTGAACTCAGATTAAAAAAATCATTTGATCTCACTTTCCAGTAATACTCCACTTCACCTTAGAAGAAAAATCATCATTAGCCATTTTCAATCCACTCCAGGATGAAGGGCTCTCCAGCAACTTTCCAATTCCTTCTGTTTTGTGCATTGGCCATTTGTTTGCTGCCCACGAACTCTTGAATTTCATCTGTCCATCTCCGTTGTTGTCTTCCAGGTTTTCTTTTAGCTCCTTTTGGGTACCATTTTGTTATTTCCTTAGTCCATCTGTCATGTTTTCAAGCTATGTGTCCTGTCCAAGCCCATTTCAGTTCTTTAGTTTTAATAAGAATGTTCTTTACTTGAGTTTGCTTTTCTGCCTAATCCATGTGTTTCTCTTATCTAACAGTCTGCTTCCTAAAATAATTCATTTCATTCTTTGCTGTGTTGTTTTCAGCTTCTCTTCCATTCTTTTGGTGAGTGCCCAGGTTTTGCTGCCATACTAAAATGCTACTTCTCAAATATAAAACCAATATCCATAGTTTTCCAATGGCATTAGACTGCAAGAATTGACATGCAGCTAGATTATCAATTTTTATAGTGCACTTCAGGAGACTGACACACCTGATCCATCCTGGTTGATAAACATTGCTGTCTGTGGTACTTATTTGTTTTAAACAGTGGAAAAGCAAACTAGAAAACCTAGCATTCAACAACTTGATGAGGGACATTCAACAAAAATAGTCATTATTGTCTAATATATAATGATGGCTCGAAAACTGATGCAATGGGTGAAATCCGTGTACACAATGTTTAATATTCAGAACATAATATACACAGATTCCATGAGTGCCACTTCTTGGCATTAGAAAATAAACTATTATCATTGCATCCAATAATAAATCAAATTTAGTCCACTCTGAATAATTCAAATGATGATAATCATTTGATGATGTTTTGCTGGGTCCCTGAGCATGCTGGTATTCCAGTTATTATTAGCTACATGGTGCAGGGTAGCCTGAGACCTATGCTGCACTAGCCAAAAAAAAAAAAAAAAAAAAAAAAATCACCAAGATACCCTGAGAGAGAGACAGACAGAAAGTCAAAAGTAGAAGGGAATGACTAAGAAAGAGAAGAATGATGATATTCAGCTCAGGATCTTAGGTGTGCCAAGCCCATACTCACCAGATGTGAGCCCCTGGGGTTGCTTTTGCTGCTGCTTTTCACTGGATAGACCTTGATTACTTTTAGGTTCAAAAATTTCTCTTACGCTCCCTTTAGCATTAGTAGAGGCATATGATGCAAGAAAGCAAGCTTATGCAGCATCAGCAAAAAAAAAAAAAAAAAAAAAATATACCTCTCCCATTTCATCCCTCCATTCATTCCAAATACCTGTCCAGCTCAGCCTTAAATTTATTTAGGCTATCAACTTCCACAACAAAGGATGGAAGTCTGTTCCATCAAACAACTATCTGCTGGCTAAAGGCAAACTTCCGCACTTCTATCCTACAACTGTCTTTCCTCAATTTGAATTTATGCCCACTCAGGTGATTATTCTGAGCAAGAAGAAGAATCCCATCAGCATTGAGCATGCTCAAACCATTCAAGGCTTTATACATCTTGCAGTTGCCTAGTCGCCACACTGTAATCTGCAAAACTTAAGCCTTTCTTCGTAAGAGCAACCCTTCGTTCCATTCACTAATCTTGTTGCCCTTCTCTGTACTCGATCCAACAACTCTACATCCTTCTTAAAATGAGGCCTCCAGACCTGTATACAGTACTGAAGGTGTGGCCTGACCATTGCCTTATACAAGGGAAAAATTACCTCCTTATCCCTGCTAGAAAAATTCCTGTATATCATTCACAAGACACCATGAGCTATTCTTGCAGACCATCTGTACTACTCAGAAAACTTCATATCTGACTGCACAATTACCCCCAGGTTCTTTTCACTCTCTACCACTGTCAGTGTAGTACCACACATTTGATACATTACTCTGGGGTTACTGCTTCCCATATGCAGCACTTTACATTTGTCAATGTTAAACTTCATTTGCCACCTCTCAGCCCATCTGCTCACCTTTTCTAGATCCTGTTGCAGCAGCATACTGTCAGTAGTGTCCTTAACAACCCTGCCAACCTTTGTATTGTCTGAAAACTTGGACATTAAGCTTGATATACCATCATCAATATTATTTATGAATACAGATAACAACAATGAACCCAACACTGAACCTGAGGGACTACACTAATAACATATAACATAAGTCCACGAAGAGCAGTGTCCATTTGTTACCACTCTCTTTCTTCTCCCACTCAACCATCCCTTTATCTATAGCAGAAATTTGCCCCTAATGCCACACTGCTCCAATTTGTGCAGCAGTCTTCCATGTGCAACAATATCAAAAGCCTTTCTAAGATCCTTGATCCTTGATCCAGGTCCTTGAGGTTGTCACAGACATTCTCTCAGATATGCCAGACAAGCTGTACTTGCTACCTGGGAGTCTAAAATGCTGATGGAATTGAGATTCGGGCGACACTCAAGTCAAGTGGACCCAATTTCGGCGAAGTCCAGACGGTCTGTGACAGCCAAATCCTCTGCTTGCACCTTCATGATGGTGGCACTGTTAGCAATCCTGGGTATAACCTCCATGCACAAGTACATGGTGGGTGACCACCCAGGTGTCGAGGTGTGGTGCCCACACCACATGGAGGAACGCCGCCCCCTCTATGTTACCAGGCAGTACTAGGTGGTAGATGACTCTCATGAACCGGTGAAATACCACCACTTTGCTTATTGGAGGCTTGAAGTGGTGGAACCCATGTTTAGTCTCTAGAGCTAAGTTCAGGTCAACCCTTCCCTATCTCTTCCATCATGCAGTATGATTGATGACTTTTGAGGTTATGATGAACGTCCTGGCGAGATCCAATATTCCTTACATTTCGAGGGTACATCTCTAAAACGGTGTTCGCAGGCCGGCTGCTAGTTAATACACCGGACTGAACCTATTGGTAACTCTCTAGGAAGCTTCCGGATCAGCTAGTGTATAATCTTGCTACCTCTACTCTGCCAGATAGTGATTGGAGGGAGTCCGAGTAGTGTGTATGTGGGGAGCATTGTCGAGGCCACGTTATGTCAAGAATCTGGGTATATTCTTACCACATGTACGCCATATCCAAAAATTTCATTACTTCATACAGCATGTCCCACCAGCTTTTTCTTACTATTGAATACACCATGAATTGTCAAACTAATAGAGCTAGCTTATCTGCGAAAAGATCTAAGCCTTCCAGGGACTTCCCAATTCATTTCACAAATATACGTGGTCTCAATTCTAATCTCAACAATATCCATTTCCACTTGCAGTCTGCCAAACCCCATGTACTTTTTCTGACAGAATCTCAGTTATCGGTTGATTCATCTACTGCTCATCTCAGATGCCCAAATTATTCACTGTATGATTCCTTTCGCCTCAAAAGTGGTACTTGTGCATATGTCCATTCTGATATTCCCTGTCAGAGACTTGGCAATTTGGAATCTCCTCTCTTTGATCTTCTCTGGCTTAAAATCTCTCTACCTCATTGTGTCAAATTCATCTGTTGTCTCTACCATTCTCCCAACTCCACTAATCACTTGGAGCTCTTTGACTTCCTCTCTTTGCAACTGGCGCCTCCGTAGCCAGGTGGGAAGGAGCAGCAGTGCGTAACACACGCTTCTTGATTAGACCGGGGTTCGAGCCCGTCACCACCAAATACGGAGGACGCGGAAAGGTCAGAGAATGACCACCGCATATCCCGGAGCAATATGGCCTTAGTTGCTAATGCTCCTAAAAAAAAACCAAAATAAAAAATAAAATCTCTTTGCAACTTGACTTTCTCCAGTCCAACTTTCCTAACAGTGAAGTAATTTTCCTTGGTGATTTTAATGTTCACAACTCCAGCTGGCTTCCGTTTTCTAGTCACACCGACCCAGCAGGTCGAGATGCTGAGGCTTTTGCAATTACTAATGACCTAGCACAGATTGTTCATTTACCTACAAGAATACTGGACAATCCTAATCATACAGCCAATACGCTTGATCTTTTTCTCACAAACAACCCTTCTAAGTACACGTTCGAAGTGAGAGGTCCTTTAGGCACTTCAGATCACAACTTGGTGATTGTCTCTTCTCCAATGGAACCTTTATCTCATGGCTATTCCCAACCACGTGTTGTTTGGCATTACAAGAATGCAAAATGGGATGACCTGCGAGACTTCTTTTCTTCTTTTCCTTGGTTGGATTACTGTTTCAAAACTTCTGATGTCAATGTTTGCTCAGATCGTGTCAGTGAAATTATTCTTGCAGGAATGGAATCCCTTATCCCACACTTCACTTTAAAATCTCGTCCTTTATCTAAACCTTGGTTTTCCAATAAATGTGCTAAGGCTGTCCAAGAGAAGAATGTTGCATATCGTAATTGGCTTGTTTCTAATTCTTCAGTTTCATTTTCTGCCTACAACAAAGCTCGCAACAGTTGTAAAGCAGTTATTAATCAGTCCAAACTAGAGTTTGAACAGGCAAAGAGTAGAAAATTTGCTTCTTGCCCTAATGGCAGCCGAGCATTCTGGTCTCTTGCCAAAGCTGTTGGTTGCAACTTTTGCCCATCTTTGCTCCCACCTCTGTCCAAACCAGATGGTTCTGTTGCCACTTCAGCCAAGGATAAAGGTGACCTGCTAGTATCCCATTTTATTTCCAGCTCATGTATTAATGATCTTGGTAAAACACCTCCCACCATTCCCAACACGCTCCATTCAATGCCTCCTGTGGTCTTCCGTCAAAAGGATATCAGAAGGATTTTGATGAATCTTGATGCTAAGAAAGCTCCAGGTCCTGATGGTATTTCTCCATTTGTTCTCAAAACCTGTGCTCCTGAACTTACTCCTATTCTTTGCCGCCTTTTTTCACTTTCTTATTCCAAAGGTGTTTTTCCTTCTGCTTGGAAATTTGCTGATATCCAGCCAGTTCCTAAAAAGGGTGACAAATCCCTCCCATCCAGTTATCATCCCATTGCAATTACTTCTACTCTTTCTAAAGTAATGGAGAAATCAATTAACCGCCAACTCTTAAACTACCTAGAAACCTTCTGTCTGATCAACGATCACCAGTATGGATTCCGTCAGTATCGATCCACTGGAGATATTCTGGCTTATGTTACCCATTTATGGACTAATTCAATGGAAAGGTTCGGTGAAACACAAGTAGTTGCTCTTGACATCTCAAAGGCTGCTTTTGATTGTGTTTGGCATAAAGGTCTTCTAAACAAGCTTCCAGCTTATGGTTTGCCAACTGTTTTTAGTAATTGGTTATCCAGTTTTCTCTCTGATCGCTCACTGAGGGTGATGGTAGATGGCTGTCTGTCTTCTAACTTCTCCATTAATGCCGGTGTCCCCCAAGGTTCAGTTCATTCCCTCACTCTTTTCCTCTTGTATATCAATGACCTTCTTCCATTGACTGGAAATCCTATCCATAGTTTTGCCGATGATAGCACATTGCATTCAACTTTCCATTTTGAGAAACCTTGTCCTGCTTAATCAGCTTCAACTTCTCGAAAATCTGCTACCAATTCCTTAAATGCTGATCTTCAGGTAATTCTCCAGTGGGGCAAAGACAACTTAGTTGATTTCAACCCTTCTAAAACTCAGTCTTTTCTTATATCTCACAAAAAGGATTCTTCTGCTCCTATGCTTATCTTTAGTGACACTCCGATTTCTAGGCAAAATGATATATCTCTTTTGGGGATTACCCTGACTTCTAATCTCTGTTGGCACAAGCACATTACAAATATTGCTTCCTCTGCATCTAAAAAACTTGGTTTTCTCTTTCGCTCTCGGCGTTACGTTTCTTCCAAACAGCTGCTCACTCTGTATAAATCGCAAATCCGCCCTGCCATGGAATATTGTTCCCACATCTGGGGTGGTGCCCCCAAAACCTCTCTCTCAGGCTTCTTGATTCCATTCTGAAGAGGGCAGTTAGGTTAATTAATGATTTATCTCTAACAGAGTCTCTTCACTTGCTTTCTCATAGATGCACTGTTTCTGCTGCATGCCTCTTCTACAGATACTTCCATGGGCATTGTTCTTCTGAATTGGCTTCTATAATTCCTGCTCTCTCTTTCAAAACAGTCCGCCACTAGCCAACATCCATTTACTGTCCAACTTCAAACCCACAGAACCAACTTTTCATCTTCCTCATTTATTCATTCAACTGCCGTTTTCTGGAACAACCTTCCTTCATACGTATTTCTTGAAAATTACAATCTACAGAAGTTGAAGTCCAATATCAACAAATATCTTCTTTCGTCTTCTTAACCTCAAACCCAAGCACGGTACTAAGTACTATAGGTTGTAATACCTTTCGTATTTGGGGTTCACATAAAAAAAAAAAAAAAGATTCAAATATATGATATCAAAGTTATTCCCTGCATCCAGTTCCTTTGTGACCACATCATAGTATCTGATCAAATTGGTCAGGCAAGACTTTCCCTTAACAAAACCATGCTGTGTCCGAGCTATAACTGAAGTCTTGTCTAGATGATCCTGCAATGCTTCTTTTACCAGTGCCTCCATTAATTTTCCTGGAACAGAAATTAAACTAACAGGTCTATAATTACTTGTCGTCCTTTGATCCTCCTTTGTGAATTGGGGTCACATTTGCACATCTCCAGTCCATGGGTACCTCCCCTGAGTCCAAAGAAGCTCTCATAATTATGGCTTAGGGTTTGCTTACTTCCTTTGCTGCCTTCCTTAATATAACTAGATAGATCCCATCCACCTGGGTGCTTTTTTTATGTTTAACTTTAACAATTTCTCCTCCATTTTCCTCTCAGTTATTACAAAATCATTTAGCTCACTGCCAGAGTTTAATTCACCTCTGGCATTCCCCTCCCTGAATAACTCCTCATGTGTGACTGTAGATGCAAAATACTCATTTAGTTTGTTAGCCACCTGAGCAGGATCATCAACAGTTGAACCATCAATATCCAGTGGACCAATCTGATTCATCCCTTTCCTTCTAGAGTTTACATAGGTAAAGAACTCTGTGCTGTTTTTCTTTGCATCCTTTGCCAAAGATTTCTCATAATCTGCCTTTGCTTGCCTAATCTCCTTTCTGACTTGGTTACAGACCAGCTTATATCTATCATAGGCTTCCGTGTATCCCATGCATTTTTCTTCTCTGCCATATGTCTCATTAGTTCATCTGATATCCATTTAGGCCTAAACCTTGAACAATATTTCTTAGTTGGTATGTAAAGCCTAGTAGCTTCCAAGATAAGTTCTTTGAATGCTTCCCATTTTGAATTTTTGCTGTTGGTAACATCATCAGTTGTTCCCACTGTATAGAATTTAAATACTGTCTCAGACCATCGTAGTCGCCTTTACAAAAGCAAAAACCCTTCCCTTTACCCAGTGGAGAGCTGTGAATATTTTAACAATTGGTGTGCAGTTTTGCCGACTTTTTGATGTGAAACATCCTTTTGGAGAGGGGGGTACCTACCGAGTAAATCTGATCGAGTTTTATAATCACTAAGATTTTTATGACCTCTTTTCTGATTCTTTCAGTATAATTCCCTCAACTTCTTGTTTATTATTATCATTTAATTGTGATAATTTTGCTTCCAGTCCCTTTGAGGTATGCGTCAAGTTTAAAAACTTCATATGTGGATGCAAAATATTTGAAGGGCACAGTGGAAGAATAATTTAACTTCCATTTTGGTAGATTTTAAATACATAAATTTTCACAAAATACATAAAAGTTTCACAAAATTTAAAGGCTGGAAGCCTTTAAATTTTGTGAAATTTAAGAGCTACCCCTAACTTGACCAAACCCTCTTATATTTTAACAAAACTTGCCCATTTAATCAAACCCCATTTGGTTTAATGCACAAAAGCAAAGAATTAAAAACTAACTAGAAACCTACTCCCCCAATGAAGGTATACCTTTGTGCAGTGGATTGTCATTTCCCTAAAGTCTAATTTTGAATGCTAAAATAACAAAGCCAGAAGCTCTAATGAGGAGGCTTTCAAATCTCCATCTTTATGCTGACTGTGGCTAAAACAGTTGAAGAGAGTAATTTAAATGAAAGGATGATGGAAAATTGCCTATAATGCATATTATTATTTGATTCCATGACAGAAAGAATGCATTTTAATTTCCATATTTTTGAAAAATCACTCGGTAATTGAACATTTAATAGAGTTGTTCGGAATACTTTTATTGTACTAGGAAATAACTAACAATTAAAAACATTGTAAATTGAAATCTGAACGCATGATTATTACAATTTAAGTAGTAACAGTAAACTTCATTTCAGTAAACTTGTAATTACAGCTTTATTTATTAATTTGTGGATTCAATTTAAGATTTATATATTAATTTGTGGATTGTGTTTTATACTATGGCAGTGTGACAGGAGCTCCACTTATAATTAGCTATTCCTCATGCTATTTTTAAAGCTTGTGTGCCTTGAGTTTAAATGTTTAGGAGCACAAGGGCTACATAGTGTGCCTATTCAGATATTATAAGATAGTCTAGAAAGGTTTTTATTTGACATCAGAGAAGATGATATAGTTGTATTTTTTTTTTAAGATGTGTAAAAAGTTCATCCAGGTTTGCATTATTTCCTATAACATGGCAAAGTGATAAGGGCCCTTGCAGTTGTGGTAGAGAACAGATATTAGCATTTCTAATACACAAAACTGTGCACATTCCAGAAGAATATTGTTGACTAAGTTTGGATGAACAGTGCATACATAGAGGCAGATCTTCTCTCACAAGCAGAAACATATGAATTATGAGTGTGCCCTATTCTTATTCTTGCCAGCACTACCTCTTGCCTGTTTTTCCAAAAGCTTGATTTCCATATTTGTGGTTCATGTTTTATTTGTAAGACTTTGTTGTTTACTTGCAAATCCGAAATCTCTGACCACTGGGCAGTATAACTTCATTGGATATATATCAGAAAGTGCATATGACACTTGAAAATATGCAGGTGCTGCAGCAACTAGTTATTTAGCTGCTTGATCAGTGTACTCGTCACTGTTGAAAAAAAGCCGTGAATTAGGGTTGAATTTGAAAGTGTCTACAATTCTGCCCAGACATGATACAAGGAAGTATATGATGAGAGCCTTGTCGATCAATTCGGCCCTGGAAAGATTGTGAAAGGCTCAAGGGGTAGAATTTTTTTCAGCCTGGTCTATACTTGTTAACAGGAGAGACTGCTTCTACAGGGATGGGATACACTTAAATAGAAAGGGTGCAAGAATATTTGCTGATGCTATCGAGGCAATGTTAGGTGGGTCGGAAAACTGCTAGATTGGGGGGATACAAGGACTAATAGATTAACAGTAGCCACTGGCAGAGGTGAAAGTGATTCTTGCACTGCTTCTATTGGAATGAGCAGCAGCCTGGAAAACGAGATGCAGGATATTTCAGAGACTGCTGGGAGTCATTGCGGTACAAGTAAACACATGGGTTGTGTTAGGGTAGCTAAGAATAGGAACAGGTGCATGTATACTTGCGTATACACCAATGCGAGGAGTTTGGTAAATAAATTTGATGAATTTGAGGTATTGCTTAAAACATCAAAGGCAGATATTGTTGGGATATCAGAGACGTGGTGTCACATAGATATAAGGAATGCAGAACTGGAATTTGGGGAGTACAATGTGCATGGAAAGGATAGGAAGGGAGGAGGGGTTATGCTATTAGTTAAGAAACACATAAAATCCAAGGAAGTGAAGCCAGTCGACATCGCTGGACAGTGCAGTGTCGAGTCAGTTTGGTGTGACATAAGTATTGGGAGATCAAAATTGAGAGTAAGAGTGCGCTATAGGCCTAATGACTCTGATGATTATAATAAGAAACTGTACAGGGAAATAGAGTGGACAAGTAAATCAAAGAGTCTTATAATGGGAGAATTTAATTTCCCAGATATTGACTGGAATTTGTGGGTTGGTCACTCACACACTAGTAAGTCTTTTGTGGATTTATTGGATGATTGTTTTCTTTCAGCATGTTCGGGAGGCAACTAGAGGGAGTAATAGTCTTGATCTGATTATTAGTAGTGATTCTTCATGCATTAAGAATCTGCAGATAAAGGAACCACTAGGTGCCAGTGATCACAGTGTATTGAAGTGGGATTTACTCAGAGGTAACTACCATCAGGGGTAAAGCCAGTGGTGAGCTATAGTGGGCTCGCGAGAGCCCATTGTTATTTTTTTTGAAAATTTGCAAGCCCATTGTTGAGACAATCATTTATTTTACAAATGAAATCCTAAATGCGCAATTATTGAGTATCCAGAGCCGAAACTACGGTGGGCCGAACGGGGCCCCATTCCCAGCATTTTAATGGCGTAATCGATCGGTTATGTATTTTAAAATTGCTTCATTTTTGATTTAATTACTGTTGAACCTCTGTTTAACCAACTTTTTTATACCGAATTTTTTTAAAATTCCCCTTGGTAATTACATTTAAAATACAGTAGTTTCCATAGAACGAAAATTATTTCCATGTAACGAACAGATTAGGAGAGATAACTTTGTATGCATTGTTCTCACCTCTGGCCTTTAGGTATGTAACAGAAAGAGCGAATTAAGGGTGAAAGGGATTACCGTTCCACAACGTTAGTGGTGGCCGTAAAACTTATGCAGCCACATTCCGAGAAGTTGCGCTAGTCAATATGCTTTCCGTAGCCAGTCAGAGGATTAAGAAGATTCCCGCCTCTGGTTAACCTGTGTTGTGGTTCCCCTTTACTCTGACAAACGGGTGTATGTTTTTCGGAGAAGTGAGTGATCCATGCCTTCCAGTAAATTTCTCCAGTCTATGTTTACATGGCCACAGCAGCTGAATATCTGAGTGATTCCGATATTTTCAGTATTCAAAGAACTAGTGACAGTAGCAACGTATGTGGGGGGGGGATTGAGGAAACTAAGATATTATATAAACTTTACGAAGATGAAATGTTGACAGATTTTGAAACTTTGTCGAGCCTTTCAATGCGTAGAAAATGTTCTAAAATATAATGGCATACAGGCAATAATTAAAAAAAAAAAAAACTATTACCAATCTCCAAAAAACCAACACGAATTAAGGATGATTGCTAAAGAACTTGATGTGGAAACTACAAAGATCGGTCGTGTGTTCGGGCTACGAAGAGCAGCTTGTAGCTTGTGAATGGTAATTGTGAGTTAAGGGAATTATCTTGCATTGTGCAAACATTTTGAATCAGAGGCCCAGTGGTCAGGCGCGTGAGTGCATAAATATACGTGCCTCGAGTTACCTGGGTTCAAGCACCATGATTGCCGAATACGGTGCTGTTTCTTGTATTCTCTCTACCTTGTGTACTCCTCTGACCGTTTGGTCGCCCTGGAGTATAAGCAGAAAATTTATTTTTATTTGGGATTGTTAAAGCAACTTTTAAATCTGGAATTTCTTAACCATTTAGCACTAATGATCGACATCCTGCAGGAGCTCTCTTACATTTCAGAAGCTTTACAGATTCACTATGGCAAAAGCAGATAAATTAATTATTCGAACTATCAATACTATTGCTAATTTGAAAAATTCTGAAGGAAAATATGAAGCTAAAATTGAGAGCATGTTGAAGTGGAAAGAATTTGAAGGAATCAAAATCAAAAGTAAGAACACTAAAATTACCTCGTGACAGTTATTAAATGCATTGTTTTATCCATGATAAGTTATTAATGCAACAGGGTGATTTTAAATTAAATAAAGAAAATAATCATACCATTAAAAGAAATTGTGGAAGAACTTTTGTCTCGGTGGCAAGACTGTGAAAACCGAATAAGAAATTTGTTTTCTGATAAAATATGAAATAAAAATTAATGATTTTAGAGATTTTGTTGAAGACAGTTTATCTAATAAATCGAGTGAAATTCCCTTTACAATTAAGAAAGCCAGAAATATCTTTAAAACCATTGCGATTAGCAGTGCTTAAACTGAGCGAGCTTTCAGCGTAACGAATAATATTGTGTGAATGAATGAATAATGTTGAAAATTAAACACGTTGCAGATTATGATGACCAAACATGTAAATGGAAAACCATTGCTTCAATTTGATCCGGATCATTATGTCAATATTAATAAAGAAGTAAATTTCTCATGGCAATTTTTAAAAGAAAATTTTCTTGAATATTTGTGCAATATTTTTTTCATGTAATCTGTGAATTTTGTGTACCTTTTCAAAAAGTTTGTTTTTTATGTAATATTTGTTTTTATATTCTAGAATGTTTTGTGATAATTCGTTATTTGTAATATGGGAAATATTTTTGTTATTTTTTATTCGCAATATTAAAATTTTATCACGAAAAAAACGTATCCATTATATTTCCCTAGTTGTAAAAAAAAAAAAAAGAATAAAAAAAAGTTGCGCACCTGCCGAGCACGGTAGATGGTTTTATGTTTTTGGAGGGGGGGGGGGTACCTACTGAGTAAATCTGATTGGTCACGGAAGTGACATCACTTCCGTTAAAATGCTGGGAATGGGGCCCCGTTTGTCCCACCGTAGTTTCGCCTCTGGATACTCAATAATTGCGCATTTAGGATTTCATTTGTAAAATAAATGATTGTCTCAACTATGGGCTCGCAAATTTTCAAAAAAAATAACAATGGGCTCTCGCGAGCCCACTATAGCTCACCACTGCCTTTACCCCTGATGGTAGTTACCTCTGAGTAAATCCCACTTCAATACACTGTGATCACTGCCACCTAGTGGTTCCTTTATCTGCAGATTCTTAATGCATGAAGAATCACTACTAATAATCAGATCAAGACTATTACTCCCTCTAGTTCCCTCCCGAACATGCTGAAAGAGAACAATCATCCAATAAATCCACAAAAGCCTTGCTAGTGTGTGAGTGACGAACCCACAAATTCCAGTCAATATCTGGGAAATTAAAATCCCCCCATTATAAGACTCTTTGATTTACTGGTCCACTCTATTTCCCTGTACAGTTTCTTATTATACTCATCAGAGTCATTAGGCCTATAGCACACTCTTACTCTCAATTTTGATCTCCCAATGCTTATGTCACACAAAACTGACTCGACACTGCACTGTCCAGTGATGTCAACTGTCTTCACTTCCTTGGATTTTGTGTTTCTTAACTAATAGCATAACCCCTCCTCCCTTCCTATCCTTTCCGTACACATTGTACTCCCCAAATTCCAGTTCTGCATTCCTTATATCTGTGTGACACCACGTCTCTGATATCCCAACAATATCTGCCTTTGATGTTTTAAGCAATACCTCAAATTCATCAAATTTATTTACCAAACTCCTAGCATTGGTGTATACGTGCACCTGTTCCTATTCTTAGCTACCCTAACACAACCCATGTGTTTACTTGTACCGCAATGACTCCCAGCAGTCTCTGAAATATCCTGCATCTCGTTTTCCAGGCTGCTGCTCATTCCAATAGAAGCAGTGCAAGAATCACTTTCACCTCTGCCAGTGGCTACTGTTAATCTATTAGTCCTTGTATCCCCCCAATCTAGCAGTTTTCTGACCCACCTAACACTGCCTCGATAGCATCAGCAAATATTCTTGCACCCTTTCTATTTAAGTGTATCCCATCCCTGTAGAAGCAGTCTCTCCTGTTAACAAGTACAGACCAGGCTGAAAAAAATTCTACCCCTTGAGCCTTTCACAATCTTTCCAGGGCCGAATTGATCGACAAGGCTCTCATCATATACTTCCTTGTATCATGTCTGGGCAGAATTGCAGATACTTTCAAACTCAACCCTAATTCACGGCTTTTTTTTTCTGATATATATCCAATGAAGTTGTACTGCCCAGTGGTCAGAGATTTCGGATTTGCAAGTAAACAACAAACTCTTACAAATAAAACATGAACCACAAATATGGAGATCAGGCTTTTGGAAAAACAGGCAAGAATAAGAATAGGGCACACTCATAATTCATATGTTTCTGCTTGTGAGAGAAGATCTGCCTCTATGTATGCACTGTTCATCCAAACTTAGTCAACAATATTCTTCTGGAATGTGCACAGTTTTGTGTATTAGAAATGCTAATATCTGTTCTCTACCACAACTGCAAGGGCCCTTATCACTTTGCCATGTTATAGGAAATAATGCAAACCTGGATGAACTTTTTACACATCTTAAAAAAAAAATACAACTATATCATCTTCTCTGATGTCAAATAAAAACCTTTCTAGACTATCTTATAATATCTGAATAGGCACACTATGTAGCCCTTGTGCTCCTAAACATTTAAACCACCCAAGGCACACAAGCTTCAAAAATAGCATGAGGAATAGCTAATTATAAGAGGAGCTCCTGTCACACTGCCATAGTATAAAATACAATCCACAAATTAATATATAAATCTTAAATTGAATCCACAAATTAATAAATAAAGCTGTTTACAAATAAATAATTGTAAACAAATTAATAAATAAGAATAGGGCACACTCATAATTCGTGGAATTATGAGTGTATTCATGTTATAGGAAATAACAGAATTCATGTTATAGGAAATAATGCAAACCTGGATGAACTTTTTACACATCTTAAAAAAAAAATACAACTATATCATCTTCTCTGATGTCAAATAAAAACCTTTCTAGACTATCTTATAATATTTAAATAGGCACAGTTTGGCCTATGTAGCCCTTGTGCTCCTAAACATTTAAACCACTCAAGGCACACAAGCTTCAAAAATAGCATGAGGAATATCTAATTATAAGAGGAGCTCCTGTCACACTGCCATAGTATAAAACACAATCCACAAATTAATATATAAATCTTAAATTGAATGGAATGGAATCAAATAATAATATGCATTATATTCAATTTTCCATCATCCTTTCATTTAAATTACTCTCTTCAACTGTTTTAGCCACAGTCAGCATAAAGATGGAGATTTGAAAGCCTCCTCATTAGAGCTTCTGGCTTTGTTATTTTAGCATTCAAAATTAGACTTTAGGGAAATGACAATCCACTGCACAAAGGTATACCTTCATTGGGGGAGTAGGTTTCTAGTTAGTTTTTAATTCTTTGCTTTTGTGCATTAAACCAAATGGGGTTTGATTAAATGGGCAAGTTTTGTTAAAATATAAGAGGGTTTGGTCAAGTTAGGGGTAGCTCTTAAATTTCACAAAATTTAAAGGCTTCCAGCCTTTAAATTTTGTGAAACTTTTATGTATTTTGTGAAAATTTATGTATTTAAAATCTACCAAAATGGAAGTTAAATTATTCTTCCACTGTGCCCTTCAAATATTTTGCATCCACATATGAAGTTTTTAAACTTGAGGCATACCTCAAAGGGACTGGAAGCAAAATTATCACAATTAAATGATAATAATAAACAAGAAGTTGAGGGAATTATACTGAAAGAATCAGAAAAGAGGTCATAAAAATCTTAGCGATTATAAAACTAGCTGTTATAATGAGAGCATCTTGGTTCAACTTAAGTCCCTATAGATCTGAGATGTGCAAATGTGATCCCTATTCATAAAGGTGACTCAGAGGGTTAGATAATTACAGAGCCTTTAAGTTTGAATTCTGTGACAGGGAAAATTATGGATGTAACACATTAAAGGAGTGCATAATAAGAAGTGAACCAAGTTCTTTGGACTTCCATTTCTTCAGCACATTGCCAGTTGTTGATTTGGAAATTATTAGTATTAGGAGTAGCCATATAGTGCAGTGAAGCAACAGGCTTTTGCTGAACCATTCAAAAAGAAATAAAATAAAAAGAAAATAAACTACCCATATGTTTCCCTGCTTGTGTAGAGTACCTATCCAGGCACATGTAGGCTCATATAGAGTACCTATCCAGCTCATTCATAAATTTCCCCAAGCTGCCAACCTCAACTGCCTATGGAGGTAACTTATTCCAGTAATTAACAGCTAGCTGGCTGAAAGAAAACGTCCTACAATTCAGTTTACAGGGTTCGAGCCCATGACCACCAAATACGGAGGATGTGGAAAGGTCAGGGAATGACCACCGCATATCCCGGAGCAATATGGCCTTAGTTGCTAATGCTCCTAAAAACCAAACAACAACAGTACAGTTTAAACCTCTTCTATAATTCATTCTAAACCTCTTACAGATCAAACATTTAAATTGCTCGTCTTTGGATCCTTTCAAGAAGCCTAGCGTCCTTTTTTTAGGTGCATTCTCCATACTTTGACATATAATCCAAGTTTGTGGAGAATTCCAAGTGTAGTCTTGCAATTACACGTGTAATCCCAAGTGTAGTCTTGCAATTACACATGTAATCCCAAGTGTAGTCTTGCAATTGCTTATATAATTGTATAAGTAATTACTAAATTTTGGCCTGAGTAGCCCTTGTGCCCCGTAAATATCTAGATTTTTAACTGAAACTACCTCAGACACACAAGCTTATTACTTCAAAATCATTGATAGGACACATGGCTCTCCTTTGATGCCTGTCTTCACTATTCAGAACACTTGTTATTATTTATTATTTGGTTTTTAGGAGCATTAGCAACTAAGGCCATATTGCTCCGGGGATATGCAGTGGTCATTCCCTGACCTTTCCGCATCCTCCGTATTTGGTGGCTCACGGGCTCGAACCCCGGTCTAATCAAGAAGCATGTGCTATGCACTGCTGCTGCTGCCCACCTGGCTACGGAGGCGCCAGAACACTTGTCTACCCATATTGTGATCTCCAAATCCCTTTCTTCCTCTACTGTTTTTAATTCGATCCCACCAAGTGTATGTTATTTTGGGATTGCTATTCCCCAAGTGTTAAACCTTACATTTTTCTGTATCCTTCAGCATTCAATTCCTATATAAATGTCCTTGTATTGCACTGATTATTTCCTCCATGATTTTCCCTACCACTGAAACTAGACTGACCAGTCTGTAGTTCCCTCTCTTTTACTCTTATAACTGCCTTTATGTATTGACAGTAAATTGGCATTTCTCCAATCCAAAGGAATCCACCAATGTCCTCATACTTAACCTTAACAGTTCATTGCACTATCTGGCTGCCTTCCTCAGAATTACTGGGTAGATTCTATCAACTCCAGCAGCCTTACTTCCTTTGGGCTCAAAGGTAATAAACAATCTTCTGCAATTTTGATATTGCCAATTTCAATGCTGCTCAGCCTCTCCTCACTATGAAGGGTCTTTTGTCTGTAAATATTGATGCAAAGTACCTGCTCAATTCATTGTCAGCATCTATGACTAACACTTTCTCACACCAAATTACTGAGCAATAGTAAGCATCTAACATTCCTCCCTGACACACTGAGATTCATCATGTTGGCATACACGTTCAAAATGTATTCCAGGCTAACTGCTAATCACCTTTTTAGGCCAGAACTGTGTGAATACAAAATATTTGTATATTTTGTATTCACACAATTTCTTGAGTTGGAGGGTTATATCATAACTTTTGATAGGAGATTGCTTGTCTCAGTAAGCTAATTCAAAGCTGTGCATGAATTTTATGATTGCTTTTAATCACTATTAATGTATCCCCCACCACCGCCACCAAACTGTTTTCTGTAAAACCTGTAACAGCTTTTGCCATAATTGTTGCTAATTTTCTAATTAAAAATCAGTGGAAATTACAATATACAATTGAGAGGTGGCAAAAATATATAAAATGTGAAAATTAGGTGGTTGTTTAAGATATCTTTTTTGTCCTATAGTATATGTAAACTTAAAATATGAAAAAAGGATTTTACAATAATTATTTTACCTTAAAATGGATTTGCAAAATCTTTGTAACCTTTTTTTTTTTTTTTTTTTGTACAGTGTGTGTAAACTAAACTTAAAATATGAAAAAAGTATTGTACAATAATTACTTTACCTTATAGTGAAATTTAAAAATCTTCATAATGTAACATGAAAATAGGTTTGTTCAGAGAAAAAAAATGAGGGTGACAGATTTAAATTACAGCAAATGTATGGTATACTTAAAAAAAACATCCACGATAATTTACTTTGGGACAGCCTGTTTACCTTCTGCAGATATTCTCATATTCCTATGGGGGAGGGGGTTAAAACAAAGATTTGTATTCACCCGGAAATAGTTGTCATTGAATAATGATGATAATTTTTTGATACCCTGAAATTGCTGTACCAACCACAGAAATTTTGGTTTCAATCTGACAATTCCTTTTTTTTTTTTTTTTTTTTTCTTTGCAGCACTGAATGAAGTGAGTGCCACAATGGATAAAATTTAATGCAGATCAGTGGTTTTGCTCCTCTTTTTGCAAGAGAAAACACCCAAAACAATCCACGAAAAAATGGTACGGAGAAAATTATCCAGGTTATAGTGTTGTTGCACATTGGCATAAACAATTCAAATGTGGAAGAATCTGGATGCATGATGAAGAAATTTCAGGACACCCAACTGCTGTGATAGAGGCGAATGTTACAAAAATTAAGGTATTAATCCTGGATTTATACCTTAATTAGCATCAGAGATTAGCTGCAGAGCATCAAAATAGCATAGGGTCTGTGGAGAACATCATCCATGAACAGTTGCATATGAGTAAAGCATCTGCTAGATGGGTTCCCAGACCTTCTGACCTCTTACCAGAAGAAGGAAAGGGCACAATGTACACATGAAATGTTGATGTGCCAGTAAAAGTGGTGGTGGTGGGGGGGGTTAGTTGTACAGGTAGTCACCATAGATGAAACTTGGATTCACTATGATCCCAAAACTGAACAAATGTTAAAACAATGGAATCATGCAGAATCACCCCCAGAAAGGCAAAGGTGCAACTAAAACAAGGTGATGCTGTTAGTTTTTGGGATCAAAAAACCCAAAGTTTGAAGGTATTTTACTTTCAAACGAGCTGTATTGTGATGGCAAAGTATTCCAACTTCCTCATAATGCTGCTATAAAAGAAAAAAAAAGATGGGGAAAGCTGTCAAAAGGTGTGCACCTACTCCATGATAATGCCCCTGTGTATTACTTGCATGATGCAGTGAAATGTGCCCACTAATGTGTGTTTGAAATATTGTCTCATCCTGCTTATTCTCGACCTTGCACTCTACTCTTCTTCCTCTCCTAAGTCCTTTCTTTGTGGAAAACACTTTGCTGCTGATGATGAGGTGATTTTTCCAGCTCAGCCATTATTGGTGTGACCAGCAATTTAATTATAATCCATGACCCAATATTGAAATATTGGATTGTGCCTATGATTCCCACCAACTCTTGTGATGGGAGGCTCTCCATATAGCTGTGGTGGGTCCCACCTTTAATCGTAATGTTGGGATACATATAAATCCTATTGTGGAGGCTGTTGTTTTACATCATGACAAGAAATGGCAAGTTAACAACAGGGCCAGCATGCACTGCACCATTTCTGCAGTCTGTTGGTTAATGTCCCTTCTCCTTCCATTTGGTTGTTGTTAATGCATGTGCAAGGCTATGCCTCTGTATAATATAAGGATCTGTCGTATATCTTGTTTAAGTTGACAAAGAAGGCACATCACCCTGAAAACTCCTTCATATATGTTTTATCACTTTTAGTTTTGTGCATATTTTATTGCTTTTATTCCTTTATACAAATAGTTTATTTTTCCATATATTTGTTGATTGTACATCTAAATACAATTCAGTTTAATTGTATATAGTATTTTAATTTATTTATCTCTTTCAATAAGCTCAGTTTAACTGGTTCAGTTAAACTGAGTTCAGTTTTAAGCAATGTTTATTTTAATATGATTATCCCCTGGCATCAAGGCCTCTTCTCTAATGAGGTGATTTCTGCTACCAAGTCATGGTTTGAAAGCTTACAAACCAGGATTCTTACAAAACTAGCCTGCAGAAGTGTATTGAGAAGTAGCAAAAATGTGTCTTTTTGTCTGGTGACTATGTTGAAAAATTGTAATACATGATGTTTGTTTCAACCTTCTGTCAAAACTACTTCTGGGCAAATACAAAGCTTATTTGAACCTCCCCTCATACATGCAGAAAAAAAAAATAAATGGTGAGAAATTTGGATGCGAATGGAATTCTTAATGTAAGTATTTTACTTATCATTACTTTACTGAAAAGCAAACTACTTGTGAAAGTTTTGAATTCATTTAATTTAGGTGCGACCACTGATGCTAAAACAGAGACAAAAATTTGCCAAAGGAAAGCCTACAGGTGACATGCAGAATGACTTAGAGCTTTTTCTTATAAATGAATGGAAACTTAGGAATCCAGTAAGTCTATCAAAAAATAGGTAAAAAATACTAATAACCATGTAAAAATAAACTATATAATTATGTGGCAGTAGAAGTAATAATGGATTTTGTGAAACTAGCTTGTATTATAAAGGAATAATGTCAGCAGCTACATCATATTTCATAAATGCTTTGAGAAAAAACAATTAGTTTAAAAAAGCCAATTACTGACATTTAACCAGCTATAAGATTCTGAAATAGTATTATTTAGGCTTTGGTAGTGGCTGTATTTTCAAAATTAGTAATGGTTTCAGGCAGGGCTGTATTTTGTCACCATCTTTTTAATGTTTATGCCGAAGATATCATGCGTGAAGCTTTGGAAGATTTAGACTGGCATCAAAATTGGAGGACTGAAGATAAAAAAAACTTTCGTCATGCAGATGATACTGTGCTAATTTGTAATTCCAAGGATCATTTTAAAGAAACTCTGAGGAGAGTATGTGAAGCAAGTAAGAAAAAAGGATTGTTTATGAATATGTGTAAAACTAAAATTATGGTGATTATCTCGGTGCCAGTAAAGTGAAGGTTAGTGGGCAAGATATTGAAGAAGTTTGATGAATTTGATTACTTAGGGTTAAGAATAACAATGTAAATAGAAGACAGGTGATTGCTAAAACGTTGGTCACTGATCTGAAAAAATTGTGGAGAGATGAAGATCCTTCCCTTAAAGACAAAACTGAGAATCATTTATTCATTAATTTTCCAGTTGACACTTATGGATGTGAAGGATGGAATCTGAAAAGAGTTGACAGGAAGAAAATCGAGGCATTTGAAATGTGATATTACAGGAGAATACTGCATATTTCTTACCTGGATCGAAGAACAAATGAGTGGGTATTGAATAGAATTGGCAGACCTAAAATTCTTCTTCATAGCATCAACAGAAGAAAACTGAAGTTTTTTGGACACATAGTAAGGAGGGAAAACTTTCTGTTGAAGAATATAATGGAAGGAAAAATCAAGGGAAGAGGTACAGAGGAAGACCTGCAACTAGGTGGAAGGATGGGATCAGATACTTCTGGGCATGACATTTTGTGATGCTGCTCGTAGAGCTCATGATCAGTGCAGTTGGAGGAATTTGTTGGTGGCCACAACAGCTCCCAGGGAGCTATGAGACTGGAAGAAGTGGCTGTGCTTTTGTTTTTTAGCTAATCATGTGGAGGTCTGTGGTCATTTCAGGATGTACTGCAATAAGCAAGATTCCCCTGCTCTCAATCACACTAGGTTGTATTTCGCATGTGCACGCACACACACACACACACAGTCGGATCGCTCTTTAACGAACTTCCATATAGCGAATTTTTCTATTTAGTGAATTTTTTTGATTTCCCCTTAGTCATTACATTGAAAATAATTTCTGTATAATGAAGAAAATTTCCATATAATGAACTAATTTTGAGAAACCTGGGTACACTTCGTGCCTATGGCTATAGAGCTGATGCTGTAGAAAGCACGAATTAATAGCTAAAAGGATTAAGATTTAATCCCTTTAGCTCTAATTTAAAAAGCTTTTAATTTAATTTTAAGATTTTAAGAGCTAAAGGAATTAAAGCACGAATTAAGAGCTAAAATATTCCACAATTTACTGTTGCCCGTAAAACCTATACAACTGAGAAGTCGTGTTTTTACGAGTTGCCCGTAAAACCTATATGACCGAAACCTCTACTGTACCAAGAAGTCACGCTGGTCAACTGCTATCTATGTAGCCACAGACATTGGCAAAGATTAAGGCATATTTGTGTAGATCAGGGTGTTTAAAAAAAGGCTTTAAAATTTGGTGTCACTTGCCGGTAGTGTCAACCATTCTGAAAAACCGTGTTTGATTCTCAAGCTGCTTGAGGAAATGGGAGCCAGTCAGAAGTGTGTGAAATTATGCCTGTATGATTATTATATGTAGATGAAGCCATTTTTAAATGGGTGAAGTTGATTTGAGATCAAAACATGCTGACATCAGGGCCATTAATAAAAGAAAAGGCTATGGACTATGCATCATAGCAATGTACAGTTGTGCCCCCGTGATAATAAGTACACTAATCTCCCAGTGACAACTTATAATGCCAGTTCTTGTCACTTATTTATGACTTGCAAAATATCTGTTTATACCTATTCTAGTTATTACTTGAATTTTATGATTTCTGGTTGATTTTTTTTTTAATTTGGAGTCTTGAAGTGTCCCGGTTAATCCAATCCCAGTAAATTGAGAGTCTGCTGTACTTTATTATTACCTTATTTAATGTGGGTAATGTCTTACTGTGTGTTTAATTTATCAATTAAACTTTATTATATATATGTATGTACAAGAAAATCACGTTATATATGGGGTCAGTGGGTGTTTGCTTATATTCACAGTTTCAGCTATCCATGGTAGGTCTTGGAATGTATCTCCCACAGATATACAAATCAAAATGACTATTTAATGAAACATAGTAATGTAGTCACCAAAATGACTATATTACCATGTTTCAGTTAAAGGTATCGAAGGCCAGAACATACAACATCCCAGCACTTTTTGGGCAGGTAAAACTGCATAAAACCAGATTTCCTATTCGCCCCCCATCATTTCTTACAGGAACTCATCATTTTCATCCTTAGTCAAACATGTATATAATATTATAAAACCCTTTAGACAGGTGATGCAGTTTGGGATAAAAAACTATGACACATTATTTAATAACCTTAAGGCCTTTTGACTCGCCAATAATGATAACACTGGTTTACAGTGTATCTGGGGTTTGAGTAAAAGTATGTGGCAGTTATTTATGCATGTTTACTGATTACTAAACTGAAGTCCGTTTGTTTCTATCACGTAAAGATTTTTTGCAATTCATTAACAATACCTAGGTATTATACACAAATGTGTACATAACTATAGTTTCTGCAATGGTTTACAAGTTTTATACCCCTATATTTGTAATCAGTATCAAATATTTGCCTCAAATACAATAGATTGTGCATGTTTAACCCGTAACTACACATACTGCAAGGTAGCCGACCTTGACCCAGGAAGGTAGACGGCCCCCCACCTCGCTCTTCCGGCCCATCTGTGATTCCCAGAATTTTATTTTCCTAGTGGAGTCTGGGAGACTCCTGTGTGTAGTTATGGGTTAAACTTGTCTGAGCATGCACTCACTTGTTTGTAAGTCCACTCAACCACAGAGCCTATATAAGTGGCACATCCCTTATGCGGTCACAGTACTCCTGTAAAAACCGTCGTGAGCTCTCATTGTGTGTTAGTTTTCTTTTAGTATGGCAACCAGAAAGTGTATAAACAGTCCCGACATATTTTGTTACATATGTAGTTTTGTTCCTGTAAAGCAGAGACGAAATATTACCGAAAATACTTTGGTATAAAAAAATACTTTGACATAAAACTAAGTGATCAGGATAAATCATGGGCACCGCATAAAGTATGCCATACATGTGTCGAACATTTTCGAAAATGGAGTCAAGGAAAAAAGGTGTGCTTGCCATTTGCTATTCCTTGGTGTGGCATGAGCCAGTAAGCCATGCTGAATGTTACTTTTGTGTATGTGACGTTAAAGGTTACAATTCAAAAAATAAAAAGGACATCAAATATCCAGATCTACCGTCAGCCATAAGACCGGTTCTGCATGGACCTGATCTGCCTGTAAAACTTCCACCAGAAACTTTGGAGTCCACATCTTCCACCAAAGCAGAAGCTAAAGAGGTTAGTGAAGAGGAATGTTATCAACCAGAAAATATTTTAATGCCACAGCAATTCACGTAAGTCGAACTGAATGATTTAGTAAGGGACTTAGGTCTTCCAAAGTATGCTGCTGAAATTTTGGGATACAGACTTCAAGCGAAGAATTTACTTGCTCCTGGTACATCATTTTCCTGGTACAGAAATCGTGAAAGGGAGTTTATAAGTATTTTTCACAAGAAGGTCCTCTCGTATATTGCATTGATATCGCTGGTTTAATAAGTGCCTTAGGAGCTCCATCATATGTTCCTAGTGAATGGAGACTATTTATACTCTTCTAAGACTGGTTTAAAAAGTGTTCTCTTATATAATGGAGATAAGTACACATCTGTGTGAATTTCTCATTCAGTCTGCTTAAAAGAAACTTATGACAATCTAAAGTTGCTTCTGGAGAAAATTAAATATCAAGATCACGAATGGCAACTATGTGGAGACTTAAAAGTGTTATGTATGCTGTTTGGAACAACAGGGTAGGTACACTAAAATGCCATGCTTTATTTGTGAATGGGACAGCAAAGCTAAAGCACTGCATTGGACAAAGAAGCAATGGCCTTGGAGGCACAATCTTACACCAGGGTCAAAAAATATTGTGTGCACACAAAAGTTTGGTGAAGCCAGATAAAATACTTTTACCTCCACTGCATATCAAGTTAGTCATAATGAAGCAATTTGTTAAATAAGGACACTGAATAAGGATGGCAACTGCTTTAAGTACTTTTGCAGTAAATTTCCCGGTTTATCTGACGCAAAACTTAAGGTGGATATCTTCATTGGTCCCCAAATTAGAAAATTAGTTTTAGATGGTCATTTTGAAACTACTATGACTGACATTGAAAGGGAAGCCTGGATTGCTTTTAAAAGTCTAATGGAAAACTTTCTAGGAAATCATAACTCACAGGATTATGAGAAAATTGTTCAAAATATGCTCGAAAAGCTTTGCAAATTTAGGTTGCAGTATGAGCATCAAAATTCACTATTTGCATGCCCATCTTGATTTTTCCTCCGAAAATCTTGCACAGATGAGCGAAGAACAAAGGAACAGATTCCATCAGGACATAAAGGAAATGGAGCAGAGGTACCAGGGAAGGTGGAATGCAAGCATGATGGCTGACTACTGCTGGTATTTAAAAAGAGAGAAACCTGGCACTGCACATAAAAGAAAAACGATTAAACATTCTTTTCAAACAAAGAGACGAAGTTCTGATTAATGAAAGTTTCAGGATTTTGATTAATGCTTGTTAGTATTTACGTATTTTTTGTAAATAAACAAGGAGTTGTCTTTTATTCAGTCCATAGGACTGAATAAAAGGTAACTCCTTGTTTATTTACAAAATGATATATGAAAATGTAAACTTATCAATTTGTCCTTACTAAATACAAGAAAGTTATATACTTTTGTAAAAACCAATACTTTTTTATTTTTAAAATTGTAATGTTTCTGGATGCGATAGAAAAAAATCTAAGTCATATTTGAAATCACAGCAACATATTTCGGCAGTAGGACCTATTGAAATTCAAACCCCAGTGAAGAAACTGAAATTTGTAAACTAGTGTAATTTATTTTCATTAGATATTACTTCGTTATATATGAATTAAATGTTGAATACATATTACATATTCTTTGGGATATCTTCAACAGAAGTGTTTCCATTTACAATGGGTTTGCTCAGCCTACAAGTTATTTTTTGGTAGGAATTTTTTCCCGCCACAAAGTGCAGTTCAAGGGGTCTTGGTCAGTTAAACCTCAGACTGTCATGCACTCCCGTACTCCATACAATAAAAGACTTTGTAAAATTGTTTGAAATAAAAGTTTCTTTGTTTTGTTTGGAATATTTCTGCTCCATAGAACAGAATTTAGCATGCCAATAGCCTTTCTGCCATCTGCAATTCTCTTATTGATCTCTGCTTGGGATGATCTGTCACTTTGTAAGATTGAACCCAAATATTTGAATTTATCGACTTGTTTCATTTGAAAATCTTCAATGTTTAGAATGTGTCCTTATCGTAAAGACAATTTCAGTCTTGCTGAAATTGATTTTTAGACAATTTACGACATGCATAGTCTGCATCTTTTAAGTCTTGTGCTATCACCACCTGATTGCCTACAAAAGAAAATTGTAAATATAGATGTTCTTATTGATCAGCAATCCCATTTTATTGCATTTTTTTGACCTCAGGCAGATGTCGATATAAATTTTGAAAAGTGTTGGTGACATGCAACAACCTTGTAATAAGCCTTTTGAAATGTGGAATTCAGGTAACAAAGGCGATCCCATCTTAATTCTGCATCTATTATTCCTGTAAATTGTCTTAATAATGTTAATCAATTGTCTACCAATATTTGTCTCTTTCAGTGCTTCCAATAAGAGTTTTCTTGGAACACTAGCATATGCCTTTTCAAGGTCAATGAAAATCATAAAGATTTCTTTTCCTTTCAATTGAGATTTTTAAGGATCTGTCGTACTGTTGAGATATGGTGTATACCCGACATCCCAGCTGAAGCACTACTTTGTTCTTCTGACACCTCAATTCGACCTTCTAAATGGTTCCTGATCCATTTTCCAAGAATTTTTAACAGAGGGTTCAGGATCCATATTCCCTCTGTAATTTGAGCAGCTTTTCTTATAAATTGATGTAATATATCCTATTATCATTTCTTTCGGTATTTTGTCTCCTCTCATTATACCATAACAGTTTTTGTATCAAAACAGCCACTCTTCTTCCTCCATTTTTCAGAAGTTTCATATAAACTCCTCCAGGTCCAGGTGATTTGCCATTCCTTCCCTCCTTTAGTAAGAGTTCCACTTCCCTAACAGAAACTTTTAAGCCCGAGTCTTCCACATTGAAATCCTCCACTGTCTTGAACTCTTCCTGATCTTCCTTTAAAAGTCCTTCATAGTACTTCATCCAATCTTTCAAAGGTATTAACTGCAAACCGGCATTGTGTTTATTCTGCTTTCTCAAGTCTTTAAGGACCTTCCACGATTCTGCTGATGCTTGAAGCCCAATTTGCTATTAATAGTCGCGCACTTCCTTTCCCATTCTTCATTTTTTGTTTCTACTACCAACCAATTGGCTATTTTCTTCTTTTCAACATAAACATTCCTATGTGCATCATTCCTTTCACCCAACCATTTCTGATATGCAAGTTTCTTTTCCTCTATAGCAGCTCTTACTTTTACTGTAATCCAGGTCTTTTTTTGTCCTTGGCTCTTTTCACCAAGGATTTCATGAGTTATATTTTTTTACAATATTTTTAAAATATTCATCAATTTCTTCAGTATTACCTTCTATCTTTGTATTAATTGCAGCATCCAATCTTTGGGTGAAGTTGTTTCTTATGCTGTCATCCTGAAATAGTTCAATGTTAAATCGATCCATTTGTAGCATTTCTCCTTCCCTGCATAGTTGGTTGTCCACTATTATTTTCATAATTCAGTTCCACCTCAGTGTTGTTTTAACAAGAAAATGGTCAGATCTGCATTCAGCTCCTCTATAAACTCTGACATCTTTCAATACGTATGTCCCTGAATGTTTTGAAATAATGTAGTCTATAACTAATCTAATTGGTCTTGTCTCCTGCAATCAAGTATATTTATGGAAAAATGTGGTGTTTATTCTAAAGTCAAATTGTTCACAAAGATTGAATAGTCTATCTCCGTTATCGTTCGTCAAATGTAAAGTACTACATATGGGAAGCAGTAACCCCAGAGAATGTATCAACTCTGTGGTACTACACTGACAGTGGTGGAGAATGAAAAGGACCTGGGGGTAATTGTGCAGGCAGATATGAAGTTTTCTGAGCAGTGCAGACGGTCTGCAATAGTAGCTCATGGTGTCTTATCAATGATTTACAGGAATTTTTCTAGCAGGGATAAGGAGGTGATTATCCCCTTGTATAAGGCAATGGTCAGGCCACACCTTGAGTACTGTATACAGGTCTGGAGGCCTCATTTTAAGAAGGATGTAGAGCTGTTGGAATGAGTACAGAGAAAGGCAACAAGATTAGTGAATGGAACAAAGAGTTGCTCTTACGAAGAAAGGCTTAAGTTTTGCAAATTACAGTCTGGAGACTAGGCACCTGTGAGATGATCTGATTGAGGTGTATAAAGCCTTGAATGGTTTGAGCATGCTCAATGCTGATGGGATTCTCCCTCTTGCTCAGAATAATCGCCTGACAGGGCATAATTGAGGAAAGAGGATTCAAATTGAGGAAAGACGGTTGTAGGATAGATGTGTGGAAGTTTTCTTTTAGCCAGCGGGTGGTTGATTGCTGGAACAAACATTCTGTTGCTGTAGAAGTTGATAGCTTAAGTAGATTCAAGGCAGAACTTGACAAACATTTGGAACGAGTGGATAGGTGAAATAAGGGTTTTTTTTTTTGGCTGATGCTATATAAGCTTGCTTTCTTGCATCATGTACCTTTGCTAATGCTAAATAACTTTGCTATTTTGCTCAGTTCATACTCTTCCATTGAAATCCCCCATTAAAAATATCTTTTTGTTCTTAGGGATTTTTTCTATTAGTTCTCTCAGATCCTCCCAAAATTCATCCTTCAAGTTGTCAGCGGTGTCATTAGTCGGGGCATATATTCTTAAAATACATATTTCTCTCCCATACATTATCAAATCCAATGAGACCATTCTTTCATTAATAAATTGGCAATTTTTGATATTATGTCTCAATTTCTTTTTAACAGCAATAGAAGCTCTTGCTCTTATCGACTCCACTCCAAAATGGTAATATTCTCCTATTATTTCCTCTCCACATCCCTTTTCCTTAACACGTCTAAATTGAATTTTGCAGGTGTTCATCCGGAAGAAAGTTTCTTTTTGTTGATCATTATCCTTTTCTGTTTGCCGAGTCGTTTTTGAAAGTGCAGTACGAACAGACAGAATGCTTTGGAATATGTTAAATAATAATTCTGTACCGATTAATGATACGAAGCTTCCTATTAAAAAATTTTTCACTTGATTAAACTCTTAGTTGAAGCCAACAATACTACCTTTTGAGACAAGGTATACAAACAAATTTTTGGTTTGCCAATGGAATTGAGCCTAAGTGGCTTAATATCAGAGGTCTACCTCTCAACGATTGAGTGTATACATTTGACACCTTTTCTACTCCATATTACATATTATGTGAGGTATTTAGACGATGTTCTGGTCATTACTGATAGTGGCACTATTCAAGACATTTTATATTCATTTTATATAATAATCCTAGACTCAATTTTAAATTGGAAAGGGAAAATACTGAAAGTCATTAAATTTTCTAAATTTCACGCTTACTTGGGAAGTAAATAAGTCCAATTTAACATCTACCATAAACCGGCAAACACCGGTATGTTGCTGCATTATAACAGCTAACACCTGTTCACATATGGGTGATAGCTGTTATAATAAGAAGTTTATTATTTTTAATCAGTTTCTCAATGCCTATAAATATTCAATGACAGAATATGCTTTAGACTCAGAAATACAGATATTATCCAGTAGATTCTTATACAGGGGTTACTCCTTTGCTACAATAAACCAAATTAGGGTATAAGCTAAGGATAGGATACAAAAAACTACACCAACCAACAATAGTAACATCAAAAAATACTTTATTTCTATCCCATACATTGAACAATGGCACAAACAGCTTAACAGATTCTTTAAAAATACCAAATTTAAAATTGTGGCCAGACCAATACAGAAATTACACGCTATACTGAACGTTTGCTCAGTTTGTACTTGTACGCATGCTGTTTTGCAACACAAATCAGTGACCCGGTATACATTTCTTGCAGTGATTGCAACTCGTCTAATCATGGCTCGATGCAGTGTACACTGGATGTGAGATTAAAACAGCATGCGTACTCAGTTCATGCTTCTCATGCCTTTAATGAAAACCATATACTTTTATTCAATGAGGCCAAAATACTTAGTGTCCAACCTAATTTTACTAGATTATTAATTGTAGAAACCATCGAAATTAAATTACATGAGAATTCTGTTAATGTTCATATCTAATCTCCAATTCATAATCTTTTACATGCATGCATGAAGACTAATAATTCTCTATTTAACATTCCGACTCACACATACTCGGTAATTTCCATTCCTGTGATTAAGACATATTGTCGAAAAGCCCTGTCAGTGTCAGGAAGGGAAGTCTTTTTCAAATTTTGCATTTAACTTGTTTTAATTTGTTAATTGTTTTTTAATTAATTTTATTACTGTATTAATTGGCGTTAATATTTTTGTTTATTTGCTGGAGAGTGTCATTAGGAAGTGTTCTACATATCATATTGAAGTAAATTTCTCTTATTCTTTTACAAGTTATGATAAAGTTTGCCATCCACTGACTATTGATGTTTGCAGATTTCTGTGTATTTGTATTGTATTACATACTGTACTAGAGGTGTCCAAACATGGGTAAGAACTTTGTTACTGCTTGCCATTTCTTGGTAATAAAATGGCAAGAAAACCGGAAAACCCTGAAACTAGCTTGTTTAATATTTCATGCTTGCTGGATAAATAACTCAATATCACGAGAGGAATAAAAAAAAGAAGGAAAAAAAATATATATAATTATATTACAATTAATTAAGCTAACTAGAAGAGTTTACAGCTTTGCTGTAACTGTTTTGCAGCCACCACCACCAACATAGATATCAATGGGTTGTGTATTTTTTATGGAAGAATAAGGGCTTTATCTCATAATTTCCACATTTGCATCCACATATATTCCATTTTTATTCCTAAGCCGCACTCGTGCTTGCAAATTTTATGTCTACACTGATTGGTTATGAAAAAGATCTTGATTTTGAGGTAAATGTTTGTCTCTACTACTTCTGACTTAAATTGCCACATTCTCTGTTTTGTGAAACTTGGTTCAGGCTACTTTCATCTTCATGGTTGACTTCGCTGATCACCACCATTTACAGAGATTACCTCACATGGATGTCCGGGAGTAGATATTTAAAATGCTCCTCAATAAATTCGGTTCACACTTCTAAACATGCACTTACAGTTGAATTGACCGTCTGTTGGCTGGCACATCCTGATAGAAAGTTGCACATTATCAAAAGGAAAGATAATCTGCCTTTAGCTCCTAGAAAATATGGTTGGTCTGTATTTTATGATGGTGCTGTCAATGTAGTAGTAGTGGCATGTGATGCAAGAAAGCATGTGTATGAACTTATGTAGCATCAGCCAAAAAAAAAAAAAAATTCACACCATTCCCTCCAAATGCCTGTCCAGTTCCTCCTTAAATTTATTCAACCTATCAACTTCCACAATGACAGATGGAAGTTTGTTCCAGTAATTAACCACCCGCTGGATAAAGGCAAATTTCCGCACATCTATTCTACATCTGTCTTTTCTTAATTTGAATTTATGCCCCCTTAGGTTCGTAATCTGAACAAGTGGAAGGATCCTATCAGAATTCAGCGTGCTCAACTCATTCAAGGCCTTATACACCTCAATCAGATCACCGCGCAGGTGCCTAGTCTCCAGCCACTGCAATTTGCAGAACTTAAGCCTCTCTTGGTAAGAGGATCCCTTCATTCCCCTCACCAATCTTGTTGCCCTTCTCTGTACACGCTCAAGTAAATATACATCCTTCCTAAAATGAGGCCTCCAGACCTGTACGCAGTACTCAAGGCGTGGCCTGACCATTGCCTTATACAGAGGGATAATCACCTCCTTTTCCCTTCTAGCAAAATTCCTATATATCATTGACAAAACCCCATGACCTTCCCTGGCAGCCTGTCTGCATTGCTCAGAAAACTTCATATGTGACTGAACAATTACTCACAGGTCTTTTTCATTTTCTACCACCTTAAGTGTAGTACCACAGAGTTGGTACGTTTCTCTGGGGTTACTTCTACCCATATGCAGTACTTTTCATTTGTCAAGGTTAAACTTCAGTTGCCACTTCTTAGCCCATCTGCCCAAATTATTAGATCCTGTTGCAGTAGCACACTGCCATTACTGTCATTAACAACTCTGCCAATCTTTGTATCATCTGCAAACTTCAACATTAAGCCTGATATACCTTCATCAATATCATTGATAAATATACAAAACAACAGTGGACCCAACACCGAACCCTGTGGGACTTCACTAATAACATTAGTCCACGAAGAGCAGCAGCCATTGATTACCACCCTCTGTCTTCTCCCATTAACCATCCTTTTATCCATTGTAGCAACTTACCCTTAATACCATTTCACTCCAATTTGTGCAATAGTCTTTCATGCGCAACAGTGTCAAAAGCTTTCCTGAAATCCAAATATATGATATCAAAATTATTTTTTGCATCCAGTTCCTTTGTAACCACATCATAATATCCTATCAAATATGTCAGACAAGACTTTCCTTTAACAAACCCATGCTGTGTCTGAATTATTGCTGCAGTCTTGTCTAGATGATCCTGCAATGCATCTTTAACCAGTGACTCCATTATTTTACCAGGAACAGAAGTTAAACTAACTGGTCTGTAATTACTCGTGTCACCCTTCGATCCCCCTTTGTGAATTGGGGATACATTTACACATCTCCACTTTGTGGGTACCTCCCCTGAGTCCAAGGATGCTCTCATAATTATGCCTAAGGGTTTGCTTTGTTGCTTTGCCACCTCCTTTAATATAACTGGATAGATCCCATCCACCCCAGGTGCTTTTCTTATGTTTAACTTCAACAATTTCTCCTCCACATTGCTCTCAGTTATTACAAAATCATTAAGTATCCTGCTACAATTTGATAACCTTCTGCCATTTTCAAACCTTAATAATTCCTCATGTGTGAATGTAGATGCAAAATACTCATTCAGTTTGTTTGCTATCTGAGCAGGATCATCAACAGTCAAACCATCGATGTCAAGTGGACCAATCAGATTCATCCCCTTCCTTTTAGAGTTTATGTAAGTAAAGAAATCCTTGCTGTTTTTCTTAGCATCTTTTGCCAAGGATTTCTTGTAATCTGCCTTCGCCTGCCTAACCTCCTTTGTGACCTGATTACAGACTAGCTTATATCTGCCATAGGCTTCTGAGTCGCTTGATAATTTATATGCATCCCATGCATTTTTCTTCTCTTTTACGAGTCTCATTAGTTCATTTGATAACCATTTAAGCCTAAACCTTGAACAATATTTCTTAATAGGTATGAAACTTTTAGTAGCATCCACGATTAATTCCTTGAATGCTTCCCACTTAGAATTTACTGTTGGTAACATCGTCAGTTGATCCCACTGTACAGAATTTAAAAACTGTACTCACCTTTACGGAAGCAAAAACCCTTTCCTTTACCCCTGATGGTAATTAAATCTTTAAGTAAATCCCACATCAGTACACTGTGATTACTGCCACCTAGTGGTTCCTTTATCTGCAAATTCTTAATACACGAATGATCACTGCTGATAACCAGATCAAGAGTATTACTCTCTTTGGTTGCCTCTCGAACATGCTGCTGCAGAAAACAATCATCCAATAAATCCACAATTCTGACTAGTGTGTGAGTAACCAATTCGCAAGTTCCAGTCAATATCTGGGAAGTTAATATCCCCCATTATAAGACATTCTGATTTACTGGCCCACTCTATTTCTCTGTATAATTGTTCATTGTACTCATTCGAGTCATTAGGCCTATAACACACTCCTACTCTTATTTTTGCTTTCGCAGTGCTTATGTCACACGAAACTGACTCAACAGTGCACTGTTCATCTATATCAACTGGGTGCACTTCTTTTGATTTTATGTTTTTCTTAATTAATAGCATAACACCTTCTCACTTTCTATTCTTTCTGTACACATTGTACTCCCCAAATTCCAGTTCTGCATTCCTTATATCTGTGTGACACCACGTCTCTGCTATCCCAACAATATCCGCCTTTGATGTCTTGACCAACACTTCAAATTCATCAAATTTATTTACTATACTTCTAGCATTGGTATACATGCAAGCATACATGCTCCTATTCGTAGTTACCCTAACACATCCCATATGCCCACCTATTTCAGGATGACTGCCATCCTGAAACAAGGGCAGGGTCTCAGTTTTCTTAGCACTGAATTAAAGACTATTTTACTGTTGTCTTGACTGCTGTATTCAAAAGCATTTTCATAAATATTAAACAGTGTACTGAGTGTATTGCATGAAAAGAAAATTAAGATAACATCTGTACCAGAAAGAATGCTTTTAAGTTGGCAGGCTGACTATGATATGGAATGACCACTTTGATATTTTCTATTGAAAAAAATGTTGATTAAAAACAGCAGGACTCCAACTCCTTGGTGACTGACTTGCAGTATTAGCATTAGCAGTGGCAAATGATGCAAGAAAGCAAGATTATGCAGCATCAGCCTAAAAAAAAAAAAAAAAAAAACCCAACACCTCCCATTTCACCTATTCATTCCTTCCATTAGTTTGTCTAGTTCTTTCTTGAATTTATTTAAACTGTCATACTTCTACAACAACAGATGGAAGTTTGTTCTAGCAATCAACCATCTGCTGGCAAAAGGCAAACTTCCGCACATCAGTTCTGCAACTGTCCTTTCTCATTTTGAATTTGTGCCTCCTGATGTGTGTGTTGTTTGAGAAGAATCTCATCAGCATTGAGCTTGCTCAATACACTTGCCTTAAACATCTCAATCATATCACCTTGCAGATGCCTAGTCTCCAGAAGCAGCAATTTCCAGAACTGAAGCCTTTCTTGATAAGAATACACCCTTTTTTCCACTTACTAATCTCATTGCCCTTCTCTGTACCTGTTCCAGCAGCTCCGTACCCTTCCTAAAATGAGGCCTCCAGACCTGTACACAGTACTCAAGATGTGGCCTGACCATTATCTTATACAATAGGATAATCACCTCCTTATCTCTTCTAGCAAAATTTCTGTATATCATTGACAAAACCCCATGAGCTTGCCTGGCAGCCTGTCTGCATCACTCAGAGAACTTTCATTTTCCACTACCCTGAGTATAGTACCACACAGTTGGTACTGCATATGGAGTTACTGCTACCCATATGCAGTACTTTGCATTTATCAACGTTAAACTTCAATTGCCATTTCTCAGCCCATCTGCCTAACTTTTCTAGATCCTGTTGCAGTAGCATACCACCCTGCCAACCTTTGTATCGTCTGCAAACTTGGACATTAAGCCTGATGCTTTCATCAGTATCATTGATAAATATAGAAAACAACCATGGGCCCAACACTAAACCCTGGAGACCCCATTATTGATTAGCACTTTGTCTTTTTCCGCACCTCTGTAGCCAGGTGGGAAGGAGCAGTAGTGCGTATCACATGCTTCTTGATTAGACCGGGGTTCGAGCCCGTCGCCACCAAATACGAAAGATGCAGAAAGGTCAGGGAATGACCACCGCATATCCCGGAGCAATATGGCCTTAGTTGCTAATGCTCCTAAAAACCAAAACAACAACAATTGTCTTTTTACACTCAACCATCCTTCTATCCATAGGGATGGTTGAGTGGGGGAACTTACCCTTAATGCCATACTGCTCCAGTTTGTACAGTGGTCTTCCATGTGCAACAGTATCAAATTGCTGAAATTCCAGTATATGATATAAAAATTATTTTTTGCATCCAGTTCCTTTGTGACCACATTGTAGTATCCAATCAAATTGATCAGACAAGACTTCCCCTTAACAGACCATGCTGTGTCCAAACTATTACTGCAGTCTTGTCTAGATGATCCTGCAATGCTTTAACCAGTGACTTCATTACTTTCTCTGGTAAAGAAGTTAAACTAAGAGGTCTGTAATTACTCATGTCTCCCTTTGATCTCCCTTTGTGAATTGAGGATACATTCACACATTTACAATTCATGGGTACCTTCCCTGAATCCAAGGATGCTCTCATAATTATGGCTAAAGATTTGCCTATTTCCTTTGCCACCTCCCCTAATATAATCTAATCAATCAAATATCAAATCAAATACTAATCAAATTGGTCAGGAAAAATCTCTCCTTAACAAATCTGTGCTATGATTTCCATATAACTGTGGCTCTATGAAGATGATCCGGCATTACTTGTTTAACCATTGATTTCATTACTTTCCTCTCTGGCACAGAAGTTCTTAAAAATTTGTATTTCCTCACTTTGCCCTTTGATCCCCTTTCTGTATAAGAAATATTTGAAAATCTCCGATCTGTAGGGACATTCTGTGAATCCAAGAATGTGTTCATAACTATGACTAATGGTTTGCTTACCTCCTTTGCTGCTTTTAATATAATTGGATAAATTCCATCATACTGAGGCACCTTATTTATTTTTAACTTCAAAAATTTCCCTTCCACTTTCTTGTCAATTATCAAAAAATCATCTAGCTTGCAGTTGGAATTAGATAAACTTCTGGTATCCCTTTCCCTGAAAACTTCTTTAAGTGTGAATGTGGATGCAAAATATTTATTCAGTTTGTCAGAAACCAATATGTAGCTTTCTGAATGGAATAACCTGCAGTTATTCTAATCACAAAGCCGCAGGTTGTTCCATTCATATGCAGACCACCCATCTGGTTCATTCCTTTTCTTTTAGTGATATTATAAGCAAAGGAATCTTTGCCACTTTTGTTTGGCGTTTTAAGCCAAAGGCTTCTCATGATGTGCCTTAGCCTGCCTATTTCCTTTAGTAACTTTATTGCATACATAATATGATTATGAATTATGTATCTGATAATTCATAATCATCCCATACAATTTTCTTTTCTGCCTATCACTAGTATCAGTTCATCTAACAACCGTTTAGGTGTGTGTTGAACAATCTCTTGATACAAAATGCTTAGTATGATTGCTTTGTGATTACTTCCGTTTAGCATTTGATAATAGTATAGTAGTTACAACTTTAAATAAAGACATTTGTGGTTCCTTTACCTGAAGAGTAGTTTTTGTTTAATTAAGGCTTCCTGAATTATGCTAATAAATTCAGGTATGAAGTTTTCTGACAGTGCAGACAGTCCGCAAGAGTACCTCATGGTGTGTTGTCAATGGTATACAGGAATTTTTCTAGCAGGGTTAAGGAGGTGATTATCCCCTTGTATAAGGCAGTGGTCAAGGCCACATCTTGGGTACTGCATACAGGTCTGGAGGCCTCATTTTAGGAAGGATGTAGAGCTGCTAAAACAAGTACAGAGCAGGGCAACAAGGTTGGTGAAGGGAACAAAGGGTTGCTCTTACCAAGAAAGGCTTAAGTTCTTCAAATTGCAGCATCTGGAGACTAGGCACCTGCATGGTGACCTGATTGAGGTGTATAAGGCCTTCAATTTTTTGAGCAAGCTCAATGCTGATGAAATTGTTCCTCTTGCCTAGATTAATCGCCTGAGTGGACATAAATTCAAATTGAGGAAAGACAGTTGTAGAATAGAAGTGCAGAAATTTGCCTATACCCAGCGGGTGGTTGGTTGCTGCAACAAACTTCCATCTGTCATTGTGGAAGTTGATGGCTTAAATAAATTCAAGGAAGAACTGGACAAACGTTTGGAGTAAATGGTGAAATGGTAAGATTTTTTTTTGGCTAATGCTGTATAAGCTTGCTTTCTTGCATCATATGCCTCTATTAAAGCTAAATAAAGTACTGCCTCCATAAGTTCTATTTAGTAATTTACATTTCTTAAATAATTACATAATAAAAGAAATTTTATTTTGTGACTTTGTAAGCAAACCATATCACTGTTATTCAGGTCTCGTAATTTATCAGAAAACCGGCTTTGAGATTTGCCCCATTATCTAGTTTTCTGTAGGATTTTCTGGATAATTGTTATTTTTTGAGACTACTGTTATGATTATTGGTGAATTCTGTGTGTAATTCAAGCAAATTAGGATGAAATAGTATAGTAGTAGCTTAGTAAATGGTGCAAGAAAGCTTATACAGCATCAGCAAAAAAAAAAAAAAATTTAGTATTAAGTTGGTTCTGGGAATCTGGATTTCATTTACTGTTATGCCTACGAGTATTTGGTATGTCAAGTAAGAGCAAGATAAATTTAATGTAGAGGGTATGGTGCCAAATATTCACAAAGGCAGTGAGTTAAGATTATGCTGTACAGTGAAAAAAAAAAAAATGTTGCAGAGATACTTCAAATGAAATTTGAAGACACCAGAAAATTCTTCCTGATACTGTCCAGCCAGTCTGGGATGAGAAAATCAAGTATGTAGTATATCCTTATGAATATACTTTCCTCAACCCATACAGGCATTGAACAATAGTAATGAAGAATGACAATTGTAATTTTATGAATGGTTGATGGAGTAGCTCATATGTTAGACATTTTTGAAAAAAATCTGTGGTCAGATGGCACAAACATTAAACAAACTGCCTGTGTGTAGACACATAATTTATTCATCACATATCACATAGTGACAAAGAATTTGATGCACACATTTGCCATATTTTTCTTAGTGTTCTTTTCATTGGCTCCATTGTGCTTGTCAAACATTTCTTCAATCAGATGGTAACAGGCAGGAGTCCTCGTGGTGGATGCATTTTGATTTTTGAAACTTTCTTTCTGACTCTCTAGAAAGGAAGTAAGAACTGTTGAAATAATTACCTATATTATTTCAACAATTCTGACTGTTTTTCTAAAAAAATTAGAGTACATATAGCATTTTTGTAAGCAATACCCTTCAAAGTACAGTAGGGCCTTGACTTACGATGACATCGACATCCGATATTCTCAGGAACCAATATACCATCAATACGATCTTTTATTTTAAGGACCGATGATATTTGCAGGTACTGATGGCTTTCCCATACAGCTGGAAATTTTCAGATGTGCTGAAACGTCCGAACAATCATACGAGTGATGTCCGTCTTTCAGACGGAACATCACTCGTATGATTGTTCTCAACCAATTAGCTTCTTTGTTATTGTACATTATCATTCAACATGTGGCGTGCAGAACATCACTCGTATGATTGTTTCAGATCTGTGATGATCTGAAACTTAAAACTCCATCAACCAGTGGCAGTGCTGTGCACTTTGAAGACTTTAAAGCCAGCAGAGGCTGGTTTGAGTGCTTCAAAAGTGTTGAAAGGCATGGGGAGGCATCCAGTGCTGATAATAAAGCAGTTGAGACCTTTAAAATCGAATTCCAAGAGTTAGTTGATCAGGAGGGTTATTTTCCCCAGCAGATTTTTAACATTTATGAAATCGGCCTCTTCTGGAAGTGAATGCGCAGGAACACATACATCACTAAGGATGAGGCTAGTTTACCTGGCATAAGCCTATGGAAGATAGGCTCACTCTTCAGTTGGGTATCAGTACCTGTTGAGATTTTAAGCTGAAGCCTTTTCTTGTGTATCACTAATACTCCCCATCGCATTTAAACAACAAAAGGTTGACAAATACATGCTGGGAGTGTTTTGGCACAGTAACAAGAAGGCCATATCCTGTAACACAATTACAGGACATGTCTTCAATGAATGGGAGCTTGAAGTTTTCTGTCCTTCAGTGAAGAATTATCTTGAGAAAAATAAGCTTCCTGTGAAGGCACTTCTCCTGCTCGACAATGCACCAGGCCATGATCTCAACCTTGTTCAATCTCTTCAGATACAATTTGACTTTGTTCAAGTCAAAGTTTTGCCACCCAACACCACTCCTCTTCTTCAACCAAACCAGCAAGTGATTGCAAACTTCAAGAAAATCTACACCATGAAAATGTTCACAAGTTGCTTTGCAGCAGCCTCTGGTGAAAATGCTCTCACCCTCAAAGATTTTTGAAGGTTGAAGTTCAACATCCTGGACTGTGTGAGACTGATTGTAAGTTCTTGGAATGATGTTTCCACCAGGTGCTTAAATTCAGCCTGGAAAAAGATCTGGAGTTTAATTATTCATAACGTTGACGGATTTGAAGATGATGGTGATATTGACAAATGATATTGTCACTCTTGGTAAATCTTGGCAAAGAGGATATGGAGGACCTTACTGACACTCATGGGTGTGAGCTAACAACAGAGGAGCTACAAGAGTTAGAGAAAATTATGGAGAGCAACACGGGACATAGGAAGCTACAAAAAAAAGTCATCAAAATCAGTCCATTTGGATAGTTTCTTTGCCAGTAGCAACAAAAGACTGAAAAACTGACCTCTAAGCCACCATTGATTTCATCAGCTCTGCACTTCCAAGTCTGTTTTTTTTTTTTTTTTTTTTTTTTTTTAAGATGTTTTATGACTATTTATTAAGTAATCTTTATAAAAAAAACTCATTTTTAAAGTAAAAATGAAGTATAACATGCAAGAAATACCTATTTTATGTGTTGTTGGGGAACAAATTACAGGAAATCAATGTATTATTTGTTTCAACTTACAATATTTTCAACATACAATGGATTTTGTGGAACAAATTACCATCAGATGTTGGGGCTCCACTGTAGTTTATGATGGCATGCAGACATCTCAATATTCTTGCTACTTCTGGAATTATGACTGTAAGTCTTCAAGTGTGAGCATTTTGAGTTCCACTGGCTGGTTGGAATGTCATCAGACTTCATATTTACAGCTGATTTTAATTTTTGGCAAGAGAAAAAATCACATTGATCAAAGTCAAGTGAATATGGAGGTATACTGCATATAGAGGAGTACTAAAGTTTTTTTTTTTTTTTTTTTTCACCTGAAAATTCTTGGGGAATAGTGAAAAACTAAGCATTTCAACCTGCATAGAGTTGAAGTACTTAGTGTTTCTGTCTTTAATTTCTTAAAAGACTACAGATTATTCTCAGACATTTTGTTATACTTCCTATACAACTTCTTTAGTTCTAAATTATTCTTTTATTACACCATAAAATTAAAGATCGATTGCACTCTACAAAGGTTGAAGAAAGCTGACATGACTTTGTTATCAGCTTGGATATTGTGCTTTTTTTTAAATTACAGCTAGGTTGCAATTAGTCTGACTAATGAATCCCATGAAGTAGTCGCATTATTCGAATTTGCACTATTTGAAGTTATAATTACGTGCAAAATACGGTAATTGGTTCCAGCTCGACGGAAATAGGTAATGAAAAATTTTAAACGTAAGTTTTTATATGTTTATTAATGAAATATTGCAATAAAGGATAAAAAGAATATACATGTACTTATAATTTAAATTTATTATTAACCAAGTCATATAGTACTGTAATTATAGAAAGCAAAATAAAAACAAAAAAAATTCTAAATATCATTCCTAAAGGTAAGCTTACACTGATGAAAACATCTTTATTGTCTTTCAAAATATTTTAGCAGCGTAGACTGAACTGTTTTCTCCTTCTTTAAATCTTTGTACATATGCTGGTAGATGCAGAGTGCTTTATCCACATCTCGGCAAATTTGCATGCTTCGATCGAGGTTAGAGTCAGCATCCATAATTTTTTGCTTCACAACTTCTACAGCTCGAAAGATATTTTCAAATTCCTTGAGAGTGAATTCCTTCACTCGCACATTATCTTGTTCTTCGGCATCATTGTCAACTTCTTCAAATGCTCTTTGTTGATCTAAAAGTAGGAGATCATCATCAGTCAATTCTTCTGAGTGTGAATTGAGCAGTTCCCAAACATCGTCATTTTTTAGTTCATCAAATCCAAGTTCTCTTCCAATATTTGTTATTTCTTCTATAACAGTTTCTTCGAATCCACTACTATTTGCACAATTTGGCAAAATGCGCTTCCACACTCACACATGTTGTGTGCAGTTATTTGTTGCCAAGCATGCTGAATATTTTATATTGCATTTTTAATGTTATAATTTTTCCAGAACTCTGTTAAGGAAATTGCATCATCTGTAGTTTTAGCAATTGCCTGTTCAAATGATTTTCTTATGTAGTAGGCCTTAGATGTTGTGTTTGACAGCAAAAAAATTATTTTTACATTTCCACATAATGAACCGAGTGTAGTTGAATGACCTGGAGCATTATCCAAAATTAGTAGAACTTTAAATGAGATGTTGCTGCTTTCCTTGCAATATTTTTCAACAGCTAGGCAAAAATAGCTTGAAAACCAGTCAGTGAACACAGCTTGGGTCACCCATGCTTTCTTATTTGATTGCCAAATAACTGGAAGTGATCTATAGTTGTAGCCTTTTAGAGCGCGAGGATTTGGAGACCGATAAACAAGCATCGGTTTCAATTTAAAATTGCCTTGAGCATTTCCTCCCAATAAAAGTGTTAGGTGATCTTTAGACACTTTAAATCCAGGTTGAGTTTTTCTTTCTTAGAAATGTAAGTTCTGGAAGGCACATTTTCAGAATAAACCGGTTTCATCCACGTTAAATATTTGTTGATCAGTGTATTCACCAACTTTGATTATTGTTTTAAAACATCAGGATATTTAGATGCTGCATCCTCATCTGCACTGGCCACCTCACCAGTAATTTTAATGTTATGCAGCTGAACTCTATTTTTAAATTGATCAAACCAACCAGCACTAGCACTAAACGTTTCTTCTACTTCATTATTTTTTCTTTCACTCTCTTAAACAAATTTAAAGCTTTTGTCTGAATGGGTGCTCTGCTAAGGGGAATGCGTTTTTGATTGCAATCCTCAATCCATACAGTAAAAATACGCTCCATTTCTATCATAGTAATACTTCTATTCCTTGTAGATTTTTGCAAACCACAAAAAGCTGATGCAACTTTACATTTTTCTTTTATTTCCCCTGCGTATTTTATAATATTCCGTACCATAGATTCAGGTATTCCGACATCTCGTCCTATTTTAGAGTTGCTATGACCATGTTCATGTCGTTCAATCACATCAATTTTTTGCTCTAATCTAATAACAAGCTGCTTCTTATTTGCACTCGTAGTGTTTTTATCTAAAGGAATCTTTCTTTTGTCCATTTTGTTATGGGCACTTCTTAAAACAAATCACAAAAACTAAGGGCCCCAAGTGCCAAGCGATTCTGTGATCAAGTGAATTTTTGCTCTGAATTAGCGCTCTTTCTTGAAGTAGAAATCGTTTCCTTATTTAAAGCATTTATTAACACACAATTAAATAATCCATAGTAAAGAAAGCAACTTTACTAGATTAAGAAGGAAAGCAACCTTCTCTTTCCCTTTTATTTTCTGTTATATCTTAATTACTAACCTAGTGCTTGGTCACAGGGCGGCACTGCTCCTGCCTCCACGTGGCGGGGCCGGTAACCTGGAAGGGAAAAGCTCTCCCTTTCAGGGCGAAATGGAGCGAACTGACTCCAATGCCCAGGAATCCACTGGGTCAACGGACCGGAAGAGAACTGATCCAAGATATGAGAAATCTAGTTCTCTCGGAGACACCTCCAAGACAATCAGAAAAGGCGATGGAAATGAATCTGTCTCCACAAAGAGATTAAAAACTGACTCTCAAGTTTTAATTTCTCCAACATATATTATTGTACACTCAAATACTGAGAAAGCGGTAGGACAATTGTCACCCTTTCTCATACAAAAGACTCTTGAGAGTTATGTCGGCCCACCAAAACAAGTTAAAAGACTAAAATCAGGCGACATTTTGGTAGAAACGGCCAATACTACACACTCAGAAAAATTATTACAAATGACAACCTTTGCAGGAATACCAGTAACAGTATCCCCGCACAATACATTAAATACTTCAAAAGGTGTCATTACGGAATGGGACCTTCTAAATGTGCCCGAAGAGGAAATTCAAATGGAACTTCAGGAACAAGGAGTCATCAGTGTTAAAAGAATTACAATTAAAAAAGAAGGGATAATCACCCCCACCAGGAATCTGATACTCACTTTCAACACGCCTAAATCACCCAGATCAGTAAAAGCTGGATACCTACACTGCAATATAAGACCATACATCCCGAATCCTCTCCGTTGTTTCAACTGTCAGAAGTTTGGTCACTCACAGACAGTATGTAGAGGAAAATTAACATGTGCAAACTGTGGTTCGCAAGAACATGCCACTTCTACTTGCACAGCTGGATCCCATAAATGTGTAAATTGTAAAGGAGATCATACTGCATATTCAAGGGAGTGTGAAATTTGGAAGAAGGAAAAAATGATACAAAAATACAAAGCAGAAAATGGAGTTTCATATCAGGAAGCTAAAAAGGCAATTACAATAAATATAACAAACAAACCTTCTTATGCACAGATTACTACAATCAAAAAGGCTCCGGAAATTAAACTACCCAATTCAAAATGTTGTGGCACACAAACGGATGTTACAATCCCCCCAGGAGAATCCATCTCAGAATGGGTTCGTGAGTTTTACAAACCATCTCCTTCACAAAAACAAGAAAAGATTATCAATACTCCTTTATCTTTCCCACCAGATAATTCAGAAAATGCAAGAAGAAAAGCAAACAAAGAAAAGATGGGTAGTACAGGAAAAAAGACTGCAGAACAAATGGACACGGATGCAAGAAACCAAGTAGAGGAACCAATTCTCGAAATCTTTACTGAAGAAGAAATGGATACGGGTAGACCCTATTTTTCAAAAAAAGACAAAACCAAGGTAGACAAAAATAAATCAGCCCCAAGGAAGCAATCCGAGGGAACATCCAACCCCAAATGACAGATACGATCATCCAATGGAACTGTCGAGGTTTTCGCTCAAACACAAATGATGTTATAGACCTCATCACCCAGTACCACCCACTAAGTATCTGCCTACAAGAAACCTATTTAAAACCACAGGACAATAGTATAATTAAAAATTATATCACATATAGAAAGGATCGCATAACGAATGGAACAGCGAGAGGAGGAGTTGCAATACTAGTTAACAGACATGTCCCCTCCCAAACAATCCCATTGAACACACCATTAGAAGCAGTTGCAGCCCGTCTAGCAATAGGCTTCAATATTACCATAGCCTCAGTATATCTACCCCCTAATCAAGAATTCCGATTTAAGGATTTCGAAGAGCTGATCACTCAACTACCACCTCCATTCTGCATCTTAGGTGACCTAAATGGACATCACCCACTATGGGGCGATCACAAAATAGACCAGAAGGGTAAGCAAATAGAAAAATTAATTGTCGAGAACAACCTAATGATTTTAAATGACGGCACACACACATATTTCCACCTTCCATCAAAAAGCAGTTCTGCAATAGACTTATCAATCTGTTCCCCAACACTGTTCCCTATGACTAAATGGAGCGTGCACGAGACTCCATTGAGCAGTGACCACTACCCCATTATTTTGAAAATCATGGAAAAAACGCCATGCCAAGCCAGTAGGCACCCCAGATGGAAAATATATGATGCAGATTGGGAAACATTCAGGATACTAGCCAAGCTAGACCGCAACATTATTAAAAGAGAATCAGTACAAACATCAGTAGCCTATGTTACTGATAGTATGCTTCAAGCTGCGGAAAAGACAATACCTAAAACATCTTCTAACATCAGAATATATCCAAAACCATGGTGGAACAAAGAGTGCCAGGAAGCTAAAAAAGAAAGAAATAGAGCCTGGAACCTTTTTCGCAAAAATCCAACAACAGAAAATCTGATACAATTCAAGAGAACCAGAGCCAAGGTCAGGAAAGTGCAAAAAATAAGCAAAAAAGCTGCTTGGATGAAATTTGCATCCACTATAACTATTTCCACACCAACTACACTTATCTGGAAAAAGATCAGAAGGATGACCAACAATTCTCAATTAAACCACTCTCCATTGCTAAATTGGAAGGGACAGTTGGTTACAAACACCTTAGATATAGTCAACGTGCTTGCTGAAAATTTTTCAAATACATCTGCTAATTGTACATACCCCACAGCTTTTAAAACGTACAAGAAAGAGGCCGAAAAAATAAAATTAAACTTTTCAACCAATCAGTGTGAACAATACAACTTGCCACTCACGGCAGCAGAACTAAAACAAACTCTGCTACAGGTGAAACACAGCGCAGTCGGTCCTGATGAAATCCATTATGCAATGGTACAACAATTAGATGAACAGTCCCAATTAGCCCTGTTAGATCTATACAACAAAATATACCTTGAAAATTCCTTCCCAAACAAATGGCACCACTCAATAATACTAGCTTTCCCAAAACAGGGAAAAGATCTCTCAGACCCACAGAACTACCGTCCCATAGCTTTGACCAGCTGCTTAGGCAAGATCTTAGAGAAAATGGTCAACAATAGACTAACATGGTACCTAGAAAATAATAATCTTCTCAATCCAGAACAATTTGGCTTTAGAAAAAATCGCTGTACCTTGGATGTACTTATACAACTGGAAAATCAAGTAAGAAATGCTTTTCTCAGGAAACAACACCAAGTCATGGTTAATTTTGATATCCAAAAGGCATATGATACCACGTGGCGATACGGTATACTTAAAAGATTACATCAACTTGGCCTTAGAGGACATCTACCCCTCTACATATACAATTTCCTTAAGAATCGGACCTTCCAAGTTCGAATGAACAATACACTTTCCAATGTATTTTATCAAGAAGAAGGGGTCCCTCAAGGATCTGTACTTAGTGCCACACTTTTTGCAGTCCACTTCAGCACAATAATAGAACAAATCCCAAACAATATCTTTACAACAGTTTATGCTGATGATTTCAGCATTTCTTATCAAGCGCAGCATATGAGAACAATAGAACGGCAATTGCAAGTAGCCATTAACAGAGTCATAAAATGGACAGAAAGAAATGGATATAGAATATCGGTACAAAAGACTGCATGCATACATTTCTGCAGAAAAAGGAATCTCCATCCTGACCCAGAACTCAGGCTGAAAGAACAGATCATCCCAGTTGAAAATAGTGTCCGTTTCTTAGGATTAGTTTTTGACAAAAAACTGACTTTCCTAGAGCATATCAGTCACATACGAGTCCACTGTTTGAAGAAAATGAACATCTTGAAGGTCCTATCCGCTATATCCTGGGGAGCAGACAGGACAATCCTACTACGCTTATATCGCCTTCTCATTCGGTCTAAGCTAGACTATGGTGCCCCAGTCTATGACTCGGCAAGACCTAGTGCTCTGAGATGGCTCGACCCGGTACATCACTGCGCACTACGTTTAGCCCTTGGAGCTTTCCGCACCTCACCTGTGCAGAGTCTGTACGCCGAAGCTCAAGAACCTCCTCTGCAAATCAGAAGACAAAACCAATTACTCTCTTATGCAGCTAAAATAAAATCCTTACCAGACCACCCTCTACAGAAAACTCTTTTTGCTTCTGAATGGGAACAACATTATCAGCAACAACAAAGAATCAATAAACCTGCGAATGTGAGATTAAAAACCCTTCTTCTCAGTAGAGAGCTTAACCTAGATAACATAAATCCGCTACCGAAGCAGTCTACTCCACCATGGACAATCAGACAACCTTTATGTGACTCCTCCTTCCACATTTCGAGCAAACAAATCCTTTCTCATATAAATCATCAACTGCTGCATGCTGCTTATAAGGCACAATTTTCAGATCATAGCTTTCTATATACAGATGGATCCAAAACTGATTCTCATGTGGGAGCGGCAGTTTACTTTTCTGACATCACATTGGCCCAAAAACTTCCAAAAGACTGTAGCATTTATACCGCAGAACTGCAAGCCATTATGTTAGCACTAGACGAAATCGACCATTCCAGTTTTCAAAACAGCATAATTTTTACTGACTCCCGTAGTTCCATGATGGCAATACAAAATATCAGTTCTAACAAACATCCTCTACAACAGCAGATTCAATACAAAATATCAAGACTCCTTGAACAACAACGTAACATTAGATTTTGCTGGATCCCAAGCCATGTCGGAATACATGGAAACGAACAAGCAGACAGAGCTGCCAAAGAAGCTAACAACAATACTTCTGCATCAGAATATATCCCTTTCTCAGACTATAAACAAGTTATTGATCACAGTGGGATACATCACTGGCAGCAGCAATGGCAAGTACTTACCACTAACAAATTGCATCAGATTAAAAGATTACTCCAACCATGGAAATCCAGCATTCAGAAAAATAGACGCGATGAAGTGATACTTGCTAGGTTAAGGATAGGACACACGTATTTCAGTCACTCTTATCTTTTGCGAGGAGAGGATCCCCCTCTATGCCCTATCTGTCACATACAACAAACAGTAGAACATGTACTGATTACTTGTCCAGCTTTTGCAGATGAACGCCGAAACTCCTTCAAAGAGCTAAACAAACATCACTCCCTCACTCTCAAAACCATACTGGAAGATAGGAAAAATATAGCAGATGTTTTTCAGTTCCTTAAGAAAATAAATTACTACAATCAAATATAAGACTAAATATTATTTCTAAAGCAAGCTATAGTCATTCTCTGTTACTCTTGGAAATCATTAGCAGCAATATACGAATTAAAACAAAACCATTATATAAAATAAAATTTTACAGGCGCATTTTAGCCGCAGTAGCTCTTGCGCCAAGAATTCTTAAAACAAACAAACAAACAAACACAAAAACTAACATATATTACAACTTTCCATTATTCAGAAAATGACTATTTTTGATCATTTTATAATTAGAAAGTTATTTTTTTTAATCATTCATAGACATCTTAATTGTAGAATTTTAATAATTCTATTCATTTATTAGGTTATATTGCCACACAATGAAAATGATAAAAAGGATTTAAAAGATAAAGCAAACAAGTTATTTGACACATTCAGTGTCTTCAAAGTAGCACGGAAGAGACAAAGACAGCACATAAAATCACTCATTGTGCAAGTGGAAGCTGACATGACTTTGTTATCAGGTTAGATATTGTGCTTTTTTTTTTTTTAATTAATTGCTTTTAAAACTTTATTGTACTAAAGCATTAATTACATTCTACCTCTTGAAGAATACATATACACTATTAGAATACAGAATATTTTACTTTTATTGATTTCATGATGGACTGATTTAGAAAGCTTTCTTTTATACTTCCATAATTCTCTAGAGGACAAAGAAAACCAGAATCCACAAAGCAAAGCTTCTATTGCAAGAGTTATTTATATTTTAGTTCAAAAACTTTCTGAAACAGTGAAATATCAAGAAGGCAGTATTGAGGTTGGAATTACTAACTCTACCTCTTCATGTATGCATGATCAACCTAACTCTTGAAGATGAATAAGAAATGCTTTCAATGAAAAAAAATTAGTTTGCCATCGATAAAAAAAGATTACAGTCCCTACAAAAAACAAACTGTAATTCAAAAAGAGCTCAAAATTATCAAACAAGAGATAAGATTGTTTGAATAGGAAGAAATTAGAGGAAAATATTTGGAATTGGCATATCAATACTTCTTCACCATTCCTCCAACAAGTATCAATTCGGAATGAGCTTTCTCTGCCAAGGGTAATATTTGCATAAAAATTTGCTCATGGCTCAGTGACAAGAATATCAATGAATTTTGTTTTCTAAGATCTCATTTTTCAAACAAAGGAATGAGAAATAACTTTTGTAATTTTTTTCTGTTTAAAATAATTAAAAATTTTAAAATAATTATTTTTTAATAATTATATATGATTATATCAATAACTGTTAATTTCTATCAGAATGGAAATTTATACATGTTATATCATAAAACTTCATATAATTATATATTTTTACCGAAAATAAATATTACAAGAAAAAATACCAAAATATTGGTTTTCTCATTTTGCCCTGGTATTTCATACATCATATCCTTCTCACCTTTTCTTACTACTGAATACATCATGAATAGTCAAACCAAGGGAAAAAAGATTATCTGTGAAAAGATTTAACTTATCTTTAAATATCCTCACCAGTCAGAGGAATGCCATCCCTGTGTTACCAGGCAATACTAGATGGTAGACGGCTCTATCAAGTGGTGAAACCAATGTTTAGTCTCCAGAGCAAAGCTTCAGCAGCCCACCCCATTTCTTCCATCATGCAATATGATTAATCCTTTTTTGTTAGATAATAGTGAGATCCAATCTTCCTTACTTTTCGAGCATACAGTTCTAAAACAGTGCTAGATAGTCCAGTGGACTAGCTAGCAGCTGATCTGCTAACACTGGAATCTTTTCTGGCTTAAAATATCTCTACCCCATTCTGTCAGATTTATCTGTTGCCTCTACTATTCTCCAAACTCCACTAATCACGTCAAACCCTTTGACTTCTTTTCTTTGATTCTTGACTTTTACCAGTCCAACTTGTGTAAAAATAATTTTCTTTGATGATTTTAATATTCACAACTCAAGCTGGCCGTTGTTTTCTAGTTGCATGGACAAAATTGGTCAAGATGCTGAGCCTTTTGTAATTACTAATAATCTCACACAGATTGTTTGTTTATCTGCCAGAATACCAGAGTCCCAACAAGGTTGTAAGCAAACCCTCAAACATTATTTTGAGAGCATCTGTGGATTCAGGGGAGCTCCCAATGAACTGGACATGTGAAAATCTAACCTCAATTCACAAATGGGAATCAAAAGGTGACATGAATAGTTACAGATGGTAGGTTAATGTCTGTTCAAGGAAAAATAATAGTCACTGGTTAAAGAAGTAATGCAAAACCATCTAGACAGAAATGCAGTCGCAGCATCGATTTGTTAAGGTGTGGTCTTGTCTGACCAATCTGATTGGATACTCTCATGCAGTAACAAAGGAACTTGAATGCAAAAAAATAATTTTGATATCATATACCTGGATTTCAGGAGCAGCGTGGTGTTAAGGACAACTTGCTGCTCTTGATAAAGGGATGGTTGAGTAGGAGAAGACAAGAGTGTGGTTATTTAATGGACACTGCTCTTCATGGAGTCCACCAAGGTTCAGTGCTGGGGCCCATTATTGTTTTCTATATTTATTAATGATATGATAAATATATATTAGGTTTAATGTCTAAGTTTGCAGTTAGTTACTATGTGGTACTACACTCAGTGCACTGGAAAATATAAAAGAGCTGAGGGAGTAATTGTGCAGTCAGATATGAAGTTCTTTGACAGTGCAGACAGGCTGCCAGGATAATTTGTGGAGTTTTGTCATTGATATACAGGAACTTTGCTAGCAAGGAAAAGGAAGTGATTATCCCTTTGTATATGGCAGTGGTTAGGCCACATCTTATGTACTGCATGTAGGATTGGAGACCTCACTTTAAAAAGGATATAGATATGCTGGAATGGGTGCAGAGAAGAGCAACAATATTGGTGAAGGGAATGAAAAGGTGGTCTTACTAAGACAAGCTTCAGTTCTGCAGATTTCAGTGTCTTGAGACTAGACACCTGCGATATAATCTGATTGTAGTTTTGAGGCCTTGAATAGATTGAGAAAGCTCAATGCTGATGGAATGCTTCCTCTTGCTCAGACTACACATATGAGGGGGCATAAATTCAAATTGTGGAAGGATGGTCACAGGATAGATGTAAAGAAGCGTGCCTTCAGCAAGGAGGTGGGTGGCTTGAATAAATTCAAGGAATAACTAGACAAACTATTGGAGGAGATGGATATGTAAAATGGGAAGGGTGGTTTCTTGTTTTTTTTGGCTGATGTTTATAAGCTTGCTTCCTTGCATCATATGCAACTAATAATAATAAAAGATACAAATCTAAAATGCAACAAAGAAAAGCAAAAAAAAGAAAAAAAATCGAATCAGCTGCAACTCAAACATTAACAAGGCTCATATGGCGAAAATTTCAATTCTTTTATGGGAAATACTTGCAGTATCAAACTGGAAAGAGTGGTACTGGTCTTTCCTAACAGAAAAAGCAAACACTTTGGTCAAATAATTCTCCAGTACACCAGCAGTTGCTGCATACAACCCAGTCTTTCAACAAATTAAATGAGGTGTTGAATGTCATGGAATCAGGAATGTTTCATCATGGAACAGGTAAATGCATGGGCTGTGTTAGGGTAACTAAGAGTAAGAAAAGGTGCATGTATACTTGCATGTACACCATTGCCAGGAGCATAGTTAATAAATTTGATGAGTCTGAAGTGCTGGTCAAGTCAAGGCAAAATGCACACATGGGGAATTTAAGAGGCATGGTGTCATTCAGATATAAGGGATGCAGAATATGAAATGGGAGTGCAATGCATAGAAGAAGGATAGGAGGGGGGAGGGATTATGCTTTTAGTTAAGAAGCACATAGAATCAGAGGCAGTGCATCCAGTTAATATGGGTGGCCAGTGCAATGTTGAGTCAGTTTGGTGTGAAATAAGCACCGGGAAAACAAAAATAGTAGGCATTTTATAGGTCTAATGACTGATGAGTACAACCAGCTGTACAGACAAACAGAATGGGCCAGTAAAACAAAATGTCTTATAATGAGGGATTTTAAATTTCCAGATATTGACTAAAACTTGTGGGTTGGTCACTGACACACTAGCAAGATTTTGTGGATTTATTAGATGACTGCTTTCTACAGCAGCATGCAACAAGAGAAACTAATATTCTTGATCTGATTATCAGCAGAGATTATTCATGCATTAACAATCTGCAGAAAAAAGAACCAATAGGTAGCAGTGATCACAATGCATTGATTTAGGATTTACTTAAAGATGTATCTACCAACAAGGGTAAAGGGAACAGTTTTTTCTTTTGTAAAGATGAATACAGTGGTCTCAGACAGTTTTTAAATTCTATGCAGTGAGACCGTTACCATCAGCAAATTCAAAATGGAAGCATTCAAGGAAATAATCATAGAAGCTACTAGGCTTTTCATACCAAATTAAAAATACCATTCAATGCTCAGACCTAAATGTATGTCAGATGAACCAGTTAGACTTGTTGCAGAGAAGAAAAATGCATGGAATGCATATAAATTTATCAGGTGATCCAGAAGCTTATGGTAGATATAAACTAGTCTGTAATCAAGTCACTTAGGATGTTAAGCAAGCTAAGGTAGATTACAAGAAATCTTTGGCAAAGGATGCAAAGAGTTCTTTACTTATGTAAACACTAGAAGAAGTGGGGGGATGAATCACATAAATCCACTTGATATCGATGGTTTAACTGTTGATGATCCTGGTGAGGTTGCTGGCAAGCTGAATAAGCATTTTGCATCTACATGAGGAATTCTTTATGGGAGCAGATGCCAGAGGTTTTTCAAACAATACCAAAGAGATAAATTATTTTATAATAACTGAGAGGAAAGTGGAAAAGAAATTGCTGAAATTAAACGTAAGAAAGGCACCTGAGATGGATGAGATCTGACCAGTTATATTTCGGGAGGTAAGCAAACCCTTGGCCATATTTATGAGAGAATCCTTGGGTTCAGGGGAAGTCCCCATGGACTGGAGATGTGTGAATGTATCCCCAATTCACAAAGAGTTACCAAAAGTTACAAGTAATTACGGACCTGTTAGCTTAACTTCTGTTCCAGGGAAAATAAAGGTCATTGGTTACAGAAGTAATGCAGGACCATCTAGACAGAAGTGAAATTATACTTCAGTCACAGCATGGGTTTGTCAATGGGTGACCTTGTCTGACCAATTTGACTGGACAATGAGATGCAGTAACAAAGGAACCGAATGCAAAAAATAATTTTGATCTCATATTTGGATTTCAGAAAGGCATTTGATACAGTTGCACATAATAGACTTGTGCAAATTGGAGCAGTGTGGCATTAGGGTCAAGTTACTGCTCTGAATAAAGGGATGGATGAGTGGGAGAAGACAGTTGTTATCAATGGACACTGCTCTTCGTGGATTAATATTATCAGTATAGTCCCCCAGGTTTCAGTGCTGGGCCCAGTCTTTTTTTTCATATTTATTAATAATATTGATAAAGTATATCAGGCTTAATTTCTATGTTTGCAGATGATATGATGGATGGTTAATGACAGTAATGATGGTATGCTACTGCAACAAGAGCTAGAAAAAGTAGGCATTTGAACTGAGAAATGGTAATTGAGGTTTGAGGTTTAACATAACAAAAGAAAAGTGCTGCACATGGGTAGCAGTAATCCGATGAATGCACCAACTGTGTGGCACTATACCCAGAAACTGTGTGGCACTATGAAAACAACCAGATATGAAGTTTTCTGAACAGTACAGAAGAAGAGGACAGCATATGGGGTTTTGTTAATGAGATTCATGAATAAGGAGGTGATTATTCCATTATACAAGGCAATGGTCAGGCCTCATCTTGAGTCCTGGATACAAGTCTGGGGACCTCATTTTAGGATGTAGAGCTGCTGGAATGAGTACAGAGAAGGGCAATGAGATTGATGAAAAGAATAAAGGGCTGCTCTTACCCAGAAAGGCTTCAGTTCTGCAAATTGCAGTGTCTGGAGACTAGGCACCTGCAAGATGATTGAGGTGTTTAAGGCTTTGAATTTATTGAATAAGGTCAGTTATGATGGGATTCTTCCTCTTGCTTAGACTATGCACATAATCTATTTGCATAAATTCAAATTTAAGAAAATGGTTGCAGAATTTTGCCTTTAGTCATCAGGTTGTTTGCTGGAACAGACTTTCATCTGATGTTTTAGAAGTGTATAGCTTGAATAAATTCAAGGAAAGAACTAGACAAAAAGGTGAAATGGTATTGTTTTTTTTTTTTTTTTTGCTGTTGTATAAGCTTGTTTTCATGCATCATTTGTGACTACTAATACTAATCAATAGAACTTCTAGCATTCCTAGTTAAATATCCAGGTTCTGCTAGGCCAGATGAAATCTACTACATATTAAAACTGCTTAAAAAAATAAAAAAAAAAGACAGAAGATACTCTTTTTAACATTCTACAATCAGATCTTTTTTGAAAAATACTTTGCTCCATTCCTGGGTACTCAATTGTAGTAGCCTTTTCAAAGTCAGGAATAGGAAAGAGTGATTATCTTTCTCATAAATTTGCTGTTTTATTTTTTCTGTTTCTAAATTTCATCCACAAGCTCACTTGTGGTTAAGTTAAACTCTAATTTTCAGATTAAATCACTGAATCTTTTGTACTTTGTGTTGACTTATAAAATAATTGTAGTGTTTGCATTGCAGATTATTAAATTCTTTTTATCACATGCATTTAATTTTACTGTAGATCCTCCTCCTCTTGCTGCAATGACAGAACATTGTAGTTCTGATTTTCCTTGTTCTGGTGCGACTAGTATAAAGGCAAAATTGGCTCATGAAAGATGTCTCTCGGTGTATTCACATCAGGAGGCATCACAAAAAACTGTTACAGAACTAGAGGACGTTGATGATATGTTTGATACAGTTGAGCCCCTTTCTGAAGTGAATTTTCAAAACATGTGGACCTGAAGCACAGAGTTCTCTTTGAGTACCACTCTTTGGAGTAAGTTTGATTATGGAATTTTTTAAAAATGAAACCTTTGCACATAAACACCTTTAAATAGTAATTTGTTCTTATTTTTACTTGATTGCCCAATTTTAAGAGTAAAATTATTGAAAAAAATCGGAACAGAATTTATTTTATTCTTAAAAAACTGTAAAAAGAACTATTTAATTTAATAATATTCTCTATATGTGTTTATTTATCACTTGATTCAAGAAAGAAAGAAAGGAAGGAAGCACAACTTTTATTTGATAAACACAATCTCTTCCTTCCATCCCTCTCCCAATTATCAAAGCTGTTTTTGTGCTGCCATTCATTAAAACTGTTAATTATTGGTTGGAAACACAGATAAGAGATGGCAGCACATACTAAATGTTTTAAAACAATTTGCACATTAGTGAACTTGAAAATGTAGTGTGTATTGGCAAAAGGGAAGGATTTCACTTTCATAAAGACAACTACAGAGTTTTATTTAAGGATCAGCTCTTTAGAGCTGGTTAGACAATTTTACATTCCCTTTAGTGGGATAAACTGATGATGTTACCAACTGAAATTCTAAATGGGAAGCATTTAGGGAAGTAATCATAGAAGCTGTTAAGCTTTTTTCTACCAACTAAGAGATATTGTTCAAGGTTTAGACTCAAATGGATATCAGATAAACTTATAAGAGTAGTAGCAGAAAATAAAAATGCATGTGATGATTATAGATTAACAAGGGACATAGAAAGAAAGGCAAACTAAGACAGATTATGAAAATTCTTTTTCTCAAAGAATTATTTGCTTTTGTTAGCACTAGAAGGAAAGGAAAACCACATTTGTCCACTAGATAGGAATGGCATAACTATTGATGATCCTGTTCAGGTTGCTGGCAGGATGGAATACCAGGAGCACACCAAGTTATAGCTGAGGAGAAAGTGGAATAGAAATTGTTGAAGCTAAAACTAAATAAGGTGCCCAGAGCTGATGGAATCTATCCAATTATATTAAAAGAAGCAGCAAAAGAGGTAATCAAATCTCCTTGGGGAGTTTCTATGGATTTGAGGTGTGCAAATGTCTCCCCAGTTCACAAAGGTGATCAAAGGGTGAACTGAGTAATTAAAGACCTGTAAACTTCTTTACAGCATGGATTTAAGGGGTGATCTTTTCTAACCAATTTGATTGGATACTATGACACAGTAATAAAGGAAACTGGATGCAAAAAATAACTTTGACATCATATACACAGGTTTCAGTAAACCTTTTGATATGTTCTACATGAAAGGCTGCTGTACAAATTGGAGCAGTATGGCATTTAGAGACAAGCTACTGCTGTGGATAAAAAGATTTTGAGTGATTATCAATGCACTCTTTTCTTGGACTAATATTATTAGTGGAGTTCCACAGGATTTGGCACTGGGCCCATTGTTGTTTTCAATATTAATTAATGATATCAATGTAGCCATATCGAGCTTAATGTCTAAGTTTGGCAGAGTGGTTAATGACAGTAATCGAGGTAGGGTTCTGTATCAAATCTGTTACCCACAATGCAGCTTGGGTTTCAGCTGATTTTGCAGTTTGCAGGTTGGATGCAATTTTTTGTTTTTTATGAATAATTTATTGCCACACAATGCCAACAAAAAGGTTCAACAGAAAGAAAAACGACAAATATAGACAGTTTATTTGATGTGGAAGATGAGGTAATGAAAATATTGATCCTCAACCTGACAAAATCCAAAATTGTATCACAAGAAATTTCAAAAACCAATTTCTGACAATGAATAATTTTTTCCACAACACTTCAACAGTCAAAAGACTGTTGAAGTGTTGTGGAAAAAAAAAAAAAAAAAAAGATATTTTTTTCCAAATCTCATAGCTGTGGCTTGTTTCACTTTCCATCCCTGCCTGTAGTGTAGCCAATGAGAGAGATTTTTCTCTTGCTGGATTTATAATACAAATACATTATGAACTCAGCTGAACCACTGATGATTGTGCTCTTTCTGCACAGTAAAAATGTGTAAAATTAATTGTTATGAATATATTTTAATTATTTTTTATTTAATTGTTTTTGTAATTTTTTTGCATTGTTATTGATGTTTAAAAAATTTAATACATTTTCTTGAATATGTCAATTTCATTTGGTTTCAGGTCTAATGAGTGGATGCTACTGCAACAAATCTAGAAAAATTATGCAGATGGGCTCAGAAGAGCCAATTGAAGTTTAACATTGACAAATATAGATCACTGTATATGGGAAGTAGTAATCCCAGAATAACATGTCAACTGTGTGTTAACACACTTATGGTAGTAAAGAACAAAAATGACTTGGGGGGGGGGAGAAGGTAATTATGTTGCCAGACATGAAGTTCTCTGATCAGGGCGCCATGGAATTTTGTAAATGATATACAGGAATTTTCTAGCAGGGATAAGGAGGTAATTATTCTGCTCTATAAGCAGAATCTTGGGTGTTGCATATAGGTCTGGTATCCTCATTTTATGAAGGATGTGTGGTGTAATACTGAAAATTTAAATAACAAATATAAATGGCTGCACCAAACCCTCAGTTAAGCTATGACCAACTTAACTACAGGGTTCCACTATTAAGCACCTTATTACTTACAAGTTCCAGTTTCCCAATCTTTTTCTTAAATAGCTTTCAGTGAAGATTGTGTGTGAACCAGTATATTCTCCTTCAATTAAAGACAGCATAGTTTTAAAATAAAATAATATATTTTGCTTTGCTTTTTTCTGTACTTAACATTTTCTTCTATGAGTCTATTAATAGATATGTCTTATACAACATGAACAACTGTTTGAACCTCTTACCATTACAGTTAAAGAGAGAAGAATTCTAGCAAATATATTTTTCTATTGTTTTTGAACCAACTGACTTGGCTTTGCAATTGCTTAAAAAAGAAAAAAAAATTGATGCCTTTGAGTGTTTCAAGTATTTCTTAAAGGCTGTATACAAACATTGCAAAGAAAATGTAATTTGTTTAATTGTCTCCAACATTGTTCCTTCAACGAACATCGATTATTCTATGGTAGTTACAGTTATCATTCAAGTTAGTTATTTTACCCTTCTTCATTAATAAATAAACATGTTTTCTTGACAAAAATACCTTAAATTCACAGAACTGAACTGCATTAATTTTGCAAGAGATTCGTCGATTCAGCAATAACATACCACTAACATATAGGTTAGTGCAAAAGCATCATTTTAACGTAGCCATCTACCAAAGTAGTTTAATTAATTAATTAAATTGGCATCATTTTGGTTAAATCTCATATTGTGAATGCCTTCACAGCGAGTTGCCATGGTATTTTACTACCTCGAATAAGTAACACTTATTTGTTACTACCTCGAATAAGTAACACTTATTCGAGGTAGTACAATACCATGGCAACTCAAATAAGTAACACTTCACCAGTGGTGAAGTGGTGAAGTGTTACTTATTCGAGCAGATACCACCACCCAGATGGCACCATCTCAAAGCTTGTTGGCTTCTCTTCAGTGGGTGGGTGGGCAGGTACCCTGGTGTTGCAATAGTGACAACCCAGTTGTGAAGTATAACTTGACAATTGTGGATTTATTGGATGATTGTTTTCTACATCAGCATGTTTGGGAGGCAACTAGAGGGAGTAATACTCTTGATCTGATTATCAATAGTGATTCTTCATGCATTAAGAATCTGCAGATAAAGGAACCACTAGGTGGCAGTGATCACAGTGTGCTGAAGTGGGATTTACTCAAAGAGGTAACTACCAACAGGGGTAAAGGGAAGGGTTTTTGCTTTTGTAAAGGCGAATATGGTGGTCTAAGACAGTATTGAAATTCTATACGGTGGGACCAACTGATGATGATAGAAACAGCAAATTCAAAATGGGAAGCATTCAAAGAATTTATCTGGAAAGCTACTAGGCTTTACATACCAAATAAGAAATATTGTTCAAGGTTTAGGCCTAAATGGATGTCAGATGAACTAATGAGACATATGGCAGAGAAGAAAAATGCATGGGATACATATAAATCAATGGGTGACATGGAAGCCTCTGATAGATATAAGCTGGTCTGTAACCAAGTCAAAAAGCAGATTAGGCAGGCAAAGGATGCAAAGAAAAACAACAAAGAGTTCTTTACCTATGTAAACTCTAGAAGGAAAGGGATGAATCAGATGATCCACTGGATATTGATGATTCAACTGTTGGTGATCCTGCTCAGGTTGCTAACAAACTAAATGAGTATTTTGCATCTACATTCACACATGAGGAGTTATTCAGGGAGGGGAATGCCAGAGGCAAATTAAACTCTGGCAGTGAGCTAGATGATTTTGTAATAACTGAGAGCAAAGTGGAGGAGAAATTGTTGAAGATAAACATAAAAAAGGCACCTGGGGTGGATGGGATCTATCCAGTTATATTAAAGGAGACAGCAAAGGAAGCAAGTAAACCCTTAGCCATAATTATGAGAGTTTCTTTGGACTCAGGGGAGGTACCCATGGACTGGAGATGTGTAAATGTGACCCCAATTCACAAAGGAGGATCAAAGGGCAACACAAGTAATTATAGACCTGTTAGTTTAACTTCTGTACAGGAAAATTAATGGAGGCACTGGTTAAAGAAGCACTGCAGGATTATCTAGACAAGACTTCAGTTATAGCTCGGACACAGCATGGTTTTGTTAAGGGAAAGTCTTGCCTGACCAGTTTGATCAGATACTATGATGTGGTCACAAAGGAACTGGATGCAGGGAATAACTTTGATATCATATATTTGAACCTTAGAAAGGCTTTTGATATTGTTGCACATGGAAGACTGCTGCACAAATTGGAGCAGTGTGGCATTAGGGGCAAAATGCTGCTATGGATAAAGGGATGGTTGAGTGGAGAAGACAGAGAGTGGTAACAAATGGACACTGCTCTTCGTGGACTTATGTTATTAGTGGATTCCCTCAGGTTCAGTATTGGGTCCATTGTTGTTATCTGTATTCATAAATAATATTGATGATGGTATATCAAGCTTAATGTCCAAGTTTGCAGACAATACGAAGGTTGGCAGGGTTGTTAAGGACACTAATGACAGTATGCCGCTGCAACAGGATCTAGAAAAGGTGAGCAGATGGGCTGAGAGGTGGCAAATGAAGTTTAACATTGACAAATGTAAAGTGCTGCATATGGGAAGCAGTAACCCCAGAGTAATGTATCAAATGTGTGGTACTACACCGACAGTGGTAGAGAGTGAAAAGAACCTGGGGGTAATTGTGCAGTCAGATATGAAGTTTTCTGAGTAGTACAGATGGTCTGCAAGAATAGCTCATGGTGTCTTGTGAATGATATTCAGGAATTTTTCTAGCAGGGATAAGGAGGTAATTTTTCCCTTGTATAAGGCAATGGTCAGGCCACACATTCAGTACTGTATAAGGTCTGGAGGCCTCATTTTAAGAAGGATGTAGAGTTGTTGGAACGAGTACAGAGAAGGGCAACAAGATTAGTGAATGGAAGAAAGGTTTTGCAGATTACAGTGTGGTGACTAGGCAACTGCGAGGTGATCTGATTGAGGTGTATAAAGCCTTAAATGGTTTGAGCATGCTCAATGCTGATGGGATTCTTCTTCTTGCTCAGAATCATCACCTGAGTGGGCATAAATTCAAATTGAGGAAAGACAGTTGTAGGGTAGAAATGCGGAAGTTTGCCTTTAGCCAGCGGGTAGTTGTTTGGTGGAACAGACTTCCATCCTTTGTTGTGGAAGTTGATAGCCTAAATAAATTTAAGGCTGAGCTGGACAGGTATTTGGAATGAATGGAGGGGTGAAATGGGAGAGGTTTTTTTTTTTTTTTGCTGATGCTGCATAAGCTTGCTTTCTTGCATCATATGCCTCTACTAATGCTAAGTTCAAGGCAGGACTAAAACATTTGGAGTGAATGGGTGGATGAAATGGGAGTTTTTTTTTTTTTTTTTTTGCATCATATGCCTGTACTAATGCTAAAGGAAGCATAAGAGAAATTTTTGAACCTAAAAGTAATCAAGGTCTATGTGGAAAGAGTGAAAAGCAGCAGCAAAAGCAACCCCAGGGGCTTAATGTCCAAGTTTGCAGACAATACGAAGGTTGGCAGGGTTGTTAAGGACACTAATGACAGTATGCTGCTGCAGCAGGATCTAGAAAAGGTGAGCAGATGGGCTGAGAGGTGGCAAATGAAGTTTAACATTGACAAATGTAAAGTACTACATATGGGAAGCAGTAACCCCAGAGTAATGGGGTTACTCTGCGGCGCATCCTCAATAGATCCTTCAGCTTGCAGGGTAGCCCTTCCGACGTTGAAGATTTCTTTGGTACTCCCATTGTTTGATAGGAGATCCTCTTGGAGCAAAGGCATATCAGAACTCTACAATGGACCAGGAGAAGGTTCGGTAGTTGCAGCAATCCTTAATTTCATTGTTAGATAGGTATCCAATGGCATGGCACAGCTGAAGCACTAGTCAAACTACGTACTAGATACACTATTTATGAATGCCATCGGTATTTACTTGAGCTAGTGTCTCTGATTTCTGATCAAACATTGCAAAGGCCTCCGTTGAGAAAAAATAGCATTAGCATTCATAGAGCCATGTGATGCAAGAAAAAAAAAAAAAAAAAACTTCCTATTTCACCCATCCATCCACTCGTTCTGTTTGTCTAGTTCTGCCTTGAATTTATTTAAGTTGTCAACTTCTACACCGACAAAGGGAAGTTTGTTCCAGCAATTAACCATCTGCTGGCTAAAGGCAAATTTCTGCACATCTATTCTACAACTGTCTTTATGTCCCCTCAGGTGTGGACTCTGAGCAAGAGGAACAATTCCATCAGCATTGAGCTTGCTCAATCCATTCAAGGCCTTTATACACCTCAATCAGATCACCTGGCAAGTGCCTAGTTCCAGACACTGCAATTTGCAGAACTTAAGCCTTTCTTCGTAAGGGCAACACTTTGCTCCATTCAATCTCGTTGCCATTCTCTGTACTCGTTCCAGCAGCTCCACATCCTTCCTAAAATGAAGCTTCCAGATCTGTATACAGTACTCAAGGTGTGGCCTGACCACTGCCTTATACAAGGGGATAATCACTGCTAGAAAAATTTCTGTATATTATTGACAAGACACCATGAACTACTCTTGCAGACTGTCTGCACTGCTCAGAAAATGTCATATCTTACTTCACAATTACCCCAAATCTCTTTCATTCTCTACCAACCTGAGTGTAGTACCACACAGTTGATATATTACTCTGGGGTTACTGCTACCCATATGCAGTACTTCGCATTTTTCAATGTTAAACTTCAGTTGCCATCTCTCAGCCCATCTGCTCAACTTTTCTACATCCTGTTACAGTAGCATGCTGTCATTAGTACCATTAACAACATTGCCAATCTTCATATTGTCTGCAAACTTGGACTTTAAGATTGATATACCTTCATCAATATCATTAATAAATACAGAAAACAACACTGACCCTGGGGGACTCCACTAATAACATTAGTCTATTAATAGCAGTGTTCATTGATTACCACTCTGTCTTCTCCCACTCAACCATCCATTTATCATAGCAGCAATTTGTCTTTAATGCCTTTTGCTCCAATTTGTACAGTAGTCTTCCATGTGCAACAGTATCAAAAGCTTTCCTAAAATCCAAGTATATGATATCAAAATTATTTTTTCATTGATTTCCTTTGTTGACTACATCATAGTATCCAATCAAATTGGTCAGACAAGACTTCCCCTTAACAAACCCATGCTGTGTCTGAACTATAACTGCAATCTCGTCTAGATAATCCTGCAATGCTTCTTTAACCAGTGACTCCATTATTTTCCCCGGAACAGAAGTTAAACTAACAGTTCTGTAATTACTTCTCTCACCCTTTGATCATCCTTTGTCAATTGGGGTCACATTTGCACATCTCCGGTCTATGAGGACCTCCCCCGACTCCAAGGAAGCTCTCATAATTATGCATAAGGGTTTGTTTACTTCCTTTGCTGACTCCTTTAATATAACTGGATTGATCCCATCCACCAGGTGCCTTTCTTATGTTTAACTTCAACAATTTCTCCTCCATCTTGCTCTCAGTTATTACAAAATCATTTAGCTCCCTGCCAGATTTTACTAAACTTCTGGCATTTCCCTCCCTGAATATCTGAATATCCTCATGTGTGAAAGTAGATGCAAAATACTCATTCAGTTTTTCAATTAACTGAGCAGGATCATCAACAGTCGAACCGCTGATATCAAGGGGACAAATCTGATTCATCCCCTTCCTTCTAGAGAATTTACATACGTAAAGAACTCTGTATCCTTTACCAGAGATTTCTCATAATCTGCCTTTGCCTGCCTAACCTCCTTTCTGACTTGATTACAGACCAGCTTATATCTACCATGACCTTCTGTGTCACCTGATAATTTATATGCATCCCATGCATTTTTATTCTCTGCTACGAGTTAGTTCATTTGACATCCATTTAGGCCTAATCTTTGAACAATATTTCTTAGTTGGTATGAAAAGCCTAGTAGCTTCCAAGATTAATTCTTTGCCTGCTTCCCATTTAGAATTTTCTGTTTGTAACATCATCAGTTGTTTCCACTATATAGAATTTAAAAACTGCCTCAGACCACTGTAGTCAACTTTACAAAAGCAAAAACCCTTCCCTTTACCCCTTATGGTAGTTACATGTTTGAGTAAATCCCACATTCCACTTTATCTGCAGATTCTTAATCACTAGTGATAATCAGATCAAGATTATTACTCCCTCTGGTTGCCTCTCGAACATGCTGCTATAGAAAACAATCATCCAATAAATCCACAAAAGCCTTGTGTGAGCGACCAACCCCCAGAAGTTCCAGTCAATAATATCTGGGAAGTTAAAATCCCCCATTATAACACAATCTGATTTACTGTACAATTGTTTGTTGTATTCATTAGAGTCATTAGGCCTATAACACACTCCTACTCTCATTTTTGCCTTCCCAATGCTTATGTCACACCAAACTGACTCAACATTACACTGTCCATCTATGTCAATTGGATGCATTTCCTTAAATTTTATTTTTTTCTTAATGAACAGCATAACCCCTCCACCCTTCCTTCTGTACTCTGCAAATTCCAATTCTGCACTGCTTATATCTGTGTGATACCACCTCTCTGATATACCAACAATATCTGCCTTTGATGTTTTGACTAGCATCTCAAATTCATCAAATTTATTTACTAAACTCCTAGCATTGGTGTACATGCAAGTATACATGCACTTGTTCTTATTCTTAGCTACCCTGACACAACCCATGTATTTACATGTTGCACGATGACTCCTAGCAGATCCTGAAATCCCCAGCACCTTGTTTTCCATGCTGTTGCTCATTCCAATAGAAGCAGTACAAGAATCACTTTCATCTCTGCTATTGGCTACTGTTAATTAGGCCATGTATCCCTCCAAGCTAGCAGTTTTCTGACCCACCTAACACTGCCTCAATAGCAAATATTCTTGCACCCTTTCTATTTAAGTGTATCCCATCCCTGTAGAAGCAGTCTGTCCTGTTAACAAGCACAGACCACTGAGAAAAATTCCACCCCATGAGTCTTGCACAATCTCTCCAGGGCTGAATTGATTGACAAGGCTCTCATCATATACTCCCTCTTATCATGTCTGGACAGAATTTCAGGCACCTTCAAATTAAACCCTAACTCATGGCTTTTTTTCAACATTGACCTGTACTTGTTCAGTAATTCAGCTATTCTACTCTTAATGTTATTAGTGCGATTAAAATGATATCTTAATGGCACTACTAATATCTGCTCTACAATGTCATCAACTTTTGTCCCTGGCAGACATACCATGGTCCTGTTCCATATATCCTTTTTGCACAATATATTCTTTGTTTCCCTGACAGTAGAGTCACTTACAACTAGTTCCTCTGGGACCAGCGCATTCTGCTTTTTGTATTGCCGCTGTCTTACCTGATGTTCAAGTGCAAGCTCTGGCATTGATGTGGGCAGCTGAGAGTTTGATGGGCTCCTCAATTTAAATACTTCGAGGGCATCTACCCTGTTCTTCACGCTCTCATAAAGGCTCATAACAATGCTGAGTTGGCACCCATCTTCCTCACACTCCTTACATCACACACACACACACACACACACACACACACACACACACACACACACACACACACACACACACACACACACACACACACACACACACACATTCCCCTTGGCAATATCATGTTCCGTTCCTGATAGCTCCACAAATATAAAACAACCGGTAGGCTGTGATTCAAAGGACAACCCCCCCCCCCAGTTCTTCCCCTACCTTGGGCCTTTTGCTTTGCTGCTATGGTTTGAGGGATGATTTCAATTCAGTTTCGATACAATTAAAAATATTATGCTAAACTTATATCTCAATGCAGTAATAACTCTATATATATATATATATAACTCTATATATATATATATATATATATTTCAGTATCGAGTTTTATCTCCTACCGAGTTACTTTATATGAATTTCGTATATCTTCATAAGTTTAAGTTATTAGCATTAGTAGAGGCATTTGATGCAAGAAAGCAAGCTTATGCAGCATCAGCCAAAAAAAAATAAAATAAAATAAATAAATAAAAAATAACCACTTCCACTTCACCCCTCTGTTCGTTCAAAATACCTGTCCAGCTGAGCCTTAAACTTATTTAGGCTATCAACTTCCACGACAAGGGATGGAAGTCTGTTCCACCAACCAACCACCCGCTGGCTAAAGGCAAATTTCCTCACGTCTATCCTACATCTGTCTTTCCTCAATCTGAATTTATGCCCTCTCAGGTGATTATTCTGAGCAAGAGGAAGAATCCCATCAGCATTGAGCATGCTCAAACCATTCAAGGCTTTATACACCTCTATCAGATCACCTCGCTGGTGCCTAGTCTCCAGACACTGTAATTTGCAAAACTTAAGCCTTTCTTTGTAAGAGCACCCCTTTGTTCCATTCACTAATCTTGTTGCCCTTCTCTGTACTCGTTCCAGCATCTCTACATCCTTCTTGAAATGAGGCCTGCAGACCTGTATACAGTACTCTAGGTGTGGCCTGACCATTGCCTTATACAAGGGAATAATCACCTCCTTATCCCTGCTAGAAAAATTCCTATATATCATCGACAATACACCATGAGCTACTCTTGCAGCCCGTCTGCACTGCTCAGAGAACTTCATATCTGCCTGCACAACCACCCCCAGGTCCCTTTCATTCTCTACCACTGTCAGTGTAGTACCACAGAGTTGATACGTTGCTCTGGGGTTGCCGTTTCCCATATGTGGTACTTTACATTTGTCAATGTTAAACTTCATTTGCCACCTCTCAGCCCATCTGCTCAACCTTTCCAGATCCTGTTGCAGTAACATAGTGTCAGTAGTGTCCTTGAAAACCCTGCCAACCTTCGTATCGTCTGCAAACTTGGACATTAAGCTTGATATACCATCATCAATATCATTTATAAATACAGAAAACAAAAATGGACCCAATACTGAACCCTGAGGGACTCCACTAATAACATTAGTCCACGATGAGCAGTGTCCATTGATTACCACTCTCTGTCTTCTTATAACGTTACATTTGTAAAATCTATACATTAAAAAAGTTTTCCTTCTGGTGATATTTATTCGAGCCTATGGGAGAAGGGGGCGGGGCAATTACATCAACTTATTCGAGCCAGTGGGAAGAGGGCGGGCCAATTACGTCACTACAAATGTGCAGGTAAATAATTACATAGGTCATTTCCTGATTAATGTCAATCAGTGCATTATAATGTTAGTATATTGTTATTATTATACAAATAATAACAAAACTATATAAATATTTACAAAAAACTAAAATATTTACAAAATACTAAACTATTTACAATCATACTTCTACTATATCGGATACAATCATACCTCTACTATAACAAAACTAAAATATGGGTCCCTCATCAGCTGACATTAATATACAAAAAATGTTACAATGGAACATCAAATGATGCCGGGCCCGGTCATGTATTAGACAATGAAACACATGCACGAGGTTGGTGAATGGAATGTTAAATGGAAGGAACACAAACGAGTTATTGGGCAGAATCAGACACTTGCTGTTGACAATGTAGAGCACATACATGGGATGCATGACAACATTCGTCACATTGCAAGACAACTTCTTCCATAACATTCACCAACCTCATGCACGTGCTTCACCGTCTAATACAATGGTTTTCAACTGGGGTGCTGCAACAACATTCCAGGGGTGCCACATAATTTGGATTTAGGTTACTTAAACTTATTATTATTTTTTAATTTATATGTTTATTTCATTATAAAAAGGTGTACAGTATCTTTTTAATTTTGTGGTGATCTATAATTGATGTTTACTTAGTACCTGTATATAAAGAATAAAATTTATATACTTTATATATATAATTTGTATTATGAAATGTAATTGTTATAATTATATTATTGTAATAAATATCATGTAACATATATATACGGATATACAGAGAGAGAGAGAATCGGATCTAACAGGCAGCAAATTGAGTAGGAGTGCTGTTATTAAAAACAGGTTGAAAACCCTACTGGTCTAATACATGACCATGCCCGGCATAATTTGATATGCCATTGTAACGTTTTTTTTTATATTAATGTCAGCTGAGGAAGGGACCCATCATCCTGATTAGTTTGTATATTTGTAAATAGTTTAGTATTTTGTAAATATTTTAAATATTTGTATAGTTTAATGTATAATTAGGTACTTTTGGAATGTGATACTTTTATCATGAGATTTGATTAAATTAATTTTTATCCTTTAGCCCCATGGCACCTAAAAGAAAATGTGTTTTCAACAAAAAGTTGCAGGAAGAGTTTCCTTTCATTAAAAAAGCTAGTACAGAAAGTGATGTCAGGTATGAGAAATGTTCAGCTAATTTTAGTATAGGAAATGGTGGAAAAGCAGCAATTACACAGCATTTAGACAACAAAACACAAAGAAGCTGATGCAAAGAAACACAAAGAGGCTTCATCAAGTAAACTGATAACCTCATTCTTCAGAAATGAAACTTTTGATGACAAAGTGAAATACTTTGCCCTTAAAGAAGAAACTTGGTGTTATCACTCAGTGCAACATAACCATTCATTTCGTTCAAATGACTGCACTTCAAAATTAATAAGAAAGTGTTTTGATGAAAAGTATTCTAGTGGTAAGACAAAAATGGAAGTTATTGTTAAAAATGTTCTCAGTCCCTACTCTGTTACTTTAGTCAAAGGTGATTTATCTAAAGTAAATTATGTTATCATTTATTTAGGCTGTTCTAATCATGGTAATATAAAGTTGCGCTTGATTCTTGTAAGGTAATTTTTACCAAACCAAGGTGTTAAAGTTAAGGTTTTGTGTGTAAAGCAACTACCAGGTGAAAATTCTGACATAATAATAGCTTGCATCAAAGAATCACTGGAAATATATGAAACTACTGAAAAATTAATTGCTTTATGTGTGGACAATACCAGTTGTAATTTTGGTAGTGCCCAAAGAAAAGGCAAAAATGTTTTCCTTAAAATTCAAAAAACCTTTGGCAATAAGTTGATTGGTGTCAATTGTGCCGGCCACATATGCAACAACTGCATTAATAGTAGAATGCCTCTCAGTTGATATTGAAGTTATATTAGTGAAAATTTATTCATACTTTTACATCTCCACAACTAGAATTGTGGAGAACTGTGAGATAATAAGAACGATGTGCCACAGTTCCCCAAGTGCCGTCAGACAAACAACACTAGCTCTCAAAAACTTTTTTAACGATCTGTTAGCTGAATCATGGTTATCTTTTGTTCACAGTCAAGCTTCAACTTTTCCACTTTTTTATTATTGGTTCCAGACTTTTAGGAAACCCTGTAAGGTACTGAGGGCCTTGTTAACCTTTGAAGTGTTGTCCTTATCTAATTTTGCTATCACTGCAAGTCTGTATTGAGCATTTTTATTATCCAAGATTAGTCAAAAGGACTGTGAAGAAGGTAATGCCAACCGAGAGGTGTTATTAGGTAAACAACCTTTTGGAACCTGTTTAAATCAGTTTGCTTGCATGCTTGCACTGGGAGAGTTTGTCGATATGTGCCCATTTATAACAAATAGCTGCCTTTCTTTTCTGCTTTCAGATGTTGTGTTTAAAACCAGATCATTTATCATTAAGGTTCACATTGGCATCAAAAGTAACATCTAAAACAGAAAGTGTAACAAATGAATTCTTGTTCTGGTTGTTATTTGAGATGGATGAGTTGCTCGTCATAAAAGAGCTAAGAAGGTGTTGCTATAGGCCCTGCATAATTTGCATCTGTATCACCATATTCTCATTCCACAAACTTTGAGTTTTCTGTTGCTCTGTAACCTTCTTCAGTTGATCTGCTGCAAAACAATTGATAGTACATCAGTTGATGTACTATCAACAGTCAAATCACTGCATTCATATATATTATTAGCCATATAGTGGAAGGAAGGAACAGACTTCACTCCATTGGCAAAAAAAAAGTAGACAAGAAAATAGACAAATTATGTACTTCCCTTCTCATGTAGGTAATTATCCAGTTAACCATTGAATTTCTTCAAATTGTCAGCCTCAGATTGTTCCAATAATCATCAACTTGCTGGCTAAAAGAAAACTTTCTACAATCTAGCCTAAACCTCTTTCTCTGTGATTTAAATTTATGGTTCCTAGTTCTAGAATCTTTTAACAGTGAAAATTTACCCTTCATTCATTTTACTAACCTCTCTCAGAGACACCTTAAAAGGGACTTCGATCAGGTCCCTTCTAAGATACCTGGTTGCAAAGCTGTGTAGCCCACATAATCAGTCTTTCCTTGTACAGTTTCCAGCCTTACCATGTGAATCCAAGTAATGTTGCTTCGTACTGATCTTTAATGATCCTCCCAGTTTCTGACACCAAGCCCTATATCCCTTCATCAATGTCATTTAGGAAACTCAGAAAAAAAATAGTAGTCCAAGAAAAAATAGTAGTCCTTGGGGACCCTACTTCTGACATTATACCAATCTGAAGAATATCCATTAATCACAACCTCCTGCTCTGCAGCCATACTATGATCCATCTTAGAATCTTGCCAGTAATCCCAACTTGTTCCAGCTTATACAGTAGTCTTTCATGATGGACTGAGTCAAATGCCTTGCTAAAATCCAAATAAACTGACAAAATTGTTCCCAACATCCTCATGATTAACTGTGTCAAAATAATTCACCAGGTTAGGTTAAACATGATTTCCCTCAACAAAACCATGTTGTGTGTCCTTCAGAATGCCATTTCTATCTAAATATTCCTGAATTACACTCACAATCACTGCCTCCAAAATTTTTCCTACCACTTAAATCAGACTAACTGGTCTGTAGTTATGTCTGTAGTTACCTACTTAACTCTCATAATTGCCTTTATGTATTGGCGATATGTTGACACTTCTCAAATCCAAAGGAATCTTTCCCAAGTCTAATAATCCATCACAATTAGCTTCAATGGTTCCATGCATTTGCTCTGGCTGTCTCCTTCAAAATTACTGAATCAGCAAGTCAGGCTCCTGTATAAACTCCAGGAGCCCGACTTACCTTTACATGCAAACATTTTTCTAATATTTCAGTATCGCTAATTTACTGATTGAATTTACTAATTTACTTAAAGATTGATTCAAAGTATTTACTCAGGTCATCAGCTGGATTATTTAAGACTTTCCCACATCAATTACATAAAGGTCCAATCTGATTTGCTTTCTTCTTTGTATTCATTAAATGAAAAACTTCTTGTCTACATCTTTTATCTAATGCTTTCTCATACTCAGCTTTGGTCACTCTAACCTTTTCTGTGGTAGTTTTTTGGGATCAACTTGTAGCTGTTTTAGGCTTTGTTACTGTCCATTGCTCTGTAACTTTCCCGTTCCATCTTCTACTCTTAGTCTGGTCAGCTTCACATTTGTGCATCTTGACATTCTCCCCATGCTATATTTTCTGAATCATATATATGCATTCATGGCTTCTGTGATTGCTTTAAAAGTATTCTATAATTCAGTATATTTGCCTAATTCATCCATGCCACATAGCTTCTTAAACTGTTGCAGTCCCCTTTTCTGAAATTAAAACCCATGCCTTTAACCAATAACTGTGTGATCAATACCAACCAATGGTTCCTCTTCTCTAAGTCCTGTGATGTCATCTGATTCATGATGAGGTCTAGAATATTCATACCCTCAAGTATTTTCTCCAACATGCTGGTAAAAATAATAATCATGTAGTTTATTTAAAAATTTTTTCCCCCATGATAAGTTTCTTTCAACTCATTACAATTAAGGACAAATTAAAATCGCCAAAATAAGACATTCACACTTTCTCGCTCATTTCATCTGCTGCATGTAGAGACATTTGTTACTCTTCACAATCTTTTGGATGAAGTAACCTTTTTTAAAGTTACCAGTCTCTTTATCTTTCTTGAATTTTAACCTTTTCATGGCGCACTATAACCTTGCTGTTTTTGCACCATAAAAAATCATCATCACAGTCTTCTAGTCTTTACATTACTGCAACCCTGATTATATAACTGTGCTTCCAACAAACTGGCAACGGACAATTTCTGAGTTAGCAAAAGCTCCTTTCATTCTGAGGCCACTTTTGATAAGAAGCATAACCAACCACCCTTTTTATCCTCCCTAAATACACTGCATGTACTATAGTGGAACTCATCATCTCCAATTCTTGGGTGTCACTATGTTTTCATTAGCTCTGTTATGTTATCATTAGTTGTCCTAACCAGTAGTTTAAATTCACCCATTTTATTGACAACACTCCTGACATTACCATAGACACAGTTAAGACAAAGTATTTTTCTATAGTTTACCACTCTGACACACTCCTTGAAGTTATTTAGGCTTTATCTTCCCACTCCTTTGAAACGTTGCCAGCATTGGCTGTTGTGGCAACAAACAAGAATTCTTGAGATGTGCATAAGCATTACTTTGGCTTATATTATGGGCTAAATGAGTGTCTATATTACGCTTCTCCTACCTAACTAGCAGCTTCCCTGACTTGCACCACCTTTATTCAAATTCACACCATCTCTGCAAGATAGATTCCTTTTACCTACAAGTGTGTGGCCAAGCTGATAAAATCCCCCCCCTCCCAGAAGCTTTGCAGAGTCCCTCAAGTCTTGATTTCAACATATAATCCCTCCTATCATGTCTGGGTAGAATTGCAGATACACATTCTGACTTAACTTGCAGAACATTTTCAACACAGTCCTATATTTATCCAACAAACTGCAGGTCATGTTCCTTTAATATCATATGAATAATAATGCTCTCTTTACCCCCCCACCCCACCTTAAAATCTGACAGTCTGCTGGTAACATCAATTGTTGCTCCTGGCAAACATACACACACTGTTTTGGTCCACCTATCTTGATTACAAAAAGTGATCTCCTTCAACCAGAGCAGTATGCACTTGACCTACTCCTTGAATTGGGGGTGCATCACTTAGAGGTTACTAGATAAGTTGAATTCCTGATGAGCTGTTTTATTTTTCTCTAGGACAAGCACCCATTTCTTCAGTTAATCTGAGATTGGTGCACTCCTTACATCAGGAATAGAATAGTCAGTTAAGCTTGGCTACAGAGCCAACCTCTGAATGCAGGATATAATCCACAAGTGCAAATCCTGAAATACGACACCTGGTATACAAGAGGTTACCATCCAGGTGTGAATCAATATAAGCAGAGTTGAGTGTGGCACTCACACCATACAGAGAAATGCAGATAATGCTAGGTGGTATATGACTTTCATCAACTGGTGCAATACCACCAGTTTTCTTATCGGAGGCTTGAAGTTCCTGCAATCCCCCCCCCCTATCTTTTCCATCATACAATATGCGTGGTCTTTTGAGGTTATGATAGGCATCATGGTGAGATACAAGCTTCCTTACATTTCAAGAGTACAACTCTAAAACAGTGTTTGCAGGCTGGCTGCTAGATAGTCCATGAGACCCAACTGTTAGTAAGGAGGCATCTGGATCAGCTACTATATAATCTCACTGCCTCTACTCTACCAGATAGTGATTGGAGGGTGTGTGTATGCAGCGGCATTATTATCCAGGAGCTGGGTATATTCTTGCCTCATATATGCAATATCCAAAAATTTAATTATTTCACACAGCACGAATAATCAACCAATAGAGCTTATCTCCGAAAAGATCTAAACCTCTCAAAAACTACCTTGTTCATTTCGCAAATATACGTGGTCTCAGTTCCAATCTCAATGATGTCCATTTCTACTTACAGCCAGCCAAGCCCCACACTTTTTCTGATGGAATCCCAGTTGTCCTAATTATTCACTGTATGATTCCTTTCGCTTTAAAGGTGGTACTTGTGCATATGTCCACTCTGATATTCCCTGTCAGACTTGATAATTTGGAATCTCCTCTTTTCGATCTTCTTTGGCTTAAAATCTCTCTACCACATTCTGTCAGATTATCTGTTGTCTCTATCGTTCTCCCAAATCTGCTGGTCACTTGAAACTCTGACTTCTTCCAGTCCAACTTTTCTAAACAGTGAAATAGGCACCCTTGGTGCTTTCAATGTTCACAACTTTAGCTGGCCGTGACGTTGAGGCTTTTGCAATTACTAATGATCTCACATTGCACAGATTGTTCATTTACCTACCAGACAATCCTAACCACACAGAAACATTTTTATCTTTTCCTCAAAAACACATGGTTGAGGTGATTGGACCTATAATTACCTCAAATCACAACTTCTTGGTCTCTTCTCCAACGGAGCTCTTCTCTCAGAGTCATTGTCAACCTCGTACTGTCTGGCATTACAAGAATTCAAAATGGGATGATCTACCAGATTTCTTTTCTTCTTTTCCTTGGTTGGATTATTGTTTCAAATCTTCTGATGTCAACATTTGCTCAGATTGTGTCAGTAAAATTATTCTTGTTGGGATGAAACCTTTATTCCACACTCCACCTTAAAACTGCATCCTTTATCTAAACCTTGATTTTCCAATAAGTGTGTTAAGGCTGTGCAAGATAAGAATATTGCAATTAGCTTCCATCCAAATCTCTAGGTTCATTTTCTGCCTACACCAAAGCTTGCAATAATTGTAATGCTATTAATCAATCCAAACTAGATTTTGAAGAGGCTAATACTTCTTGTCCATCTCTACTCCCACCTCAGCTAACGATAAAGCCAACCTGCTAGCATCCTACTTTTCTTCTAACCCTTGTATTTATGATCTTGGTAAACCACCACCTACCATTTCCAGTACACTCCATTCCATGCCTCCTGTGATCTTACATCAAAAAGATTTCAGAAAGATTTTGATGCTAAGAAAGCTGATGGTATTTCTCCATTTGTTCTCAAAACCTGTAATACTGAGCTTACTCCTGTTGTGTTGCCTTTCTGCACTTTCTTATTCCACTGATGTTTTTGGAAATTTGCTATTCAGGCAGTTCCTAAAAAGGGTGACAAATCCCTACCATCCAGTTATTGTCCCATTGCACTTATTTCTACTCTTTCTGAAGTAATGGAGAAATCCATTAACTGCCAACTCATAAAACTATCTAGAAACCTTCCATCTGATCAATGATCGCCAGTATGAATTTGGTCAGTGTCGATCCACTGGTGAAATACTGGCTTATGTTATTCATCTATGGACAAATTCAACAAAAAAAGTTTGGTGAAACTCAGGCAGTTGCATTGACTTTTCAAAGGCTTTTTATTGTTTTTGGAATAAAGATGTAAATAAGCTTGCATCTTATGGTTTGCCATAAGATGTAATTGTGTATCCAGTTTTCTCTCTGACTGCTCACTGTGGGCGATAGTAGATGACTTTGTCTTCTAACTTCTCCACTAATGCTGGTATTCCCTGAGGTTCAGTTCTTTCTTTCTTTCATGCTTTTCTCTTGTAAATTATGACTTAACATCCTATCTATAGTTTTGGCTGATGATAGAACAGTGTATTCCACCTTCCAGTTTGAAAAATCTTTCTCTGCACAAACAGCTTCAACTTCTCAAATATCCACTATCAGTTCCTTAAATGCTGATCTCCAGTTAATTTAGCATTTAGCATTAGCATTAGTAGAGGCATATGATGCAAGAAAGCAAGCTTATTCAGCATCAGCCAAAAAAAAAGAAAAAAAAAAAAAAAAAAAAAAAAAACAACCACTACTCCCATTTCACCCCTCAATTCGTTCGAAATACCTGTCCAGCTGAGACTTAAATTTGTTTAGGCTATCAACTTCAACAACAAGCGATGGAAGTCTATTCCACAAACCAACTGCCCGCTGGCTAAAGGCGAATTTCTGCACATCTATCCGACATCCGTCCTTCCTCAATTTGAATTTATGCCCTCTCAGGTGATTATTCTGAGCAAGAGGAAGAATTCCATCGGCATTGAGCATGCTCAAGCCATTCAAAGCCTTGTACACCTCTATCAGATCACCTCGGCGATGCCTAGTCTCCAGGCTCTGTAATTTGCAAAACTTAAGCCTTTCTTCGTAAGAGCAACCCTTTGTTCCATTCACTAATCTTGTTGCCCTTCTCTGTACTCGTTCCAGCAGCTCTACATCCTTCTTGAAATGAGGCCTCCAGACCTGTATACAGTACTCAAGGTGTGGCCTGACCAATGCCTTATACAAGGGAATAATCACATCCCTGTCCCTGCTAGAAAAATTCCTGTATATCATTGACAAGACACCATGAGCTACTCTTGCAGCTCGTCTGCACTGCTCAGAGAACTTCATATCTGCCTGCACAATTACCCCCAGGTCCTTTTCATTCTCTACCACTGTCAGCGTAGTACCACAGAGTTGATACGTTGATCTGGGGTTACTGTTTCCCATATGTAGTACTTTACATTTGTCAATGTTAAACTTCATTTGCCACCTCTCAGCCCATCTGCTCAACCTTTCCAGATCCTGTTGCAGCAGCATAGTATCAGTAGTGTCCTTAACAACCCTGCCAACCTTTGTATCGTCTGCAAACTTGGACATTAAGCCTGATACACCATCATCAATATCATTTATAAATACAGAAAACAACAATGGACCCAACACTGAACCCTGAGGAACTCCACTAATAACATTGGTCCACGTTGAGCAGTGTCCATTGATTACCACTCTCTGTCTTCTGCCACTCAACCATCCCTTTATCCATAGCAGCAATTTGCCTCGAATGCCACACTTCTCCAATTTGTGCAGCAGTCTTCCATGCGCAACAGTATCAAAAGCCTTTCTAAGATCCAAATATATAATATCAAAGTTATTCCCTGCATCCAGTTCTTTTGTGACTACATCATAGTATCCAATCAAATTGGTCAGACAAGACCTGCCCTTAACAAACCCATGCTGTGTCTGAGCTATAACTGAATTCTTGTCCAGATGATCCTGCAGTGCTTCTTTAACCAGTGCCTCCATTAATTTTCCTGGAACCGAAGTTAAACTAACAGGTCTATAATTACTTGTGTCAGCCTTTGATCCTCCTTTGTGAATTGGGGTTACATTTGCACATCTCCAGTCCATGGGTACCTCCCCTGAGTCCAAAGAAGCTCTCATAATTATGGCTAGGGGTTTGCTTACTTCCTTTGCTGCCTCCTTTAATATAACTGGATAGATCCCATCCACCCCGGGTGCCTTTTTTATGTTTATCCTCAACAATTTCTCCTCCACTTTCCTCTCAGTTATTAGAAAATCATCTAGCTCACTGCCAATGTTTACTTCACCTACGACATTCCCCTTCCTGAATAACTCCTCATGTGTGAATGTAGATGCAAAATACTCGTTTAGATTGTTAGCCACCTGAGCTGGATCCTCAACTGTTGAACCATCAACATCCAGTGGACCAATCTGATTCATCCCTTTCCTTCTTGAGTTTAAATAGGTAAAGAACTCTTTTCTGTTTTTCTTTGCATCCTTTGCCAAGGATTTCTCATAATCTGCCTTTGCCTGCCTAATCTCCTTTGTGACTTGGTTACAGACCAACTTATATCTATCATAGGCTTCCACGTCACCCATTAATTTGTATGTATCCCATGCATTTTTCTTCTCTGTCATATGTCTCATTAGTTCATCTGACAACCATTTAGGCCTGAACCTTGAACAATATTTCTTGGTTGGTATGTAAAGCCTGGTAGCTTCCAAGATTAGTTCCTTGAATGCTTCCCATTTTGAATTTGCTGTTGGTAACATCATCAGTTGGTCCCACTGTATAGAATTTAAATACTGTCTCAGACCAGCATAGTCTCCTTTACGAAAGCAAAAACCCTTCCCTTTACCTCTGATGGTAGTTACCTCCTTGAGTAAATCCCACTTCAGCACACTGTGATCACTGCCACCCAGTGGTTCATTTATCTGCAGATTCCTAATGCATGAAGAATCACTACTGATAATCAGATCAAGAGTATTACTCCCTCTAGTTGCCTCCCGAACATGCTGGTGTAGAAAACAATCATCCAATAAATCCACAAAAGCCTTGCTAGTGTGTGAGTGACCAACCCACAAATTCCAGTCAATATCTGGGAAATTAAAATCCCCCATTATAAGACTCTCTGATTTACTGGCCCACTCTATTTCCCTGTACAGTATCTTATTATACTCATCAGAGTCATTAGGCCTATAGCACACTCCTACTCTCAATTTTGATTTACCTATGCTTATGTCACACCAAACTGACTCAACACTGCACTGTCCAGCGATGTCAACTGGCTTCACTTCCTTGGATTTTATGTGTTTTTTAACTAATAGCATAACCCCTCCTCCCTTCCTATCCTGTCTATCCTTTCTGTAGACGTTGTACTCCCCAAATTCCAGTTCTGCATTCCTTATATCTGTGTGACACCACGTCTCTGATATCCCAACAATATCTGCCTTTGATGTTTTGAGTAATACCTCAAATTCATCAAATTTATTTACTAAACTCCTAGCATTAGTGTACACGCAAGTATACATGCACCTGTTTCTATTCTTAGCTACCCTAACACAACCCATGTGTTTACTTGTACCGCAATGACTTCCAGCAGTCTCTGAAATATCCTGCATCTTGTTTTTCAGGCTTCTGCTCATTCCAATAGAAGCAGTGCAAGAATCTCTTTCACCTCTGCCCGTGGCTACTGTTAATCCATTAGTCTTTGTCTCCCCCCAAGCTAGCAGTTTTCCGACCCACCTAACACTGCCTCGATAGCATCAGCAAATATTCTTGCACCCTTTCTATTTAAGTGTATCCCATCCCTGTAGAAGCAATCTCTCCTGTTAACAAGTACAGTCCAGGCTGAAAAAAATTCTACCCCTTCAGCCTTGCACAATCTTTCCAGGGCCGAATTGATCGACAAGGCTCTCATCATATACTCCCTCCTATCGTGAAATTTGACAGTAGGGCAAAGATAGCTTAGTTAATTTCGATCCCTCTAAAATTCAGACCTGTCTTATATCTTGCAAAAAAGGATTCTTGTGCTTATCTTCGACAACACTCAGGTTTTTAGACATGATCACATGTCTCTGTTAAAGATTACTCTGACTTCTAATCTCTCTTAGCATAAGTGCATCACAAATATTGCTTCCTCTGCATCTGGAAAACTGTTTTCTCTCTTTTGTTCCCTCATTTGCTCCTTCAACTTTTTTGAAATAACCTCCCTTCCATGTACAGAAATTCAAGTGTAATGTTAACAAGCATCTTCTCAACCTTGCACTGTACTAAGTACTATAGGTTCCAATACCTTTCATGTTTGGGGTTTTCATAAAAAAAATAAATATTTGTGTACTATTTTTATTTATCAAAAATGTTCTTTATTTACACTATTTGCATAAATACAAATATGTTGTGATCCAAAATAAAATGTATCTTCAAATTCTGATTAAATTTGGAAAGCATCTGTTCATTATAAAATAGACTGTTTTATATATAATCCAACCTCTATTAAATTTTGTTGTAGTTATTATAACACACTGGCAACAGAGATAACTGTTAAGTTATTTCTGTTAATGTTTTGATATGTTTACTGAAAAATATGAAATTGTTCAGAACAAATTGCCAATCTCACTTGAGAAATCTCTGAGTGGGTTGCTATATTTATATTTCATATACATTTAACAGCAGAATGTGCAGTAGCAAAAAGAAAGTAGATGGGACAGATCCCTAATAGTAAAATTAGTTTATCAAAATATGATACAAACTGTTAGTGAGGTAATCTCCAATTACCGCATCCAGATGATAATTAACCTGCAAATAAGTGTTCTCCAAAAAGTTGTGTAAGTGTTTGAATTGTTAACTGAGCCCCAATCCTTTAATTTGTGTAGTGCAGCTATTTATGGATATTTCTCATTAATTTTTTTTCTTCCTGATTAGTTAACACTACATGGACTTGAAATATAAGATATGTTCATATTCTTAGAAGTTATTTGGGGAAAACTTTAAATGCAGAATTTGCCAAACTAAATGGTTGTGCAGCCAACTTTTACACTTGAACTTTTTGAAATTGTTCTGCAGCTGAATTAGAGATTTTCCATTGAAAATATTTTTTCTGATTAGTAATAATATAATGCTTCTTAATAGTAGCAATAATATAACCACTATAAAAAGAAAATTGACTCAATAATATAGTATTACTAACCTGAAAAATAATCATACAAGGACAATCTCAAAAGTAATGATGCACTGAGCATGTTCATATTATATTGCACAACTCAATAACCTCACTATTGACATCAGCTGTTGCTCACTTCTTCTGAAGCCAAATGTAGTTTTGTTCTGATTCATTCCAATGAAACTGCCGAATAACCCAAAATCATGATGCTATGGAAATTTATGCATTTGCAAGATGTGTGCGTGAAGAAATGACTCATAGCACTGTGTTTTGGTGGCATTGCAAATGGTCTATGATCCACTGTAAACATCATACTGAAACAAGACTGTTGAGTAACATGAAGTGACTACAACACAGTTTGGGATCTCAAAAAGTTGAAAGTTCACTGCATTGAATTTTAACCAAAATTCTTCAAAAGTGAAAAATGTCATTGAGATGGATTCCCCACCATCTTTCAGATGATGTAAAAGCAAATTGAAAATCATTATGAATGGTGCCTCCACTAAGCAGTGGAGGCACCATTCATAACCTTGTCTAAAAAAATGCTGTCAACAGTAATCAAGAGAGAGAATAATTATTTGGCATAATGATCTTACAGGACAATGCAAAACTTTATATTGCCAGGTGAGTATGAAGTTCTCTCTCATCGACCGGGCTATGATATCTGCCCAAAATTAAACTGAAAAGAATCTCTCTCTCCACACGTTTTCATTTGATTCCTGATGTATTCCAGGTGGCCATAAGGGGCTTAACAGAAACTACTCATTGGCAGGCATGCTAAAGCATTCTAAGATTTCACTTATTTAAAAGGAGGGAGAGTATCTAGAAAATTATTTAAAAAAAAAAAAAAAAAATGGTTTATGATTAAAAAATTGTGCACATTACTTTTGATATTACCCTCATTTACAGCTATTGTATGAATATTTCTCATTGAATTAGAGAAATATTCACAAAATATTTCTTGATTGAGGTTTGAGGTATAAAAATTACTACCCATTACACAATGGTATTCAGATTTAACAATGCACTATGTCAAGTAGAAAGAATTAATAAACTGAATGAGAAATATCAATGCAGTAATAACCATTTAAAAATAGAGTGAAACATTCCATGGGGCCATCTGTATTTCAGAATTCGATGCGACAACTGCCGAATTAAGATTAGACTTAATTTAAAAATGTACAATGGAACAGTTACTACAAGGTCTGTCCCAATAATAATTTCTTTCTTCTGCTCATTATCATTCACTAAAAGTTTTATATAATATCACAGATTTTAAGACTAGATTAATGCTTCACTGCTATCTTATATGTTATCTTTTACAGTTGTTAGGCTGCTATTCATTATATTGTTAACATAAAGTTCCATAGTTCCTCATAACTAGTTTCTTCTACCTTACATAGCTCATTCTGGAGGAGATGTATTTGTACTTCTGCATTTTCCAGAGATACAGCCTGAAAAATAAATGAAGTATTTTATTACTAAAATAAAGTAGTACCGATATCATATTCAACTATAGCTACTCCCCAACTTATGTAAAGGTTGCATTCCACGAAACTCTATGTAAGTCGGAATTTCCCTAAAGGCTTATGCAGTACTCCTCGCAGCTATGCGCACTGAATTTGATTGAAGTAAAAAAGAAATGTTCAATGAACATGTAAACAGAATTATTTTTATCTCATGCACAGGAAAAAGTTTGCAATTACAAAAATTTTACTTTAACATTGTGGAAACCAGTGTGATGCTTCAACCTATTAAACCACCCGTTTGCTTGCCACAAACGTGGCTTGGGGTTCGCCATACTTATCCTTAATATCTTCATAAATACTTCTTGCTTTTGTTTGAATGGCCATTAGACTCAGGGGCACTTGTTTTTGAATCTGTTTTTCCATCTTTGATATACACTTGAACGCTGTTTTGTGATCATTGTTGATCTTAAATGCATTGATCCTTTAACATGTTCTTTTATATGAGCACTGTCCTTTAAAATAGTATTCACAGTTGAAGCAGCGAGACCTAATTACGTGCAATAGATAAACTTTGGCGTGTTTCTTAATCATTTTCATCTTCATTTCTAAATCAATCTTGTTTCGTTTCCTAGCACTGCCACCACCAGCACTTTCTTTTGGTCGCTTTCCCCTCATCATTGTAATAAGTATAATAGTAATGAAGAGAAGATTCTGAAAATTAACTTATGTTTTTTTATATGATTGAAGATTTCGGTGAAGGGAAATACACATTCCACTATAATAACGTAAAATACCACACCATTCCAGTTATCAGTATTATCGCAAATGCAATAAGATTGAGTTTACTACCCATTTATACTCTGGGACAGCCACACAGTCAGAGGAGTTCACAAGGTAGAGAGAATACAAGAAACAGCACTATATTCAGTAGTCACTGGCTTGAACCCCGGTCACTCAAGGCATGTGTACTTATGCACCCGTGCACCTGAACACTCGGCTACAGAATAGATTTCACTAACAGAAAGCCCAATAAACCGTAAAGTGCAAATTGTTTTAGGGTCACAATCTCCAGAAATGTGCTTTATAAAAATATCACAAAGGCATTCAAAACTGATTCTTATAACGGGACATATGATAATGATGAAAGTGTAGTGCATTTTCGGGCTGGACTGCGTAGCGCCCTCCCCCCCCTTCTCGGCCAACAGTAGTGTTTGTAAACGTGTTTTGTTTTTGCATCCTTTAGTTAAAAGTGATTGTGTTGTGCTTATCTGACATAAAGTTATATAAAACTAATACAATTTCCATTGTAAAAATGAAATTGTATTAGGTTTATACAATTTCATTGGCAGCTGATCTTTTATAGAGAGTTATATAGCGAAAATTTCAACTTCTGAGGTCTCGGAACGAATTACCGAAAAAAAAAAAAAAAAAAAAAAACCCGCATTATTGGGTTCACATTATGCTATTTTCACAATACCTCCATTTATTCTTACGGGATGCAAAATATGCCGCCCCCCCCCCCCCGTTTGCACCAACCGGCAAAAACTTACGCAAGTCGGGGAGTGCCTGTATTTTGAATCAGTTTAAAAATTGGATCAATGTTACCATGTAGAAATCAATATTATAGTACAATTAATAAATAATATAAATTTTCTTTGTTCAGAACGTATGAGCATGATCCCCGCAAAAAGGCAGAAACATAAAAGACAGGAGTCATATATGCACAGTTATAACAGCACATTTGAAATTATTGTATGCAAAATGAAACAGATATCATTGGAATATGCACTGCCAATATATCAGCCCTTTAAGAAGGCAGTATAAATTTCAGTAACATTATGCAAGGGTCAGTGATGAACTAGAAGAGTGAATAAATTTTTTTGTTGACATTCTTTCTCATAGGATCCACATTAAGACAACTAAGGACATTATCTTGGCAGCTGATCTTGAATCAACTGAAGTATGCTGAGGAATAATTTTGTAGCAGTCAAATTTCCTGTGGCAAATAGGGAAGTCCAACCAATCCATCCTCCCTTTCAGCTCCTGTCTTCATTAGCCACATTCTATACACTTTTCAGTAACTAAATAATCTATGGCATTCTTCCTAAATTTGTTTGTTCATGTAAGCTCCCTTAATACAGTTAAGAATAAATTAATTACATTTTTGGTTGCTTTAATACCAAGAAACATTTATTCAGTTCTATAAATCTGTGTCAGAATGCCCTCTAACAGTTACAAGCCCATAGCAATTGAAAACCTACTAGGACAAGACACAGGCTATATATAAATAATCAAAGTTTTTAAAACCAGTGATACTGATGAACAACTCTCCAACCAAAAAAAAAAGTTACGTAATATTTATGTTTAAATATTAATATTTAAAATATTAATATTTCGTAATATTTATGTTTAAATATTACGTAAGCGCATAAATGGTTAATTTTAACATTTCAGCACAAATATGATAAAAAAAGGTTCTTGATGCTGCAGTGGTATTGCATAATAAATCTACATAGCTACCAATTGTCTGGGTTTATTTGATCTCTTCTCACCATCATAATATTCTCCATCTTTTTTTTTTTTTTGCAGAAAATTAGTAATTCTTCTGTAACTTTCTTATTTTGTTAACAAGTAGGCTTCTTGATTCCATTCAGAAGAGGGCAGTTAGGTTAATTAATGATTCATCTCTAACAAAATCTCTCCACTCGCTGTCTCATAGATGTACTGTTTCTGCTGCAGTCTGAACACATGCTGCCACCAGCCAACATCCACTTACTGTCCAACTTCAAATCTTCCTCATTTATTCGTTCAACTGCTGTTTTCTGGAACAACCTTCTTTCATACGTGTTTCCCAAAAATTACAGTCTACAGAAGTTCAAGTCTAGTGTCAACAAATATCTTCTTTCGTCTTCTCAACCTCCAACCCATGCACGGTACTAAGTACTGTAGGTTCTAATACCTCCCGTGTTTAGGGTTTACATAAAAAAAAAAAAAAAGTAGGTTTTAATAAACACCTACTTTCCATAAAAAAAATAGTAAATTTTATTACATTGGTTTTTCATTTCCAATACAATGTGTATGATATGACATAGGGATAATGCCATCTCTCAGTTTAGAAAGCAATAAAGTTTATAAAAATTAATATCATTAAAGATTTATTTTCAAACAAAATACAATGTATGAGATTACGAGACAGCAACTCTCTTAACTTGCATTGGCAAGTGTTTATCTAGAATTATGAGCCAAAACCCTGCCCTCTCCTGCCAATTACAATTATAAAAGACCACGCAGCAATATCTAAGTGTTTTATATATATGGTAACAAAAAAATCTACCAATATTTTGCTGTCAAGGTGATTTGTATGCTGATACAATCCAAGGAAGTATTCCAACCACAAAGAAGAAGTTTCCCCCCTGTAATAGGTTTGGTTTCCTAATTCCCAGTTGCAACTCGATATATTGTAATGTGTTATTTTCCTGCGTAAGAAGTTTCCCGCATAAAAAGTATGTGATAAAGAATACACAGTGTATTATTATAATGCCATTTTCCCACTTAATACATTTTTTAAATATATAAATTCTTTATCTTTATATTAAAAAAAATAAAACGATATAAATATTTTGGTAATCAAACAAGTTAGTGCATAGCATTGTTTTTGTTATATCTCATTGTGAATGCCTTTCACAATGAGTTGCCCTGATACTGCACTACCTTCGACGGTAGATACCACCACCCAGAAGCAGTAGTGGTGGTATATGCTGAGAATCCACTTCACAACTCGTTGTGAAGGCATTACGAGATATAACATAAACGATGCCATTTTACCTACTCCGGTGATTTACTATGAACTAAAATGATACTACGCACTAACTTGTTCAATTAGTGAATTTTCTGTAGTCAGAGGCTTTCAGGGCCTTTTTAGTATAAACATTTTGACATACAGCAGAGCATCAGTTATCTGGAATAATTGATGTTCTCTTCTTGTTAGCCAAATTTTCAAGATAATTTTTTCCAGTAAGATTAAATAAATTGAATCTTATTTAATTTAATAAATAAGGTAAGGTTAAATAAATTTAATCTTACCTTACAATTAAATTAAATAAAAAAAATTATAAACTATTCTCGGAAAGCAGAAACATCTATTCATGCATTTTTATACAAAACAGGAAAATTAGAAAGATTTTTAAATGCTCTCGGATTTTTCGACTTACCGATAATGAGCACAGACAATCTGTGCATCCCAGTGGCATTAAGGTATGTTGAAACTCCAGAGAAGCTCATTATCCTCAGTTTAAAAATTTGTCCCATAGGCAGAGTAAAATATTTATAAATTCTGAAATAGTACTCAAAAATTATCTTTAACTTATGTAGGTCTTTTCATTTTTATTTGTGTAGTTAATATTCCATAACCTTAAGGTTATTTTCCCTTCTAAGAAGTTTTAAACCTCCACTCCCTTGAAAAACTTGTTTATCCAGGTTGGGCAGTATTTAATATATTCATAGCAGAAGCTGTATGACTTTTGAATAAATCATCTGGTAAATTGCAGATGTAGTTTAGTGGCCAATTGCCTTTCTAAGACCAAAGCATGTTTCCAAATGGAATTCATAAATAGAAAATTGCCAACATAATTTTCAGAACAATTAAGTCATCCAATAACACTATTTAGTGAACAGGTTTTTTTTTAACCAAATTGAAATTTTCAAATTGATTTTGCAAAGAAAAGAAAAAAAAAAATTCCATTTCCTCTCAATATCACTAAAGGTAAAGAAATAGTTTTCAGTATCAATTCTGACAAGTGCACAACGAAGCTTGGACTATAACAAATTATTCCAAAGAATTTCACTATTTCTATATAGCACTGCTGAGTGCGAGAGAATATTCAGTCAGGTGAAAAAAAAAAAAAAAAAAAAAAAAAAAAGTTCCAGATCTTCTCTTTCTGGTTAAGACTGAAATGGTCTTGACAGCCAAATCTAAACAGTAGTGCCATTATTATAAACAAAGTGGGATGGGGGGGAAGGTCTGCAATATCTTTACTGCAGACTATCTTAATGTTTTACCTACTGGTAAACAATTCTATGGCTGTATTTTAATATAAAATATGTGCCTACATCAGTGAAATTTAATTTCTAGAAATTTAACAGCTACAAATATATAATATAACTTAATTAGATAGTATGGAATCTTTTTTTTTTTTTTTTTTTGATTTGGTAGTTATTGGCGCATCGGCTTCTGTGGCCATATTGCACCTCCCAAGGTTTTTGCAGTACTTTGATCCAAGCCCGAGGCGGGAATCGAACCCGCGACCTTTGGGTTGCCGGGCAGGTACTTTACCCACTCGGCTAGCCCGGTCGGCAGTATGGAATCAGAGCTGTAATGCTCAATATAGTACGTAGAACACTTCCGTATAATACTCTCCAGAAATTAAAACGAAAAAAATCGAAAAACTTACATTAGAGTAAAAAATAATTAAAAACCAATTTAACATGATTAAAAATATTCAAAACGATTTTCCTTCCTGGAGTTGACAACGCTTTTCGACCATATGTCGTGATCACAGGAATGAAAATTACCGAATAGGGTTGGACGTGAAACTTAAATATTGATTATTTGTCTTTGCGCATGCGTGTAAAGGTCCACGCATCGGAGATCAAATATCGCCGATGAACATTAACAGAATTCTCGTGTAATTTAATTTCTACGGTTTCTGCAATTAATAGTCGCATATAATTATGTTGGACTAAGTATTTTGGCCTCATTTAATAAAAAAGTATGTTTTTCGTTAATGGCATGAAAGGCTAATTCTGACGCTGCTGAATGAGAAGCATGAATTGAGGCTTCGTGTTGATGTTACACAAATATTCAGAGAAACACGCATCGAACCTTGATAAGACGAGTCGCAATCACCGCAAGAAATGTTGTAAACCATGTCATTAGTTTGTGTTGCGAAAGCGGAAAGAACCGAGCGATTGTTCAGTAGAGTGTGTAATTTCCGTATTGGCCTGGCCACAATTTTAAAATCGGTATCTTTAAAGAATCTATTAAGCTGTTTGTGCTGCTGGTCAACATATGGGACAGAAATAGTATTTTTTGATATTACTATTGTTGGTTGGTGTAGTATTTTATACACTAATTCGGTTTATTCTGGTAAGGGGATAACCCCTGTTTAAGAATATTTAAAGGCATTTAGAAATTGATTAAGGATAATCAATCTTTTGTAGGTGAACAGGTGATAGCTATTATAATGTAGAAGCATACTGGTGTTTGTAGGTTTTAGATAGATGCTAAATTGGATTTTATTCGAGTCCCAAGTAAGCATGAAATTTAGAAAGTTTAATGACTTTGTATCCATATCCTCCCTTTCCAATGTAAATTTGAGTCTAGAATGTCTTGGATAGTACTACTATCAGTAATAACTAGAACATTGTCTAAATACCTACCATAGTATGTGATACGGTGTTGAATGTATATTTGACACCTCAATCATTGAGAGATAGATCTCTGACATTAAGCCGCTCAGGCTCAAACCCATTGGTAATCCAAAAATTTGTTTGTACACCTTGTATCGAAAGGTGATATAGTTGGCCTCAACTAACAGTTTAATTAAGTGAAAAATTTCCTTAATAGGTAGCTTCATATAATTAATCGGTATCGCGTTATTATTTAACATATCCCAAATAATATCTAATGTGTATTCGATGTTTACATTTGTATATAACGAGGTAACATCTAGTGAGAATAAATTGACATTGTCGCCAAGTCTACAGTCTTTAAGATTATTAAATAATGTATCGTAGTTCTTAATCCCAAATTGTATTACCTGTCTAAAGGGTTTTATAATGCTATATACATGTGTGGCTAAGGATGAAAATGCTGAGTTCCTGTAGGAAACAATAGGTCGAATAGGAAATCCAGTCTTGTGTAATTTTACCTGACCGAAAGGTGCAGGAATATTGTATGTTCTGGCCTTCAATTCCTTTAACTGAGCCATAGTAATGTAGTCGTTTTTCCGATATGTGGTTAACATTTTTTTGTATTGATTGGTAAATAGTGCTGGGTCTACTTCAAGATAAGTGGAGGTATCTGAAACAATTGAATCTAACTTATTAATACAATCAGGTTTATCTAGTATTACCACTGTATCTCCTTTATCTGCTCTCTGTATAATAATGTCTTTATTTTCCCAAAGTTCTCATAAAGCTGAACTGTCATGTGTATTCAATTTAGGAAGTTGCGTTTCTTTTATGTTATTCACTACTTGGTTAAACTTGTTGAATAAATAAATCTTTTTGTGGAACATTACGAAGTTCAATATCAATTACGCATTGTTTTTTAGGTAGTTTTTGAGGTGGTAAATTATAATTTAATCCTTTGGATAAAAGTGAAATCTGGTCCTGCGATAGCGTACACGAGGAAAGATTTGTAACCTGTTGATATGTCAGTTCATTGAATACTGGGTGAGGGGGTGTTCATGAACTAGCTGATGTATTCTGTGGTAGTACATTGTGGGGGGAGGGGTTTCACCCAACTCGTATGTACTTTGTCGCAAGACCACGACAATGTGTTAGAATTCGCATGAGCATGTCTTGACCTTTCCGATAATGTTTGCAATTTATTAACGTGTCTGTTTTTTATTTCTGAGGCCTGTGCTTCCCATCACAAATCTATGGAGGTCTTCAATACAGACCAATCGTTTTGATGTAGATAATTTTTTAATTTATCGCGAAGCTTCCTAACCTGGGAAAGGTATTTTTGTTTATTCAAATATTGAGATTTTAAGGCAAGCTTAACGATATTATGCGATGTGGCCAGTGTTAGTTGTTTTATGTCCGAAATTTTTTGATTTAAATTAACCCTGGCAAACTATGGAACAATGTTGTTTTGAAGGCAATATTTTAGAAAAGAAATATGGTAACTTTTGGCCGAGTATCTTAGTGTTGACTTAATGTAATTTTGCACCAAGCCGTTCAATGTAATTTTAATGTAATTTTGCACAAATGCATAATTGATATTGAATTTGGACTTCGACGAATTTGGAAAAACAAATTTTTGGATTACCAATGGGTTTGAGCTCTCTCTATCTCTCAACAATTGAGCATATACATTTGACACCTTTTCGACCCCATATCACATACTATGGGAGGTATTTAGATGATGTTCTAGTTATTATTGATAGTAGTACTACCAAAGACGTTCTACATTTGTTTAATAATATTCATTCCAGACTCAAATTTACATTGGAAAGGGAGGATATGGATACGTCATTAAACTTTCTAAATTTCACGCTTACTTGGGACTCGAATAAAATCCAATTTAGCATCTATCGAAAACCTACAAACACTTGTATGCTTCTACGTTATAATAGCTATCACCCGTTCACCTACAAAAGACCGATTATTCTTAATCAATTTCTAAATGCCTATAAATATTCAACAACGGAATCTGCTTTGGGCTCAGAAATACAAATATTAACTAGCAGATTCTTAAATAGGGGTTATCCCCTTACCACAATAAATCGAATTAAGGTACTGGCTAAGGATAGGATACAAAATACTGCACCAACCAATAATAGTAATATCAAAAAATACTTTATTTCTGTCCCATATGTTGAACAGTGGCACAAACAGCTTAATAGATTCTTTAAAGATACCGAATTTAAAATTGTGGCCAGGCCAAATACGGAAATTACACACTATACTGAACAATCGCTCTGTTCTTTCCGCGTTTGCAACACAAATTAATGATCTGGTATACAACTTTTTTTGCGGTGATTGCAAATAGTCTTACCAAGGTTCAATGCGTTTTCTCTGAATATTTGTGTAACATCAACACGAAGCCTCAGTTCGTGCTTCTCATTCAGCAGCGGCAGAATTAGCCTTTCATGCCATTAACAAAAAACATACTTTTTTATTTAACGAGGCCAAAATACTTAAATGTCCAACATAATTATACGCGACTATTAATTGCAGAAACCGTAGAAATTAAATTACATGAGAATTCTGTTAATGCTTGTCGGCCATATTTGATCTCCGATGCGTGGACCTTTACGCGCATCCGCGAAGACAAATAATCACTATTTAAGTTTCATGTTCAACCCTATTTGGTAATTTTCATTCCTGTGATCACGACATACGGTCGAAAAGCGTTGTCAACTCCAGGAAGGAAAATCGTTTTGAATATTTTCGTTAGATTTTTTTACTCTAATATAAGTTTTTCGTTTTAATTTCTGGAGAGTATCATACGGAAGTGTTCTACGTACTATATTGAGGTAAACTCCTCTTATTATTTTACAAATATAAGCTTAATATACATGATCAATAAATTTATAGTACTTACAATACAGGGAGGGTAAACCATTGCAGAAGAATTAAGAGAAAAGAATGCTATCCTGTAAAAAATAAAGTAGTTATTAAAAACTTTTTCTGTAATTAAAATAATAATGGCAATGAATGATTACTTTATTTTCAACATTTTGACACTTTTGCATATTCATAAACTTAAAATGAATTAGTATACGGCTTGCATAACACTGAATAAGAATTCAAAATAGATTTCATATTATATTACAGTAAATCTTGATTTTATGAACAAGAAAGAGGCAACTAACACTATAATGTATTTTGAGTGTGCTCATGAGTCATAGCAGCCAACAGTGAGCATCTCTGTCTATAATACACTCACTATTACATCATTAAATGCTCATTTGTTATTATCTCACTCACAGTATATCATTATAGTCCCTAAGAAAACTAGTGAAAATAGAAGACATGTGCTTCTGAATTTTGTGCAGAGAGAAGTTAGACTCTGATGAGTCTGTTTCCATTCTGTGAGGAATGTGGCAAGGGAAAAAAAAACAAAACAAAAAAACTTTCAGATATTGTAAAAAGCAAGGCTAAGCTTAAGGACCTTTTTAAAGAGTCTGACTAAAGACTTGCAAGTACCTGAACTTCGGCTCCTTAGCTCCAAGTCTATTCAGTTTTCCAAGCACCACTTTACACTCACAGCAAATTATCTCAAACTTACTATGTAACCATAATCAACTTTTTTAGGCATATTAGAATATATGTGGAAAGCGCCTCTTTTCTTTACCATGTCTGTCCATCTATCCACACATAATAACTCAACTTCTAGTGGACGTATTTTCATAAAATTTTATATCTGGCTCTTTTAGAAAGAGGTGTTCAGATTTTATGCTTTGTGTTGATTGGAGGAATCAATGGACAATATGGTTGATGCACAGAAACTAAATGTAATGTAATGCATTGCATACATTAACTAACTTGTTATTTTTTAACTTTATTTTGATGTTTCTAATAAAAACATATACAGAATTTTTGCAGCAGCAAAATTCTAGTCAAGAAGTGTGGCAAACAATTTTATGCACATTTGGCAATAATGGACACCCCTTTCCCCTGCTAGGGTCCATAAAATTATTTCCTAAGCTTTTTGGCTATAATTCTGCTGCTGCAAAAATTTCCAAACATCAGCAGTTTTCACGTGTTGAGAGAATGATGTAACATGGTTGTTTGTTCATGAATTAAGTAACTAACTGTGAATAATATTAAACAAACCTTGTGATTTGGTGTTAAGTATTACTGTATAAAAAGTACATAAAGTAAGTTAAACTATCCCACTATAGAACTGCTTAATAACTGGAAATGTTTCTGAATTCAATAAGGAATCCAGAGAGATATTGCCAGTTATTAAGATATGCTATAAATTAGTTAATAAATTCACGATGCAACAGTTTTTGTTTTTAAACCTGCTGATTTGCAGTTTAATCAATCATAAGGTGGGTGAAGCAATGGCCTTGATGCCCCAGTGCCAGATAATTTCTAAAATCTGATTACAGTTTTTGCGCCCTTAAAATATGATAGCTACTCTACATCGACTCTGGTCCTATTTCACTTATCCTTTTTTTTACGCAATATATTTCCCTGATAACCTACCTCATGTGGGACCAGAAATCTGTGTTGTCTGTAGCATTCAGCTGGGCAGCTGAGTGTTTGATGGGTCCCCTCTCTTTTATTCCTTTGAGTGCATTGACCCCCAATTTTCAAGCCCTCCCATAAGAATGCTGAATTTGTGCTTAACATCCCTATTCTCTTTATAATGAATGCACACACAAAGTTATCCTATTTGGTTGAACCATGTCTGGCTAAAGGTGGGTTTTCAAAGAGACAACAAGCAGAGCACATTATATAACCTGATATTGTAAGTAACTGCCATCAGCTCTGTCTAGAGCCAAAGCATTTCCACTGACGACTGTTGGTAACATCGTCAGTTTATCCTACTGTACAGAATTTAAAAACTTTCTGAGACCACTGTACTCACCTTTACGGAAGCAAAAACCCTTTCCTTTACCCCTGATGGTAAAGGAAGCAAAATTACGGAAGCAAAGAATTGACGGAAGCAATTACGGAAGGATTTAAGGAAGCAAAAACCCTTTCCTTTACCCCCTGATGATAAAATTCTAAGTGGGAAGCATTCAAGGAATTGCTACTAAAAGTTTCATACCTATTAAGAAATATTGTTCAAGGTTTAGGCTTAAATGGTTATCAAATGAACTAATGAGACTTGTAACAGAGAAGAAAAATGCATGGGATGCATACAAAATTATCAAGCGACTCAGAAGCCTATAGCAGATATAAGCTAGTCTGTAATCAGGTCACAAAAGAGGTTAGGCAGGCGAAGGCAGATTACGAGAAATCCTTGGCAAAAGATGCTAAGAAAAACAGCAAGGATTTCTTTACTTACATAAACTCTAACAGGAAGGGGATGAATCTGATTGGTCCATTGATATCGATGGATCGACTGTTGATGATCCTGCCCAGATAGTAAACAAACTGAATGAGTATTTTGCATCTACATTCACACATGAGGAGTTATTAAGGTTTGGAAATGGCAGAAGGTTATCAAATTGTAGCAGGATACTTAATGATTTTGTAATAACTGAGAGCAAAGTGGAGGAGAAATTGTTGAAGTTAAACATAAGAAAAGCACCTGGGGTGGTGGATGGGATCTATCCAGTTATATTAAAGGAGGTGACAAAGCAACTAAGCAAACCCTTAGCCATAATTATGAGAGCATCCTTGGACTCAGGGGAGGTTTCCACGGACTGGAGATATGCAAATGTATCCCCGATTCACAAAGGGGGGGGATCGAAGGGTGACATGAGTAATTACAGACCAGTTAGTTTAACTTCTGTTCCGGGTAAAATAATGGAGTCACTGGTTAAAGATGCATTGCAGGATCATCTAGACAAGACTGCAGCAATAATTCAGACACAGCATGGGTTTGTTAAGGGAAAGTCTTGTCTGACAAATTTGATAGGATATTATGATGTAGTTACAAAGGAACTGGATGCAAAAAATAATTTTGATATCATATATTTGGATTTCAGGAAAGCTTTTGACACTATTGTACAAACTGGAGCAGAATGGTATTAAGGGTAAGTTGCTACAATGGATAAAAGGATGGTTAATGAGAGAAGACAGAGGGTGGTAATCAATGGCTGCTGCTCTTCGTGGACTAATGTTATTAGTGGAGTCCTACAGGGTTCTGTGTTGGGTCCACTGTTGTTTTGTATATTTATCAATGATATTGATGAAGGTATATCAGGCTTAATGTCGAAGTTTGCAGATGACACAAAGATTGGCAGGGTTGTTAATGACAGTAATGGCAGTGTGCTACTGCAACAGGATCTAGATAATTTGGGCAGATGAGCTAAGAAGTGACAACTTTTTTTTTTTTTTTTTTGGTAGTTGTTGGCGCATCGGCTTCTGTGGCCATAGTGCACCTCCCAAAGTTTTTGCAGTACTTTGATCCAAGCCCGAGGCGGGATTCGAACCCGCGACCTTTGGGTTGCCAGGCAGGCACTTTACCCACCTGGCTAGCCCGGTCGGTGAAGTGGCAACTGAAGTTTAACTTTGACAAATGCAAAGTACTGCATATGGGTAGAAGTAACCCCAGAGAAACGTACCAACTGTGTGGTACTACACTTAAGGTGGTAGAAAATGAAAAAGACCTGGGAGTAATTGTGCAGGCAGATATGAAGTTTTCTAAGCAATGCAGACAGGCTGCCAGGGCAGGTCATGGGGTTTTGTCAATGATATATAGGAATTTTGCTAGTAGGGAAAAGGAGGTGATTATCCCTCTGTATAAGGCAATGGTCAGGCCACACCTTGAGTACTGCGTACAGGTCTGGAGGCCTCATTTTAGGAAAGATGTAGATTTACTTGAGCGTGTACAGAGAAGGGCAATGAAGGGATCCTCTTACCAAGAGAGGCTTAAGTTCTGCAAATTGCAGTGGCTGGAGACTAGGCACCTGTGCGGTGATCTGATTGAGGTGTATAAGGCCTTGAATGGGTTGAGCATGCTGAATTCTGATGGGATCCTTCCACTTGTTCAGATTATGAACCTGAGGGGACATAAATTCAAATTAAGAAAAGACAGATGTAGAATAGATGTGCGGAAATTTGCCATTAGCCAGCGGGTGGTTAATTGCTGGAACAAACTTCCATCTGTCGTTGTGGAAGTCGATAGGTTGAATAAATTTAAGGAAGAACTGGACAGGCATTTGGAGGGAATGGTGTGATTTTTTTTTTTTTTTTTTGGCTGATGCTGCATGAGCTCATACACATGCTTTCTTGCATCACATGCCACTACTGCTTTGAGCCTTTTCCTTCACTGTTCTAATATGAGGCACAATTCTAATCTAAATTTAAGAGATGCTGGTATAATATAAAATATATCCAGATTATTTGCTACATTATGTACTATGTAATACAGCTATGTTATGAATCTTATTTGTACAGTCAGTCCTCGTATAACACGTGTTTACACTAAATGAATTCGATCATACACGATTTATAAATAGGGGAACGATATCTTATATAACACGAACCGAATTCGCTTATGCACAATTCGCCTTTGTGTTTACAAGAAATGGCAGTCGAACGCAGAATCACCCCAACCGAACGCAACACGATAGCAATGAAGAGAAGATTCTGAAAATGTATTTATGTTTCTTATATCAGTGAAGGGGAAACACATTTCACCATAATAACGTAAAAACCAACAGAATTCCAGCTATCGGTATAATCGCAAATGCAATTAGATCGCGTTTACTACCAGTTTATAACAGATTCCACTAGCAGAAACGCAACTGGAAATTGTTTTTACTGTTTTATGGTAGTAACCCCTAGAAATGTGCTTTAGTAAAATGTGAGGTGTTAATTGTGTATCTCTGCCTTTACGTTGTTGTTTATTCAGTTGCTACACGCGCGCAGCTTTGTTTATGTGTATCAGGCATGCCTCCTCGTTTTGTAATTGTGCTTTATTTCCTAAAAATGAGTAAAATACTTAAAAGGTGTGAAAATGAAGCATCCTGGTGAAGACACAGCAGATTCAGAGAGAAAAAGAAAAACAATATCAATAAACAGAGGCGGACTGGTCAAAAATTCTTACCCGAGAAAATTTGTAGTGGCCTCATACTACTGTTTATGGCCAAAATCACACCGGCCTCTGGCCCACCAGGGTTTCCCAGGTAAGGCTTATGGCCAGTCCGCCTCAGTCGATAGAGAAAAAATATGAAATTGTGAAACGCTTTGAGCAAAATGAAAGACTATGTGAAATGAAAGAGCACGTGCTACAGACCTAAATGAGGAACGCCGAGAATTACAAAGAATGCAGAGAAAATAAAAACAACTTTCATAGCAGGAACAACTCAAAGTGTAATTAAAATCCATTAAATTAAGACACAAAGAATTGGAAGAGATGGAACGGCTGTCATCTGTGTGGATAGAAAATCAAACAAAAAACAAGTTTGCTTATGATAGAAGCAAAAGCATTAGCAATATTTTATTACGTAATAAAATACTTATGTATTTTATTACGATTATTTATTGTGTTTGGTAATGTTTTGGTTACAAATGTGTGTTCAATCTTGGGTGGTCGGCACCTAACCCTATTTTTTCCATAGGGCCTGTTGTTTATATTGCACGATTTTGCATTGCACGAAGGTTTCTAGGAACACTAGAAACACAACTATTGTGCTATACGAGGACTGACTGTATTGTTATATATTTATAGTTTATGGATTTAATAAAACACTTCTAATTTAAGTATACTACTTCAGAATTATATAGTAAAGTGCTAGAGAAGAATACTAAAGCAGTTACAGTTTTTAATAAGTGCATCGGTTAATTTATAATTATTGCCTGAAGCCTCACAACTTGAACCAGAGGCAGTCCAGATCTAATCATCTGCATAACCAATTATTGGAATGTTATTCTTAATGAGGAGGGAGAGAATATTTATTTTATAGAGAGGGATCTGATGTGGCACTTTCATGTTCCATAGTCTTGTCAATCCTACCTTAATGCTAACATGGATTTAATATTTGTCAAAGAAAAAGTTCAACCACCCTTGTAGTTTTATAACTTGATTTTTAGATATAAATATTTTCTAGAAAAATGATTAAAAAGCAGATTCTTTAAGTTTATGCCAATTTAATAAAAGTTTTACTTAAATCTTAATACAAAGATATTAAAGAATAAAAAATAAAATACTTTGGTTATTTTTTCAGGACACATTTAGAAGTATAGTATGATATGAGAACTGGAGATTAGTTTCATGTATGGCACATGGTTAAAATTACTAACCTGTTGGAAGGAAAATGGCAACTGTGTATGGGAAAAGATGTGTTTCTAAACAGATTCCACACATGCACTACAGAGGATGCATCCAGCACAAAGAAAACACTTGGCAGCTCAGCAGACCACTGAACACGTAGAACAGGAGAACCATTAGTACTAGTAGACCATACCATAAGTGGATATTCTATAGAAAGCAGAATAACAAAATAAGCAGAAAGAAATTATGGGATATATTAAATTAAATTTGGTATATGCTTAAGTAACTAATTCCAAAAATCTTTAATAGAAGAATATAACTTCCTGCTGTGCTGTGCAATTCATAACTTTAATATCTTTTTTACAGAATATCATCTTTGCTGCAATACTTGCTTTTGTGTGTGTGTGTGTGCAGCATTACATAAATACCTCATGCATGAAGCAAATATAATAAATAGACATAATAGCAAGTAGCTACCTAACTAGTAGGAAATTCCAAAAACTAAGTTAGGCTTGGGTTGGGGGGGGGGGAGAGGACCAGATCAAATGTCCATTCCTCATTTCTTGTTGTTGAGCTTTTACACACATCAGCAACTTAGACCATGCCATGCCATGCTATTGTGCATATTCTTGGCTCAGTTTCTTGTGGTGATGGCTGAAAAGCCCAGAATAATTCGCCTCAGGGGAAGAACCCTACTCCCTCCACCTGAGACTGACTAATTACAGCCAATGAATACATGTAGGATGCAGCCAGTAGCAGACTGGCATATGAAAACAGCTCTGGATATCCCAACTAAACTAGCCTCAATATTTATGTAATAAGTGGTCTTGGATATACAGGTCTGGAGGCCTCATTTTGGAACGAGCTGTTGGAACGAGTATAGAGAAGGGCAACAAGATTAGTGAATGGAACAAAGGGTTGCTCTTATGAAGAAAGGCTTAAATTTTGCAAATTACAGTGTCTGGAGACGAGGTGATCTGATTGAGGTGTATAAAGCTTTGAATGGTTTGAGCATGCTGAGTGCTGATGGAATTCTTCCTCTTTCTCAGAATAATCATTTTAGAGGGCATAAATTCAAATTGAGGAAAGACAGATGTAGGATAGATGTGCGGAAGTTTGCCTTTAGCCAGTGGGTGGTTGGTTGGTGGAACAAACTTCCATCCTTTGTTGTGGAAGTTGATAGCCTAAATAAATTTAAGGCTGAGCTGGACAGGTACTTGGAACGAACGGAGGGGTGAAATGGGAGCGTGTTTTTTGTTTGTTTGTTTTTTTTATTGGCTGATGCTGCATAAGCTTGCTTTCTTGCATCATATGCCTCTACTAATGCTAAGTGCCTAATTTCTGGGATTTGGAAACCAGTCCACCAGGAAATATCACCAGTAATGGTGATATGGGAGCCCAATCTGCTAAACAGTAATTATAAATTGATTTGTTATGGAAGTAAGATACGTGACCCAAAAGTATAGACAGCTTTTAGAACTAGTTTGGAATAAATTTAGAAGTAGGTACTATTTGAGGAATGTGAATAAAACTGGAAAGTTGGGTGATGATTTGTCTGTACATAGATCCCCAGCTGAAAGCTCAAAAACAGATGAAATACTCTGCTTCCTTATGCAAATACATGGCTTTGGATTTTAAATCCACTAAGAGAGAAAACTACCCTACTTTTAGAACTTTTTTTTCCAATGTGACAGAAGAAAAACTGCATATTTTTGCCAACAAACTTCACTGGAGGCTGACTAATTTGGTCATAATGAGAAGAAAGCCCAAAAATGTCTCTGCCCTCTCCAATCCATATTGACTCAATCCCAAGTCAAAAAGGTCATCGGAAAAGCCAACAGAAAAAGTGTTAATAGCTTAGGAAGAGCAGTAGAAACTAATAAAAAAATAAATAAATAAAAAAAAAAAACAGTATAGCTGGCCAAGGCATGATATCCTCCAATTTTTCACTATAATAATGAAAAATTTCTACTATAAGGTAAACCTAACAATAGCAGTAAAAGGCAGAATTTAAAATTAAGAATGCAAACCATGCATGCACTCTTGATTATAAATACAGTATTTCAGCATAAAGGTAAAACACCACAAACTCCAAGCTTATGGGAAGGAACAAAACAAGAAAAACATAATCGACTATATCATTATAGAAAAGATCCTAAACCATTAGTTGAACAATAAGGCACCTCTGTAGCCAGGTGGGAAGGAGCAGCAGTGCGTAGCACATGCTTCTTGATTAGACCGGGGTTCGAGCCCGTCACCACCAAATACGGAGGATGTGGAAAGGTCAGGGAATGACCACTGCATATCCCGGAGCAATATGGCCTTAGTTGCTAATGCTCCTAAAAACCAAATAACAACAACAGTTGAACAATAGTGGTAAAAGACTTCAAAATTCTGCACAAGCCATGCCGTCTTAATTATAAATGCAGTATTTCAACATAAAGATAGCCACAAGTTTACGTGGAGGGAGCATAATAACAGAAACAAGAAAAAAATAACTGACTATCATTATAGAAAAGATCTTAAACCACTAGTTAAAGATACAAGAGTATAAAGAGAATCTGAGATTGTGAGGGAGCTTTTAAATAAAATTCATCTTGAGCAAGCCTCTTCTTAACAAATTAGCAATACACCCTGGAAGTAACCATCATCTAGTACTGAGAAAATTAAAAATGATAATTAGTGTCAAAGACATGAGTAAAATTGTTAAAATGATCAAAAATTTAAAAGCTCTAGATTTGTTCACAATCATTAAATACAGAAACCTTACTCAAAAGTTAAATTGCAACATTTTAAGAGCATGTTAGTGGAAGTTGCAAAAAGAGGTATATGAGAAAAAGTTCCATAAACACGTGAAATTCAAAATGCAATTGAAGGTGGATCATCCAAGAAGTAAAAAAAAAAAAAAAAAAAAATTTCAGGTGAATAACACTAATAAATCCTTATTGGAATATAAGGGAAATACAAAATTCTTAAGATATATGTGAAAGAGGCTAAAGAAAAATCCCAGAAGATTTTGGGAAAAATAGGAAAAACAATCATTAGAATGGCAGGAAAATGGTTTGGTATTTAGTTAAAAATCTTGGAATTCTTTAATTTAATCAAAAATGATAAGGACAAATTCAAAACAGAAGATAAAGATATTATAGGGATATATTTCAAGTACACAGTAGCCGAGATAAAATAAAATATGCTTTACTTCAATCACAGTGAGGTTTTCAGGGGCATTGCTGAAATCAAAATTTATACACCTCATCTGTATTTAATTTTGATCTTTCATTTGATCTTGGTTTTCAGGAAGTATAGAAACCCTTTATTAAAATATGTTTTATATAAAAATATCTTGAACCAAACTTCCTTTCCACATAGGTCCTTAACTTTGATATTTGCAGATTTACAGTTTGTGGACATCTTGGGAATAACCCACAGAGAAGGGAGAGTTTCTATTGTAATATATCCTCACTGAACTATGCCACATAGCTAACAGTATAAAAAGCCAAACAGCTTCATACACTGCAGTGGTAATTTGCATCTGGTCTTGCAAGTCAAAGTGATAAAGTAGCAGTTATGAGAATATATCACAGACTTTCCAAAGGCCAGGGGGTGTGGGAGCTCATGCATCAGGTGCTTCCATATCAGAAACAGCACACCTTGTCAGTTGCTCCTGGCCCACTGTGATTAAGGTGTACAAAGAATTATGTTGAACGGGTCAAACCATCTCCCGCCAACAAAATTGTAAACGACTATGCAAGGTGGATGTTTGTGGTGAGCAAAGGATGCAGCATGTTGTATAAGTTCCATGGAAAGTCACTGTGCGACATTGACATTTCAATACAATTTGGGGAATGCGAGTACAATATCCCAAATGACAATGCACTGCACACTCAGACTGTGTTCGACAGCAGATGAGCCAAGAGATACCCTCTCCTCCCTGCTGATCACTGATGGCAAATGCTGTGGTGTCAACAACACATTTAGTTGGACACAGGAAACGAATGTGCTAGTCGGATGAATCCAAATATCCAGTGCAACACACCAATGGATGCCTTTGTGTGTGGTGCAAGCAACACAAGTCCATGGGGCATGTTTTGATGGCAAGAACTAGGATCCCTTGTGTGTATGGACCAATGTTTCACTGGTGAGGTCTACGAGCATCTCTTAGGAGACTACGTGCACTCGGCCATATTGCATTTCTTTTCGGACAGAAATAGGATCTTCCAAGACAATAATATGCCATGTCATCAGGCCTGCACATGCATGCATGGTGTGACGAACACAATGAACATCACCTGTAGGATGTTTTGAAATGGGAAGTGAGGCATATGGACAAGCAACTGTATGTCCATATGCCCCACTTCTATTATATCATCACATGTTCTATTCTGACACTGTGGAAAGCCTTGCAGGCAGCATTGCTGTTCACCCTACAGATACCTTCAGACATCTAGTGGATTTCAATGCCTAGGGAAATAGTGGCTGTTATTAATGTGAATGGTGGGTGGCCAAACGTGGTATTAGGTAGGTGGTCATAATTCAGTGATCACTGAGTGTATATAAGGAGAACCATATTTTTTTCACATTACCCACTTCGTATATAAATATGCACCCATTATCATATCTCACATCAGGAAACAGAATACCTAGCTCAGTATAACGCAAAAGACGTGCTGCATTTCATTATATTTTCCTGAAATGAATCTCATTAAAAATGTGAGTGAATCTATCGTTGATTTTTTTTTATTTATTATTATTATTTTTTTATTATTAAATTTGATTGAAAATATTATTTAAGAAAAAAATAAACTTACATGAAGTGAACTTTGTATGATTTTTACATATTTTTATTTTAACTTTTACCTTAATTAATCAGGCCACTTATGTCCTCCTTTTTAGTATTGGCAATGGCCATATGGTACAAGGAAGCCTAGTTCTTATATGCTGCACTAGCCACAAAAAAAAAAAAAAAAGTAAAATAATAATAATAATAAAATAAAATATATAAATAATAAAAGGAAAGGAGATGACAATCTATGCATTTCCCTCCTCCCACACTATCCTTTGACCTTTGAATTTCCCCAAACTGTCAGCCTCAACCACCCATGTAGGCAACTTATTCCAGTAATTTATAGCTCACTGGCTAAAATAAAACTTCTTGCAATCCAGTCTAAACATCTGCCCCCCCCCCCCATAACTTGAATTTGGCCTTAGTTCTATGATCATTTATAACCGTCAAAATTTTATCCTCAATCAAGTCTCCTCTAAGGTGCCTTTGGACACCCTTTTGCCGATCTCATCAGGTTAGTTACCTGTGTTTTGACCCTTTCAAGATGCTCAATGTCTTCTTTTAGGTGCAGTCTCCATGCTTGGATACAGAATTCCAAGTGTGGTCTAACAATAACCTTATATAATGGGATTAGGATGTCCTTATCTCTACTAGAAAATGTTTGATAAATCATCGATAGGACACCATGGGCCTTCCTTGCAACCTGCCTACAATGCTTGGAGAACATGTCTGACCGTATTGTAACTCCCAAGTCCCTTTCTTCCACTACTGACTTTTAATTCAACTCCACTATAACCCCCAAAATAACTTATAAGTGTATAAGTTATTTTGGGGTTGCTGTTCCCCAGGTGTAAGGCCTTGCACTTTGCTGGATTAAAGCACAGCTGCCACTTTTCTGACCACCACTGAAATCTAGGTCGCTCTGAAAAGCTCTGCTTGGTGGTGATCATTAACTACTCTACCAATCTTTACATCATCTACAAATTTAGATATCATGCCCTCTATCCCTTCATCGATGTTATTTAACAAAATCAAAAACAACGGTGGTCCCAATACTGATCCTTCGGGAACCCCACTCCTTACATTAACCTTATCTGAAGAATAACCATTTATTCTTCTGCCGCTGCCCCGAAGCCAACCTGCTATCCATCTAAGGAATTTCCCTGTGATTCCAACCTGTTCCAGCTTATAAAGTAACCGCTCATTTGGGACTGAGTCAAATGCTTTGCTGAAATCTAAATAAACAATGTAGAAATTATTCAGTAAATTAACTCATGAGTGACCCTGTTTTTCCTACATTTTTCCTTTTGATGTCCTTTAAAATCCATGATGTGACTGCCTTGTAGCTCCATTCCTGTTGAGATGACTTTGAATTTCTTCTTTAATATTGCCAATAGTTAAAATGGTGCAAGAACATCTTCAGAGGAACAGAGCTATAAGGCAATCGAATTTTGGGTTTCTTGAAGCGAGATCATGTTCAACCAATCTGGTTGGTTACTATGAGGTCATCACAAAGGATAATTCTAACATCATATATTTAGATTTCAATAAAGCTTTTGATACCATTATTCATGAACATTATCGGCTGTATAAATTGGAGCAGTGTGGCATTAGGGCAAGTTACTACTGTGAATAAAGGGATGGCTAAGTAATAGGAAACAGAATAGTTGTGTGTTTAACTGGAAATAGAGGAAGGATTACGCAACTGAAATATGTTATTTTACAAAGTAAGTGGATTTTATATTTTTCTATTCAGTTAATGATATTTTAATAAAAACAGGTTGATAACTTACATGCATAAATGGAAAATGAAGTTGAAAGTAATTTTAAAGTTCCAAGATATATTTTAACATTGTCAGAATGAAAAAAAAATTTTTCCCCCCCCCTAAAACTTAAGCACTTGCCTGATTGTATCAAATACAGCCTAATGCTTCCATCACTACAGCCAACCTTGAGGGAGAGAAAAAAACATTCTATAATAATAAATTTTGGATATCCTTATAATACTTCAATAATATATATAAGCATTATTAGTTAACTTATTAGTTAACTATATATCTAGTGATGAGAACAGAGAATATTAAGGATAATCTCAGAGAATGGGAACATTCTCTGAGATTATCTCTTGCTGACATTTTTTGGATCTAATTTAACTTTCTGGAAAGTTGTAGAATATTTTGTATGAAATGAAACACTGGAATGTTCTAGAACTTTTTAAAATACAATAGGACTGTGTCTTTCGGAACAGGATGCATTGTTGTGGAACAATCTAAATTATATAAATACGTTAGAAAGTATTTTAACTTATATGTGAGATCTGCTGTTAATTATGCCTCTAATGTTTGATCATTTAGTAGCACCTCTTCTATTAGAGGACTGAATACTGGATCCTCAAAGCCCTTATTCATCAGATTGGTGTTCACGATGTTTTTTCAAGAATAGTTATAGTGCAGAATCTAGACAATCAATCTCAGGACCATCTGGGAGATTTCAGCTTTGAAGAAGACAACTAATATGCCTTCTGGTAGAAATGATAGGTTCCTTCAACCCGAGTTTCTCAACCTTTTCGTTGTTGTGGCACACTTAAAGACGCTAAAATTTTTGTGGCACCCTTTGAAAGATGCTAAAATTTTGCGGCACACTACAATCACCATTATACTCATATATAATATATATACATATACACTGGTGTTCAAAGAAAGTGCATCACCCCTTAAAATTGTAATTGTTGTCCGAATAACTTAAGTACTTACAGATTGCATCAGATAAGATTGACATGCGCATAGGTGATGACGTAATATTGCATCAGCTGTTACTTTCAGCTATATAAGCATGCTCTGCAAGAGTTGCAGTCATTTCTTGCTTGTGTCAGGATGGCAAGTTACGTGCAGTTGACGCCATAAAAAAAGAGTGCTATTGTTGCTTTATGTGAGGAAGGATGTTCCCATCATATTGCTTATAGAGTGTCTTGTAATCAGTCGACAGTGAGTAGATTTCTTTCAAACTCAAGAATACTGGTTCTGCTAATAGGACAAAAGGAACCGGAAACTTGGTCCAAAACAGGACGAAGTTTTCAAGCGTTTATGTCTTAAAAACCTTAAAGCTTCTTTGTCTGGGCTGAAAAGAGAATAGCAAGAACATACAGGAGTGGTAGCAAGTGCAGTAACAGTGAGAAGATGCCTCTTTAAAAATGGACTTATAGCCCATCATCCTAAGAAGAAGCCCCTCCTCACACAAAAAATGAAAAAGGCCTGATTAATTTGGTGTAAGGAGCATGTCAAATGGATCCCCCGAGCAGTGGAAGTCAGTCATTTTCTCGGATGAGAAAAAATTCAATCTGCATGGGAGACAAACAATTCACTGTAGACGTGGTGAAGAATACCATCCAGACTGTATGGTGTGTACAGTGAAATTCCCTACTAGACAAATGATATGAGGGTGCATTTCATATTGCAGAGTAAGTCACCTGCAGTTTATAAAAGGTTCCGTAAATGCCAATCGATACCTGGCCATATTGGAAGGCAAATTGCTGTCAACCATTAGAGACCATTTCAACCTGCCAAGTAAATGCATCTTTCAGGATGACTCCGCTCCTGAAAAGTGTAAGTAGGCACTTCTGTAGTTACTTTAGCTTCATTTCTGTATTAGAGGTTCGACAGTAATGTGTTTACATTTGTTAGAGGTGAAAAAATGGTTGGAAGAATGGTCCATTACAACTCTTAGCTGGCCAGGAAACAGCCCGGACCTGAATCCTATAGAGAACTATTAGCATCGTGTGGAATCTGCATTTGCCAGAAAGAAACCAAAGGCCCTTTGTGAACTTCAGGAAGCCATAATTCGTGTTTGGAACCACGAACTACCAGTTGATTATCTTCAGAAATTGATCTTGTCAATGACTTGACTGTGTGCTGCTGTCATCAGGGCCAGAGGCAGTTCAACTAAATATTAGTTTGCACCTGGTGAACTTTTCATTTTGTTTTCCATTTAAAATGATAAACTGAAGCAAATTGAGGGCTTCTGTTAACATTTCAGCCAAAACTGTTGTATAAATGTTGCAAATGCTCATTTTGGAATATTTTGAGAGCACCTGTCAAATATTACTTAGCTTTGCTTTAACTATTAATAAATATCTTTTGTTTATATTTCTATTTGTGATGCTAGTCATTAATGTAACATATCATCACGAAAAAGGGTTAGAAATGCGAAATTCTTAGATGATGCACTTTCTTTGAACACCAGTGTATATATGGTTGTTCTGTCTTGCTGCTGGCATTATTATTTTTTTAATCATCATTCTAATTTATTTTTATATATTTATAATATATATATTATAAATATCTATAAATATTATAAATAAAAATAAACTAAAATTATATATATGTATATTCAAGCGGCAAGTTATTTCTGTTGCGTACATTTAATAATACATTTATTATTTGTTTTAAATGCTTTAACGTTCTTTTTTGAACATACATGAATTGCATGAAATGTAAAAGAAAATAGGTAAAAAATTAACATAATTATCTAAAAACAAACAAATACAATTATAACATTTTAATCAGTGAGACAGTTGGGTTTGATGGGAAGCACAGTTTTTTAATACAAGGATTTATTGTGAATATACATACTCTCAGCTCCTTTTCTACTGACTTTAGTCTCTCTCTCTCTCTCTTTTTATTTTGTTTAAAGTGGAAAACCCTGTTTTGCACAAGTAGGAAGTGGAAAATGACAATAAAATAATATAAAATAATAAATTCTATTAGAGGACTGCATACTGGTTCCTCAAAGCCCTTATTCATCAGATTGGTGTTCACGATGTTTCTTCAAGAATAGTTATACTGCAGAATATAGACAATCAATCTCAGGACCATCTGGGAGATTTCAGCTTTGAAGACGACAACTAATATGCCTTCTGGTAGAAAAGATAGGTTCTTCAACCCAGAGTTTCTCAACCTTTTCATTGTTGTGGCACACTTAAAGATGCTAAAATTTTTGTACATACATGAATTGCATGAAATTTAAAAGAAAATATGTAAAAAATTAACATAATTATCTAAAAACAAACAAATACAATTATAACATTTTCAAAATAATTGTCTTTTAAAAGTCTTCAAAATATTTTTTCCACATACTCAAAACTTTTCTTTAAAGGCAAACAACCTGTCAGTAGAAGTGAGTAAATTTTCCTATGGGCCTTGCATAGTGATATTTAATTTATTAAGCTGCGTGAATAAATCTGCTAGAAAAGCTAATTTATAGCACCAAATTTCATCACTTAAATAATTGCAAAATTCTGATTGCTCCAGTGAAAAAAATATGAGCATTTTTTCACACAACTCGTACATACGTATAAGTATATTTCCTTTCGATAGCCACCGAACCTCAGTATGCATCATTAAAAAGAAATGATCAGAGTCCAGTTCCTTGCATAATTTTCCACAAATATGTATTTTTTGTGGTCTTCTTTTGATATAATTGACCATTTTAACCACTTGATCAAATACAAGTTTTAAATTGGGTATGACTGTCTTTGCTACTGGAACTTCTCTGTGTCTAAAACAGTGTGTTGTAATAATATTCGAATTGTGTCGTTTGATTAAATTTAGCATTAGCATTAGTAGAGGCATTTGATGCAAGAAAGCAAGCTTATGCAGCATCAGCCAAAAAAAAAAAAAAAAAACCCACTTCCACTTCATCCCTCTGTTCGTTCAAAATACCTGTCCAGCTGAGCCTTAAACTTATTTAGGCTATCAACCTCCACCACATGGGATGGAAGTCTGTTCCACCAACCAACCACCCGCTGGCTAAAGGCAAATTTCCGCACGTCTATCCTACATCTGTCGTTCCTCAATTTGAATTTATGCCCTCTCAGGTGATTTTTCTGAGCTAGAGGAAGAATCCCATCAGCATTGAGCATGCTTAAACCATTCAAGGCTTTATACACCTCTATCAGATCACCTCGCTGGTGCCTAGTCTCCAGACACTGTAATTTGCAAAACTTAAGCCTTTCTTCGTAAGAGCACCCCTTTGTTCCATTCACTAATCTTATTGCCCTTCTCTGTACTCATTCCAGCAACTCTACATCCTTCTTGAAATGAGGCCTCCAGACCTGATTACAGTACTCTAGGTGTGGCCTGACCATTGCCTTATACAATGGAATAATCACCTCCTTATCCCTGCTGGAAAAATTCCTGTATATCATTGACAATACTCCATGAGCTACTCTTGCAGCCCATCTGCACTGCTCAGAGAACTTCATATCTGCCTGCACAACCACCCCCAAGTCCCTTGCATTCTCTACCACTGTCAGTGTAGTACCACAGAGTTGATACGTTGTTCTGGGGTTGCTGTTTCCCATGTGTAGTACTTTACATTTGTCAATGTTAAACTTCATTTGCCACCTCTCAGCCCATCCGCTCAACCTTTCCAGATCCTGTTGCAGCAGCATAGTGTCAGTAGTGTCCTTGACAACCCTGCCAACCTTTGTATCGTCTGCAAACTTGGACATTAAGCTTGATATACCATCATCAATATCATTTATAAATACAGAAAACAATAATGGACCCAACACTGAGCCCTGAGGGACTCCACTAATAACATTAGTCCACAATGAGCAGTGTCCATTGATTACCACTCTCTGTCTTCTCCCTCTCAACCACCCCTTTATCCATAGCAGCAATTTGCCTCCAATGTCACACTGCTCCAATTTGTGTAGCAGTCTTCCATGTGCAACAGTATCAAAAGCCTTTCTAAGATCCAAGTATATAATATCAAAGTTATTCCCTGCATCCAGTCCTTTTGTGACTGCATCATAGTATCCAATCAAGTTGGTCAGGCAAGACTTCCCCTTAACAAAACCATGCTGTGTCTGAGCTATAACTGAAGTCTTGTCTAAATGATCCTGCAGTGCTTCTTTAACCAGTGCCTCCATTAATTTTCCTGGAACAGAAGTTAAGCTCACAGGTCTATAATTACTTGTGTCAGCCTTTGATCCTCCTTTGTGAATTGGGGTCACATTTGCACATTTCCAGTCTATGGGTACCTCCCCTGAGTCCAAGGAAGCTCTCATAATTATGGCTAAGGGTTTGCTTACTTCCTTTGCTGCCTCCTTTAATATAACTGGATAGATCCCATCCACCCCGGGTGCCTTTCTTGTGTTTATCTTCAACAGTTTCTTCTCCACTTTACTCCCAGTTATTTCAAGATTCTGTAGCTTACTGCTAGAGTTGAATACACCTCTGGCATTCCCCTTGCTGAATAACTCCTCATGTGTGAATGTCGATGCAAAATATTCATTAAGTTTGTTAGCTACCTGAGCAGGATCATCAACAGTTGACCCATCAATATCAAGTGGACCAATCTGATTCATCCCCTTCCTTCTAGAGTTTACATAAGTAAAGAACTCTTTGCTGTTTTTCTTTGCATCCCTTGCCAAGGATTTTTTGTAATCTGCCTTCGCCTGCCTAACCTCCTTTGTAACTTGGTTGCATATCAACTTGTATCTATCATAGGCTTTTGTGTCATGTGTTAATTTGTAAGTATCCCATGCATTTTTCTTCTCTGCCATATGCCTCATTAGTTCATCTGACATCCATTTTGGCCTAAACCTTGAACAATATTTCTTAGTTGGTATGTAAAGCCTAGTAGCTTCCAAGATAAGTTCTTTGAATGCTTCCCATTTTGAATTTGCTGTTGGTAACATCATCAGTTGGTCCCACTGTATAGAATTTAAATACTGTCTCAGTCCATCGTAGTCGCCTTTACGGAAGCAATAACCCTTCCCTTTACCCCTAATGGTAGTTACCTCTTTGAGTAAATCCCACTTCAGCACACTGTGATCACTGCCACCTAGTGGTTCATTTATCTGCAGATTCTTAATGCATGAAGAATCACTGCTGATAATCAAATCAAGAGTATTACTCCCTCTAGTTGCCTCCCGAACATGCTGATGTAGAAAACAATCATCCAATAAATCCACAAAAGCCCTGCTAGTGTGTGAGTAACCAGCCCCCAAATTCCAGTCAATATCTGGGAAATTAAAATCTCCCATTATAAGACTCTCTGATTTACTGGCCCACAAATCCTTTTATTGGTCTGTCATCGCAGGAGTACTGTTGGTACAAATGTTGACACACGACTTCCATAATATACCATAGTTTTGCAAATAATTATTCATTACTTCGAAAATATCTTGGCCGGTTATTCTTTTGGTTCTTTACAACAACAAAAAAAAAAAAAAAAAAAAGATTAATAATTGTGTCGTTTTCGATAAACCTGACAAATGCTATTAATTGGGCTTTCCCGCTAATATCTGTGGAATTATCTACTACTTCAATGCAAACAGTCACCCAAATTTATTAATATTTGGAACAAATTGTCCTTCAATATCATCAGACATTTTTTTTAATATGCCTGCTAATTGTGCTGTTCGAAAGTGGTACTGCCATTATTTTTTTTCCAGCTTCCTCTCCCAAATTACTTTTCACAATTACCCGACATGCTGGTAAAACCAGACTTTCTGCAATCAGGTGAGATTCTTTTTTTTTTTTTTTTTTGCCACTAGTTTGGCTTCTTGATCTTTATCAGATATTTTAGCCATATTATAAATTTCTGTAACTTGTTTTCTAGTAGAGGCCTGCAGTCTTTTAAAATATTCCATAGTTTTGGATGATAAATTCTCGTGTTTCTTAGTAAAATGATGCTACAATTTACTTGGCACCACTGATTCATTCGACAATTTTAAACCACATACCACACACAAAGGTAGAAGACAATCTTGGGTACCAGTATACGAAAATCCTATTGCCAAATAATCATCATCATATTTATGACAACATATTTTCTTCTTTTTTGATGTTCATCATTTTTTCCAAGCTCGTTATCAATTTGCTTCCTCTAATTTACTTTCGCTAAAAATTTATCCATCGCTAATAATCTCTAAAAAAATTAAAAGTTACTTCTAGAATGTACTAATACAGTTAATTAAAAATACCTGTTCTATACAAATTAACTGAATATGACATTTTAGAGATATAAAAACACAAAAAGTATTTTTCAAACACAAAGGAAATTTCTTACTATGTTGCTTACAAGTTGTACTTATACAACTGCAGGTTGCCTGGGAGAGTTTCTCAAATGATTAAGGATGGCTGAATAAAGGATTAAAGGTGAACAGATCTAGTACTAGGAATCAAAATGTGATGCACATTGACTGCATGAAGGGGTTGGGATCGGTGCAGGTGCAGCGTAAATAAACGAATTTTTTTATTTTAATTAATTTTTATTATAAAACTTGGATTTATTAATTTTTTTTATTTGTATTTTCCGTGGCACACCTGAAGCATACTCGCGGCACACAGTTTGAGAAACTGCTTCAACCTGTTAGCATGGAGAATTCCATAAAACTGGTTACATGCTAGTAGTAGTAGTGGCATGTGATGCAAGAAAGCACGTGTATGCAGCATCAGCCAAAAAAAAAAAAAAAAATCACACCATTCCCTCCAAATGCCTGTCCAGTTCCTCCTTAAATTTATTCACCCTATCAACTTCCACAATGAGAGATGGAAGTTTGTTCCAGCAATTAACCACCCGCTGGCTAAAGGCAAATTTCCGCACATCTATTCTACATCTGTCCTTTCTTAATTTGAATTTATGCCCCCTTAGGTTCGTAATCTGAACAAGTGGAAGGATCCCATCAGAATTCAGCGTGCTCAACCCATTCAAGGCCTTATACACCTCAATCAGATCACCGCGTAGGTGCCTAGTCTCCAGCCACTGCAATTTGCAGAACTTAAGCCTCTCTTGGTAAGAGGATCCCTTCATTCCCCTCACCAATCTTGTTGCCCTTCTTTGTACATGCTCAACTAAATCTACATCCTTCCTAAAATGAGGCCTCCAGACCTGTACGCAGTACTCAAGGCGTGGCCTGACCATTTCCTTATACAGAGGGACAATCACCTCCTTTTCCCTGCTAGCAAAATTCCTATATATCATTGACAAAACCCCATGACCTGCCCTGGCAGCCTGTCTGCATTGCTTAGAAAACTTCATATCTGACTGCACAATTACTCCCAGGTCTTTTTCATTTTCTACCACCTTAAGTGTAATACCACACAGTTGGTACGTTTCTCTGGGGTTACTTCTACCCATATGCAGTACTTTGCATTTGTCAAGGTTAAACTTCAGTTGCCACTTCTTAGCCCATCTGCCCAAATTATCTAGATCCTGTTGCAGTAGCACATTGCCATTGCTGTCATTAGCAACCTTGCCAACCTTTGTATCATCTGCAAACTTCGACATTAAGCCTGATATACCTTCATCAATATCATTGATAAATATACAAAACAACAGTGGACCCAACACCGAACCCTGTGGGACTCCACTAATAACATTAGTCCCCAACGAGCAGCAGCCATTGATTACCACCCTCTGTCTTCTCCCACTTAATCATCCTTTTATCCATTGTAGCAACTTACCCTTAATACCATTCTGCTCCAATTTGTACAATAGTGTCAAATGCTTTCCTGAAATCCAAATATATGATATCAAAATTATTTTTTGCATCCAGTGCCTTTGTAACCACATCATAATATCCTATCAAATTTGTCAGACAAGACTTTCCCTTAACAAACCCATGCTGTGTCTGAATTATTGCTGCAGTCTTGTCTAGATGATCCTGCAATGCATCTTTAACCAGTGACTCCATTATTTTACCCAGAACAGAAGTTAAACTAACTGGTCTGTAATTACTCGTGTCACCCTTCGATCCCCCCCTTTGTGAATCGGGGATACATTTGCACATCTCCAGTCCGTGGAAACCTCCCCTGAGTCCAAGGATGCTCTCATAATTATGCCTAAGGGTTTGCTTAGTTGCTTTGCCGCCTCCTTTAATATAACTGGATAGATCCCATCCACCACCCCAGATGCTTTTCTTATGTTTAACTTCAACAATTTCTCCTCCACTTTGCTCTCAGTTATTACAAAATCATTAAGTATCCTGCTACAATTTGATAACCTTCTGCCATTTCCAAACCTTAATAACTCCTCATGTGTGAATGTAGATGCAAAATACTCATTCAGTTTGTTTGCTATCTGAGCAGGATCATCAACAGTCGAACCATCGATGTCAAGTGGACCAATCAGATTCATCCCCTTCCTTTTAGAGTTTATATAAGTAAAGAAATCCTTGCTGTTTTTCTTAGCATCTTTTGTCAAGGATTTCTCGTAATCTGCCTTTGCCTGCCTAACCTCCTTTGTGACCTGATTAGAGACTAGCTTATATCTGCCATAGGCTTCTGAGTCGCTTGATAATTTATATGCATCCCATGCATTTTTCTTCTCTGTTACGAGTCTCATTAGTTCATTAGATAACCATTTAGGCCTAAACCTTGAACAATATTTCTTAATAGGTATGAAACTTTTAGTAGCATCCACGATTAATTCCTTTAATGCTTCCCACTTAGAATTTTTCCCAATTAGTCCTGTACTTTGGGTTCTGTTTCATTGACTGAAGAAGTGTAGCCACTACTTCATTAATATTATATTTGAACTAATTAAGACTTTTGCAATTGATTTTGAATTATGGCACCTGAATCCTAAGTAGGAGAGTAGTATCATTTCAATGCTAATTAATAATGTAGAGGAATAATATCTAGATGTCTAGATATTATTCCTCTAGATGTCTTGTATGCCCCCCAGTTTTGTAAAGGGGTTCTGCAATGTAATATCTTGAAAGTAGTATATTATTTGTTGTTATATATTTTACTTTGATAATAAAAGATTTTAATAATAATAATATGTGAATTTATAAATTCATTATGTCAGTAATACTTAATTCTCACATGACTTAACACTAACGAACGACTATTTCTATTACAGGTTACCCCTCTGAAATCTATTTGCTGCAACTTTGATCAGTCCTTCAACATAAAAATATTACAAAATTTAGGAGCAGTGTATGAAATTATTTTTATATAATACAGGCAACTATAAGTGCAATATTGTGAAGAAAAATGTATTAAAAATGCTACAAGAATGAAAACCCACTTAAAAAAATAAAGTTCCAGAAATCCTACTTTTGCAAATAACAAATGAATTCTGTATCAACTTTATTTTCATTCAAGTTCAAAAGTACTTCTGAGGACTGTGCAAGATATTCTCTCTGATGATGATTCTGCATGTTTTGATAGAACAGAAAATCAAACTATGGTGAAAACAAGACACCGATGGCAAAGCCATCATTGGGCTCCAACAAAAAATATGTAAGATTAGCAGATTAACCATTTTTTTAACTCCACAAATAAATCTGAAAGCAAGGTAAACTTTTATCAAGAACTATTTTTCTTTATAAATACCTCTGTCTGTGGTTTAAAATGATAATCGGATTATATTCTTACAAAAAATTTAGACCATCCTCTAGATGTCATATAGATTTTTATTTTCAAGGAAACTGCTGGATGATGAGTGTTGACGGACTTGCAAGGATGAAACTTGGTCTTGTACTGGGTTGCAATGTAATACGTGTAGTAATCAGTTATAAATTTCATCAGGATGGCGCCCATATTTTATGGATCCTTTCCCATGAAGATTGGCAGACACACAGCAGAATATACATGGAATATATTGAGAATGTTAATATGAAAAGATGGATGAAGACATGACTGAAATAGGTGTTTCAAAATTTTGTGCTGCAGCAATGGTAAAAGCAACATCAGTATCAGCATCTAGCCATGTGCACATACTCTGAATTTATTAACTGGTGAAGAAGTACTTGTTTTGCTTTGAAATGAGTGAAATCAGACCAGAGTACTGCAAAAGAGAGAAGTTTCAATACCTACAGTATCATTAATTTTGCAAAACAATAAATTACCCATTACAAGAGCTGGAAAAACTGATATAGATAGCACACATTCTTAGAACTTATAAAGCAGAAGAAAAAAAAATGCCAAGGCCCAACATATATACATAGAATATATTCGGAATATTAATATGCAAGGATGGATGAAGCCATGAATGAAATAGGTGTTTCAAAATTTTTTGCTGTTGTGCAAATTAACCATTACAAGACCTGGAAAACTGACGTAGATAGCCCACATTCATAAACTTATAAAGCAGAAGTAAAAATGCCAAGGCTCTGGCAGTTCTAGAGATCCTGATGAGCCAGTGGTTGAGAACAGAGGAACTGGAGTGTCATTAGACTCTGAAACTATTAGATTCAGATTAGGAATGTTAAAATACAAAATACTTCATAGAATTATTCTCAGACATGTAATGCCCTTCCCCAACTGTATTACAAAAAAATACTTAATTTCAAAGTTTTATTTTGTATTTTAAAAAAAAATAATACTTTTTTTTTTTATTTACTTTTTTTACATCTTTCTTAGATGTACTTCTCATCTTTCCCCTTCCCAATCAATCCTTTAGAGCAAGAAACATTCATAGGTCTTCATCCGACTTTCATGTGTCAAAGATATTATAATTTGAAAACAAATTAAGATGAGAACAAGTGGAGGCAGGCTTCAGGTATATATATTCTTTTGAATACAACTCTTAAAAGTTGTAGATGGGCAAACCTCTAAGAATGGAATAAAGCAGTCAAAGTAACTGCCATAGCTAAATGTGGAAATTAATGATTTAACCCTGTGTGTGCGTGCAATTTTCCATGCAGTCTCTGTGGAATGTAAATATATATTTATACACATTTTGAAGCAGTTTCAGCAAAATATATCTATATGTATCTCGTAGATTGCCTTAAAACACCACAGAGATATGGTATAATCTATAAAATATGGAACAAATATGCAACCATGAAACTATGGTTGGCTGTAGAAAATTAGCTGATTTAATCCTTTTGCGAGTGCAAACATATAGAAGGCTATATTTTCATTTTTCATCAATATTTTGGTAGATAATTGATTTTTAGCTATTTTTCAGTGTTTGTGAAGCAATAGTTTATGTGTAAGTTGAAACCTGTACATGTACTATGAATAGCTTTTTTGAATGCTATTAAAAAGAATGAAAATTTTTAGAAGGATTTTATTAAACTAAGCTAAACATATCTTGATTATTACTATATAAACATGATAAATGTAGTATTAACATAATAATAATAATGCTGCCATTAATGAACTTTATTGATGCTATGTTGGGCACACGCAAAAGATACTAATTAGAAATATTGTTGGATTTAAAAAAAAAAAAAAAAGAAGTTTTTTAGATGCAGAGGAAGCATTATTTGTAATGTGCTTGTACCAAGAGAGATTAGAAATCAGGGTAATCCCCAAAAGAGATATATCATTTTGCCTAGAAATCGGAGTGTTACCAAAGATACGCATAGGAGCAGAAGAATCCTTTTTGCGAGATATAAGACAAGACTGAGTTTTAGAAGGATTGAAATCAACTAAGTTGTCTTTGCCCCACTGGAGAATTACTTGGAGATTGGCATTTCAGGAATTGGTAGCAGATATTCGAGAAGTTAGAGCTGATTGAGCAGGGCAAGGTTTTTCAAATGGAAAGTGGAATGCAATGTGTTATCATCGGCTAAACTATGGATAGGATTTCCAGTCAATGGAAGAATGTCATTAATATACAAGAGGAAAACAGTGGGGGAAGAACTGAACCTTGGGGGAAACCAGCATTAGTGGAGAAGTTAGAAGACAGAGAGCCATCTACCATCACCCTCAGTGAGCAATCAGAGAGAAAACTGGATAGCCAATTATAAAAAACAGTTGGCAAAACATAAGACGGAAGCTTGTTTAGAAGACCTTTATGCCAAACACGATGGAAAGCCTTTGAGATGTCTAGAGCAACTACTTGTGTTTCGCCAAACCTTTCCATTGAATTAGTCCATAAATGGATACCATAAGCCAGAACTTCACCAGTGGATTGACACTGACGGAATCCATAGTGTCGATCATTGATCAGACGGAAGGTTTCTAGGTAGTTTAAGAGTTGGCAGTTAATTGATTTCTCCATTACTTTAGAAAGAGTAGAAGTAATTGCAATGGGACGAAGGAGTTAGTTCAGGAGCATAGGTTTTGAGAACAAGTGGAGAAATACCATCAGGACCTGGAGCTTTCTTAGCATCAAGATTCGTCAAAATCCTTCTGACGGAAGACCACAAGAGGCATTGAATGGAGCGTGTTGGGAATGGAGGGAGGTGTTTTACCAAAATCATTAATACATGAGTTGGAAGAAAAATGGGATGCTAGCAGGTCAGCTTTATCCTTGGCTGAAGTGACAACAGAACCGTCTGGTTTTGACAGAGGTGGGAGCAGAGATGGGCAAAAGTTGTGGCCAATAGCTTTGGCAAGAGACCAGAATGCTTGGCTACCATTAGGGCAAGAAGCAAGTTTTCTACCGTTAGCCTGTTCAAAATCTAGTTTGGACTGATTAATGACTGCTTTACAATTGTTGCAAGCTTTGGTGTAGGCAGAAAATGAAACTGAAGAACTGGAAACAAGCCAATTACGATATGCAACATTCTTCTCTTGAACAGCCTTAGCACATTTATTGGAAAACCAAGGTTTAGATAAAGGACGAGATTTTAAAGTGGAGTGTGGAATAAAGGATTCCATTCCTACAAGAATAATTTCACTGACATGATCAGAGCAAATGTTGACATCAGAAGTTTTGAAACAGTAGTCCGACCAAGGAAAAGAAGAAAAGAAATATCGCAAGTCATCCCATTTTGTATTCTTGTAATGCCAAACAATATGAAGTTGGGAATAGCAATGAGATAAAGGCTCCATTGGAGAAGAGACGATCACCAAAGTGTGATCTGAGGTACCTAAAGGACCACTCACTTCGACCGTGTACTTAGATGGGTTGTTTGTGAGAAAAAGATCAAGCATGTTGGCTGTATGGTTAGGATTGTCCAGTATTCTTGTAGGTAAATGTACAATCTGTGCAAGGTCATTAGAACTTGCAAAAGTTTCAGCATCTCGACCAGCTGGGTCGGTGTGACTAGAAAACAGAAGCTAGCTGGAGTTGTGAACATTAAAATCACGAAGGAAAATTACCTCACTGTTAGGAAAGTTGGACTGGAGAAAGTCAAGTTGCAAAGAGAGGAAGTCAAAGAGCTCCAAGTGATTGGTGGAGTTGGGAGAACGGTAGAGACAGCATATGAATTTGACATGAGGTAGAGAGATTTTAAGCCAGAGAAGATCGAAGAGAGGAGATTCCAAATTACCAATTCTCTGACAGGGAATATCGGAATGGACAGATGCACAAGTACCAGCTTTGAGGCGAAATCCTCATATGGCTAATAATAATAATATACCTTTTCTAGTAAAATAATTGTATTAGAATATTAGTATTCAGTTTGCCAAATTAGATTACTTGATTTTCTTTATTACATCATTCAAGCACATCAAAAATTATTTTACTTACCAGAAAAAGAGGCAGGTTGTGAGGAGAGCAGTCAATTGATCTTACTTCTGTGGAGAGATCTGAAATGACAACATAATCAGCAAAATATCTCTGCATTTTTTAAACACATGGTAGCCCAAGAGTATGAATCAATAAATATTATGCTTACCTAAAACTGACTTATAAATTTTTGGATATGCTTTTGCACCAAGTCTTGTAGAGTGTAACACAATTCCCTGCAAAGAGTACAACACAACACATTTAATAAATTAAATGCTACAGTAACTGTTCTCAACCAAGGGTATATTAGAAACAATAACATGAAAAAAAAAGCAACAACTAATTTTTTTTGTGATTCTTTTGTTTAAATTTGATTTTATTTTTGAAATAATTTCACTCTAATACTGGACAAGGTCAAAATAAGACAAATTAATATTTAAAAGCATTTACGTAGCAAAATTTTCCAAATTCCGCAAAGAAAACCACTCTATAGAGTCCAGTCCTAGCTGAAAATTTCTGCTCATGGGGCCCAGACATGCAAAACAAACTCATTCTGGAAATGGTTAAACAATGATATTTGTGGTATCATTGTTTAATGATAGAAAGTAAATCCTTTATGTGCTACAAGCAGCTAATTTGGCCCTTGTATCCATTTGTTTGCAGGCACTTGGTGCTTCAACTCACTGGAGTCATCAGCAGAAACAAGCTAAAGTTAACATCACTATTTAGAGTGCGTACCTCAGCACTTGCTGCCAGGGTTAGTCATTACTAATGTGAATTTTGAATCTCTGCTCAGTACTAAGGCAGTGAGCACAGAATCAAGGAACTACACAGACAAAGGTGTATTGATGACTGAAAATGTTTGGGACCCACTACGCTACATTAATTTTTGTACATTAGAAAAAATGAAAAGAGGTTTCTTCACCTTCTGAACCTTTTCAGTAAAATACAATTCATCTGCCTTAATCACATTTCTCTCACACTGAATGACACAATACTCCTTCTAGCTTAATTGACTAAAGAAAGAAATAATAGAAATAAATTTAGGGGTAGAGGTTCCTGATGTTAACCTCTCTGTGCAGCCTAGCACAGTCTGGGATTAGTTCAATACAGACTAGGAGAAGGTGCACTCAGAGAATAAAACCCTGGTCCTCCAAGGTTGGGGGGTTGAGCAAAGGACCAACACATCTTTCTTGTAAAAAACATATTACTACGTATCCCCAAAAGAAGGGCGTGGAATTACAAGGCAACTGCTAAGCAGTGGAGATGCCTTCAAAAGAAAATGAAAGCAATTTCATCTAATATATAAAAACACAATAAAATAAAAAAACAGATATTTTAGATACAAGATTTTGTAGCTGTATGTTCCTTTGTCAACTCACTAAGGGTAATGTTGTGTAAAAGTAAAGGATGAAGACCATGTGACTTCAAGTAGTTATGATATAGTATAATATTGTCAAAATGATACAAAAAATGAAGCATATACACATCGACAAAAAAAAAAAAAAATTTTCTCACATCCATAGGTGCCAATTTTCCAAATCTATGATATGATGGAGAATCAGTCTTTTTTCACTTGATCTTACCCTTCTCCATCTCACGTTCATAATACAGTTATTGACAAAGGTTTCTCAGTCTTTTTTGCAAAAACATAAATTTTCTGGTTGAGTGGGAGAAGACAGAGGGTGGTAATCAATGGGTGCTGCTCTTTGTGGATTAATGTTATTAGTGGAGTCCCACAGGGTTCGGTGTTGGGTCCACTATTGTTTTGTATATTTATCAATGATATTGATGAAGGTATATCAGGCTTAGTGTTGAAGTCTGCAGATGATACAAAGGTTGGCAGGGATGTTAATGACAGTAATGGCAGTGTGCTACTGCAACAGGATCTAAAAAATTTGGGCAGATGGGCTGAGAAGTGGCAACTGAAGTTTAACCTTGACAAATGCGAAGTACTGCATATGGGTAGAAGTAACCCCAGAGAAATGTACCAACTGTGTGGTACTACACTTCAGGTGGTAGAAAATGAAAAATATCTGGGAGTAATTGTGCAGTCAGATATGAAGTTTTATGAGCAATGCAGACAGGCTGCCAGGGCAAGTCATGGGGGTTTTGTCAATGATATATAGGAATTTTGCTAGCAGGGAAGAAAAGGTGATTGTCTTTCTGTATAAGGCAATGGTCAGGCCACACCTTGAGTACGGCGTACAGGTCTGGAAGCCTCATTTTAGGAAGGATGTAGATTTGCTTGAGCATGTACAGAGAAGGGCAATAAGATTGGTGAAGGAATGAAGGGATCCTCTTACCAAGAGAGGCTTAAGTTCTGCAAATTGCAATGGCTGGAGACCAGGCACCTGTGCAGTGATCTGATTGAGGTGTATAAGGCCTTGAATGGGTTGAACACGCTGAATTCTGAAGGGATTCTTCCACTTGTTCACATTACGAACCTAAGGGGACATAAATTCAAATTAAGGAAAGACAGATGTAGAATATATGTGGGGAAATTTGCCTTTAGCCAGCGGGTGGTTAATTGCTGGAACAAACTTCCATCTGTCGTGGAAGTTGATATATAAGGTTAAATAAATTTAAGGAGGAACTGGACAGGCATTTGGAGGGAATGGTGTGATTTTTTTTTTTTTTTTTTTTTGGCTGATGTTACATAAGCTCATACACTTGCTTTCTTGCATCACATGCCACTACTACTAGGTCTCTTTTTTTCACAGAAAAAAAGATAATAATAAATTGGAATATTTTTTAAAAAATTGAGAATTTCCACTAAAGTATTGGCCATCAACTGTGCAGTAGTCCACACTGCAATATAGAAACATGTGATAATAGTGTAGTTCTTTGTTATATGCAATCATTTCACAGTAATTGTGTTGCAAAGCAATTAACAAAATCTTTCAATAAGGTGCCAAAGAAATACAACATAAAATTTCTGCTTCTAAAATTTTGTTGTATTTCTTTGGTGCATTTTACAGTACATAGATATTTTTTCAATGTACTGAAAAATCTGAAAAAGGTAACATGTTTGCCTTGTGTACTGTATGTAAAATTCAACACAAAAGCAAAGATGTATTTTTACAAATCAAGCAGCAGGAAATTGCAATGTAATCAGACATGCAAACAAATAAACATAAGGACATGTGCAGTGCATAGAAAGAAACTTGAAAATAAATGTATAACTCATAGTAATGATGCCTGAATGTTGATATTTACATCTTTTGTCAAAGAACATAATCTTCCTCTGAGTTGTGTTAATCATATACGCACATTGTGTGTATATGATTATATACGACAGAGAGTGGTAATCAACGGACACTGCTCATCGTGCACTAATGTTATTAGTGGAGTCCCTCAGGGTTCAGTATTAGGTCCTTTATTGTTTTCTGTATTTATAAATGATATTGATGATGGTATATCGGGCTTAATGTCCAAGTTTGCAGACAATACGAAGGTTGGCAGGGTTGTTAAGGACACTACTGACACTATGCTGCTGCAACAGGATCTGGAAAGGTTGAGCAGATGGGCTGAGAGGTGGCAAATGAAGTTTAACATTGACAAATGTAAAGTACTACACATGGGACACAGCAACCCCAGAGCAACGTATCAACTCTGTGGTACTACACTGACAGTGGTAGAAAATGAAAGGGACCTGGGGGTGGTTGTGCAGGCAGATATGAAGTTCTCTGAGCAGTGCAGACGGGCTGCAAGAGTAGCTCATGTTGTATTATCAATGATATATAGGAATTTTTCTAGCAGGGATAAGGAGGTGATTATTCCCTTGTATAAGGCAATGGTCGGGCCACACCTAGAGTACTGTATACAGGCCTGGAGGCCTCATTTCAAGAAAGATGTAGAGCTGCTGGAACGAGTACAGAGAAGGGCAACAAGATTAGTGAATGGAACAAAGGGGTGCTCTTACGAAGAAAGGCTTAAGTTTTGCAAATTACAGTGTCTGGAGACTAGGCACCGGCGAGGGGATCTGATAGAGGTGTATAAAGCCTTGAATGGTTTGAGCATGCTCAATGCTGATGGGCTTCTTCCTCTTGCTCAGAATAATCACCTGAGAGGGCATAAATTCAAATTGAGGAAAGACAGATGTAGGATAGACGTGCGGAAATTTGCCTTTAGCCAGCGGGTGGGTAGTTGGTTGGTGGAACAGACTTCCATCCCTTGTCGTGGAAGTTGATAGCCTAAATAAGTTGAAGGCTCAGCTGGACAGGTATTTCGAACGAACAGAGGGGTGAAGTGGAAGTGGTTATATTTTATTGATTTATTTTATTTTATTTATTTATTTTATTTTATTTTATTTTTTGGCTGATGCTGCATAAGCTTGCTTTCTTGCATCAAATGCCTCTACTAATGCTAATGCTAATTGTTCAGAAATGTTTCCAGATAGCAAAATAGCAAAAAAAATGATTGTGGAAGAACATAAACAACAAACATTGTTAATGAAATTGCACAGATATGGAAAGAAGAGGTAGTGATTGTTCTGAAAAATGAGCCATTTTTTTAACTGCTACAGATAGCAGTAGTCAGATCGGTTCCAGACTATAAGCCACTGTGGTAACGTTTTGTAATAAAAAAATATCAAATCAAAAGCAGCTTGCTCTCAGTACCAGCAATGAAAGGAGATTCCACAAAGAACATTTGGCATCTTCTTCTGACTAACCTAAAAGCATGTAGGATTCTTCAAAAAAAAAAAAAAAAAAACTGTCTGGCACTTAGTATTGAAAATGCACTCATGGCCTAAAAACTGAAATAGCAGGAGTATTCAAAAAAGAGATTGAGCACTTGGTGGTAATACTCATTTTCATCTTATTAATTTATATGGTGAAAAGGGATCTGCTGCCTTCCTGTAAAAGTGGAAGAATACTTAGTGGAAATATACTACTATTTAGAAAAATGCTAAAAAGGAAGGCAGATTTAGACATTTCAAATGACACATGCCACTTATGTAAAAAAGATTTTTAATCATGTTGGCACTTTGTGGTTAAATATGTAACTAGACTGGTAGGACAGTGGCAACCTTTGACAAGTCTGTCAAAGGTTGCCACTGATCTACATTCTAACCAGTTCACCTCTTCTAACTTCTTTAAATAAGAAGTTAGAAACATAGCAATACATTTTTATATATACAGGGTGTCTCAAAAATATTGGTACAAATGTTTAGGTGAGGTAGGTAACATCTAAAGGAATGTGAATCGCATAAGAACTCATAACCGGAAATGTCACCATAAGTCGGTACACGGCGCTGTTCATCAGTTCGCGAGAGGGAAAATTTCTGGTTTACTCATTCAAGCAGTAGTCGCCGCACGAAGAGCATGCATTGATAAACGAACTGTGAGCTGGCAGACATGCACCTAGTGTATGGATTAGCAGAGGGCAATGGACGAGCCACTCAACGAATTTATGGAGAACGCTTCCCAGACACATGTTCCGGACCACCATTTGCGCATGTGCATCAAAATTGTGCAATTATGGGTCATTTAGAGGTAACTGGAGTATTGTGGGCAGACCACAATCGACGCCAACTCCCACCATGAAAGAAAGTGTGTTGAATGCCATCCAGAATAATCCTACTACCAGCACACGTGCCGTTGCCTCCGCCTCAGGAGTGTCTCGTTGCAGTGTACAGCGTGTCTGGCATGACGATTCCTTACACCCCTTTCATCTCCAAAGGGTTCAGTTACTGCTCCCCCAAGATCATCCTGCACGTGTGGCTTTTGCGCAGTGGTTTCTCCAAGAAAGTGTTCAAGACTTGAATTTTCCAGCCTTGAATTTTGTTCACGGATGAGGCTTATTTCACTCAGGAAGGCTTATTCAATCAGCACAATGCTCATGTGTGGGCTCACAGCAACCCACACAGTGTGCGCCCCCATGTGGCACAACTTCGCTTCATAATAAATGTGTGGGCAGGAATGGTCAGTGACTGCTCAGTCGGCCCATACCTGTTACCATCTCGCATGAACTCCGCTAAATATCAGATCTTTCTTGAACAAGTTCTACCAGGGTTACTTGACGATGTTCCAGCAAATGTGAGATGCAACATTTGGTTTCAACATGATGGGGTGCCTGCCCATTATGGAAGGTGTGTTCATGATCATTTGAACAGGCGTTTTGGGCATCGATGGATTGGCCATGGTGGACCCGTTGCCTGGCCACCACACTCACCTGATTTATCGAGCCTTGATTTCTTTCTGTGGGGGGCCCTCAAATCTATCGTGTATGAATCGCCTATGGAGATGGAAATGGATCTCGTGGCGAGACTCGTCTGCGCTGCTGCTACTGTCAAAGAAACTCCAGGTGTGTTCGACCGTGTCTGCCAATCCATGCTGTGTCGGTGTCATGCATGCATCGCATCTCATGGTGGCACCTTCAAGCATCCGCTGTAACATCATGAAATGCATCCATCTCGTACTCCATTGTTAATATTATGTCAAATAAATGTTTGCCACTAATTACCGTCTTGTGTCATTTCTGCTTTTTGTGCCTCTGCTACTACTTTCCCGTGACGTTTCCGGTTATGGGTTCCTATGCAATTCACATTCCTTTAGATGTTACCTAACTCCCCTAAACGTTTGTACCAATATTTTTGAGACACCCTGTATACAGTTAAATTTATATAAACAAACTTTTTCATTATAACATTACTCAATACAATCCATAGTCTTCAACCACATCCAAACTTCAGCCAGCAGCAATTTCATCCTGCTTGTAAAAATAATGGGGCTGCTTCTTTCACCTTGTGTATAGTGGAAAGAAACATCTGCATTCCACAAAGCTAATTAATGAGCATAACAATAGTGTGCAATCTGCATTTAAAACTAAAATGGTTGGTGCTTTGATATTTATCCCTAATAAAGATTTGAAACTGGAAGAAGCTTTACCAGATAAATTGCACCACTCTCTTCTGGAATGGTTATGGGAAACAATTGTTCTTTCTTTGCAAAAATTCCACATTTCCTCATGAAACATGGAATTTGTACAACTGAGTGTTGAATGTCAAGGATTAGAACCAAAAATGAAAAGCCACCCACAGTGGTCTATAAAATGAAATTGGAATGGGACTTCCAAAGATACAGAAATTATTGGCGAGGTATGTAAAATTCAACATGTGAGGATGTTTGTTATGAGAAATTAACTGTTGTGCAAAACCCACCATTAAAATTTAAAAAATAGCAATACATATGCAATAATTTTATACACATGTAAAAAATCAACCATAAAATGTCTTTGTGTGTTCAGAAAAAATACATATATTTTTGGAGTCACTGACCAAACAGGAGGAGGGGGGCTTAAATTTAACAAAATATGTTAAAGAGATAAATAAGAAATAAATAGATTTCAGATCCCCCCCCCCCACCCATTTTGTCAGAGACTGAAAGAATATACGTATTTTATTCATGACCTCACAAAGGGCTTTTTATGGTTCATTCTAATAGTTTTTAAGCCCTCGCATTTTTCCATCAGTTATTTATATATGTTGTGTTTTGTTATTATTTGAACTTGAACACTTCCTCTCTTGAATTTAAAATTAACTTGTAAATTTGTCATCATCTTTGATATTGTGGGGTTTCCTTCATCATTTTTACCATATTTCATTTAATTTAGTCACTTCCATAGCAGGCCTTTCTCTTGTGTTGATCCTTTTCTATCTAAATTTACACCTCAATTGTAATAACTTTAAGCCAGTAAAGGTGATATCTCATCTCAATGGCCCCCTTTGATTTTTTTATTTATTTTTTATTTTTTTCGGTATTCCTCTATACTTATGGCAGACTTTCATTATTTGTGTGTGTGTGTGTGTGTGTGTGTGTGTGTGTGTGTGTGTGTGTGTGTGTGTGTGTGTGTGTGTGTGTGTGTGTGTGTTTCAGTTCTATTACCTTTGCATAATTAAGTGCAACACAATAGTTATTTTAGTGTATTCTGATCTCATATTTTATGATCACTTTGGCACATGATCTGCCTGAAATACAAAAAACTTGGGCTATTTCACATAGTTTTTGCCTTGTTGCTTGATGCTCAATTTTACCTGTTATATTTTTCATCACATTTCAAAATTTTTGTTTTGTTTCTTTCAAAATTACAATACAGTTTCAGTTAATATATATTTTAGTTGTCACAGACAATCTTTTAAATCTGAGGTTTGAAACAAATATGAGAAGTCTGGATAAGAATACAAAAAAAAGTAGAAAAGAATTCTTTGCTTATAATAACAATAGAAGGAAAGGTATGAATCACATTGGCCCACCAGACATGAATAGCATAACCATTGATGATTCTGTTCAGGTTGCCAACAAGCTAACAAATATTTTACATCTACAGTTACTCATGAACTTTTTAGGGGTGGGAATACCAGAAGCAAACCAAGTTACAACTGGGAGTTAAATGATTGTAGGATAACTGAAAAGAAATTGTTGAACTTAAAAGGAACTTTAAATGGAGTTAAAGCTTTTGACATTCCACATGACAGATAGCATACAAATCAGAGTAATGTGGCATTAGAGGCAAATTATTGCTAAATATAAAGGGATGGTTGAGCGGGAGAAGACAGAGAGTTGTTATCAATGGGTGATATTCTTGGACTACTGTTACTAGTGGAGTTCCCCAGCATGGAATACACTTAAATAGAAAGGGTGCAAGAATATTTGCTGATGCTATCGAGGCAGAGTTAGGTGAGTCAGAAAACTGCTAGCTTGGGGGGGATACAAGGACTAATTGATTAACAGTAGCCACTGGCAGAGATGAAAGTGATTCTTGCACCGCTTCTATTGATATGCAAATCAGAGTACAGATTTGCATATCAATAGAACTGCAATTGAGAAGCAGTCTGGAAAGCAAGGCAATGGGAATTTACAGGACTGCTGGGAGTCATAGTGGAACAAGTAAATACATGGGCTGTGTTATGGTAACTAAGAGTAGAAACAGGTGCATGTATACTTGCATGTACACCAATGCTAGAAGTATAGTTAATACATTTGATGAGTTTGAAGTGCTAGTCAAGACATCAAAGGCAGATATTGTTGGGATATCAGAGACATGGTGTCACACGGACATATAAGCACTGCAGAATTGGAATTTTGGGGGGAGTACAATGTGTACAGGGCTTAGAGGGGAACAGGTATCCTGTGTGTTATCAGAAACTCAGCCTAAAACACTGATGGATCCAATCTCTCTCTATTACAGAAGATTTAGGAGAAGTCCGGTTGGCCTGCCTCCCTAAAATCCACTCATGCACACCTTCTCGATGGTAAACCCTGTTACGTCACTTAGGTGGCAACGAACATGTAGAGTGGTTCTCTTCAAGACGCCTGGTCAACGTGAAGAGGAAAAGACCAAACCCTCCAGCATATGACAGCACGACAAAACAAATGGCCCTCAGTCCCCAGTGGCTTTCACTCCCCCTCTTACAGCAGCGAGAGGATCAGAGTGGATGCAGAGGGTGCTAAGAATCACTGGGTACGACAGGCTGCCACGCACAGAAACTGAACTTGGCCTGTTATAACGTAAGATCACTCATCGGTGAAGACAGGATATTAGAGCTGGAAAAGGAATTAGAAAATGTGAATTGGAATATCATCGGTTTGGCTGAAACAAGAAGAAGAAATGAATCACTTATAAGTTTATCAAGTGGAAATCTGCTGTACACCAATGGAAACAGTGAAAGGAGTGAAGGTGGAGTTGGATTTCTGGTCCATGAAGATTTTAAAAACATTTTGGAAGTCAAAAGTACATCACCAAGGGTGTCAAGACTAATACTAAAGATTTCTAAGAGGTACAAGCTAAAGATTATAATGATTTATGCACCAACATCGAGCCATGATGATGAAGAGGTTGAAGAAATGTACACCGAAATTGAGAGTCTTCTAGATGAGCAGAAAATACACTACACTAATATTATGGGAGACTTCAATGCTAAGGTTGGAAAAAGACAAAACAGCGCAGAAAGGGGAACTATAGGAAATTTTGGAATTGGTGAAAGAAATGAAAGAGGTGAAAGACTTGTGGAATTTGCAGAATCTCAAGGATTGTCAGTAATGAACACTTTTTTCAAGAAAAGGGTGAACAGAAAGTGGACATGGAAAAATCCAAATGGATTAATAACTAATGAAATCGACTTCATCCTCACTAACAGAAGATATATTGTGAACGATGTTACCGTCCTGAATAAGGTAAATGTTGGAAGTGATCACAAAATGGCAAGATGTACACTTGATATAGATGTAGGAAAGAAAAAAAACTGACTCGAGTAAATAATACAAAGGTCTTTGAGATAACAGAAGAGGAGAAAAAGCAGTATGTACTGGAACTTAAGAACAAGTTTGAGCTTCTGCAGACTGCTCAGGACCCAGATATCGACGAGGAATATTACAACTTTCTGAAAGTGATAAAGCCCAAGAAACCTATAGGGAAAAAGAAATCCAAAGAAGAAAAAATTAGTCAAGAAACACTTGTTATGATGAACTGTAGGCAAAAAATGAAGAGCAAGATAAACACTGACAAGGAAAAAAATTGAGTATACTGAGTTATGCAAAGCCATTAGAAAGAGACTCAGAGAGGACATAAGAAGATTTAACACAAGAAAAGTAGAATAAGCATTAAGGGAAAACAAAGGATTTAAATCAGCAGCCACGAGCACGGAAAGACAAATGATACTGAAACTGAAGAATAGCGATGGTGTACTTATAAACAGCAGAGAAGGCATAATTCAAATAGCAGAAGACTACTATAGAGAATTATACAAGGAGCGAGGGAATAATGCCAGCAGTGGGGAAGATGGATTGCAAATTAGCAACACATATGACATACCCGATATTCTTCCTGATGAGGTAGAACATGCATTGAATAAAATGAAGCATCAAAAAGCCTCGGGGGAAGATGAAGTTACTGTAGAGTTGTTAAAATTGGGAGGAAGAGACATAATACAAAAACTGGCAAGGCTCTTCACAAAGTGCATTAGAAAAGGTGTGACGCCTAAGCAGTGGAATAATGCAATCATAGTTTTGCTGCATAAGAAAGGAGATAAATCAGAAATTGGAAATTATAGACCAATTAGCTTGCTATCCCACATCTACAAGTTGTTCACAACAGTCATTACTAACAGATTAGAAAGAATACTTTGTGAGAATCAACCGAAAAAGCAAGCTGGCTTTAGGACAGGATTCTCAACTATGGATCACCTTCACGTAATATCACAGCTAATGGAGAAAGCAAATGAATATAAAACACCATTATGCCTGGCATTTGTGGATTATGAAAAGGCATTTGACTCCATACAGCATAAGGCAATGTTTCGGGCACTGGATAGACAAGGTATAGATACCCCACATATTATGATTTTGAAGAAAATATATGAGAGTGCTACCTCCTTAATTAGACTAGACAAAGACAGTAGGAAATTTAAAATTGAGAAAGGAGTTCGACAAGGAGACACAATATCTCCGAAGCTGTTTACTGCTGCCCTTGAGGAAGCTTTCAGAAGATTAGACTGGTCGCAGAAAGGAGTCAATGTGAACAGAGAGTACCTAAACCATTTACAGATTACATTGTGGTCCTAAGCCACGATCCCAAAGAATAAGAGGAAAATCTTAATTAGTTATGCACAGTTAGTAAAGATTTTGGACTAAAGATGAATATGGCTAAAACAAAAGTAATGATGAACAAGTATGCCACAGAAAGGGAAATAATGATTGAAGGAGCAGTAATTGAAAAGGTGGAGTCATATACTTATCTGGAACACGTTATTAGCTGTAATAATGATAAATGGCTGGAAGTCAAGAGAAGAATAAATTTTGGATGGATAGCATTCAGGAAATATAGTCACATACTGAAGAGCAATATCCCAGTTTGTCTGAAACGTAAAATAATGAACCAGTGTATACTCCCCACCATGACTTATGGAAGTGAAACTTGGGCACTTACCAAAAGAATGGAAGAGAAGCTGAGAACTACACAGCGAAGAATGGAACAAATTATATTGGGAATCAGACTGTTAGATAAGGAGAGAAACACATGGATTAGGCAGCAAACTCAAGTAAAGGACTTTCTTATCAAAACTAAAGAACTAAAATGGTCTTGGGCAGGACACATAGCTCGAAGACATGATGACAGGTGGACTAAGAAAACAACAGAATGGTACCCAAGAGGAGCTAGAAGAAAACTTGGAAGACAAAGGTAGAGATGGATAGATGAAATTCATGAGTTTGTGAGTAGTAAATGGATGGCCACTGCTCAAAACAGAAGGAACTGGAAAGTTGCTGGAGAGGCCTTTATCCTACAGTGGATTGAAAATGGCTGATGATGATGAATGATGTGTACAGTAAGGATAGACAGGACAGGAAGGGAGGAGGGGTTATGCCTTTAGTTAAGCCTATAGTTAAGAAACACATGAAATCTAAGGAAGTGCATCCAATTGATGTTGGTGGAAAATGCAATGTTGAGTCTGTCTGGTGTGACATAACTGAGAGTAAAGTGGAGGAGAAATTGTTGAAGATAAACATAAGAAACGCACCTGGGGTGGATGGAATCTATCCAGTTATATTAAAGGAGGCAGCAACGGAAGTAAGCAAACCTTTAGCCATAATTATAGAGCTTCCTTGGACTCAGTGGAGGTATCCATGGACTGGAGATGTGCAAATGTGACCTCAATCCACAAGAGCAGGATCAAAGGGAGACACAGATATTTACAAACCTGTTAGTTTAACTTCTGTTTCAGGGAAATTAATGGAGGCACTGGTTAAAGAAGCACTGCAGGATCATCTAGACAAGACTTGAGTTTTAGCTCAGACACAGCATGGACTTGTTAAGGGGAAGTCTTGTCTGACCAATTTCATTGTATACTATGATGTAGTCACAAAGGAACTAGATGCAAAGAATAATTTTGATGATCTTAGAAAGGCTTTTGATACTGTTGCACATGGAAGACTGCTGCTCAAATTGGAGCAGTGTGGCACTGGAGGCAAATTGCTGCTAAGGATAAAGGAATGGTTTAGTCGGAGAAGACAGGAGCGGTAATCAATGAACACTGCTCTTCGTGGACTAATGTTATTTGTGGAGTCCTCAAGGGTTCAGCGTTGGGTCCATTGTTGTTTTCTGTATTTATAAATGATATTGATGATGGTATATCGAGCTTAATGTCCAAGTTTGCAGACGATACGAAGGTTGGCAGGGTTGTTAATGACAGTACACTGCTGCAGCAGGATCTGGAAAGGGTTAGCAGATGGGCTGAGAGGTGGCAACTGAAATTTAACATTAACAAATGGGAAGCAGTAACCCAGAGTAACGTATCAACTGTGTGGTGCTACACTGTCTGACACTGGACAAGGACCTGCGGGTAATTTTGCAGGCAGATATGAAGTTTTCTGAGCAGTGCAGACGGTCTTCAAGAGTAGCTCATGGTGTCTTGTCAGTGATATAAATCTGATTATTCCCTTGTATAAGGCAATGGTCAGGCCACATCTTGAAGAATGTATACATGTGTGGAGGTCTCATTTTAAGAAGGATGTAGAGCTGTTAGAAAGAGTATAGAGAAGGGCAACAAGATTAGTGAATGGAACAAAGGGTTGCTCTTACGAAGAAAGGCTTAAATTTTGCAAATTACAGTGTCTATTACAGTGTTACAGAAACTAGGCATCTGTGAGGTGATTGAGATGTATAAAGCCTTGAATGGTTTGAGCATGCTCAGTGCTGATGGGATTCTTCCTCTTGCTCAGAATACTCGCCTGAGAGGGCATAAATTCAAATTGAGGAAAAACAGTGGTAGGATAGACCTGCGGAAGTTTGCCTTTATCCAGCGGGTGGTTGATTGCTGGAACAAACTTCCATCTGTTGTAGAAGTTTATAGCTTAAACAGATTCTGAAAAGGGTGTGTGTGCTTTTTTTTTTTTTTTTTTTGGCTGATGCTATATAAGCTTGCTTTCTTGCATCATGTGCCTTTTCTAATGCTAATGCATTCAATGCTGGGCTCGTCATTGTTTTCAATATTTATTAATGATACTGATAAAGACAGATCAAGCTTATTGTCCAAGTTTGTAGATAATACAAAGTTGTATTATTAAAAATTGTATTAATGACAAAAATCAGTACTACCAGAAGATCCAGAAAAATTAGGCAGGTGTGCTGTGAAGTGGCAATTGATATTTAACATAAATAAATGCAAGTTGCTGCATATGGGCAGCAGTAATCCCAGAATAACATACCAATTATGTGGTACCACACTCAAGGTGAGAATGAAAGAATTAGAGGTACAGTGTGACATGAACTTTTTTGAGCTATGCAGATAGGCTGCTAGGACAGCTCCTGGAGCTAAGTCAATACAAAGTGTGGCAATTGGAAAATGAGACTGATGTTATGAGTGCTGGTTCTGCCATCTACCAGAAGTAAGCATGAAATGAAAGAGTGATTGTTCCTCGAGCACTGCAGTCAAGGTCAGCAGAAATTGTCATCATTTCAGAAAGTAGTGTGAGCTGAACAGCACATTTCTCCTGTGTCTATGATGTGGAGGAACAACGGACAACAAAGAGCAAACATCAAGTTTTGCATTTGACTGGGCAAAAGTGCCGCAGAAATATTTCAAATGATGAAGCAAGTGTATAGAGAGGATTGTCTGTCTCGTGCACGTGTGTTCAAGTGGCATAAATGTTTCACCCATGGAAGAGAATCATTGGAAGACAACAAACATCTTGGATGGCAAAAAAGTTCTAACATCATTATTGATTGAAAATGTGCAGAAAATCATTACCAATGACCGTTATGCAAAGATCCGAATGATTTCAGAAGCTGTGTATTAATAAAGAAACTATTTGACAAATAATAACCCAGGATGTGAAGCAAACAATGGTCGTTGTGACATTTTGTTGACCCTCATTAACAGAGGGTCAACAACAGGTGTCAATTGAACACTGCAGAGAACTCACCGAGGCTTCTGAAAGCACACCCAATTTCCTGAATTCGAACGAGATGTGGTGTTTTCAATATGACCTTGAAACGAAGTGCAGAGTGGAAGTCAACAAACTCTCCCAAAGCCAAAAAAGTTTGTCAAGAATGGTCAAAAATCAAAACCATGCTAATTGCATTCTACAATAGCAAGGGAATTCTGTACAGAGTTCATGCTCAATGGCCAGTTACTGTTGCCTGTTATCTGGACATTTTGAAATGTTTGTTGCAGAGGAACCACAGTGTGCAGCCTCAATATGGAAAAGATGACATTTGGTTCCTCCTGCACAACAATGCACCAAGACAAAGGCTTGCATTGTTTGGGAGTTTTTGGCTAGCAAAAAAGTCTGTGCACTGTCGAACCCACCACATTTACCATACTTAGCCCTATGTGACTTCTTTTTGTTTCTGAAGCTCAAGGCACCACTGAGAGGCTGTTATTTTATTATTATTATTGTTATTATTATCAGCTATATGGTGCAAGGAAGCCCAAGGCTTATGCTGCACCAGCCAAAAAAAATTCCCAAGTTACCCCGAGTGAGTGAGTGAGTGAGTGAGTGAGAGAGAGAGAGAGAGAGAGTCAGAAATAAAGGAGTCAAGAGTATGGTGAATGGTGATATCCAGCTCAGGACCCTGGGTGTGTCAAGTCCCTGGGGTTTCGATGATGTCAACACCATTCAAAGAAGTGTGATGAGAATGTTGAACAGTATACCAGTCGTGGCCTCTCATCAATCGTTCCAGTCACTTCGTGATCGTTGCATGCAGTATGTGGAAGTTACTTTGAATAAATCAAAGTTAGTTTACTTATACATAGGATCATTATTTTTTTCTAGCATCAGGTTTGTTTTCCTATTGCTGCATTGTGTATACAGGATTTTGCTAGCAAGGAAAAGGAAGTGATTATCCATTGTGTAAACCAATAGCTTGGCCACTTCTTAAGTGCTACATACACATCTGTAAGTCTCGTTTTAGGAAGGATGTGTTTTTATCAGGTGTAGAGAAGGGCAAGATTATTGAAGGGAACAACAGGGTACTCTTACCAAGAAAGGCTTCAGTTCTGTAAACTGCAGCATCTGGAAATCAGGCACCCACCTGCAAGATCTGATTGAGGTGTTTAAGGCTTTAGTGGATTCACTAAATGCTGATTGCATCTTTACTCTTTCTTGTTCAATGCATATAAGGAAGACAAACTTAAATTGAAAAAGGATGGCCGCAAGATACATGTGTGAAAATTTGCTTTCAGCCAAAGCGTAACTGAATATTGGAGCAAACTATCATCTGGTATCATATCAGTGGTAGTTTGAATAAATTTAAGGAAGAATTAGACAAATTATTAGAGGATATAGACAGATGAGCTGGCATTTTACTAAATTGGTCCTTGAGGTTGTCACAGACATTCTCTCAGATATGCCAGACAAGCTGTACTTGCTACCTGGGAGTCTAAAATGCTGATGGAATTGAGATTCGGGCGACACTCAAGTCAAGTGGACCCAATTTCGGCGAAGTCCGGACGGTCTGTGACAGCCAAATCCTCTGCTTGCACCTTCACGATGGTGGGACTGTTAGTAATCCTGGGTATAACCTCCATATACAAGTACATGGTGGGTGACCACCTAGGTGTGAACCAACGTAAGCAGGGATCGAGGTGTGGCGCCCACACCACATGGAGGAACGCCGCCCCTCTATGTTACCAGGCAATACTAGGTGGTAGATGACTCTCATCAACCAGTGAAATACCACCACTATGATTATTGGAAGGCTTGAAGTGGTGAAACCCATGTTTAGTTTCTAGAGCTAAGTTCCGGTCAACCCTTCCCTATCTCTTCCATCATGCAGTATGATTGATGACTTTTGAGGTTATGATGAACGTTGTGGTGAGATCCAATATTCCTTACATTTCGAGGGTACTGCTCTAAAACGGTGTTCGCAGGCCAGCCGCTAGTTAGTACACCGGACCGAACCTATTGGTAACTCTCTAGGAGGCTTCCGGATCAGCTAGTGTATAATCTTGCTACCTCTACTCTGCCAGATAGTGACTGGAGGGAGTCCAAGTAGTGTGTAAGTGGGGAGCATTGTCGAGGCCACGTTATGTCAAGGATCTGAGTATATTCTTACCACATGTACGCCATATCCAAAAATTTCATTACTTCATACAGCATGTCCCACCCACTTTTTCTTACTATTGAATACACCATGAATTGTCAAAATAATAGAGCAAGCTTATCTGCGAAAAGATCTAAACCTCCCAAGCACTTCCTAATTCATTTCTCAAATATACGTGGTCTCAATTCTAATCTCAACGATGTCCATTTCCACTTGCAGTCTACCAAACCCCGTGTACTTTTTCTGACAGAATCTCAGTTATCGGTTGATTCAACTACTGCTCATCTCAGATGCCCAAATTATTCACTGTATGATTCCTTTCGCCTAAAAGGTGGTACTTGTGCATATGTCCGTTCTGATATTCCCTGTCAGAGACTTGGCAATTTGGAATCTCCTCTCTTTGATCTTCTCTGGCTTAAAATCTCTCTACCTCATTGTGTCAAATTCATCTGTTGTCTCTACCATTCTCCCAACTCCACCAATCACTTGGAGCTCTTTGACTTCCTCTCGTTGGAACTTGACTTTCTGCAGTCCAACTTTCCTAACAGTGAGGTAATTTTCCTTGGTGATTTTAATGTTCACAACTCCAGCTGGCTTCCGTTTTCTAGTCACACCGACCCAGCAGGTCGAGATGCTGAGGCTTTTGCAATTACTAATGACCTAGCACAGATTGTTCATTTACCTACAAGAATACTGGATAATCCTAATCATACAGCCAATATGCTTGATCTTTTTCTCACAAACAACCCTTCTCAGTACACGGTCGAAGTGAGAGGTCCTTTAGGCACTTCAGATCACAACTTGGTTATTGTCTCTTCTCCAATGGAACCTTTATCTCACGGCTATTCCCAACCTCGTGTTGTTTGGCATTACAAGAATGCAAAATGGGATAACCTGCGAGACTTCTTTTCCTTGGTCAGATTACTGTTTCAAAACGTCTGATGCAATGTTTGCTCAGATCGTGTCAGTGAAATTATTCTTGCAGGAATGGAATCCTTTATCCGACACTCCACTTTAAAATCTCGCCCTTTATCTAAACCTCGGTTTTCCAATAAATGTGCTAAGGCTGTCCAAGAGAAGAATGTTGCATATCGTAATTGGCTTGTTTCTAATTCTTCAGTTTCATTTTCTGCCTACACCAAAGCTTGCAACAATTGTAAAGCAGTTATTAATCAGTCCAAACTAGAGTTTGAACAGGCTAAGAGTAGAAAACTTGCTTCTTGCCCTAATGTTAGCCGAGCATTCTGGTCTCTTGCCAAAGCCATTGGCCGCAACTTTTGCCCATCTCTGCTCCCACCTCTGTCCAAACTAGATGGTTCTGTTGTCACTTCAGCCAAGGATAAAGCTGACCTGCTAGCATCCCATTTTTCTTCCAGCTCATGTATTAATGATCTTGGTAAAACACCTCCCACCATTCCCAACAGGCTCCATTCAATGCCTCATGTGGTCTTCCGTCAAAAGGATATCAGAAGGATTTTGATGAATCTTGATGCTAAGAAAGCACCAGGTCCTGATGGTATTTCTCTGCTTGTTCTCAAAACCTGTGCTCCTGGACTTACTCCTATTCTTTGCCGCCTTTTTTCACTTTCTTATTCCAAAGGTGTTTTTCCTTCTGCTTGGAAATTTGCTCATATCCAGCCAGTTCCTAAAAAGGGTGACAAATCTTTCCCATCCAATTATCGTCCCATTGCAATTACTTCAACTCTTTCTAAAGTAATGGAGAAATCAATTAACTGCCAACTCTTAAACTATCTAGAAACCTTTCGTCTGATCAACGATCACCAGTATGGATTCCGTCAGTGTCGATCCACTGGTGATATTCTGGCTTATGTTACCCATTTATGGACTAATTCAATGGAAAGGTTCGGTGAAACGCAAGTAGTTGCTCTTGACATCTCAAAGGCTTTTGATCGTGTTTGGCATAAAGATCTTCTAAACAAGCTTCCATCTTATGGTTTGCCAACTGTTTTTAGTAATTGGTTATCCAGTTTTCTCTCTGATTGCTCACTGAGGGTGATGGTAGATGGCTCTCTGTCTTCTAACTTCTCCACTAATGCCGGTGTCCCCCAAGGTTCAGTTCTTTCCCCCACTCTTTTCCTCTTGTATATCAATGACGATCTTCCATTGACTGGAAATTCTATCCATAGTTTTGCCGATGATAGCACATTGCATTCAACTTTCCATTTTGAGAAACCTTGTCCTGCCCAATCAGCTTCAACTTCTCAAAAATCTGCTACCAATTCCTTAAATGCCGATCTTCAGGTAATTCTCCAGTGGGGCAAAGACAACTTAGTTGATTTCAACCCTTCTAAAACTCAGTCTTGTCTTATATCTCGCAAAAAGGATTCTTCTGCTCCTATGCTTATCTTTAGTGACACTCCGATTTCTAGGCAAAAGGATTTATCTCTTTTGGGGATTACCCTGACTTCTAATCTCTCTTGGTACAAGCACATTACAAATATGGCTTCCTCTGCATCTAAAAAACTTGGTTTTCTCTTTCGCTCTCGGCGTTACTTTTCTTCCAAACAGCTGCTCACTCTGTATAAATCACAAATCCGCCCTGCCATGGAATATTGTTCCCACATCTGGGGTGGTGCCCCCAAAACCTCTCTCAGGCTTCTTGATTCCATTCAGAAGAGGGCAGTTAGGTTAATTAATGATTCATCTCTAACAGAGTCTCTCCACTCGCTGTCTCATAGACGCACTGTTTCTGCTGCATGCCTCTTCTACAGATACTTCCATGGGCACTGTTCTTCTGAATTGGCTTCTATAATTCCTGCTCTCTCTTTCAAAACAGTCCGAACACGTGCTGCCACCAGCCAACATCCATTTACTGTCCAACTTCAAACATACAGAAAACAACTTTTCATCTTCCTCATTTATTCATTCAACTGCCGTTTTCTGGAACAACCTTCCTTCATACGTATTTCCTGAAAATTACAATCTACAGAAGTTCAAGTCCAATGTCAACAAATATCTTCTTTCGTCTTCTCAACCTCCAACCCAAGCACGGTACTAAGTACTATAGGTTCTAATACCTCTCGTGTTTGGGGTTCACATAAAAAAAAAAAAATTATTAGATGCTCTATACTCCTGCTACAGGCACTACCTGTGAGTATTGATATTTATATTTGCATATTTTAAGTTCATTTTCACAGCCTAGCTTGCTTTACTAGTCAGAAATGGATTTTCTCACTGATTGCCATAGTATATTTTTTGACAGCATTTCTCAAACTGTGTTCTGTGAGATGTGAACAAGTGTTCCGCGAAAAATTGAAATTAATTATTGAAAAAATAAAATAAATACATTTTGCATATTTGTAGCGTACACCACTTTTGTATCATTATAATATTTAACATAATTTTTTTTCTGTTATTAATATACTGCTATAGACTAATAATCAAATAGACTGCGGAACACTTTATTTTGTGGGCTTTGCATAGAGAAGTATGCTTGAAAAAAGGAACTTTAAAACGAGAAGCAAAGTACTTATAGTAGTGCAACTGTGTTCAATGAAAACGAACACAATATTGCCACACTTCAAAGTGAGAATGAACAATTGCAGCCTTTTGTTCCCCAAAAATCCGAAGTAAAAAAACAGGAACCAACTAATAAAAGACCAAAACGAAAGTATAATGATAGTTATTTGAATTTCGGTTTTACATGTGTTGGAAATAAAGATGCTCCTGATGCAATAAATACAAATGGTACTGTGGTACCATTTGTATTTATTTGTATTCTTCAATTTAAATTTATGCCCCCTCAAGTGAATTATCTGATGAATAGTAAGGATGCTGTCAACATTTAGCCTACTTAATCCATGCAAAGCCTTAAACACTTTCACCAGATCTCCAATCAGGTAATTAGTTTTCATATACTACAATTTGCAGACTGAAGTCTTAATGATAAGATTACCCTTTTGTGTCCTCAACTAATCTTAATTCTCTTCTCTGAATCTGTTACAACAGACTCACATCCTTCCTGAAATGAGATTCTATACTTGTATGCAGTACTCAAGATGCAAGATGCTTAACAATGGAATAATTACTTCCTTATCCCTGCTGGCAAAATTCCTGTATATCATTTACAAAGCCCCACAAGCTCTCCTGGCAGGCCCATCTCTATGTGCTCAGAGAACTATGAGAGCATCTTTGGATTCATAAGAGGTGCCAATGGATTGGAGATTTACAAATATATCCCAAGTTCACAAAGGGGAGGTCACAGGGAGGCATGAGTAATTACAGACCTGTTAGCTTAACTTCTGTTCCAGGGAAAATAATGATGTGTCTCGTTAAAGAAGTAATGCAGGATCATCTAGACAGAATGCACTTATACTGTAGTCATAGCATGGATTTGTTAAGGGGCATTGTCTGACCATTCTGATTGGATATTATAATGCAGTAACAAATAAACTGGATGCAAAAAAAAAATAATTGTGACAGCATATACTTGGATTTCAGGAAAGCTTTTGATACCGTTGCACATATAAGACTGCTGTACAAATTGGAGCAGTGTGGCATTAAGGGCAAGTAATTGCTCTGGATAAATGGATGGTGAGTGAGAGAAGACAGAGAGTGGTTATTAATGGACACTGATCTTCATGGAAAAATGTTATTAGTGGAGTCTGCCAGGTTCAGTGATGGGGCCATCATTGTTTTATACATTTATTAATGATATTGATGAAGGTATATCCGGCTTAATACTAGTAGTAGTAGTAATGACAAATGATACAAGAAAGCAAGCTTATATAGAATCAGCCAAAAAGAGGGGGGGGGAACCTTACACAGTTCGTCCATTCGTACCCTCCAAGAATTTTTCTAGTTCTTTTTTGAATTCATTCAACCCATACACTTCCACAACAGATGGAAACCTGTTCCAACAATCAACCACCAGCTGGCTGAAGGAAAACTTCCACACATCTATTCTGCAACAATCCTTCAATTTGAATTTATACCCCCTAATGTATGTAGTCTCAGCAAGTGGAAGAATGCCATTAACATTCAGCTTACTCAATCCATTCAAGGCTTTAAGCACCTCAATCAGATCTCCCTGCAAGTGCCTAGTCTCCAGGCACTGCAATTTTCTGAATTGAAGCCTTTCTAGGAAAGAGTACTCTTTTGTTTCCTTCACCAGTCTGGTTGCACTTCTCTGCACCCACTCCAGCAGATCTACATCCTTCTCAAACTCAGGCCTAATGTGTATACAGTGCTCAAGATGCAGCTTAACCATGGCCTTATACAAAGGGATAATGACCTCCTTATCCCTGCTAGCAAAAGTGCCTGTATACCATTGACAAAACCCCATGAGCTGTCCTGGCAGCATATCTGCACTGCTCAGATAATTTCATGTCTGACTGCACAATTACCCCCAGGTCTTTTTCATTCTCCATTACCATGAGTGTAGTACCACACAGTTGATAAATTACTCTGGGCTTACTGCTACCCATATGCAGTACCTTGCATTTGTCATTGTTAAACTTCTACTACCATTTCTCAGGCCACCGTCCTAATTTTTCTAGATCTTGTTGCAGTAGCTCACCCTAATGACTGTTGTTAACCACCCTGCTAACCTTTGTATCATCTGTAAACGTAGTCGTTAAGCCTGATATACCTTCATCAGTATCATTAACAAATACTGAAAACAACAATGTGCCCAACGTTGAACCCTGAAGAATTTTTGCTGTTATGGGAATTTCATCAAGCATACATGTAAAATTTACTTATTTTTGCTGATTGCAATAAAGATATTATATAATAACATTAGTCCATGAAGAGCAGTGCCCACTGATAACCACTCACTGTTTTCTTTCACTTAATCATCCCTTTATCCACAGCAGTAACTTGCACTTAATGCCACTTTTCTCCAGTTTGTACAGCAGTCTTATATGCTTTGTATAGCAGTCTTACATGCAACAGTATCAAAAGCCTTCCTGAAATCCAATTATGTGATGAATGCAAAATTATTTTTTGCATCCAGTTCCTTGGTTGATGCATCATAGTAAACTACCAGATTGGTTAGACAAGACCACCTCATAACAAATCCATACTATGATTACAGTATAATTGCATGACTGTCCAGATGGTCCTGCATTACTTCTTTAACCAGTGATTTCATTATTTTCCCTTGAAAATATGTTAAGCTAACAGGTCTGTAATTACTCACATCACCTTTTGATCCCCCTCTATGAATTGGGGATACATTTGCACATTTCTGTCCATGGGGACCTCCGCTGAATCCAAGGATGCTCACATAATTATGGCTAAGGGTTTACTTACCTTCTTTGTTGTCTCTCTTGATATAAGTGGAGAGATTCCATCCACCCCAGGTGCTTTTTTTATGTCTATCTTGAACAATTTCTCTTCCACTTTCCTTTCAGTTATAACAAACTCATTTAGCTCCTCCTTAGAGTTTGATAAACTTCTGGCATCCCCTTCTCTAAAGAATTCCTCATGTCTTAATGTATATGCAAAATACCTATTCAATTTGTACACAACCTGAGCAGGGTCATCAACAATTAACCCATATTCAACAAGTGACCCAATGTGATTTAACCCCATCCTTCAACTATTATAAGTATAGAAATCTTTGCTGTTTTTCCTTGCATTCTTTGCCAGAGAATTCTCATAATCTGCCTTAGCTTGCCTAACCTCCTTTGGACTTAATTACAGAGTAATTTATATCTACCATAGGCTTCTTTATCACCTGATAATTTATATGCATCCCATGCACTTTTCTTCTGTGCCACGTGTCTCAATAGTTCATCTGACATCCATTTAGGTCTAAGCCTTGAACAGTATTTTTTCGTTGGTATGAAAAGTCTAGTAACTTCTTTGATTACTTGCCTGAATGGTTCCCAATTAGAATTTGTTGTTGGTAATACCATCATCAGTTGGTCCCACTGCACAGAATTTAAAAACTGTCTGAGGTCACTGTAGTCACCCTTATGAAAGCAAAAGCCTTTGACAGTAGTTATGTCTTTAATTAAATTTCACATAAGTGCACTGTGATTGCTGCCACCTAGTGGGTCTTTTTCCTGCAGATTCCTAACACCTGAAGAATCACTGCTGATAACCAGATCAATTGTAGCTTCTTCTTGTTGATTCTCTAATATGCTGAAAACAGTCAACTTGCTAGTGTGTGCGTGCGCGTGTGACCACCCACAAATTGCAGTCAACATCTGGAAAGTTAAAATCCTCCGTTATAAGACATTCTGATTTGCTGGCTTCTATTTCTCTGTATAATTGTTGGGTATACTCATTACAATCATTAAGCCTATAACACACTCCTACTCTCAATTTTGTTTTCCCAGGGCTTATATCACACCAAACTGACTCAACATTGTACTCGTCATCTATGACAACTGGATGCACTGCTTTAGATTTAATATGCTTCTTAACTAAGGGCATAACCCCTCCACCTCTCCTAGCCTGCCTGTCCTTCCTAGCATTTATCAATGTTAAACTTCAACAAATGGCAGTTGAAGTTTAACATTGATAAATGCAAAGTACTGCATATGGGTAACAGTAATCCCAGATTAATGCGCTAACTGTGTGGTACTACATTCAGGGTAGTAGAAAATAAAAAATATTATATAGCTGGGGATAATTGTGCATTCAGTTATTAAGTTCTCTGAGCAATGCAGACATTTAACCCCAGGGGCTCACATCTGATGAGTATGGGCTTGGCACACCCAGGGTCCTGAGCTGGATATCATCATTCTTCTCTTTCTTGGTGATTCCCTTTTGACTCTCACTCTCTCTCTCTCTCTCTCTCTCTCTCTCTCTCTCTCTCTCTCTCTCTCTCTCTCTCTCTCTCTCTCTCTCTCTCTCAGGGTAACTGGAATTTTATTTTGGCTGGTGCAGCATAAGCCTCAGGCTTCCTTGCACCATATAGCTAATAATAATGGATAGCTCATGGAGTTTTGTCTATGATATACAAGAACTTTGCTAGCAGAGACAAGAAAGTGATTATCTTGTTGTATAAGGAAATGGTTAGGCCACATCTTGAGTACTGAATATAGGTCTGGATGCCTCACTTTAGGAAAGATATGGATCTGCTGGAATGCATGCAGAGAAGGGCAATGAGATTGGTGAAGGAATTGAAAGGGTAGTCTTATCAAGACAGGCTTCAATTCTGCAAATTTCAGCATCTTAAGACTAGGCACTTGATTGAGGTTTTTAAGGATTTGAATGGATTGAGGTTTTTAAGGCTTTGAATGGATTGAGAAAGTTCAATGCTTATGTCATTCTTCCCCTTTCTCACACTTACATGAGGGGGCATAAATTCAAATTGAGGAAGAATGCTTGCAGGATAGATGTGAGGAGGTTTGCCTTCAGCCAGTGGGCGGTTGACTGTTGGAACAAATTTCCACATGGTGCTGTGAAGGTAGGCAGTTTGAATAAATTCAAGGAAAACCCAGACAAATTATGGGGTGGACAAGTGATGTGGAGTTTTTCTTTTTCTTTCTTGGTTGATGCTTTATAAGTTCACTTCCTTGCATCATATGCCACTAATAATAATAATTTTTATTTTATAATAATAACTTCATGTCTGACTGCATTACCCCAAGTCTTTTTTGTTCTCTACCATCTTGAGTGTGATAGCACACACACAGTTGGTATGTTATTTTGGGATTACTGATACCCATATGTTGTACCTTGCATTTGTTGATACTAAACTTCAATTGCCACTTTTCAGTCCACCTGCCTATTTTTCTAGATCTTACTGTAGTAGCATAACTTGATTACTGTCATTAATTGCCCTGCCAACTTTCTTGTGATTTGTAAACTTAGACATTAAACTTGATATGCCTTCATCAATATCATTAATAAATATTGAAAACAATTGGCCCAGCACTAAATCCTAGGTTGGGAGGAACTTCATTAATAACAATAGTCCAAGAAGAGCAGTGCCTATTGACAATCACTCTGTCTTCTCCCAATCAACTATCCCTTTATCCCTAGCAGTAACTTGTCCCTGATGCTGCCACACCACTCCAAGTTGCACAGCAGCCTCTCACATGGAGCTGTATCAAAAGGTTTCTAAAATCTAAGCATATGATATCAAAATTTTTTGTGAATCCAGTTCCTTTGTTACAATATCACAGTATCCAATCAGATTGGTAAGACAAGATCACACCAGAACAAATTCATGATATGGTTGACATATAACTGCATTCCTGTCTAGATGGTCTTGCATTGTTTCTTCAACGAGTGAATCTATTATTTGCCTATATTCATAATTAAAAACAATCAAGGCAACATTATTATTAATAATAATAATAATAATAATAATACAATACAATACAATTTTATTTATCAAGAGGATTCGTTTACAATAAATGAACTTGTTAAGAAAAGTAAATTTCTTGACAACAAGTTGTAGTTCTTCCTTTACAAGTTTTGTACAAATTTGTTATCTTACAGAAAAGACTATGAAGTTACTACACATAGTATATTCCACACTGTAAACAGAGGTAGTTTATCTGCATATCAATTCTAATCTACTGTGTCATTGAGTATCAAGAATTTTCTTATTAGGAATTTTAATTTGGAGATGGGATAACTTCTCCTGAGCCTGAAATCAACACTAGCCAGCAAGTTGTTTATTACATTCATTGTGTGCCTATCTCCAAATATGTTTAGTATCCTAGGGTGAGGCAAAGTAATTGCTTTTGGGTTCCTTAAATTATGTGAGACATTTCTTTGCAGATTCGACTCTTCAAAAATAGTGTTAAGATTTTTTAAGAATAGATTTAACTTTAGTTTTTGAACTGGATACAATATTTTATGTTTCAACAAAAATTGCCTTCTCTTATTCAGGTCATTCCAAGAGATTGCCTTCTCTTATTCAGGTCATTCCTTAATGAATAGGATTCTAAAAGTTTCAGAATCCTATTCATTAAGTTGTCTATTGCCCTTATTTCTGTTTTATTTGCTAGTGCCCATATATTTACTAAATAATTGAGTTGGGAGTCCACTAATGCATAATATAAGGTTACTTTTGTTCTAAGATTTAACTTATTCTTAATGTAGTAGAAAAAGTACACATAAAATCTCATTTTTTTGTACAAGTTTGTTATATGCATTATCCAACTTAGACTGTAGTCGATCCATAACCCAAGGTAACAATGATTTGAGACTTCTTCCACAGTTAGACATTTGCAATTCTGGAAATTCTGTTCATGTAGGCAATCATGTTTGTGCAATTTTATAGAGGGTTGAATGTCCAAGGTTTGATGAGGAGGCCTTATTACCAAAAATTTAGTTTTTTCAAAGCTGAGTGCTAATTTATTATCGTGCAGCCAAGATTGTAAATGTATTGCATCCTGTTGTAAATCATTCGCCATTTTTGTTAGGTCCTTTCCTATTGTATATAAGATTATATCATCTGCATAAATTTTTATAAGAGAAATAATAATAATAATAATAATAATAATAAAAAACAGCTTCAATATTGAGTTAATCTCTTAAAAGAAAGCACCAGCCAAGGCACTGCAAAGACAGGTTTACATGTCCAGACCAATGGTACTCACACCACCAAAGTTTCAAGACAAAAAGCAAATTTTAGACATGGACAACTGAGAAACCAGTATAAACTATCGAAGTCAGCCAAAAGAACATATCATCAAAAGGGAGAATAAAAAACAAAAACACAGAAAAAGTCAAAACAGTAACACAACCAAATCCAATCAAATAAATTTTGGATTAAAAACCTGCTTTCTTAAAGTCAATGGTTAACAATAGAAACCACCTCATTTGAGTAAAAAAACAGCTAAATGAAAAAAATACAGGTAAATGGCCATAATTAAAAATGTCAGCAGAACAAACAAAGTCAGAAATAAAGTAATTAGAATAAATTCTGTCCAAAAAAAACTAATCCTTGAGCAGGGGGAGGGGAAGGAAGAGAAGGAACTTCAAGTAAATTAAAGGTAGCTCATTTCTGAATAAAACAATATTTGACATAAACATCATATTCTCAGCAAAATTAAAATTACCCAATTACAGCAACATCAGAAAGACTGGAGATGCTAACAAACTAACCAAGTAATGACTGTACCAATTTAACAGTGATAGGAGTAAGGTAAACTAAAAAGATTATAAAACTTTTAAGAGAGAAAGAAAAAGAAGAGAAAAAAAAAGCAACTTTACTGCCAAGGCTTTACTGTTTACAACAATTAGGAAAGACTTAATATCAGAAATCAATTTTGAAAAAGAATGACAAACAAACAAAGCTTATTTTTAAATTAAAATCATGTAATTAAAATTACAGCCAAATCTGGAGAGATCACAGTCAGCAATAAAAGTTTTGAGCACATCCAAAAATCTCATAATACAATGAAACAAGTAAATCTATGTCTAAAGTTTATTTTTTAAACTTCTGACATTCTGGAAAAAGATGAGAAACAAGCACACTATAAGTGAGAAATGAGACAAATTTTTTTTTTTTTTTTTTTTTTTTTGATTTGGTAGTTGTTGGCGCATCGGCGTCTGTGGCCATATTGCACCTCCCAAGGTTTTTGTAGTACTTTGATCCAAGCCCGAGGCGGGAATCGAACCCGCGACCTTTGGGTTGCTGGGCAGGTACTTTACCCACTCGGCTAGCCCGGTCGGCAATGAGACAAATAACATTCATCAAATTAGCATTGGTAGAGAGAGGCATACAATGCAAGAAAGCAAGCTTATACAGCATCAACCTGAAAAAAAAAAAAAAAAAAACTTCCCACTTCACCCATCCATTAATTCCAAAAGTTTGTGAAGTTCTTCCTTGAATTTATTTAAGCTATCAACTTATATAAATTCACTGAATTTATTTAAGCTGTCAAATCCACAACAAAAGATGGAAGTTTGTTTCAGCAATCAACCACCAACTGGCTAAAGGCAATATCTGCCCAGCTACTCTACAACTATCTTTGCTCAATTTGAATTTATACCCAGTCAGGTGTATAATCTGAGCAAAAGGAAGAATCCCATCAGCATTGAGCATGCTCAAACCATTCAAGTGACTAGCACTCAAATCTTGCAGATGCCTAGTCTCTTCAATTTGCAGAACTTAAGCCTTTCTTGGTAAGAGCAACCCTTTGTTACCCTCATTAATCTCATTGCCCTTCTCTGTACTCATTCCAGCAGCTCTCCATTCTTCATAAACGAGGCCCCTCATTTTAGTCATTCATCCTTGAGTATGCAGTACTCAAGGATGGCCTCCCATTCCCTTATATAAACAAGGGGATAATCACCTCCTTATCCCCTTGTTTATATAAGGAGGTGATTATCCCTGTAATTCCTGTATATCATTACAAGACCCCATGAGCTGCTCTAGCAGCCTGTCTACACTGCTCAGAAAAAATTCTTATCTGACTGCATAAATACCCCAAGGTCTTTTTCATTCTACACCATGCTGAGTGCAATGCCGCAGGACTGGTACATTACTCTGCAGTTAATGCTACCCATATGCAGTACTTTGCATTTGTCGATGTTAAACTTTAGTTGCCACCTCTCAGCCCATCTACCTAACTTTCCTAGATTCTGTTGCAGTAGCATACTGTCATTAACAACACTGTCAACCTTCATATCATCTGAAAACTAGGACATTAAGCCTGATATATACCTTCATCAGTATCACTGATAAATATAGAAAACAACAATGGAACCAACACTGAACTCTGGCTGACTCCACTAATAACATTAGTCCACGAAGAGTAGTGTCCATTGATTACTACTCTGTCTTCTCCGACTCAACCTTTATTCGTAGCAGCAACTTGCCCTTAATGCCATAGTGCTCTAATTTGTACAGCAGTCATCCATGTGCAACAGCATCAAAAGCTTTCCTGAAATCCAACTATACAATATCAAAATTATTTTTTGCATCCAGCTCCTTTGTGATCACATCATAGTATCCAAACAAATTGGTCACACAAGACTTCCCCTTAACAAACCCATGTTGTGCCTGAACTATTACTGCAGTCCTGTCTAGGTGATCCTGTAATACCTCTTTAACTAGTGACTCCATTATTTTCCCAGGAACAGAAGTTATACTAACAGGTCTATAATTATTTGTGTGACCCTTTGAACCACCTTTGTGAATTGGGGATACATTTGCACATCTCCAGTCCATGGGGACCTTCCCTGAATCCAAGTATGATCCATAATTATGGATAAGGGTTTGCTTACTTTCTTTGTTGCCTCCTTTAATATAACTGGAAAGATCCCATCCACCTCAGGTGCTTTTCTTATGTTTAACTTCAACAATTTCTCTTTCACTTTACTCCCAGTTATTACAAAATCATTTAGCTCCCTGGTAGAGTTTTAAAAACTTCTGGCCTCTACTTCCCCACAGAATACCTCATCTGTGAATGCAGATGCAAAATACTCATTCAGTTTGTCAGCTACCTGATTTCTTTACATAACTAAAGAAATCTTTGCATACTTTGCCAAAGATTTCTCATACAGTAATCTGCCTTTGCTTGCCTAACCTCCTTTGTGACTTGATAACAGACTAGCACAGGATTCTGTGTTGCCTGATAATTTATATGCATTTCATGCATTTATGAAATGCATTTCATGCATTATGTCTATCATAGGATTCTGTTGCCTGATAATTTATATGCATTTCATGCATTTTTCTGCTCTGACATGTGTTTCATTAGTCAAATTCTAAATGCTTCCCATTTAGAATTTGCTGTTGGTAACATTATCAGTTATTCCCACTGTATAGAATTTAAAAGCTGTCTGAGACCACTGTAGTCACCTTTACAAAAGCAAAAACCCTTCCCATTACCCCTGATGGTAGTTGCATCTTTAAATGCAAATCCCACATCAGCACACTGTGGTCACTGCCAACAAGTGGTTCCTTTATCTGCTTATTCTTAATGCATGAATATGCATTAAGTAACTTCTATTACGTAAACCTCATTTGTAACAAATAATATATATTTGTGTAAATACACATACGTAATAAATTCCACAATATCAACAAAAGTGGATTTATTGTGCAATTTGTGGGGTAGATTCCATCTGCCCCAGGTGCCTTTTATTGTGGAGGAGAAATTGTTTAACTTCAACAATTTCTCCTCCACTTTGCTCTGTTATTACAAAATCACTTAGTTCCCTGTTAGAGTTTGATTAACATCTGGCATTCCCCTCCTTGAATAATTCCTCATGTGTGAGTAACTTGAATAACTCCTTATCTTATTAGTTATTGAAATAACCATATCTATGATGCATTCTCGGTTGTCATGTCAGTCCTGATCTATCACATAGGGGCATCCACAGTTCTGCTGCTGCTAACAAGCCATGCCAAAAATGCAAATATTTTGAGAATTTTCACAGGACTGATGCCTCTTTAAAGTAGTCACTGTGGTTCTGAATTCTTTTACTTTTAGATTTTTCTTCTTTAGTGGGTGTTTGCATTCACACAATGGGTTAAATGGAGTGGGAATTTCCTAAATTAATCTAAATTGAACTTGAGATAAAAAAAATTTCAAAATTGTTTTAGTAACAGAAATGTTAATTACACTTATGCGATGCACCATAAATTTCATAAAAATGAGTTTGAGAAAGTATCATTATAATGATAAGTTAATCTAATGTTATAAATGTATGTATAGATTAATCAAAACACTCACAGCATCTGTTGTAACCAAAACATGGCTTGGATTGGATGGCATAACTTGGAAGTCAAATGTCCGTAGTCCACTAGCCACAATATCTTTTCTACCAATAATTAATGAAAATTTCCATTATTATCATATTTTCAGGTAAAATAAATTTTCAGCAACTAATGAATAAATTTTTAAACTCCATGCAGGCACATACCAATTTTCTAATAAGGCTAGAAATGTGATGCATTGATAGAGCTTTATTGTCAATGTTTTCTAGTGCTGCCAGTTTTGAAAGTAGTAATGGGGGAACTTGAACACAGGCAGGATATGCTAAATGTGCTATAACACAAAAAATTACCCAATTTTTCAAAATGAATACATGATTAAATGACATGAACTGATTAGAAATCATTTCCATTGTAAGAAAATTTCAGTCCACACATTGTTTTTAAGCTTTGCTATTTTGATGCAAGTGGACCAAACAGCTTAATATTTTAAACGGAAAATGTGATGTACCTTAATTTTAAAATAATAATGCAATATTATATATACATATTATATATATATATATATAATATGTTATATACATAACAGTATATAACATATACTGTTATATAACATATAACAGTATATGTTATATGTTATATAACATATACTGTTATATAACAGTATTATATAACATATACTGTTTTGTATATGTTAACAGTATATGTTATATAATTTAACTATAATTTATATAATATAATATGGTTTTATATAATATATTTATATAATATATTTTATATAACTATATTTATATTATATAATATAGTTTATATAATATGTTATAACAGTATATGTTACATAATTTAACATAAAAAAATTACAAATTTGCAATTTATTTTAACAACCTCAAAATTACATATGAAACAGGCTTACAGGATCAACTTTCAATTCATTATGGTAAGTAAAAAATGGCAACAACAACCTGCTCATTTACATAATCAATACTTTTTGTTTGATACATATAGTTCTTTTCCTTATAATAGCATTAGCATTAGTTTGATTTTGATTTGGTTTAAGAATTCTTGGCGCAAGAGCTACTGCGGCTAAAATGCGCCTGTAAAATTTTATATTTTATATAATGGTTTTGTTTTAATTCGTATATTGCTGCTAATGATTTCCAAGAGTAACAGAGAATGACTATAGCTTGCTTTAGAAATAATATTTAGTTTTATATTTGATTGTAGTAATTTATTTTCTTGAGGAACTGAAAAACATCTGCTATATTTTTTCTATCTTCCAGTATGGTTTTGAGAGTGAGGGAGTGACGTTTGTTTAGCTCTTTGAAGGAGTTTTGGCGCTCATCTGCAAAAGCTGGACAAGTAATCAGTACATGTTCTACTGTTTGTTGTATGTGACAGATAGGGCATAGAGGGGGATCCTCTCCTCGCAAAAGATAAGAGTGACTGAAATACGTGTGTCCTATCCTTAACCTAGCAAGTATCACTTCATCGCGTCTATTTTTCTGAATGCTGGATTTCCATGGTTGGAGTAATCTTTTAATCTGATGCAATTTGTTAGTGGTAAGTACTTGCCATTGCTGCTGCCAGTGATGTATCCCGCTGTGATCAATAACGTGTTTATAGTCTGAGAAAGGGATATATTCTGATGCAGAAATATTGTTGTTAGCTTCTTTGGCAGCTCTGTCTGCTTGTTCGTTTCCATGTATTCCGACATGGCTTGGGATCCAGCAAAATCTAATGTTATGATGTTGTTCAAGGAGTCTTGATATTTTGTATTGAATCTACTGTTGTAGAGGATGTTTGTTAGAGCTGATATTTTGTATTGCCATCATGGAACTACGGGAGTCAGTAAAAATTATGCTGTTTTGAAAACTTGAATGGTCGATTTCGTCTAGTGCTAACATAATGGCTTGCAGTTCTGCGGTATAAATGCTACAGTCTTTTGGAAGTTTTTGGGCCAATGTGATGTCAGAAAAGTAAACTGCCGCTCCCACATGAGAATCAGTTTTGGATCCATCTGTATATAGAAAGCAATGATCTGAAAATTGTGCCTTATAAGCAGCATGCAGCTGTTGATGGTTTATATGAGAAAGGATTTGTTTGCTCGAAATGTGGAAGGAGGAGTCACATAAAGGTTGTCTGATTATCCATGGTGGAGTAGACTGCTTCGTCAGCGGATTTATGCTATCTAGGTTAAGCTCTCTACTGAGAAGAAGGTTTTTTAATCTCACATTCGCAGGTTTATTGATTCTTTGTTGTTGCTGATAATGTTGTTCCCATTCAGAAGCAAAAAGAGTTTTCTGTAGAGGGTGCTCTGGTAAGGATTTTATTTTAGCTGCATAAGAGAGTAATTGATTTTGTCTTCTGATTTGCAGAGGAGGTTCTTGAGCTTCGGCGTACAGGCTCTGCACGGGTGAGGTGCGGAAAGCTCCAAGGGCTCAACGTAGTGCGCAGTGATGTACCGGGTCGAGCCATCTCAGGGCACTAGGTCTTGCCGAGTCATAGACTGGGGCACCATAGTCTAGCTTAGACCGAATGAGAAGGCGATATAAACATAGTAGGATTGTCCTGTCTGCTCCCCAGGATATAGCGGATAGGACCTTCAAGATGTTCATTTTCTTCAAACAGTGGACTCTTATGTGACTGATATGCTCTAGGAAAGTCAGTTTTTTGTCAAAAACTAATCCTAAGAAACGGACACTATTTTTAACTGGGATGATCTGTTCTTTCAGCCAGAGTTCTGGGTCAGGATGGAGATTCCTTTTTCAGCAGAAATGTATACATGCAGTCTTTTGTACCGATATTCTATATCCATTTCTTTCCGTCCATTTTATGACTCTGTTAATGGCTACTTGCAATTGCCGTTCTATTGTCCTCATATGCTGCGCTTGATAAGAAATGCTGAAATCATCAGCATAAACTGTTGTAAAGATATTGTTGGGGATTTGTTCTATTATTGTGCTGAAGTGGACTGCAAAAAGTGTGGCACTAAGTACAGATCCTTGAGGGACCCCTTCTTCTTGATAAAATATATTGGAAAGTGTATTGTTCATTCGAACTTGGAAGGTCCGATTCTTAAGGAAATTGTATATGTAGAGGGGTAGATGTCCTCTAAGGCCAAGTTGATGTAACCTTTTAAGCATACCATATCGCCACGTGGTATCATATGTCTTTTGGATATCAAAATTAACCATGACTTGGTGTTGTTTCCTGAGAAAAGCATTTCTTACTTGATTTTCCAGTTGTATAAGTACATCCAAGGTACAGCGATATTTTCTAAAGCCAAATTGTTCTGGGTTGAGAAGATTATTATTTTCTAGATACCATGTTAGTCTATTGTTGACCATTTTCTCTAAGATCTTGCCTAAGCAGCTAGTCAAAGCTATGGGACGGTAGTTCTGTGGGTCTGAGAGATCTTTTCCCTGTTTTGGGAAAGCTAGTATTATTGAGTGGTGCCATTTGTTTGGGAAAGAATTTTCAAGGTATATTTTGTTGTATAGATCTAACAGGGCTAATTGGGACTGTTCATCTAATTGTTGTACCATTGCATAATGGATTTCATCAGGACCGACTGCGCTGTGTTTCACCTGTAGCAGAGTTTGTTTTAGTTCTGCTGCCGTGAGTGGCAAGTTGTATTGTTCACACTGATTGGTAGAAAAGTTTAATTTTATTTTTTCGGCCTCTTTCTTGTACGTTTTAAAAGCTGTGGGGTATGCACAATTAGCAGATGTATTCGAAAAATTTTCAGCAAGCACGCTGACTATATCTAAGGTGTTTGTAACCAACTGTCCCTTCCAATTTAGCAATGGAGAGTGGATTAATTGAGAATTGTTGGTCATCCTTCTGATTTTTTTCCAGATAAGTGTAGCTGGTGTGGAAATAGTTATAGTGGATGCAAATTTCATCTAAGCAGCTTTTTTGCTTATTTTTTGCGCTTTCCTGACCTTGGCTCTGGCTCTCTTGAATTGTATCAGATTTTCTGTTGTTGGATTTTTGCGAAAAAGGTTCCAGGCTCTATTTCTCTCTTTTTTAGCTTCCTGGCACTCTTTTTCCACCATGGTTTTGGATATATTCTGATGTTAGAAGATGTTTTAGGTATTGTCTTTTCCGCAGCTTGAAGCATACTATCAGTAACATAGGCTACTGATGTTTGTACTGATTCTCTTTTAATAATGTTGCGGTCTAGCTTGGCTAGTATCCTGAATGTTTCCCAATCTGCATCATATATTTTCCATCTGGGGTGCCTATTGGCCTGGCATGGCGTTTTTTCCATGATTTTCAAAATAATGGGGTAGTGGTCACTGCTCAATGGAGTCTCGTGCACGCTTCATTTAGTCATAGGGAACAGTGTTGGGGAACAGATTGATAAGTCTATTGCAGAACTGCTTTTTGATGGAAGGTGGAAATATGTGTGTGTGCCGTCATTTAAAATCATTAGGTTGTTCTCGACAATTAATTTTTCTATTTGCTTACCCTTCTGGTCTATTTTGTGATCGCCCCATAGTGGGTGATGTCCATTTAGGTCACCTAAGATGCAGAATGGAGGTAGTAGTTGAGTGATCAGCTCTTCGAAATCCTTAAATCGGAATTCTTGATTAGGGGGTAGATATACTGAGGCTATGGTAATATTGAAGCCTATTGCTAGATGGGCTGCAACTGCTTCTAATGGTGTGTTCAATGGTATTGTTTGGGAAGGGACATGTCTGTTAACTAGTATTGCAACTCCTGCTCTCGCTGTTCCATTCGTTATGCGATCCTTTCTATATGTGATATAATTTTTGATTATACTATTGTCCTGTGGTTTTAAATAGGTTTCTTGTAGGCAGATACTTAGTGGGTGGTACTGGGTGATGAGATCTATAACATCATTAGTGTTTGAGCGAAAACCTCGACCTTTCCTTCTTAATCTGATAATCGTATCTGTCATTTGGGGTTAGATGTTCCCTCGGATTGCTTCCTTGGGGCTGATTTATTTTTGTCTACCTTGGTTTTGTCTTTTTTTGAAAAATGGGGTCTACCTGTATCCATTTCTTCTTCAGTAAAGATTTCGAGAACTGGTTCCTCTCCTTGGTTTCTTGCATCCGTGTCCATTTGTTCTGCAATCTTTTTTCCTGTACTACCTATCTTTTCTTTGTTTGCTTTTCTTCTTACATTTTCTGAATTATCTGGTGGGAAAGATAAAGGAGTATTGATAATCTTTTCTTGTTTTTGTGATGGAGATGGTTTGTAAAACTCACGAACCCATTCTGAGATGGATTCTCCTGGGGGGATTGTAACATCCGTTTGTGTGCCACAACATTTTGAATTGGATAGTTTAATTTCCGGAGCCTTTTTGATTGTGGTAATCTGCGCATAAGAAGGTTTGTTTGCTATATTTATTGTAATTACCTTTTTAGCTTCCTGATATGAAACTCCATTTTCTGCTTTGTATTTTTGTATCATTTTTTCCTTCTTCCAAATTTCACACTCCCTTGAATATGCAGTATGATCTCCTTTACAATTTACACATTTATGGTTTCCAGCTGTGCAAGTAGAAGTGGCATGTTCTTGCGAACCACAGTTTCCACATGTTAATTTTCCTCTACATACTGTCTGTGAGTGACCAAACTTCTGACAGTTGAAACAACGGAGAGGATTCGGGATGTACGGTCTTATATTGCAGTGTAGATATCCAGCTTTTACTGATCTGGGTGATTTAGGCGTGTTGAAAGTGAGTATCAGATTCCTGGTGGGGGTGATTATCCCTTCTTTTTTAATTGTAATTCTTTTAACACTGATGACTCCTTGTTTCTGAAGTTCAATTGAATTTCCTCTTCGGGCACATTTAGAAGGTCCCATTCCGTAATGACACCTTTTGAATTATTTAATGTATTGTGCGGGGATACTATTACTGGTATTCCTGCAAAGGTTGTCATTTGTAATAATTTTTCTGAGTGTTTAGCATTGGCCGTTTCTACCAAAATGTCGCCTGATTTTAGTCTTTTAACTTGTTTTGGTGTGCCGACATAACTCTCAAGAGTCTTTTGTATGAGAAAGGGTGACAATTGTCCTACCGCTTTCTCAGTATTTGAGTGTACAATAATATATGTTGGAGAAATTAAAACTTGAGAGTCAGTTTTTAATCTCTTTGTGGAGACAGAGTCATTTCTATCGCCTTTTCTGATTGCCTTAGAGGTGTCTCCGAAAGAACTAGATTTCTCATATCTTGGATCAGTTCTCTTCGGGTCCGTTGACCCAGTGGATTCCTGGGTATTGGAGTCAGTTCGCTCCATTTCGCCCTGAAAGGGAGAGCTTTTCCCTTCCAGGTTACCGGCCCCGCTATGTGGAGGCAGGAGCAGTGCCACCCTGTGACCAAGCACTAGGTTAGTAATTAAGTTATAACAGAAAATAAAAGGGAAAGAGAAGGTTGCTTTCCTTCTTAATCTAGTAAAGTTGCTTTCTTTACTATGGATTATTTAATTGGGTGTTAATAAATGCTTTAAATAAGGAAACGATTTCTACATCAAGAAAGAGCGCTAATTCAGAGCAAAAATTCACTTGATCACAGAATCGCTTGGCACTTGGGGCCATTAGCATTAGTAGAGGCATATGAAGCAAGAAAGCAAGCTTATGGAGCATCAGCCAAAAAAAAAAGAAAAAACCTGCTCCAATTTCACCTCTCCGTTCATTCCAAATACCTGTCCAGCTCAGCCTTAAATTTATTTAGGCTATCAACTTCCACAACAAAATATGGAAGTCTGTTCCACCAATCAACTGCCCACCGGCTAAAGGCAAACTTCTGCACATCTATCCTACAACTGCTTTTCCTCAATTTGAATTTATGCCCTCTCAGATGATTATTCTAAGCAAGAGGAAGAATCCCAACAGCATTGAGCATACTCAAACCATTCAAGGCTTTATAAATCTCAATCAGATCACCTCGCAGGTGCCTAGTCTCCAGACACTGTAATCTGCATTAAGCCTTTCTTCATAAGAGCAACTCTTCATTCCATTCACTAATCTTGTTGCCCTTCTCTGTACTCATTTGAACAGCTCTACATTCTTCTTAAAATGAGGCCTCCAGACCTGTATACAGTATTCAAGGTGTGGCCTGACCATTGCCTTATACAAGGGGATAATCACCTACCTTTTTCCCGGCTAGAAAAATTCCTGTATATCATTGACAAGACACCATGAGCTACTCTTGCAGACCATCTGCACTGCTCAGAAAATTTCATATCTGACTGAACAATTACCACCAGGTCCTTTTCATTCAATGGCCTCCGTAGCCAAGTGGGCAGGAGTGGGAGTGCAGTAGCACACGCTCTTTGGGTAGACCGGGGTTCAAGCCCCTGTCTGCTGAATACGGTCGATCTACCAACCCGCACTGGACCAGTGTGGCAGATTATGGTCCATTTTTCCCTCAGCATGAATTGTTGAGGAGGCTTCCATCCTGCAGTGGGTTGATAATGGCTGCACTTTACTTTTTTTTTTTTTTTTTACCTTTTCATTCTCTATCACTGTCAGTGTAGTACCACAGAGTTGATACGTTACTCTGGGGTTACTGCTTCCCATATTTAGTACTTTACATTTGTCAATGTTAAATTTCATTTCCTATCTCTCAGCCCATCTGCTCAACTTTTCTAGATCCTTTTGCAGCAGCATACTGTCATTAATGTCCTTAACAACCCTACCAACCTTATCATCTGCAAACTTGGACACTAAGCCTGATATACCATGATCAATATCATTTATAAATACAGAAAATAACAATGGACCCAACACCAAACCCTGAGGGACTCCACTAATAACATTAGTCCACGAAGAGGTGTCTATTGATTACCACTCTCTGTCTTCTCCCACTCAACTATCCCTTTACCCATAGCAACAATTTACCTCCAATGCCACACTGCTCCAATTTGTGCAGCAGTCTTCCATGTGCAACAGTATCATAAGTCTTTCTAAGATCCAAATATATGATATCAAAGTTATTCCCTGCATCCAGTCCCCTTGTGACCACATCATAGTATCCAATCCAATCAAGTCATCCCCTTAACAAAACCATGCTGTGTCCGAGCTATAACTAAGTCTTGTCTAGATGATCGTGCAATGCCTCCATTAATTTTCCTGGAACAGAAGTTAAACTAACAGGTCTATAATTACTTGTGTCAGCCTCTGATCCTCTTTTGTGAATTGGGGTCACATTTGCACATCTCCAGTCTATGGTTACCTCCCCTGAGTCCAAAGAAGCTCTCATAATTATGGCTAAGGGTTTGCTTACTTCCTTTGCTGCCTCCTCTAATATATTAATATAACTGGATAGATCCCATTCACCCCGGGCACTTTTTTATGTTTATCCTCAACAATTTCTCCTCCACTTTCCTCTCAGTTATTACAAAATCATCTACCTCACTGCCAGAGTTTACTTCACCTCTGGCATTCCCCTTCCTGTATAACTCCTCATGCGTGAATGTAGATGCAAAATACTCGTTTAGTTTGTTAGCCACCTGAGCAGGATCCTCAACTGTTGAACTATCAATATCCAGTGGACTAATCTGATTCATCCCTTTCCTCCTAGAGTTTACATGGGTAAAGAACTCTTTTCTGTTTTTCTTTGCATCCTTTGCCAAGGATTTCTCATAATCTGCCTTTGCCTGCCTAATCTCCTTTGTGACTTGGTTACAGACCAGCTTATATCTATCATAGGCTTCCATGTCACCCATTAATTTATATGTATCCCATGCATTTTTGTTCTCTGCCATATGTCTCATTAGGTCATCTCATTAGTTCATCCTTCCCTTTACCCCTGATGGTAGTTACCTCTTTGAGTAAATCCCACTACAGCACACTGTGATCACTGCCATCTAATACAGATTCTTGATGCATGAAGAATCACTACTGATAATCAGATTAAGAGTATTACTCCCTTTAGTTGTCTCCAGAACATGCTGATGTAGAAAACAATCATCCAATAAATCCACAAAAGCCTTGCTAGTGTGTGAGTGACCAACCCACAAATTCCAGTCAATATCTGGGAAATTAAAATCCCCCATTATAAGACTCTCTGATTTACTGGCCCACTCTATTTCCCTGTACAGTTTCTTATTATACTCATCAGAGTCATTAGGCCTATAGCACACTCCTACTCTCAAATTTGATCTCCCAATGCTTATATCACACCAAACTGACTCGACACTGCACTGTCCAGCGATGTCGACTGGCTTCACTTCCTTGGATATTATGTGTTTCTTAACTAATAGCATAACCCCTCCTCCCTTCCTATTCTGTCTGTCCTTTCTGTACACATTGTACTCCGCAAATTCCAGTTCTACATTCCTTATATCTGTGTGACACCATGTCTCTGATATCCCAACAATATCTGCCTTTGATGTTTTGAGCAATACCTCAAATTCATCAAATTTATTTACCAAACTCCTAGCATTGGTGTATACGCAAGTATACATACACCTGTTCCTATTCTTAGCTACCCTAACACAACCCATGTGTTTACTTGTACCACAATGACTCCCAGCAGTCTCTGAAATATCCTGCATCTTGTTTTCCAGGATGCTGCTCATTCCAATAGAAGCAGTGTAAGAATCACTTTCATCTCTGGCAGTGGCTACTGTTAATCTATTAGTCCTTGTATCCCCCCAAGCTAGCAGTTTTCCAACCCACCTAACACTGCCTTGATAGTACCAGCAAATATTCTTGCACCCTTTCTATTTAAGTGTATCCCATCCCTGTAGAAGCAGTCTCTCCTGATAAGAAGTACAGACCAGGCTGAAAAAAATTCTACCCATTGAGCCTTGCGCAATCTTTCCAGGGCCGAATTGATCGACAAAGCTCTTATCATATACTCCCTCCTATCGTGTCTGGGCAGAATTGCAGACACTTTCAAATTCAACCCTAATTCACGGCTTTTTTTTCAACAGTGACCTGTACTTGTTAAGTAATTCTGCCAGTCTCCTACTCTTAATATAGTTAATACAGTTTTCCGACCCACCTAACATTGCCTGAATAGTATCATCAATTCGGCTCTGGAAAGATTGAGTCTTGCACAATCTTTCCAGAGCCGAATTGATCGAGAAGGCTCTCATCATATATTCCCTCCTATCGTGTCTGGGCAGAGTTACAAACACTTTCAATTCAACCTTAATTCATGCCTTTTTTTCAACAGTTACTTGTACTTGTTAAGTAATTCCACCGGTCTCCTACTCTTAATATCATTAGAGCCAACGTATACAACAATATCACCTTTTGTGCCCTTAAAAGATGATATCTGCTCTATAATGTCATAAACCTTTGCCCCTGGCAGACATACCCTGGTCCTGTTCCACCTATCCTTTTTACATATCATGTGAATTGCATAATTAATGGAAATCATCACATGAAGTGAAACCATACTTCTCAAAAATAATTTTCTACAGAAAATAATGTTATCGAGACTAGGCTACATTTTAGATCAAACTTGAACTTATTTTTTCTCATGGAAAGGAATGGGATACACTTAAATAGAAATGGTACAAGGATATTTGCTGTTGCTATTAAGGCAGTGTTAGGTGGATAGGAAATTTGCTAGCCTGGGCGATAACAGACAGGTGAAATTGATTCTTGCACTGCTTCTATTACAATACACAGCAGCCTGGAAAGCAAGGCCAAGAATTTCAAGACTGGCTGGGGATCCTCACAGAATAGGCAACATGGGATGTTAGGATTACTAAGAGTAAAAGCATATATACTAATGCTAAGTATAGTAAATAAATTAGATAAGTTTCAAGTACTGATCAAATAATCAAATGCTGCCATTGTGAGAATATTAGAGTCATGGTGTCACTCAGGTGTAAAGGATTCAGAATCTGATTATGGGGTACAATATGTACAGAAAGGAGATATAGGACAATAGGGGGAGAAGTTATGCTTTTAGTTAAGAAGCACTCTAAGTCTAAGGCAGTGCATTCAGTGGACATGGCTGGCTAGTGCAATGTTGAGTAAGTTGTGTGACATAATCACTGGGTAAACAAAAATGAGGTTAGGAGTGTGCTGGAGGACTAATGACTGATATGAGCAGTCATACGTGAGAAGTATAACGAACAACTGTACGGACATATAGAGTGGGCCAGTGCAACAAAATAAGACTTATAATGGGGATTTTAACCATCCAGATATTGACTGCAGCTTCTGAGTTTGTCACTCACACAATATCAAGACTTTTGTGGATTTATTGCATGATTGCTTTTTTCACCAACTTGTCAGAGAGGCAACAAGAGAAAGCAGTATTCGTGAAAAGATTATCAGCAGTGAGTCTTCATGCATTAAGAATCTGCAAGTAAAAAACTCACTAGGTGGCAGTGATCACAGTGTATTGATGTGGGATTTACTTAAAGATATAACTACGGTGAAGGGAAGGGAATTTGTTTTCATAAAGTAACTACAGTGGTCTCAGATAGTTCTTAAATCCTATGGATCAGGAACAAATGATGAAGTTACCAACTGCAAACTCTAAATGAGAAACGTTTAGGGATGTTATCATAGAAGTTACCAGGCTTTTTATTGACTAGTAACTGTTTCAACTAAGAGACATTGTTCAGGGGACAGACTTAAATGGATGTCAGACAAACTGATGGGACTTATGGCAGTGAAGAAAAATGCATGAGATGCACATAAATTATCAGTTGATACAGATGCCTATCGTAAATATAAACTAGTCTGCAATCAAGTCACAAAGGTCATTTGGGCCTGCCTCCTTGTGGCGTGGACAGGTACTGGGAAGCAGCCGTCCTGGTGATCGCTGCTTCCTGGTAGCAAAGCAGCCAGAAACAGCTAAACAACACACACACACACACACACACACACACACATATATATACACTATGCAAACATCACACTACACTCATTTCTGGCCATTATACAGAGTCTTGTATATCATCACAGAGAACCATGGCAGAGATGAACTAACGTTTAGGGACCACCTTGCGTAAGACACAACGCATGTCCACACATGACCAATCTAATTGGATACTATGACACAGTAGCAAAGGAACTTAATGCAAAATATTTTGGTATCATATACTTAGATTTTGGAAAAAAATTTGATACTGTTGTACACAAAAGACTGCTATATAAATTGGAGCAGTGTGGCATTAAAGGCAAGTTGCTGTTGGGATGGCTGAGTGGCAGAAGACAGAGAGTGGTTATCAATAAGCACTGCTCTTCTTGGACTAATGTTATTAGGGGAAGTTCCCCAGGATGCAGTGCTGGGCTCATTGTTGTTTTCTATATTTATTAATGATACTGATTAAGGCATATTAGGTTAATGTGTAAGTTCACAGATGACACAAAGGTTGGCAAGGCAGTTAATTATAATAATAAAGGCAACAAGATCTAGATAAATAAGGTAGATTAGATGAAATATGGCAACTAAATTTTAATATTGACAAATGCACTTCATGCGGGAGAGCAGTAATCCAGGATTAATGTAAGAGCTGTGTAGTACCACACTTAGAGCAGTGAAGAATGAAAAATACCTGAGGGTAATTGTGCAATCAGATATAAAGTTCTCTGAGCAGTGTAGACAGGGTGCCAGGAGAGCTCATGGGGGTTTTGTGAATGATATGCAGAAATTTTGCCAGCAGGGATAAGGAGGTAATTATCCCATTGTATAAGGCAATAGTTATTCCACATCTTGAGTGGCAGTTCTGGAAGCCTCATTTTAGAAAGGGCGTGAATCTGTTGGGACAGGTGTAGAGGACAGTGACAAAATTGCTGAGGGAGTTATGATCCGGAAAGGCTTCAGTTTTTCAAATTGCAGCATCTGGATACTAGATCACACCTGCAAGGAGATCTGATTTAGGTGTTGATTTGGTTAGGGACGTGAATGGAGTGCATAAGCTTTTGGGGATTTATGTTAGCGTTAGCATTAGTAGAGGCATTTGATGCAAGAAAGCAAGCTTATGCAGCATCAGCCAAAAAAAAAAAAAAAAAAAACCCACTTCCACTTCACCCCTCTGTTCGTTCAAAATACCTGTCCAGCTGAGCCTTAAACTTATTTAGGCTATCAACCTCCACCACAAGGGATGGGAGTCTGTTCCACCAACCAACCACCCGCTGGCTAAAGGCAAATTTCCGCACGTCTATCCTACATCTGTCTTTCCTCAATTTGAATTTATGCCCTCTCAGGTGATTTTTCTGAGCTAGAGGAAGAATCCCATCAGCATTGAGCATGCTTAAACCATTCAAGGCTTTATACACCTCTATCAGATCACCTCGCTGGTGCCTAGTCTCCAGACACTGTAATTTGCAAAACTTAAGCCTTTCTTCGTAAGGGCACCCCTTTGTTCCATTCACTAATCTTGTTGCCCTTCTCTGTACTCGTTCCAGCAGCTCTACATCCTTCTTGAAATGAGGCCTCCAGACCTGTAGGTGTGGCCAGTACTCTAGGTGTGGCCTGACCATTGCCTTATACAATGGAATAATCACCTCCTTATCCCTGCTGGAAAAATTCCTGTATATCATTGACAATACTCCATGAGCTACTCTTGCAGCCTGTCTGCACTGCTCAGAGAACTTCATATCTGCCTGCACAACCACCCCCAAGTCCCTTTCATTCTCTACCACTGTCAGTGTAGTACCACAGAGTTGATACGTTGCTCTGGGGTTGCTGTTTCCCATGTGTAGTACTTTACATTTGTCAATGTTAAACTTCATTTGCCACCTCTCAGCCCATCTGCTCAACCTTTCCAGATCCTGTTCCAGCAGCATAGTGTCAGTAGTGTCCTTGACAACCCTGCCAATCTTTGTATCATCTGCAAACTTGGACATTAAGCTTGATATACCATCATCAATATCATTTATAAATACAGAAAACAATAATGGACCCAACACTGAGCCGTGAGGGACTCCACTAATAACATTAGTCCACGATGAGCAGTGTCCATTGATTACCACTCTGTCTTCTCCCCCTCAACCACCCCTTTATCCACAGCAGCAATTTGCCTCCAATGTCACACTGGTCCAATTTGTGTAGCAGTCTTCCATGTGCAACAGTATCAAAAGCCTTTCTAAGATCCAAGTATATAATATCAAAGTTATTCCCTGCATCCAGTTCTTTTGTGACTGCATCATAGTATCCAATCAAGTTGGTCGGGCAAGACTTCCCCTTAACAAAACCATGCTGTGTCTGAGCTATAACTGAAGTCTTGTCTAAATGATCCTGCAGTGCTTCTTTAACCAGTGCCTCCATTAATTTTCCTGGAACAGAAGTTAAGCTCACAGGTCTATAATTACTTGTGTCAGCCTTTGATCCTCCTTTGTGAATTGGGGTCACATTTGCACATTTCCAGTCTATGGGTACCTTCCCTGAGTCCAAGGAAGCTCTCATAACTATGGCTAAGGGTTTTCTTACTTCCTTTGCTGCCTCCTTTAATATAACTGGATAGATCCCATCCACCCCGGGTGCCTTTCTTGCGTTTATCTTCAACAGTTTCTCCTCCACTTTACTCCCAGTTATTTCAATATTCTGTAGCTTACTGCTAGAGTTGAATACACCTCTGGCATTCCCCTTGCTGAATAACTCCTCATGTGTGAATGTCGATGCAAAATATTCATTTAGTTTGTTAGCTACCTGAGCAGGATTATCAACAGTTGACCCATCAATATCAAGTGGACCAATCTGATTCATCCCCTTCCTTCTAGAGTTTACATAAGTAAAGAACTCTTTGCTGTTTTTCTTTGCATCCCTTGCCAAAGATTTCTCGTAATCTGCCTTCGCCTGCCTAACCTCCTTTGTAACTTGGTTGCATATCAACTTGTATCTATCATAGGCTTCTGTGTCATGTGTTAATTTGTAAGTATCCCATGCATTTTTCTTCTCTGCCATATGCCTCATTAGTCCATCTGACATCCATTTTGGCCTAAACCTTGAACAATATTTCTTAGTTGGTATGTAAAGCCTAGTAGCTTCCAAGATAAGTTCTTTGAATGCTTCCCATTTTGAATTTGCTGTTGGTAACATCATCAGTTGGTCCCACTGTATAGAATTTAAATACTGTCTCAGTCCATCGTAGTCGCCTTTACGGAAGCAATAATCCTTCCCTTTACCCCTAATGGTAGTTACCTCTTTGAGTAAATCCCACTTCAGCACACTGTGATCACTGCCACCTAGTGGTTCATTTATCTGCAGATTCTTAATGCATGAAGAATCACTGCTGATAATCAAATCAAGAGTATTCCTCCCTGTGGATGATTGTTTTTTGCACCAGCATGTATGAGACGCAACCAGAGGGAGTAACACTCTTGATCTGATTATCAGCAGTGATTATTCATGCATTAAGAATTTACAGATAAAGGTCAGGATGGATTTACAGATAAAGGTCAGGATGGATGTATGTGTGGAAATTTGCTTTCATCCAAAGGGTGTCTGATCATGGGAACAAACTTCATCTGGTGTTGCAGAGGTGGCTAGTTTGAATAAATTCAAGGAAGGACTAAATGAACTATTAGAGGAGAGTACAAATGAAATGTTTTTTTTTTTTTTTTTTTTGGCTGATGATGTACTACTAATAATCAGTGCCTTTTTATTTTATTTTTTTGTTAAAAAATAGGTGCCGGTACTTATTCTTTGCTATAAGGAAAAATTGAAGATTAAAAGAATATGAAAAGTAAACTTAAACATTATTTCCTGATATTGTTTTTTGGTAGTAATATTTTTGGAATAACAATGAATTAAGTTTATTTACACACAGTTTATTAGGCATAAATTCATTATACAAGTATATATTATATAATTGTATATGATATATATACCAATTTGGCCAAGCCATTCATATATACCAAGTATATATCAAATCAGCCCTGGAGAGATTGTGCAAGGCTCATGGAGAAGAATTTTTTTCAGTGTGGTCTGTGCTTATTAACAGGAGAGACTGCTTAGTTACTCTAAGCAGTCTCTCCTGTTAATAAGGAGGGAAAGCTTTTGATACTGTTCCACATGGAAGACTGCTGTACAAATTGGAGAGGTATGGCATCAAGGATAAGCTGCTACAATGGATAAAGGGATGGTTGAGTGGGAGACAACAGAGTGACAATCAATGGACACTGCTCTTTGTGGACAAATGTTATTAGTGGAGTTCCCAAGGGATCGGTGTTGGGCCCATTGTTGTTTTGCATATTTATTAATGATATTGATGAAGGTATATAAGGTTTAATGTCCAAGTTTGCAGATGATACAAAGGATGGCAGGGTTGTTAACGACAGAAATGACAGTATGCTATTCCAACTGGATCTAGATAAGTTGGAAAAATGGGCTGAGAAGTGGCAACTGGAGTTTAACATTGACAAATGCAAAGTACTGCATATGGGTAGCAATAACCAAAGAGAAACGTACCAATTGGGTGCACTCGGGGAAGTGGAAACTGAAAAAGACCTGGGGGTAATTGTGCAGCCAAATATGAAATTCGCTGAGCAGTGCAGACAGGCTGCCAGGGCAGGTCATGGAGTCTTGTCAATGATATATAGGAATTTTGCTACCAGGGACAGGGAGGTGATAATCCCGCTATACAAGGCAATGGTCAGGCCACACCTAGAGTACTGTGTACAAGTCTGGAGGCCTCATTTTAGGAAGGATGTAGAGTTGCTAGAACGAGAAAAGCAAAGAAAGGCAACAAGATTGGTGAGGGGAACAAAGGGGTGCTCTTACCAAGAATGGCTTAAGTTCTGCAAATTGCAGCACCTGGAGAGTAGGCACCTGCAAGGTGATCTGATTGAGATGTATAAGGCCTTGAATGGGTTGAGCAAGCTGAATGCTGATTGGATTCTTCTTCTTGCTCAAACTAAGAACCTGAGGGGTCACAGTTTCAAATTGTGGAAAGATAGTTGTAGAATAGATGTGCAGAAATTTCCCTTTAGCCAGCGAGTAGTTGATTGGTGGAACAGGCTTCCATATTTTATCTTTTGTTGTGGAAGCTAATAGCCTAAATAAATTTAAGGCTGAGCTGGACAGGCATTTGGAATGAATGGAGGGATGAAATGGGAGCTTTTTTTTGGCTGATGCTGCATAAGCTTGCTTTCTTGCATCGTATGCCTATGCTAATGCTAATGACAGGAGTAGAGGCATTAGCATTAGTAGAGGCATATGATGCATCTACTAATGCTAATAGCAGGAGTATAGTAATAAATTTGATGAATTTGAAGTGCTGGTTAAGACATCCAAGGTGGATACTGTTAGGATATCAGGCACATGGTGTCAGTCAGATAGTTTCCATAATGTGATGCAGAATTGGAATTTGGGGAGTACAATATGTACAAATAAGACAGACAAGATAGGAAGGGAGGAGGGATTATACTGTTAGTTAAGAAACACAAAAAATCTAAGGAAGTGCATCCAGTTGACAAAGATGGACAGTGCAATGATGAGTCAGTTTGGTGTGATATAATCACTGGGAAAGAAAAATGAGGGTAGGAATTTGTTGTATGCCTAATGACTCTGATGAGTATAATGAACAATTATACAGAGAAATAGAGTGGGCCAGCAAATCAGTCTTATAATGGGGGATTTTTACTTCCCAGATATTAACTGGAACTTGTGGATTGGTCACTCACACACACTAGCAAGATGTGGTCACAAAAGAGCTGGATGCAAAAAATAATTTTGTTATCATCTACTTGGATTTCAGGAAAGCTTTTCATACTGTTGTACATGGAAGACTACTGTACAAATTGGAGCAGTATGGCATTAAGGGCAAGTTGCTACAATGGATAAAAGGATGGTTGAATGGGAGAAGACAGAGAGCGGTAATCAATGAGCACAGCTCTTTGTGGACCAATGTTATTACTGGTGTCCCCCAGGGTTCAATATTGGACCCATCGTTGTTTTGTATATTTATCTAAGATGTTGACGAAGGTATATCAGTCAATGTACAAGTGTGCAGATGATACAAAGGTTGGCAGGGTTGTTAATGACAGTAAAGACAGTATGCTGCTGCAACAGGATCTAGAGAAGTTGGGCAGATGGGCCTGAGAGGTGGCAACCGAAGTTTAACATTGACAACTGTAAAGTACTGCACATGGGTAGCAGTAATCCCAGAGTAACATACCAACTGGGTGGTGTTAAACTCAGGGTAGTGGAGAATGAAAGAGACCTGGGGGTAATTGGCTGTCAGACGTGAAGTTTTCTGAAGTGCAGACAGACTGCTAGAGTAGGGCATGGGGTTTTTTCAATGATATACAGGAATTTTGTGAGCAGGGATAAGTAGGTGATTATTCCCTTGTATAAGGCAATGGCCAGGTCACACCTTGTGTACTGCATACAAGTCTGGAAACCTCATTTTAGGAAGGATGTAGAGTTGCTAGAACGAGTACAGAGAATGGTATCAAGACTGGTGAGGGGAACAAAGGGGTGCTTTTACGAAGAAAGGCTTAAATTTTGTTTGATGCTTTTGTTGGTGTGGCCACTCAGTGATAAAGCTCCTGCTTTAATCAAGAAAAATATTGGTACCAGTTAAAGTATGCCTACTGTTTACTATCAATGGGACCCTCAAGAGGAGAGAAGCAAGAAGATATAACCAGGAGCCGCTGAATGTAACCAGGTAACTATTTATTAGCATTTTGAATAATCAGCACCAAAATAACAATGTTAATGTATATGATATACTTCTAGACAGAACATATAAGGGCACCTAATTTGGTGGCTCTATTATTCCTGTAGTTTGTGGCTAGACAGAATGGCATGCAGCCCTGTTAATCCCATTGACCTAAATCCCTAGGAACACTTCTCCCTCTCACTCATTAAAGGGTAACACACCTCAAGACCTGAGCAGGTGTTCATATAGCTGCGACAACCCGAATATAGTCGACGTATCTTCTTCCAACCCTTTACGCTAAATAAGAACAAAACTGATACATATCTGTTTGAAGCCTCTCTACCCCCCCCCCCCACTACTAAGCTTACCTCTGCATGGAGCACTCCATTTAAAACCATCTACCGTTAATGCTTATTTGGAATGTTTCCGCCTAGGGAACACGCTCACAAGAGTGAAACAGCAATTAACTGAACCAACTTCCCTCACATGCATAATTTACTGTAACTTACTAATATCTTATGTCAGTCTCTGTGAAAATGAAGAATTCACAGCCCTGCAGCCAGTGCCCCAGAGCGATTAAAAACAATATCAATGATGAGTGGATTGTGATCCACTTATCAATGTCTAGTAAGCATTTGATGGATTCCTATCAAATTGCCAGTTCCAATACAATGGAGCCTCTGCTCACTATGATAATATCAGCGAATATCTATCATAGTATCAGTGAATTTTTATGCAATGTGTTAAGGAAAGGATCACCATATTTGCATTACTTTTACTCCCAAAACAAACATTCCTGTTATGGGTATTTCAATAATTTGCTTATTCATCTGAGGAGAAAATATTATCATGATGTGAAAACCTTGGGTAACTTTACACATGCTGCACTTCTGTTTCACACCTTCATTATGTAAGGTTGGCTCATCACAGGCCTGAGGGATTTCAATTGAGGATCTTGTTCCATGTATGTCAGAATTTTGGTTTTAGCAATATCAGGTTTGGATTATTATTATTGCATCTATTATTGCATTAGTAATTTTTGGAGGATCTGAACACTAATGCCATCGATGCTGCACATTGTTCCTGCTGTGTCAATGGTTGTCTTTTTTTTTAATCCAGAATTGAGCCAGTCTTAAACAGTATGTTCCCATTGCAATACTGCCATTTTACATAATAGGGTGCATCTTTGTTAAATCTCTGTTGCACTTCTCTTCTGATTTTTCCAATCTATGGATGTTCAAAAGCCATTATTCTATTTTACAGGAGCTTATGCTAGCTATCTCAAACAAAGAAGAATCTATGACAATCTACACTTCTCATTAACAATATCTAAACATACCATTTTAAAGAAAAAAAAAGTGAGCTAACAAGTCTTTCAAACCACTGAACAGAAAAAGGATGTTACATGCTATTTTTTTTATTTACTCTATAACTGAAGTGCCAAATATGGCAGTTAGTTTCATTCTCAGAAGTAAGCATTTATTTCTGCAAGTTTCCTACATGTAATTAGTGTCAGGAATATTAGATATATTTCATTGTTTCTAGTTGAGATGAAGTAGATGAAGGAAATTGCAAATCCATGGTAATAAGCCTTATAAAAAGTACTCTTATTTATAAAAATTTGCTCTAAATGTAGAAGAGGAATACAGTAGTTTAGTTGTTTACAAGTTTTATGTAATTGCTCTCATTAGCTTAACAAAATTTTCATTGTGCTGTCTTCTTAAAATACATTAATCAAATTTGTTAATAAAAACATTCATTTGAAACCTCTACCCGAAGGATCATGACCCACATTTTTCAAACCTCTGCAGTAGCTGGTTCTGCTTCCCCTCTGAGAGACTACTGTGCATGTTTAGTTATGCCATAACCTGTCATTTTATCCTTTTTATAGGACATTATTACGCCAGTTGCCATTAGCATCAGTTGCCCAATTTGGATATGCTAAAGCTGAAAATGGATAAATTTTCTGTAATTCGGATGTAGAAGTCAATGAAACTAATCATGTGATACATAAATAGGTGTAGAAGATATTAAAACATTTAAAAAAATGTAACAAGCTTCCCTGCTATCTTGGCAACTAAATGTTCACTTCTCCACTGGATAAATACTAAAGCTGGCTTTGAATGGCCCTACGCAAGAACTAAAATTATTTCTAACCTTGTTTATCTACAAGTGAAGGTGAGGTTAGCCTAACTTTTGCTTTACCTTTTCCATGCTCGTTAAGCAAAAATGTGTTTCCAGAACATGTGGTCCTGATGTGGTGATTTTATCAAATACACATTGCTGTGAATAGTGAGTTTCTGATGGCAGAATTCTTTCTGGAAATTTGAAGTTTTGTAAAATGTAACACTTTGAATGTAAATTTTTAAATATTGATTTGTTTTTATTTAGACTTAATTTCACTCTAATATTGGACAATCAAATCAAAATCAAAGGGGTTAAAGAGTGCGGAAGAGGTAAAGCAAACATTAGGCCAACCACGCCTTCACTGGTAGATAGGCAATATTAGGTATGATTTGAATTCTTGAGTAAGACCATTCAAAGCCAGCTTTAATACTGATCCAATATAAAACTGAACATTCAACTGTCAAGTATGAATCAACAGTATCAGCTCAGACTGATGAGGCATAAGTTGACAACAGAGTGAAGAAAAGTGTACGTAAATGCTAGCAATAATTTGGGATTACAAAGATGCAAAAACAAGAAGTTTCTTTGAATGTTAGGCAACAGATCCCAAATATGTACATGTGCACATTCACAAAGAGAAAAAAAAATCACAGATTACCCCAAGGTTTTTATGATGAAAACAGGAACAGTATCATTAATGAGAGAGAGAGAGAGAGAAAAAGGTAATTCCTTTTATATATTAGCATCAGCCATGCCAAAAAAAAAAAAAAAAAAAAGCTCCCATTTCACCCCTCCATTCGTTCCAAATGCCTGTCCAGCTCAGCCTTAAATTTATTTAGGCTATTAGCTTCCACAACAAAAGATGGAAGCCTGTTCCACCAATCACCTACCTGCTGGCTAAAGGCAAATTTCTGCACATCTATTCTACAACTATCTTTCCGCAATTTGAAACTGTGCCCCCTCAGGTTCTTAGTCTGAGCAAGACGAAGAATCCCATCAGCATTCAGTTTGCTCATACCATTCAAGGCCTTATACACCTCAATCAGATCACCTCACAGGTGCCTACTCTCCAGGCACTGCAATCTTACCAAGAATAAGCCTTTCTTGGTAAGAGCACCCCTTTGTTCCCCTCACCAATCTTGTTGCCGTTCTTTGTACTCGTTCTAGCAACCCTACATCCTTCCTAAAATGAGGCTTTCAGACCTGTACACAGTACTCTAGGTGTGGCCTAACCATTGCCTTGTATAATGGGATTATCATCTCCCTGTCCCTGCTAGCAAAATTCCTATATATTATTGGCAAGACTCCATGACCTGCCCTGGCAGCCCATTTACACTGCTCAGCGAACTTCATATTTGGCTGCACAATTACCCCCAGGTCTTTTTCACTTTCCACTTCCCTGAGTGTAGTACCACACAGTTGGTACATTTCTCTATGGTTATCGCTACCCAAGCAAAAATTACCCACACCTGGTGCAGTCCCTTGGTGGACTCGGGAAATCCAGAACCTCAGAAGAGAAGTCATAAAGGCAAGAAAACAATTCCAAAGGGCAAGACGTATATGGCTGGAAGTGGAAGTAACAGCACTCAGACAAAGATACGCAGCAGTGAGAAACAGATACACTAAGTTAATACGAAAAAGTAAGCAGAAGGCCTGGGAGCAATTAGTCAGCACAACTGGAAATGCTGACCCCTGGGGGGGGTGGTGTACAAAGTCACTATGAATAAGCTCCCCATGAGTGAGGTCATGACCTCCACCTGCACTCCGCAGGGAACATTGGCCACCACCTGGGAACAGTCTATCATCAACATCCTCAATGTGATTTTCCAAAAAGCAGCACACCCGAAACTACCAGAACAACTGCAGATCTGCGATGGAAATGAAGCATATCACATAGACCAAATGGAACCACCTTTTGCCCTAGAAGAACTACAACAGGCAGCGCAACAAATAAGGAATAAAAAATGCCTAGGCCCAGATCTTCTGGAGCCGGAAATTATTAAAAAAGTAGTAGACATCTCTCCGCAGACTTTACTAAACCTCTTCAACATATGCCTGAAGACTGGAGTCTTTCCAACTGACTGGAAAATGGCCAACGTCAAATTAATTCTAAAAAATCCTATGAAGCCACCCGAACAACCTGAATCATACCGGCCAATTGCCCTGCTCCCAGTTGCTAGTAAACTCCTTGAAAAGATGCTTCACAAGCGACTCCTGGACCACTATGAAGCTGCAAATCTCGTGATGCCCACACAATTTGGGTTCAAACCTGGAAACTCAACAGTGGATGCTCTTGACAGCCTCCTAAGTTCGGCTGCTGCCTGTGATAGGAAGTACTTCTTGGTTATTTCGGTCGATTTTGGTGGGGCATTCGACACCATCTGGTGGTCGAGCGTCCTGGCCAGACTGTGGAAGGCCAAAACACCCATCAACCTTTACAAAATAATGAAGTCATATTTATCCCAGAGAAAAATACAAATAGTGACTCTGTACAAGAAACTGACCAGGCCTGTTTACAGGGACTGCCCCCAGGGCTCAGTACTGGGACCGCTCCTCTGGAGTATGGTATTGGATGAGTTTCTGGCCTTTGACCTAGGGGAAGTCCACTCATAGGCATTCGCAGATGCCCTGATACTGACTGTTGCCTCAAACAACCGACTTCAATTGGAAACCCAGGCAAATCGAGCAATTCAAATTCTACAAGACTGGATGAAGATCCATTTTCTTAAGATCTCACCAGGAAAAACCTACTCAATGCTACTGAAAGGAACATTAAAATCTCTGTAAAAGTAAAGTGCAGCCATTATCAACCCACTGCAGGATGGAAGCTTCCTCAACAATTCATGCTGAGGGAAGTAGAAAATACAACTATCAAACTACTCAGTGAGATGAAATACCTAGGAATCATACTGGACAGGAACCAATCTTTCAACCCACACTTGAAACATATCTGAGAGAAAATCAGGAGATATTCTGCCCTCATTGCAAGAATAGCTAAAAGGGATTAGGGACTCAAGAGGCACACCTTGGGACTGTATTACAAAACGACATTTATACCAGCCATAACTTACACGTCCCCTGTCTGGTTCCAGAAAGCAACTACTGCAGTTAACAGACGGACACTAGATTCCATCCAGCGGACAATACTCCTCTCTATTACATGGGCCTGCTGCACTGTGAGTACACATGCTCTGCAGGTTCTGGCGGGAGCACTCCCCCTTCACCTTGAGGTGGTGCGCTGTGCCATGGTGCAGCATCTTGCAAAAGGGCTTCCCTGCACCTTCCTGGGCCACTCCATTGACACTACAGGAAACCTGAAAAGAGAGAAAACAAAACTCGCCACCCACCTGCAGCAGGTCTGGCAGGATAGGTGGTCAGAATCCACAAAAGGGGAAATAATGAGGAAATTTCTGCCTAATGATGGAAGATTATACCCAAAAGCACCATCATGGTTTCACCCTGGACTGTACACTATGTATCTTTTAACAGGTCATGGGGCCCTAAACAGTTAGTAAACGATCCCCGCTGTGTCTGTGGGGAAGTGGAGACATGGTCTCACACAATGTACAACTGTGAAAACTATGAGGATCTCCGCTGCCTCCTGACGACAAAACTGACTTACTTCCCTCGCGACAGGGAATCAAACCTGTTGGACTCGCAAGAGGAGTATAAGGAGTTGACAAAATTCGCCCAGGGACTGTTCACCCGAAGGAGGACACTTATTGCTATCTATAGGGATCAAGAACAGGCACCATAACAAAACTAACCATCCTTGGACCCAACGAAACCGACTCTCACCCAGATACAAGACTTTCCTTTGGGACTGAACTAGCATAATAAAGGACTCGCAGGACCTGACCCAAGGTAGCAAAGGAACCCGCTCAAGATTAATACCACAGATGGACTCCAAACACCGGACTACATGGATGGGATTTATCCCACGAATGACCTTATAATTGGTCTGATCCCTGCTGGGATCAGACTGGGACAACCGGACAGATTGCACCTCTGCTGCCAAATGCTATTGGGTGATCTGAATAGGGTGCTCTAACCCTATTCACTTTTAATTACCAAACCCCTGGCAGGTGGGAGGAGACTTTTATTTTATTTTATTTTATTTTTCCTCCCTTCCCTGCCATGTTTTTTCCCCCCTTAGCCACACTCCCTTGCATGGCCCTTTGCCTCCACTCCCCGGGCAGGAGGAGGAGGTGACTTCTGGGCTCCTCCTCCCCTAGCCGCCCCTCTCTTCCCTCTGGTGGGGCATGAGCCTGCTCCACTGATTTGGGGTCATCTTCTCTATGGACCCCTTATTTCTGGCTTTTTCCCCCCCAGCCTTCAGTCTCCCCACCCCTCTCTCTCTCTCTCTCTCTCTCTCTCTCTCTCTCTTACTTATAATTACTAATGTCTGAACCATTGTTAAATTGCTTGAGCCCTACACCCAAAAACTTAACATTTATTTGCATAAATAGTACTTCTTTTGGCTGACCCATATCTATAACGTTTTTTTATTTGTTATTTTTATTTATTTATTACTATTATTATTTTATTTATTTTTTTTTATTTTTATTTATTACTATTATTATTTTATTTATTTATTACTATTATTATTTTATTTATTTGTTTTTTTTTTATTTTTATTTAATTGTTATTATTATTTTTTTAATTATTTTTTTTAAGGTCCTAGCCACTGAAATCTCAAGAAATTAGGTGGCAGGACCTGCCAGAGTAAATAACTATAATAGTGGTGTACCTGGTCTGCCTCCACGAGGCAGAGTGTGGACAACATTGGGTCCCATTAAGGGCCCAGTGGCTAAATGACCAGAGGAACAACGGTGCACAATACTACACATGTACAAAATCCACACACTTTTAAACCTCTGGCATTGACAGTGTTCTGTTTCACACCCACAATGTATAGCATGCAGAGATGGGGGGAAACCCCTGGTGCCGTTTGACACTAAACACACTCTGCACTCTACCCAAATGCAGTACTTTGCATTTGTCAATGTTAAACTTCAGTTGCCACTTCTCAGCCCATTTTCCCAACTTATCTAGATCCAGTTGGAGTAGCATACTGTTTTTACTGTTGTTAACAACCCTGCCAACCTTTGTATCATCTGCAAACTTGGACATTAAACCTGATATACCTTCATCAATATCATTGATATTGATGAAGGTATGTGTTTGATTTCAAAGGATTAACATAAAATGAAACTAGTCAAATAGTTTGAAAAATCAGAAAGTTGAGTGTAAGGGCAGCTAACTCTGTGCTACTTGACGTTAAAGAAATTGAGACAAACCAAACTCTGAAGGAAAGTTTATCGAACTACAGAAAAAAGGGGGGGGGGAGAGAGAGAGAGAGAGAGAGAGAGAGAGAGAATGTACCCATGGCAAACTGTCTACCAACCTATTTATTTTTCCTTTTCTGATTGGCAGATTCTACAAACTTAGGCCAACACTCCTCCCTTTCTGCAACAGAGGAGAGAAATGGTTGCATTTCTCACAGGTGAAATGAAGACTAGAAGCCTGCCACTGATCTGATAGTATTACCCAAGGAGAATATACAGGGCAAACAGACTGAATAAGTCAAAGGCAGAAATAGTGTGTATATATATATATATGCACAGTGTTTATAAATGGTGGGAACACTTTCAGTGATTTATTGCACAAAGATATCAAGGAGAAGGGAGGTAGGAACAAGTAAAGTAATAGTACCTCAATTTCCCTCGAATTACTCTAATGTAAATTACTCTCGAGGGAAATTGTGGTACTATTACTTTACTTGTTCTTACCTCCTTTCTCCTTATGTCAGCATAAGTTTTCATTTACGCATATATAAATTTAAATAAACACCACAACTCAAGTGAAAATTATGGTTGGCACTCATTTTCTGTATTATTTTCGGTATTATTTGTTTCAAACTATCTGTCGGGATAGCTGTTATCTTGCCTGTTAAATTTAAATTTAAACAGACAACCTTGCTAAGTACTAATGGGATATGAATGGTCCTCGAAAAAGTACCATTCAATGTATCCAATTATCAACAATTAGCCACACAATCATTACTTTATTTTATATTTTTATTTTACTCCTAATTATGTTTATTTCTAAGGTATAACAAAGCAAAAACAGCATAGGCTATCTTAGTATTTATAGTTCTTTTGGCCCAATGGCCCACCTAGTACTTTCATGCTAAAGTTTTAAACTTGGATATTGATATTTAACACATTGAATACTTATATGGTACCAATTACACTCTTACAGTAGTAATTAGATTACAGACTGATGTAATGTTTAATCTATAATTGATGGCATTAATCTGATCTGATTTTTTTTTTTTTTTTTGTTAGTTGTTGGCACATCAGCTTCTGTGACCATAATGCACCTCCCAAAGTTTTTGCATTTTATTATGATCCAAGCCTGAGGTGGGATTCGAACCCGCAATCTTTGGGTTGCCAGGCAGGCACTTTACCCACCTGGCTAGCCAGGTTGGCTGATCTGATATACCTTTTACATTCATTCCATTATTTTATAATGATATAACTTTTACATTCATTCTATTATTTCATAATAAATTAAATATATATATACATGCACACAGACCAAGTAAATTTGACTTCTTTTAGTTAAATGTTTCCTGGATAAGAAAGTGTTTTGCGTAGTTTAGTATGAACACCTCCCAGGAAGATGTTTGATTAAAATGGGCTGCGTGGCTTTCTGCATAATTTCTCAAATCATATTTAAAACATTAAAAATTATTGCAGATGTAAAAATGATCCAATTTTACATCTGCAATTTTTAGAACTTTATACACAAATAATTTATGCACATACACATATTTATACATTTTATACAGATATTCAAACAAAGTTGCATATGCTTTGTGCTAATTTTTTTTTAATCAATAGTTTTTTTTTTTTTTTTTTTCATTTTATTTTGCAATGAATGATTATGTGGGCTGATTTCTGTATGCAAAATTTAACCCTATATGGCCACATTTCGCTATCTGGTATTAATATGGGCCATAAAGAGTAAAGACAGTAGAGAAATACATACCACATTCCTTCCCTACTCAGAATTTAGCAGGCCATAAACATCAATTTTAATTTTTTTTTTCATGAAATTTTAAGAATCCTCTAACAAAAAAGTTCTACATTAATTTCTAGACCAAACAGCACAACCATATTAATTGCAAAATTATGACAACAATGCTTCACTCAAGTTTTAAATTTTGTTATACACTTATTTAATTAACATTAAACTATTACTTCAAAAATCCGATGTACGGCATATTTGTCTGACAAACTTATCATTAAAAAAACAATACAATTGCACTTACGGGACAATGATATTTGGCAAAAAGACTGTTGAACTCCGAATCAACATTAGTTTTCCCCATGGTGCTAAACCTAAGTCTCCTTCATAGCCACTAAGATCACTGTTTGCTGCTTCTACCACAACCCAAATATGCAACACTCCATCATCCTCAAGGCTAAGCACATGAAAAGATTCTCTAATATCTAAAGTAACAAAAATTACAGAAAACATTTTAATGGAATTTCACAATTTGCTAAAGGTTAGAACTATTTAGTTTCTCATGGCAGGGATAAATATAAAAATAACATAGGAAAATAAAATCCATATTTTTTTATTGAAATAATACATATTTCATTCACAATTTCAATGGGATCAAAATATGCCAATGAAGAAATGCAATGTGTAAGTTAATTCAGCATATGACAATTCAGTATACAGGTGACCCCCGCTTAATGCTGATAATTCGTTCCCAAAAAACAGAGCGCTAAGTGAGCTCCGTATTCCCATAATGTAACCTATGTATTTGTGAGTCGCGGTCTAGGATATTTTCTAATCAATAATAAACAGTAGTGAAAAGACGCACCAATGTTGGTCAAAATATGTAATATTAAAAATTTGTACATATAAAATATTTTCCATTAATATATGTATATAATTATGTGGTAAGTAACTACATTACGTATCAAAATTAAACTTAAAAGGCCAATTAAAATCATGAATTTATTAATCCGATGGCCCTGGGCTGTTGAGTTTCCGTATATCTGGTCGATTTTGGGTTGTAATTTTGCCTTCTTCCTAGTAAACTAAAAGGGGTTTTACTTTAAAATCCCATGCAGCATTACCACCCAACAATAAAGTCAACCGACCTTCGCCGCTTCAAAGCCTGGCATGCTTTTTTTATTCTTTCGATATGAAACTGCTTTTAGGCATTTGTTTCCAAAAAAGTCCTGTTTCATTGATGTTAAAAACTTGCGAGGAAGTATAACACCCCTCTTCAATAATTTTTAGAAGTTTTTTTTTGAAAGTTTCGGCTCCTTGATCTGCACTTGTGGCTTCTCCCTGGATTTTAAATCTATCGAACTAGTCCCTACTAGCTTTAAATGGTTCCACATTTTTTTTTTATGGTGAGCTTTCTTCAGATCATCATATAGGCTAATCGCTTTTTCTTTAATAATATTTAACTTAATGGAATTGTGCATTGGATATTATCTTCAATAAAATTATTTAGAAGTCTCTCTATATCAATTATAATAGCCGGCCTAGCTAGCCATTACCAATTTAGTTGCTTGCAGTGGAACAGCTGTCTTTCCCGCTCTAAAATTAATTCTTTATTTTTTATAATTGTTCTTACAGTTGAACTTTCCAGTCCTAAATTATTGAACACATCCACTTGTCATTGAACAGAATCGATTCGCTTCAAAACGTATAATTTACTTTTCAAATTCAGTCTTTTTCTTACCTTAATAAGCTTTGTACTGCATCCAGATGTTGCTTTTTAATTCTTATCTGCCATTATTAATCTCCGAAAATGTAACTGCATTGCATTAATTATGATACAATGTTCAAGTAAACTGTCCGTTATCTAACATTGTACCGAGTGATGACTAGACTTCGGATAAATGCATATAACACAAATATTACAAGCAATATACTTGATCATTTTTTAAAATGTTGATCTTGGAACTATGTAACAAGTCACCATACTGCAATTAAATTAGCGTGGGAAACTTTGCTATTCATTTTCAAGCTATCGACTACATCAGATGAAACATTTTCATTAATTAAACATGCCAAAATTCAATCTGTACGCTGGTAAAAAAGCGTTATAGTGAGTTGTGACAGTGTTGATATGGGTTATAATATAAGAACAGTGTTATAGCGAATGAGCGTACAGCAACCGCATTTTAACGAGGGCCTGCTGTATATGAAAATTCATGTATATGACATTTTAGTACATATGAAAAATTCATGAATACGACAATTCAGTATATATGAAAATTCATCTATATGACAATTTCGGTCTTTGAAAATTCAGCATGTGTGACAATTTGGTGAAAGACAAGTTGAAGTGTGCAATTCAGTGAATACTAAATTCAGTGTACTCTATTCCAGAATTAACATGTAATAACACTGATGTGCTATACTAAAAATACAATTTTAGCATTTCGTGAAATAAACTTATTTATCTTACTTATTTATTATACTTATCAACTAAGAAATACCGCTCCAGTCTTAGACCTAAATGGATGTCAGCTGAACTGATGAGACTTATGGCAAAGAAACAAAATGCATGGGATGCATATATATTATCAGGTGATACAGAAGCCTATAGATATAAACTAGTCTATAATCAAGTCACAAAGCAGGTTAAGCAAGCTAAGGTAGATTAAGAGAAGTCTCTGGAAAAGAATGCCAAAAAAAGGGCAAAGACTTCTTTATTTATTTCTTTATTTCTAAAGAAACAATGATTTCTTTATTAACAGTAGAAGGAAAGTGTTATATCACATTAGTCCACTTGATGCAGAGGCAGACTGGGTCAAAAATTATTACCAGGGAAAACTTGTAGCGGCCTCATACTAGTGTTTATAGCCAAAACAAAACCGGCCTCCATTAGCTTCTGGCCCACAGTCATTTCCCCGTAAGTCTTATGGCTGGTCCACCTCTGACTTGACGATGCTAACAAACTGAATAAGTATTTCGCATCAAAATTCATGCATGAGCAGTTTTTTAGAGAGGGAAATTCCAGAAGTTCATCAGACTCTATACTGCTCTAATTTGCACAGCAGTCTTTTTTGTTTGTTTGGTTTTAGGAGCATTAGCAACTAAGGCCATATTGCTCCGGGGATATGTGGTAGTCATTCTCAGACCTTTCCGCATTTAGTGGTCACGGGCTTGAACCCCGGTTTAATCAAGAAGCGTGTGCTACGTACTGCTGCTCCTGCCCACCTGGCTATGGAGGCACCATCTTTTTTGTATAACAGTATCAAACACTTAACTGAAATCTAAGTATATGATACTTGGTTTCCCTGGTAATAATTTTTGACCCAGTCTGCCTCTGCATCAAGTGGACTAATGTGATACAACACCTTCCTTCTACTGTTAATATAAATAAAGAAGTCTTTGCTCTTTTCTTGGCATTCTTTGCTAGAGACTTCTCTTAATCTGCCTTAGCTTGCCTAACCTGCTTTGTGACTTGATTATAGAACATGATTTTCTGAAAACTGAAAGGAAAGTGAAAGGGAAATCATTGATGCTTAATATAAAAAAGGTGGATGGGATCTATTGAATTATATTAAGAGAGGTAGTGAAGGAGGTATGCAAACCATTAGCCATAATTATGACAGCATCTTTGGATTCAGGAGAGGCCCCTATGGATTGGAGATATGCAAGGGTGGCCCCAATTCATCACAAAGGGGAATCAAAAGGTGACATGAGGAATTACAGACCTGTTAGTTTAACTTCTGTTACAGGGAAAATAATGGAGTCTCCAGTTTAAAAAATAATGCAGGACCATCTACACAGGAATGCAATTACAGTGCAGTCAAAACATAGATTTTTTTAAGGGACAATCTTGTCTGACCAATCTGATTGGATTCTATGATGCAGTAACAAAGGAAGCGGATGCAAAAAATAATTTTGATATCATGTACTTAGATTTCAGTTAAGCGTTTGATACTGTTGCACAAAAAAGACTGCTGTGCAAATTGGAGCGGTCTAGCATTATGGGTAAGTTACTGCTCTGGATAAAGAGGCGGTTGAGTGGGAGAAGAAAGAGAGTGGTTATTATGGACACTGATCTTCATGGACTAATGTTATTAGTGGTGTCTGTCAAGGTTAAGTGCTGAGCTCATTGTTGCTTTCAATATTTATTAATGAAATTGATGAACGTATACCAGTTGACAAACTCTATTTCCCTGTATAGCTGTTTGGTATACTCATCACAATCATTAGACCTATATCACACTCCTCTCAATTCCCAATTTTGTTTAACAGGGCTTATATCACACTAAACTCACTCAACATTGCACTCATCACCCATGTAAACTGGATGCACTACCTTAGATTTAATAAGCTTCATAACTAAGAGCATAACCCCCTCCACCTCTCCTGTCATGTCTGTCCTTCCTGTATATATTGTACTTTCCATTTTCAAATTCAGTATCACCTATGTCTAAGTTTGGATATAATAAAAATTTTTATAGGGTAGTTAATGACAGTAATTAGGGTAAGCTGCTGCAAATCTAAAAAAATTAGCATTATGTTAGTAGAGGCATATGATGCAAGAAAGCAAGCTTATACAGCATCAGCCAAAAAAAAAAAAAAAAAAAACACCCTTTCCATGTCACCCATCCATTCACTCCAAAAGTTTATATCCACTTCTTCCTTGAATTTATTTAAGCTATCAACTTCCATAACAACAGATGGAAGTTTGTTCCAGCAATCAACTACCCACTGGCTAAAGGCAAATTTCTGCATATCTATTCGACAACTGTTTTTCTCAATTTCAGTTTACACCCCCTCAGGTTTGTAATCTGAGCAAGAGGAAGAATCCCAACAGTATTGAGCCTGCTCAATCCATTCAAGACCATATACACCTCAATCAAATCACCTCACAGGTGCCTACTCTCCAGGTGCTGCAAATTTACAGGACTTAAGCCTTCCTTCGTATGAGCACCCTTTGGTTCTCTCACCAGTCTTGTTGCCCTTCTCGGTACTCGTTCTAGCAACTCTACATCCTTCATAGATGAGGACTCCAGACCTGTACGCAGTATTCAAGGTGTGGCCTGACCACTGCCTTATACAAAGGAATAATCACCTCCTTATCCCTGCTAGGAAAATTCCTGTACATCATTGACAAGATCCCATGACCTGCTCTGGTAGCCTGCCTGCACTGCTCAGAAAACTTCATATCTGACTGCACAATTACCAATAGGTCTCTTTCATTCTCCACTACCCTGAGTGTAACACCACACAGTTGGTACATTTCTCTTTTACTGCTACCCACATGCAGTACTTTGCATTTGTCAATGTTAGATATCAATTCCCACATTTCAACCCAACTGCCCAACTTTTCTAGATCCTGCTGCAGTTGCATACTGTCATTAACAACCCTGCCAACCTTTGTATCATCTGCAAACTTCGACATTAAGCCTGATATACCTTCATGAATATCATTGATAACTACAAAAAACAACAATGAACCCAACACTGAACCCTGGGGACTCCACTAATAACATTAGTCCACAAAGAGCAGTGTCCATTGATTACCACTCTGTCTTCTCCCATTCAACCCATCCTTTTATCCATTGTAGCACATGTCCTTAATGCGATCTACTCCAATTTGTACAGCAGTCTTCCATGTGCAACAGTATCAAAAGCTTTCCTGAAATCCAAGTATATGATATCAAAATTATTTTTTTGCATCCAGTTCCTTTGCGACCACATCATAGTATCCAATCAAATTGGTCAGACAAGACTTCCCCTTAACAAACCCATGCTGTGTCTGAATTATTACTGCAGTCTTGTCTAAATGATTCTGCAATGCTTCTTTAACCAGTAATTCCATTATTTTCCCCCAAACAGAAGTGAAACTAACAGGTCTGTAATTACTCATGTCACCCTTTGATCCCCTTTGTGAATTGGAGATACATTTGCACATCTCCAGTTCGTGGGGGTCCTTCCCTGAGTCCAATGATGCTCTCATAATTATGGCTAAAGGTTTGGCTTACTTCCTTTGCTGCCTTCTTTAATATAACTGGATATATTCTTGGATATATAACTTCTTGCATCAGATGCCCCTACTAATAATAAAAATAACAAAAAAATCGCCACGAAACCCGAGGCACATGTAACCATTATGTACCAGGTCCATAATGAGTTGCTGCTGCTCTACTCTGAGACTGACAATGTCACAGTGGCAGCTGTTAAAAATGTCTTTACTGCAGGAACTCATTATGAAACTGATACAGTACAATAAAATATTATGAAATTGATACAGTAAAAGAAATAAAAAAATAATTTCAGTACAATGAAATAATTCGTATAAAATATATTATAATAACACTAAAATTATTAGTCTATGGTAACTGAAATAAGATATATAATTTTGACACTCAAATGATTTTAATTCCCAAGTGAATACTCCATCGATTGTCATTCCATTATGTGTAGTATTTACGAAAGTATTTGACTTAATATCTAAATTGAAGACATCTTTCATAAATTTACAAAACTTCTTTCCAGCCTCAGAATTTAATTCTAGATTGAAATCACTAGCGAGAACTATAGGTATATGATCCAGTGGCTCTTCCGATAATGTTGTACCTTCAATGGAATACAGCATCAAATTCTTGTTTATGAATTTTTGAATTATATTTGAATTATATCTATTGACATCCCTGGAGTGATGTATATGGCAACGATGAAAATAGATTCACTATTGAATTTGCATAAAGATCCACAAATGTCTCCAATTTCATCTGATACCACTGTCGCATTGCTGCTATTATGTTGTGCAAAGATATGTGGTGTACTGATGACAGTTGAACCTTCACGTTGATATATCGCAACACCACCACCACCACCACCACTACTAACTTTTATCGGACCTTTTAAATTGTGTCACACATTAGAATGGTTTAAGTAATATATGTTCATCATTATCCAACCACGTTTCACTTAATATCAATATTTTGGATTGCTGTAAGACTGTGTCGATTTCGATATCTCACACATGGGCCCGTAAACTTTGTACATTCATTGACAATATAGATATACCACTTTGTATGAAATCTTGCAGTTCATCCTGCAGAGACAGTAGCTTATTATTTTTCAAGCGATCTAGTTCAGCACGAAGTTCTATATTGCTAGTAGCTTTGCCGTGGTGAAATCGTCATGGGGGTTTATAATATATAAACCTTGCAATGATGTCACTCGAGATAACACCACATATACAAGTTGCTGTTGATGATCTTTCTCATAATTATATACAACTTTGTCGAAGGTCCCTCCTTGAGATTTATGTACAGCAGATACTAAAAGAAATTGTGTATGTCTACATCTTAATTTCCTATTGTTCTTGAATGGAATCGTAGTTGATTGTTTTATAATTTGTACGGATTAACTATGTAAATGTTTATCTTTTGCATATTGTTTATAACGAGATTGAAGATTATATCCTATTTTTGACTCAGGAAATTTCATCCATACTCGTTTAACTGTTTCCTTGTCCTCAAATTTGAAATATACTAAAGTACCAATTGCACCGTTTACCAATCCATCGATCACGATGGTTATATCTGTAGTAATCATGTACGGTTTTTCTTTCAGTAATGGTAATATGTATGGAAGTCCTGCAGTTTCAGTCACTGACATTTTATGAATTTTATTTCGCATACTTGTTCTTCTGAATGATATCCCTGGTATAAATCTTGTGCAACCACTTCATGGGTTTCATCTGCAAATAAAGCATTTGTATTATAGGCATTTACATCACTATTTTTTAAAAATAGTCAAATCCTTTGCGGACATAAATTAGTAGCATCTTCTTTGGTAACAGATATCGACTCTATAATTTTAAGTTCATCTGGTAATAATGCTTCTCTGTTGCTTATTTTTGTAAGAATTTTAGAAAATGTACTATCAAACTGTTGAACAACTTGTACTAATTCATGAAATTGTAGTGAATGCCATTCTGGAGCAATCAATTGAGTTCATCAGGCATTTATATATAGGTGTAGCATGCACTGGAGGCAACTGCCATATATTCATACATCCAAATGGTATTTCATGAACACCAGTTATCTGCTTTAAACACATATCTATAATCGATAATAGTTCTGGCACTAATCATACTAACTTTATGGATTATAATAGTACGTACATGTTGAAATGCAGTTCTATATTGTTGAAGAATTTCATTCTAAGATGAAGATTATTTGATAGACATATATGGAAAGCAGAATGCATTATTGTACAATTGATTGCCACAGCGGCGTTGCCTGTGGAGGCACAAGAAACATATGCATTGTGAACATGTGATACTTTACAAAAGCGATTATACGTTTCCATCGATAATTTAAGAGTACGTCTTTCCACAGCCAGCAGGTCCAGTGAGAAATACTTGTATCAGTTCATGTATCTGATTATCAATTTGACGATAGATAGCTTCAAGTAATAATGCATGTTGTTCTTTATTAGTACTACTCATCAAACAACAGTATTCTTCAGATGGTAAGACATTCTCTCGCTTCCTAACAACAGATGATAATTTATCCATCATTGCCATTCTCATCTCCTCATCAATAGTTTTCTTTTCGGTAAAGAAATTATCATCAATTTCTTTTGATTTAAGAAATTCTTTGTTTTTTTCCCACCGCCAGTCCATTTTCATCAAGTTCAATACAAAGTTGCCTACAAATTACTAGCATCTTTTCGACATCAATATCAGATTCGAACTCTTTTTGGCTAAGGTAAAGAAAGCCAACAATGAGAACGATGAGAAACATCAGATAACTTACAAGGAAAATTAGTTTCCCGACACTGAACTCTAGCACTCAGTAAACAGACGGTAGGTGTTATCGGTCTGGAGCCGAAATCGAGAAGGATATATTGATTGACAGGTAGGAGATCGATAATGATGACCAAGAGGCACCAACACCACCAGAAGTCGCCCATTGAGAGACTGACCATAGCCTGTAAAGGAGGAGAGGATTGACTGACCTCTTTGAACATGAGACGGTGATTAAGAACCTGCAGGATTACTTCCAGGAAAACACAGCACCAAACTGTGGCTCCCTTACTGTTAAGTAAGGGGGAGCCACACTCACACAGACAGAAGAAACAAAGACAGAAAGATTGGCAAAGAAAACACTCCATAAGATGGCTTCCAATGCTTGGCTCAAGAATGGAAGGCTCTTCCCTGACATGAAAGATTCATGCTCACCATCCAAGATCACAACAGCAGGAACTACAAGAAATACATCACCAAGGACACTGAGTATCCGAGTATGGCCGCCGTCTAGTGTGGACGCACGTTCTCCGCGCTCCTGGATCTTGTTCACTAATATGTGGTAACAGTGTCTACTAGTTTTTGAAAAGTTTACTCCTTAGTATAACTACTACAGTGGATCTCAGGGTGAGAAACTTTTGATTATTTAACGGGAACTTTGCAGATTATTTGCGTTTTTTATCTATATCCTTTGTTGCCAGACCGTACTGGTCACCATGCGGCTGACAGCAGGGCTATAGAGAGGCACCAATTATACTGTGGTTGCTACGCAAATACCCTGCACTAGACTTGGGAGGAATGTGTAGCACTCCCCTCCGGCGCAGGGATTAGTGAATTATCTACCCCCTTCAGCTGTGACCTTGATTGGGGACGGCAATTCCACCTGTGAAACCTTGAACTGTGATAACGTCCAATATCTTCAAACTATGTTAGGGAACAATTTTCGGTGAAATCATGATTTCAGTGACCCCCCCCCAATAGACTTACCATGGACAGCTTTTACTTTCGTTCCTGCTTGTATAGTGGAAAAACAGACTTTACCATAAGCTTCTGCGGCTGCGAAAACGCTAGAAGAAAGTAGCACAGGTTCTCCAAGGCTATCTTACGGCTGTGCGTCCCCCCCCTCACGTGACAGTGGGGGATAGCCCAATTCGACATCCGTGCACTATCTGGCTTCAAATTTAGCCACAAACCTGTGGTTGGCACCAAACTTCGTCATTCCTCAACCTCTATCAAACTGTGCAGCAATAATCTGTTATCCGAATATTCCCGATAAACCGATATTTCCAACTAATCTGAGAATATGGATACACCCAGTACAAATCCCACTGAATTGATTTGTTCATCGAGCGCTCAACAAACCACTGATAATACAAAAAGTGACCAACCTGACATTGAAATCACGGATAATTTTGAGGATGTCCAGCTGACACCGGTATCCAAAAAGAAACATAGAAAACGGGTAGTTCCCCAATCGGACAGGGAAACCCGCTCGCAAAGTGAGCCTCAAGAGCCCCAGGGATCCCAGGGCCCCATACAAGACAACCGCGAAAAGACGACAAAACAACAAGAGTCGACTAACATCGACCCAACTCTTCCAGAGGGCACCGTTAATGAGCAGGTATTGGCCCTGCGAGTTGAACTAGAAAATAAACTAAAAGAGTCTTCCAGCCGCATTACCTCAACCCTTCGGGGAGAGATTGTTGGTATCTGGGCAAAGCTTGAAACCATCCTGCGCAACGTTCACCTTGCTTCTGAGAGGAATGAGGCCAAACTCGAGGCATACCTCGAATGTAGGGGCACACAAATGCTACAGCGCGCCCCAACTTTTGCTGATGCGCTGAGGAACACAAAGCCAAATACGAGAACGGACCCGCCACCAAAAAGAAAGACATTACTACCAACACCACACCTGGTAGTTCTCAAGCCGGCCACAGCCAATGCACCAAAAACAAGCGAGGAGATTAAGAAGACTGTAATCGCTTCCCTTACTGATGACCTGAGAAACACTAAAATAAAATCCATTCGAAAGACCCGAAATACTGGCATCATCATAGAAACTGACTCGAAGGACGACGCTGATATGATATTAACAAATGCTAAGATACCTACTCTGGGCCTTCTAGCTGAGCCCCCAAGGAAAAAGGCACCCTCAATAGTAATTTATGACATCGACAAGGGCCTGGACCCCAACAACATACGAGATGAATTGTACAGGCGCAACCTCCAACATGCACTCCCAAAAGAGAACCCAGCTAACCTAATAAAGCCAAAGTACCAAACAAAGTCTAGAAGTGGCACTTCCTTCAACTGGGTTGTAGAACTGGCACCAACAGCCTGGCACATACTGACCCACCACAATCGAGTGTACATAAATTGGGACTCTCACCGCTACAAGGAGCATGTAGCTGTCCCAAAATGCTTCAGATGCTGTCGTTTCGGTCACACGACCCACACGTGCACCGAGACAGAACAGACCTGTGGTCACTGTGCCGATAAAGGCCACAGCTATGAAACCTGCCCGAACAAGGCCAATGAACCAATCTGTGCTAACTGTAAAAGCCAGAAACTACCTCATGCCCACTCACTTCGGGATAATAAATGCCCTGTCTACATCAAGGCCAAGAGCACGCTCCAACAACGAATAAATTATGGGGACACTGCATAAACAGTATAACAGCAACAAGATAAAATTCCTGCAAATAAACGCGCAGCGGGCAAAGGCCGTTGTGGCACAACTCCGACAGAAGACAGATGAGGAAAACATCGATATTCTCTTAATACAAGAACCCTACACTCATTCAAACAAAATAAGGGGATACCCTTTGTCCTACAAAATTGTCCAGGCTCCTGGTGTGACACCCTGGGCGGCGATCGCTGTGAGGAATCCTCACTTGACTGTGATGCAGATATCTCATCTCTGTTCTCCATGGGCCGCCTGTGCCCACATCATCTCCTCTCTGGGCGACTTCTATGCCGTTTCTCTGTACTGCAGGCCGGGAGAGGACATTCTACCTGCAGTCCAGTACCTACAACATGTCTTAACAGAACTGGCGGGTGCAAAGATTGTCATTTGTGCTGACGTAAATTGCCGCTCTGCCCTCTGGCACAGTGAGACCCCAGGGCGTAGAAGTGCTGCAAATGGACAGCGGTTGGAGGAGTTCCTGGCCAATAGTGGTCTGGAAGTCATAAATAGGCCCAACAGCCTGCCGACGTTTTCCAGCTCACTTTGGGAATCTACGATTGACGTGACTCTCTCCACTAGGTCCTTTGCTAGATTTCTGTCGGATTGGACCGTACAGGAGGGCTGGTCCACCTCAGACCATCGGGCCATAACTTTCAACATGTACGGATCGATTACTCAGTCCACAATTATCAGACAGAAGCAACACAGATACGCTTTGAACAAAGCTGACTGGAACCTGTTTAAAGAAACACTCATCAATGGGATATTGCACTTACAAACCGAGAATGTGCAAGTTCAGCATCCAGACTCCCATTAGCGCAAGGTCACGGACATAATTACGAACGCTGCAAACACAGCAATAAAACGGAAAAATCCCATCCCTGGAGCAGTCCCCTGGTGGTCAGGAGAGCTTCAGGCCCTCAGACGTGAAGTAAACCAAAAGAGGCGTGCATTCCAACGAGCCAGGCGATCCTGGCCCCCTGCAGAAATTGAATACCTCCGGCAGGAGTACAGAGAAACTCGAAACGCCTACAACGCGATGATCAGGCAGCGTAAAAGACTGTCCTGGGAGCACCTGGTATCAACAGTTGGTAACTCTGACCCCTGGGGTGTCGTGTTCAAGGTAACAACAAACAAACTGCCAAGGGGAGAAGTTATTCGCTCCACAATCACCCCACAAGGCCACATGACCTCCACCTGGCAGCATTCAATTTCAAACATACTTGATTACTCTTTCAAACAGCCACCAGATGACAACTCACCAGAACAACAGCAGCTTTGCCTCGAAAATAACAACTATAACTCAACACTCGTGGAAGAGCCTTTCAACGTCGAGAATCTCTCTATGGCCATTGGGAGACTGAGAAATAACAAGTCACCAGGCCTGGACATGCTCGAGCCCGAAATAATTAAAAAAGTTGCTGAATTCGCTCCAGAAACCCTGCTAAACCTCTTCAACCATTGCCTGCTAAAGGGATGGTTCCCAACTGATTGGAAAACTGCGTCCATTTGGTTCATACTCAAAAATCCAACTAAACCGTATGATCGCCCTGACTCGTACAGGCCTATTGCTCTCCTTCCTGTGCTGAGTAAAGTTTTTGAGCAGCTCCTTAGACGGAGACTGGAAAACCATTACAATACTGCACAGCTACCAGCACGAAATCAATTTGGATTCAAACCGGGCATGTCTACGGTCGATGCGCTGGAGGCCATTACAAATGCTGCCAGGAACTGCACCCAGAAGTACCTCCTTGTCATCTCGATCGACTTTGCTGGGGCGTTCGACACCTTATGGTGGCCTAGCATCCTCGGACGGCTGAGACGCGCTGAGCTCCCAGGAAATCTCTACAACTGCATTGCCAACTATCTCAGTGACAGGAGCATTGTGGTTCAGGCTCCCTTCTCCAGCGTGGAACGTCATGTCCACCGAGGTTGCCCTCAGGGCTCTGTCCTGGGCCCCCTTTTCTGGAACTCTGTACTCGACGAGCTTCTCAGTACTGACTTAGGCGATGTCCAGACCTTCGCATATGCTGATGATCTCTCCCTGATCCTGGCAGGGGACTCCAGGGCTCAGCTTGAAGTATCTGCCAACAGAGCTCTTACCACCCTTCAAGCGTGGGTCCGGAAAAACCATCTGACCATCTCATCCACAAAAACTCAATCCATTCTCCTGAAGGGCTATCTTGATCCGCAGAGGCCGCCTCAAATCAAGATACATGGCACAACCATCAAGCTTGTTACTCAGCTGAAACTCCTTGGCATTATCATCGACAGCAAACTAACATTTCTCCCACATCTCAACTATCTACAAAAGAAAATTAGAAATTACATTGCACTGGTTGCCAGGGTTACCCGCCGAGATTGGGGGCTCAAAAAATGCACTCTAGCCTTACTGTATAAAGCCATATTCATACCAGCTATCACCTACGGTTCTGGCATATGGTTCACCAAAGCCTCCACTGTGGTAGGACGAAGAAAGCTGAACATCATTCAACGGCCAATTCTCCTTACGATAACCAGAGCATGTTGCACCTCCAGCACGCACGCCCTACAAGTCCTCGCCGGTGTACTGCCCCTAGACCTTGAGGTGGCCCATGTGGGGATGATGTATCAACTCAGCAGAGGAAAGTCTACCACCTTTATTGATTTTACCACGGATCCTGCTAACACCTATTCCAGCGAAAAAAGCAGACTCCTAACCTACTTACAACAGACCTGGCAAGCCAGATGGTCTGAATCCACCAAAGGGGCCATCACCCGCAAATTTATACCAGACATATGCAAAGTATATCCCAAATCACCATCCTGGTTCTCCCCAGGCCTTCTAACCACGTACCTCCTAACAGGGCATGGTGCCTTTCGCAGCAAACTGAACCTTCTTGGACTTTCCGACAGCCCCCTTTGCACCTGTGGTGCCCAGGAAACCTGGGACCACTTGATGCATGACTGCCTACTATATGATGACCTCAGATCTTCTCTCATCACACAAATTCATTTCATCCCGAGAGATCAGGAGCAACATCTCCTGGAAGACCACCATACCTATACAGCCTTTTCAAACTTTGCTCAGGGCCTCTTCACGAGGCGGAAAACCCTACCACAACCACAGAATCAGACCCAACCAGACAATGAAACGGCCTAAACAGCCATGTGTTAAGACCACTACTTGCTTCAGCACACTGCAATCCCCGTGAAGACTTTCAACCTGCACAATAATTGTGCCTTTACAATGTAGTCTCAACATCACCTTCATCTACCATGACTGCCGCTCCGGCTTCGCCTCCCACCAAGTTGACTCACCACTGAAATGACTCTACTATCTGGACGGGACTTCTTTGTCCCAGGATTGACACTACTCGGATTTGATCCTCTCTGATTGACTCTACCAAATACATCTTCATGCAGCTCACTACTGAAATGACTTCACCACCCGGCCGGGACCTGTCTGTCCCAGGACTGCACTACTCGAATCTTACCTTCTCGGACTGGACTCTGCCAACTATGACTTCACGCAGCATTGCTGCCAATGCCACGTGGCAATCCTGAACCCGTGCTCCCTTGCGCGGCCCTGTTTCTCCCCTGTCCTGGCGGGGAGGAGGTGAAGGTCCCCTTGTCTCCTCCCCGCCACCCCCCCTTTCCTTCTGGTGTGGCATGGGCCTGCCTCACTGATTTTGGGGTCATCTACTCTATCGACCCTATACTTCTGTCTCTCACCCCCCCAGCCTTTAGTCTCCCCTCCCCCTCTAGCTTTCCAACTAGCGTTCATCCCATGTCAAAATTATCCTAGCCCTACACCCAAAATTCTTAATTCCACACTGTATAACTTAAAACTCCTTGGCCTGACCCAACCTCTAGCGCACCCCCCATTTTTTTTTTTTTTTTTTTTTTTTGGTCCTAGCCACTGAAATCCCAGGAAATTAGGTGGCAGGACCTGCCAGAGTACTTATTTAAAAATACTGGTGTACCTGGCTTGCCTCCACGGGGCTAAGTGTGGGCAACGTTGGGCCTCAGTAGGGGTCCAGCGGCTAAATAGCCAGATGAACAACGGTACACGACACTACATCCAACAATATCCATACACTTTTAAATCTCTGGCCTTTACAGTGTTCTGTAACACGCGACAATGTAGACTACACGGAGATGGGGGTAACCCCTGGTGCCGTTAGACCCTAAACACACTTTACACACTTTACACACCAAGGACACTGGAACAACAAATGACCATATGGATGATGCCATCTGGCCCAAGAAACAATCCGGCACATCACCAAAGGATGCACGGTGATCACCCACACTAGCAGACACAACCAGGTAGCTAGGAGAATACATCAGAAGCTAACGCACAAATACCAGCCGATCTAAGAAAGTTTATCGTATTAGAAGTATGAGCCTCAGGCCATACTAGAGATCTCTACTCACAGGCTATAATGGGACCATGCCATCATAAGAGACTACATGATCCCGCACAACAGAACAGACATAACCTCATTGACAAGGAGGAAATGGTTACCTACCTGATTGAAACAGCAGTGCCCAATACTAGCAACCTCCGGAAAACATACAAGAAAAGTATCAGGAAATACTCAGACCTCAGACAGAAAATCAAAAATATGTGGCACATAGAACAAGAGCTTCCTTAAGAATCTAGCAAAAATAGGCCACTCAGAGAACACTTACATGGAACTCCAGAAATTCAAAACCCTGAACACCTGTAGGATAGTAAGAGAGTTCCTTGACCAACAGTAACAATAATAATAATAGTAACTGGTCACAACCAACCATCCCATGCACTTGGTACCAGTACTTGTCAGGGGGCAGAAAACATTCTTTAAAGTAGAAAAAGTTTTTAATAATAATAATAATATTATTATAATTATTAAGGGAACTGTGCAATTTTTGGATGTGAATGGGAAAAAGCAATTTGATAACAGACAATTATAACTATTACATTGAATAGAATTTACAAATATAAAATTAGCATTATGAAAATAATTCTTGACAGTTTTAACAAATTTTATAAAAACTAGAGTAAACATTCAGAAAAAAAAATCCTTATATGTATCCTATACTAGCAAGAGTTAGGAGGTACATTTCCCCAAAAATAATTTCTTTTAATTGTTTGTGTTGTGGTTCTTCCAAGTTTTCCTGCACATATGGTTCCTAACAGATTAGCATTAGTAGAAGCATATGATGCAAGAAAGCAAGCTTATTCAGCATCAACCAAAAAAAAAAAACAAAAAAACACACCCCTCCCATTTCATCCCTCTGTTCGTTCCAAATACCTGTCCAACTCAGTCTTAAATTTATTTAGGCTATCAACTTCCACAACAAAGGATGGAAGTCTATTCCACCAACCAACTAACCGCTGGCTAAAGGCAAACTTCCACACATCTATCCTACATCTGTCTTTCCTCAATTTGAATTTATGCCCTCTCAGGTGATTATTCTGAGCAAGAGGAAAAATCCCATCAGCATTGAGCATGCTCAAACCATTCAACGCTTTATACACCTCAATCAGATCACCTCGCAGGTGCCTAGTCTCCAGACACTGTAATTTACAAAACTTAAGCCTTTCTTTGTAAGATCCTTCCTTTGTTCCATTCACTAATCTCGTTGCCCTTCTTCGTACTCATTCCAACATCTCTACATCCTTCTTAAAATGAGGCCTCCAGACCTGTATACAGTGCTCAAGGTGTAGCCTGACCATTGCCTTATACAAGGGGATAATTACCTGAATTACAATTTTCTGAATCAACAAGTTCAGTGAGAGAAAGCAATACTCTTTATCTGATTAATTACCAGCAGTGACTCTTCATACATTAACAATGTCCAGATGCAGGAACTACAATGTAGCAGTGATCATTATGTACTAATGTGGAATTTTCTTAAAGATAAAACTGCTGTAAATAGTAAAGAGAAGGTATTTTTGCTTTCATAAAGGTGACTGCAATGGACTCGCAGAGTATTTAAATTCTTTTCAGTGGGACTAATTGATGATGTTACCAACTGGAAATTCTAAATGGGATGCATTTGGGTAAGTAACCATATGAGCCAATACACTTTCATATCAACTAAGAGATACTGTTCAAGGTTGGACCTAAATAAATATTAGATTTAACTGATGAGACTAGTAGCAGAGGGGAAAAAATGCAAGGGATAATTATTAATTATTAGGGAACACAGAAATTTACAGCAAGTATCAATTAGTCTGCTTTGTTTGTTTTGTTTTGTTTGGTTTTTAGGAGCATTAGCAACTAAGGCCATATTGCTCCAGGAAATGCGGTGGTCATTCCCTGACCTTTCCGCATCTTCCGTATTTGGTGGTGACGGGCTCGAACCCCCGTCTAATCAAGAAGCGTGTGCTACGCACTGCTGCTCCTTCCCACCTGGCTACAGAGGCGCTCAATTAGTCTGCAATCAAGTTAATAGGGGATTAGGCAAGGGAAGGCAGATTATGAGAAGCTATTATCATGTTAAAGAATACAAAAAACGTAGAAAAATTCTGTGCTTATGTTAATAACAGAGGAAAAGGAATAAACCACATTGGCCCACTGGATATGAATGGCATATATATATTTTATTATTATTATTAGCTGTATGGTGCAAGGAAGCCTGAGGTTTTATGCTGCACCAGCCAAAAACAAAAATTTCTGAATTACCCTGAGAGAGAGAGAGAGAGAGAGAGAGAGAGAGAGAGAGAGAGAGAGAGAGAGAACAAGAGTCAGAAGTAGAAGGGAATCACCAAGAAAGAAAAGAATGATGATATCCAGCTCAATACCTCCTTGTACTGATGATCCTGTTCAGATTGCTGACAAACTGAATAAGTATTTTGCATCTATATTCATGGATGAAAAAGTTTTTAAAGATAACAATACCATAAATATAACAAGTCAGAACTGGGATTTAAATGAGTTTTTTCTCTTCCATTTAAAAGAAAATGGAAGAGAAATTGTTGAAGCTAAAAGTAAAAGTAAAAGTAAATAAGGGAACAGGGCTGATTAGGATCTATCCTATTATATGAAAAGAAGCAGCATATGAGGTAAGTAAATCTTTAGCCATAATTTTGAGAGTTCCATGAATTCAAAATAGATCCCTATAGACTGGAGATGTGCAAATGTCTAGCCTATTCACAAAGGGAATCAAAGGGTGAAGTGAATAATTAGAGACTTGTAAGCTTCACTTTTGTTCCAGAGAAAATAACAGAGTAAGTGGTTCAAGAAATAATGTAGGACCATCTTGAAAGGTCTTGTAGTTCTTTTGCAATCACAAGAAGGATTTGTTAAAGGGAGATCTTGTCTGACCAATTTTACTGGCTATTATGACACAATAAGAAAGAAGTGGATTCAAAAATAAATAAATAATAATAATAATTTTGATATTATAAACTTAGATATCAGAAGAGATTTTGATACTGATTCATTCACGTGAAAGACTGCTGTACTTTTTTTTTTTTTTAAATGAAAACCTCAAACACAAAAGGCATTAGAACCTATATTACTTAATAGTGTGTGCGCGGGTTGAAGGTCGAGAAGATGAAAGAAAATACTTGGTAACATGAGACTTGAATTTTTGTAGACTGTAATTTTCAGAAAATATGTGAAGGGAGGTCGTTCCAGAAAATGAAGCTGAAAGGATGAATGAGGAAGAAGAAAGGTTGGTTCTATGAGTTTGATATTGGAAAGTAAGTGGATGTTGACTGATTTCAGCACGTGTTCAGACCGGTTTGGGGGAGAGAGAGAGGGTAGGGGGAATTACAGAAGCCAATTCAGAAGAACAGTACCCTGTGGAAGTATCCATAGAAAAGGCATGCAACAGAAACATAATGGCTATGAGACGGGGGTTTTTTTTTTTTTTTTTGATTTGGTAGTTGTTGGCACATCGGCTTCTGTGGCCATATTGCACCTCCCAAGGTTTTTGCAGTACTTTGATCCAAGCCCGAGGCGGGAATCGAACCGGCGACCTTTGGGTTGCCGGGCAGGTACTTTACCCACTCGGCTAGCCCGGTCGGCATGAGACGGGGAGAGGAGAGACTTTGTAAGAGATGGGTCATTAATTAACATAACTGCCCTCTTTTGAATGGAGTCTAGACACCTGAAAGAGGCTATGGGGCACTTGCTCAGATTTGGGAACAATATCCCATGGTAGGGCAGATTTGAGGTTTGTACAAAGTGAGTAGCTGCTTAGAAGGAAAGTAATGGAAAAAGTAAAAGAGAAAACCCCAGGTTTTTAGAAGCAGAGGATTGTGGAGAAGAAAAAGAGTAGTTAGCAGTGGGTACTGTTCTTCTTTGACTAAAGTTATTAGTGGAGTCCTTCAGGGTTCATATTGGTCCCCTTATTGTTTTCAATATTTATTAACAATACTGATGAAGGCATATAAGAAAATGTCTACGGTTGCAGATAATACAAAGGTTGACAGGAATCAAGTATGCTACCTCAACAAGATCTATAAAAATTAGGCATATGCACTGAGAAGTGGCAAATGAGGTTTAACAACTGCAAGTGAAAGATACTCTGCACATGGTCAGTAGCAATTTTAAAAAAAAAAAGGTAAAGGTAAAGTGCAGCCATTAATCAACCCACTGCAGGATGGAAGCCTCCTCAATTCATGCTGAGGGAAATGGACCATAATCTGCCACGCTGGTCCAGTGCGGGTTGGCAGATCGACCGTATTCAGCAGTCAGGGGCTTGAACCCCGGTCTACTCAAGGAGCGTGTGCTACTTACTCCCGCTCCTGACCACTCGGCTAATAAGATACTAATTAAGTGATACCACACTCAAGCTGGTGGATAATGAAAAAGACCTGAGGAGGATTGTTTGTTATTTGGTTTTTAGCAGCATTAGCAACTAAGGCCATATTGCTTCGGGGATATGCGGTGGTCATTCCCTGACCTTTCCGCATCCTCCGTATTTGGTGGTCATGGGCTCGAACCCAACCCCGGTCTAATCAAGAAACGTGTGCTATGCACTGCTGCTCCTGCCCACCTGGCTACAGAGGAGCCTGACCTGAGGAGGTGGGGAGGGGAATATTTGTGCAGTCACACATGAAGTTTGCTGCACAGTGAAAACAGGTTGCTAAGAAAGCTCATGGGGTTCTATCGATAATATACAGCAATTTTACCAGAAAGAAGAAGGAAGTCATTATCCTGTTGTATAAGGCAATGGTTAGGCTACATTTGAAGTAATTCATATATGTCTATAAGTCTTGTTTTAGGAATGATGTCAGTCTGTTGAAACATATGCAGAGGAAAGCAAAAAGATTAGCTAGGAGCACAAAATTATACCCTTACCAAGAAATACTTCAGTTCTATAAATTGCAGCATCTGGAAACTAAGCATTTATGAGGACCAAATTGAAATATTTAAGTCTTTGAATGAATTGATAAACTAATGCTGATTGCATCCATACTCAACTCAAACAACATATATAAGGGACATATATTTAAACTGAGAAAGAACAGAGGGTGGATTTTAGCCAGACAGCAATACTGATTGTTGGAATAACCTTTCAACTGGTGTTGTGCAAGTGGGTAATTTCAATTAATTTAAGGAAGGATTGCACAGAACATTAGAAGCAATGGACAGGTGATGTACAAAGTTTTATTTTATTTTTTTTTGCATCTTCGGGCTTTCACTGCATAATATAAATGAACTGGATCATGCATTTTCTATAAAGTTCATATACCAGTTTCCCCAAAAGAAAGAAGATAAGCTCTTATCAATACACTCAAATTAACAAGAATGAACATAAATAATTAGCATTAGCTTTAGTAAACACACTTGATGCAGGAAAGCAAACTTATACAGCACCAGCTCCAAAAAGGAAAAAAAAAAAAAAAAAACCCTTCCCATTTCACCCATCCATTCACTCCAAAAGTTTATCCACTTCTTCCTTGAATTTATTTAAGCTATCAACTTCCACAACGACAGATGGAAGTTTGTTCCAGCAATCAACTACCCGCTGGCTAAAGGTAAATTTCTGCACATATATTCGACAACAGTCTTTCGTCAATTTGTATTTAATGTCCTCTCAGGTTCATAATCTGAGTAAGAAGAAGAATCCTATAGGAATTGAGCCAGCTCAAACCATTCATGACCTTATACACCTCGATCAGGTCACCTCACAGATGCCTAGTCTCAATCAGATCACCTTGCAGGTGCCTACTCTCCAGGTGCTGAAAATTTGCAGGACTTAAGCCTTTCTTTGTAAGAACATTTCTTTGTTCCCCTCATCTGCCCCTCATCAATCTTCTGACCCTTCTCTGTACTTGTTCGAGCAACTCAAGGTGTGGCCTGACCATTATCTCTTATATAAATTACTACTATTGTGGCCTGACCATTATCACTTATACTGATTATCCATGCTAGCAAAATTCCTTTATATCATTGACAAGATTCCATGACTTGTTCTGGCAGCCCATCTGCACTGCTCAGAAAACTTAATATCTGACTGCCAATTAACCTAGATCTTTTTCATTCTCCACTACCCTGAGTATCACACAGTTAGTACATTTCTCTGGGGTTACTGCTACCCATATGCAGTACTTTGCATTTTTCAATGTTAAACTTCAGTTGCCACCTCTCAGTCCATCTGCTCAACTGTTCTAGATCCTGTTGCACTAGTGTAATGTCAATAACAACCCTGCCATCCTTTGTATCATCTGCAAACTTCGACATTAAGCCTGATATACCTTTATCAACATCATTGAAAAATATACAAAACAAAAATAGGCCCAACGCCGTCTCTGGGGAATTCCACTAATAACATTAGTCCACAAAGAGCAGTGTCCATTGATTGGCACTCTCTTTCTTCTCCCATTTAACCATCCTTTTATCTATCATAGCAACTTGCCCTTAATACGATAATGCTCCAATTTGTATAGTAGTCTTCCATGTGCAACAATATCAAAAGCTTTCCTGAAATCCAAGTATATGATATCAAAATTCTTTTCAGCATCCAGTTCCTTTGTGACCACATCATAGTATCCAATCAAATTTGTCAGACAAGACTTCCCCTTAACAAACCCATGCTGTGTCTGAATTATAACTGCAGCCTTGTCTACATGATCCTACATTCACTTTCTTAACCAGTGACTCCATTATTTTTCCAGAAACAGAACTTAAACTAACAGGTCTGTAATTACTTGTGTCACCCTTTGATCCCCATTGTGAACTGGGGAAACATTTGCACATCTCCTCCATCTGATGGGAAACTCCCCTGAGTCCAAAGATGCTCTCATAATTATGGCTAAGGGTTTGCTTACTTCTTTTGCCACCTCCTTCAATATAACGATAGATCCCATCCACACCAGATGATTTTCTTATGTAGAACTTCAACAATTTCTTCTCCACTTTGCTCTCAGTTATTACAAAATCATTTAGCTGCCTGTTACAGTTTGATAAGCTTCTGTCCTCCACTTCCCTACAGAATTCCTCATGTGTGAATGTAAATGCAAAAACACTCATCAGTTTTTCAGCTATGTGAGCAGGATCATTAACAATCAAACCATTGATATCTAGTAGACCAATCTTATTCATCCACTTCCTTCTAGAGTTTATATACATAAAGAAGTCTTTGCCATTTTTCTTTGCATCCTTTGCCAAAGATTTTTCTTAATCTACCTTCGCTTGGCTAACCTCCTTTGTGATTTGATTATAGACTAGCTTGTATCTACCATAGGCTTCTGTGTCACCTGATAATTTATATGCATCCCATGCATTTTTCTTCTCTGCCATTAGTTTATCTGATTAGTTTATCTCATTAGTTTATCTGACATCCATTTAGGCCTAAATCTTGAACAGTATTTCTTAATTAGTATGAAAAGCCTAGTAACTTCCAAGATTAATTCCTTGAATGCTTCTCATTTAGAATTTGTTGTTGGTAACACCATCAGTTGGTCTCACTGAATATAGAATTTAAAAACTGACTGAAAACCACTGTAGTAACCTGTACGAAAGCAAAAACCCTTCCCTTTACCTCTGATGGTAGTTACATCTTTAAGTAAACCCCACATCAGTAAACTGTGATCACTGCCACCTAGTGGTTCCTTTATCTGCAAATTCTTAATACATAATAATGACTGCTGATAATGAGATCAAGAGTATCACTCCTTCTGGTTGTCTCTTAAACATGCTGCCATAGAAAACAACCACCCAATAAATCCACAATAGCCATGCTATTGTGAAAGTGACCAACCCACAAGTTAAAGTCAATATCTGGCAAGTTAAAATCCCCCATTACAAAACATTCTGATTTACTGGCCTGCTCCATTTCTCTGTATGTTCATTATACTCATCAGAGTCATTAGGCCTATAATACACTCCTATCCTCTTTTACTTTCCCAGTGCTTATGTCACACCAAACTGACTCATCATTGCACTGTCCACCAATGTCAACTGGATGCACTGCCTTAGATTTTATGTGTTTCTTAACTAACAGCATAATACCACCTCCCTTCCTATCCTGTCTGTACACATTTTACTCCCCAAATTCCAATTCTGCATTCTTTATATCTGTGTGACACCACATCTCTGATATACCAACAATATCCACCTTAGATGTCTTGACCAGCAGTTCAAATTCAGCAAATTTATTTACTATACTCTTTGCATTGGTGTACATGCAAGTATACATGCATCTGTTCTTACTCTTAGTTACTTTAACAAAGCCCATGTATTTACTTGTTTCATGATGAATCCCAGCAGTTCTTGAAATCCCCATCAAATTGCTTTCCAGGATGTTGCCCACTTCAACAGATATAGTGCAAGAATCACTTTTACCTCTGCCAGTGGCTACTGTTAATCTATTAATCTGTGAATTCCCCCCAAGCTAGCAGTTTTTCGACCCACCTAACACTGCCTTGATAGCATCAGCAAATATTCTTGCACTCTAAGTATACCCTTTAGAAGCAGTCTCTTATGTTAACAAACACAGACCATGCTGGAAAAATTCTACCCCATGAGCCTTGCACAATCTGTCCAGTGCCAAACTGACTGACAAGGCTCTCATCATATACTCCCTCCTTACATGTCTGGGCGGAATTGCAGACACTTTCAGTTTTAATTCTAACTCCTGACTTTTTTCAACATTGACCTGTACTTGTTAAGTCTGCAGATCTCTTTCCCTTAATGCCATTTGCATTAACGTGTACAACAACATAACCTTTTGTGCCCAGTATAGAGATAACTCAAAAAATTTATGAAAAAAATTTACCGAATTTCACTGGCCTGATTTTAATGAAATTAAAAAATATGTTCACTGGTAGCCAAGTTGCTACATGTAGATGTACAGATGAAACTGAAGGCAATAGATGCTTTATGCATATGCAAAACAGCCTAAAAAAACAAGTTAGATAAGTACCATTGTGTTGCAAATTAGAATCAGACCTAAAACAACAGAGACCAACAAAACATGCAATGAAAATTTAGTGTCTATCTGAATTTTCTATCTAGAGTAATGCACAAAAAAATTAACACGGTTCATTGAAATATATGCTGAAAATTTAGTGGCAATCTGATTTTTCCCCCTCTCAATAACACTTGAACTTCCTACTCTAACAGAGGCTTCTCTGTGGGATGGGAACTGGGGGATTTAACATCACTGAAAATTTTATATTAGTCTGTTATTTTTTTGTAAGGTAATGGTCAAACATCTGAAACACACTTCTATTTATATACAAAGATAATTCCAAATTTTATGGAATAAAACTTGTTGAATTTATATTTCTTAGACTAAATCACACATTTTCTAATGTCCAATTTTCCTGACATTTAACTTGCTGAAAACCAAGTGATGTGCACAGAGAGATCTCTAGCTATTCTAGCGTAAACTAGAAGTCAATACATGGTGTGGTGGATAGTTGTTGCCATCCACAGCTGCATGCTACTTGTGATTTTTATTTCAGTTGGCACAGCTACCTGTAAATCCTAGGGTATTGTCACCCAGACAACTGTTTGTTTCTGGATATGCATTTTGTGTTTACTGGTTTCTGGATGCAGATTTTGTGCTTATTGCTTATTCTGTATATAATGGAGGGGGGGGGGTGCTGTTCAATAAAGAATGATCATAATTTTTTTTTCATAACATACCTTTATTAATCATCCATATTTTGATGGTCCTTTTCGAAGTAGCCCCCAATCTGATGAAATGCAATTATTCCATTTCTGCCATTCTTTGACATGCATTTGAGAATTGCCTGATGTCTTTACAACTTATTCTGATGACTGGAAATATTTTCCTTGCAAATCCTTCTTTAACTTTGGAAATAAAAAAAAAAAAATTGCAGGGTGTAAGGTCAGGGCTATAGATGAAAAACACATCTGACATTAATGTTGGCCTAAATACTCAATGACAGTATAAGCAATGTGAGGTCCAACATTGTCATGACCCTTTAAAAATTTCTACTGCATGCAGTAGATTTTCAATCATTGCATCTGGTGAGTATGGGCTTGGCACACCCAGGGTCCTGAGCTGAATATCATCATTCTTCTCTTTCTTGGTGATTCCTTTTGACTCTCTCTCTCTCTCTCTGGGTAACTAGGGGAATTTTTTTTTTTGGCTGCTGCAGCATAAGCCCCAGGCTTCCTTGCACCATATAGCTAATAATAATAATAAATGATATCATTTGCAACAAATGTGATTCCACAAAGTGTGCAATACAGTTCTGTAATAATTGTATGACATGGAAAAACATGCTGGTAAACCATTCCATGAATGTCAAAAAAAGAGATAACCATAACTTTTGCTTTTTTCGGTATTGGCAATGATGTAGACTTCCAGACAGAGCACTGTTGCTTATTCTCTGGGTAGAAATGATGACAAAATGTCTCATCCACCATTATCACCTTGTGAAGAAACTCATCATCTTCAGTAACCATCCGTGACAACTCCTGACTCCATGTGAATTTTCTGTTGCTCAGGTGTGAGAAGTCTTGAAACCCAGCATGCACAAACATGTATCAAATGCAAATGGTCATGGAGAATACTATATGTTCTTTCTAATGATATTCTCAACACCTGTGACAGATATCTTACTGTTATATGATAATCCCTCATGATTACAGAAGCAGTGTTTATGGTTTCTGTGTTGAAAGCAGTGGTTGGCACTCCAGGACTGCCAATTACTGTGATTGAATCATGTTCATCTTTAAACAGTCTAAACCACTAGTGAGCAGTGCTACATGGAGGCACAGATTCACCATAAGCATCTTTTAACATTTCATATGCTTCAACTCTAGACAGAAACAAAATCTGAGAGCAGCATATGGTTCCTTGCATGTCATATCCATTGTTATGTAGAAAAAATTGAACAGGCATCATCTTCATCAGCCATTTTCAATCCCTGCAGGATGAAGGCCTCTCCAGTAACTTTCCAGTTCCTTCTATTTTGTGCAATGGCCATCCATTTACTACCAAAAAAATCTCACGAATTTCATCTGTCCATCTCCGTTGTTGTCCACCAGGTTTTCTTCTAGCTCCTCTTGGGTACCATTCTATTATTTCTTAGTCCATCTGTCATCATGTCTTCGAGCTATGTGTCCTGCACAAGACCATTTTAGTTCTTTAGTTTTGATAAGAATGTCCTTTACTTGAGTTTGCTGCCTAATCCATGTGTTTCTCTTCTTATCTAACAGTCTGATTCCCAATATAATTTGTTCCATTCTTCACTGTGTAGTTTTCAGCTTCTCTTCCATTCTTTTGGTGAGTGCCCAAGTTTCACTTCCATAAATCATGGTGGGTAGTATACATTGGTTCATTATTTTACGTTTCACACAAATTGGGACATTGCTCCTCAGTATGTGACCATATTTACAGAATGCTATCGATCCAAAATTTATTCTTTTCTTTACTTCCAGCCATTTATAATTATTACAGCTAATGACTTGTCCCAGATAAGTATATGACTCTACCTTTTCAATTACTGCTCCTTCAAATATTATATCCCTTTCTATGGCATACTTGTTCATCAGTACTTTTGTTTTAGCCATATTCATCTTTAGTCCAAAATCCTTAATAATCTGCATAACTGATTAAGATTTTCCTCTAATTCTTTGGGATCATGGCTTATGACCACAATGTCATCTGCAAATCGTAAATGGTTTAGGTACTCTCCATTCACATTGACTCCTTTCTGTGACCAGTCTAATCTTCTGAAAGCTTCCTCAAGGGAAGCACTAAATAACTTCGGAGATATTGTGTCTCCTTGTCGAACTCCTTTCTCAATTTTAAATTTACTACTGTCTTTGTCTAGTCTAATAATGGAGGTAGAACTCTCATATATTTTCTTCAAAATCATAATATATGGTTTTTTTTTTATTCTATGCCTTGTATTTTTATTCTATGCCTTGTCTTACCAGTGCCTGAAACATTGCCTTATGCTGTATGGAGTTAAATGCCAGGCATACTGGTGTTTTATATTCTTTTGCTTTCTCCAAAAGCTGTGATATTACATGAAGGTGATCCATAGTTCAGAATCCCATCCTAAAGCCAGCTTGCTCTTTCGGTTGATTCTCATCAAGTATTCTTTCTTATCTGTTACTAATGACCCTTGTGAACAACTTGTAAATGTGGGATAACAAGCTAATTGGTCTATAATTTCCAATTTCTAATTTATCTCCTTTCTTATGCAGCAAAACTATGATTGCATTATTCCACTCCTTAGGCATCACACCTTTTCTAATGCATTTTGTGAAGAGTCTTGCCAGTTTTTGTGTCATGTCTCTTTCTCCCAATTTTAACAACTCTACAGTAACTTCATCTTCCCCTGAGGCTTTCTGATTCTTCATTTTCTTCAACGCATGTTCTACCTCATCAGGAAGAATATCAGGTATGTTGTTTGTGTTACTAATTTGCAATCCATCTTCCCCACTGCTGGCATAATTCCCTCGCTCCTTGTATAATTCTCTATAGTAGTCTTCTGCTATTTGAATTATGCCTTCTCTGCTATTTATAAGTACACCATTGCTATTCTTCAGTTTCAGTATCATTTGTCTTTCTGTATTACTGGTCATGGCTGCTGATTTAAATCCTCTATTTTCCCTTAATGCTTGTTCTACTTTTCTTGTGTTAAATTTTCTTATGTCCTCTCTAAGTCTCTTTCTAATGGCTTTGCATAACTCGGTATACTCAATTTTCTCCATGTCAGTGTTTTCTTGCTCATCATTTGTCATCTTCGGTTTGTCGTGACAAGTGTTTCTTGACTAATTTTTTCTTCTTTGGATTTCTTTTTACCTATAGGTTTCTTGGGCTTTATCACTTTCAGAAAGTTGTAATATTCCTCATTGATATCTTGGTCCTGAGCAGTCTTTAGAAGCTCAAACTTGTTCTTAAGTTCCAGTACATACTGCTTTTTCTCCTCTTTGTATTATTTTTTGTATCCTTTTTGTCTCCTCTTTTTACTGGTGCTATGCTGCTGCAACAGGATCTGGAAAGGTTGAGCAGATGGGCTGAGAGGTTGCAAATGAAGTTTAACATTGACAAATGTAAAGTACTACATATGGGAAACAGTAACCCCAGAGCAATGTATCAACTCTGTGGTACTACACTGACAGTGGTAGAGAATGAAAAGGACCTGGGGGTAATTGTGCAGGCAGATACGAAGTTTTCTGAGCAGTGCAGACGGGCTGCAAGAGTAGTTCATGATGTCTTGTCAATGATATACATGAATTTTTCTAGCAGGGATAAGGAGGTGATTATTCCTTTGTATAAGGCAATGGTCAGGCTATACCTTGAGCACTGTATACAGGTCTGGAGGCCTCATTTCAAGAAGCATGTAGAGCTGCTGGAACGAGTACAGGGAAGGGCAACAAGATTAGTGAATGGAACAAAGGGTTGCTCTTATGAAGAAAGGCTTAAGTTTTTGCAAATTACAGTGTCTGGAGACTAAGCACCGACAAGGTGATCTGATAGAGGTGTATAAAACTTTGAATGGTTTGAGCATGCTCAATGCCGATGGGATTCTTCCTCTTGCTCAGAATTATCACCTGAGAGGGCATAAATTCAAATTGAGGAAAGACAGATGTAGGATAGATGTGCGAAAATTTGCCTTTTACCAGCGGGTAGTTGGTTGGTGGAATAGACTTCCATCCCTTGTTGTGGAGTTGATAGCCTAAATAAATTTAGGGCTCAGCTGAACAGGTATTTTGAACGAATGGAGGGGTGAAATGGGAGTGGATTTTTTTTTTTTTTTTTTTTTTTTGCTGATGCTGCATAAGCTTCTTTTCTTGCATCATATGCCTCTACTAATGCTAATGCACATGAGAGAGCATAAAATTTATACTGAGGAAGTATGGTTGCCAGATAGATGTGTGGAAATTTGCCTTCAGCCAGCAGGTAGTTGATTGTTGGAACAAATTTCCATCTGGTATTGTGGAAGCAGGCAGTTTGAATAAATTTAGTGAAGAATTAGGTAAATTATTAGAGAAAATGGACAGGTGATGAAGGTGTTATTTGGGGGGAGGGGGATTGTTACTGTACAGGCTTGCTTTCTTGCATCATTTGCCACTACTAACATTACACACTAATAGTGAACCTAGCATTTACCCACTCTTTGGGATGGGGTCACTCCCTGTCATTACTGAGGTCAGAATTGGCTAGTCACAACAATTGTCCATTTTGTTATTGCCAATAACAAAATGGACTTTGTGTGTGTGTGTGTGTGTGTTAATATTTGGGATTATTTTTTTTCCAAAAATAATAATTATAAAATATTTCAAAATATTACTTACCAGAATTTTTCAATGAAGTAGGAAGTTTACTGAGTTGGCTGATAAAAAAAAATAAATATATATACATGTATTTTTTATGTTATAAATTATATAAATTATACATTTATAAATTGTCTATACAGTAAACTCCCATTATAACACTCCTGCTTATAGTAAGAGTGCCATAATGGGAGTAGCCCTCTTTTTCTTCTGGTCCTATGATCAATCATATGTAGTGTGAATTTTTTAGCATTTACAGTACTCATATTTAAAATGCTTTCTTGTTTATTTAGGTTTTTTTATGGTTCCAAGAAGAATAAATCCATGTATGACCCTACTTTCCTCTTGAGTTTTGAGAAATGAATGATAACAACTGAAGGCTAGCAATCATTTATGGTGCAGGTAGGTTTGCTTCATAGAATTTTTTTTTCAAGTGAAGGTGATATTTGTTTATTTCATATTTAACTCAAAGCTTTGAAGGTAGAAAGGCTACTCATTACAATTCTGTCTCTTCATGTATATATATATATTTTTTTTTAAATTCAATATTGTTCATCCACTTTCCTCACTGATACAATAGTCAGTATTGCACACACGTGTGCTGTGTTTGTTAAAAATTATATCAACAAATTTTATTAATAGCATCATCATTATTATTATTATTATTATTATTATTATGCATGGTCATCACATTCCACACAATGTTGCAACTCTGGAAATTTTGGTCCATCACTGATTCAGATTCTAACCAAGAATCTAAGAGTCAGAGATGTATTGTTATAAAATGTGGCATGTTTCCAATAGTGTCACTTTTTATAACCAAAAAGTTGTTATGCTGTCTATTCCAATTTTATCCAGTGTGTCCTTAAACCTCTTAGAATGGCACCAGCGCTCAAATCACTACTGGAATAAAGGTTCTTTCTTCTCCTAGAGACACTGGATTTTAATTTGTAGATCCCAATATTTCTGTAATAAATTTTTTTATTTCTTTTTCTTAATTTCTTTTGTCTCCTTGGATTACCTCATCAATCAGTGGCTTTTTATTCACAACTACAGTGATGTCTGTTGTATTATGCCCCAGCTGCTTACCAATGTTGGATTTAAAATCACACAACTTTTAACATTTTTGTTCTCAGCAATTGTTTTCAGGTTTTTTAATTTTTTATAATGAAATAATTGTGGAAACAAATTTTTTCATTATGTTCCCACAAGTTTTGTTATACTTTCTACATAAGTTCAAAGGCAGAATTACAGCAACTTTGTCATGGTGTGTTTTTTGTAGTTGGCTTGTGCGATCTTACTGCACAAGATATTTTTCTTTTCATAATCTGATTTACTTTCATTTGTAATCTTTGAAAATCCTCGGTTTCATGACATCTGTTTGGTGGCTGTTCCTGTGCTGCAAATACAAGCCCTTCTGTTTCCTTTGTCACTGTTTCATTTTGCAGCCATTTCCAAGTTGTTTCTCTTGTCAGTTTTACTTTTGTGTTCTTTGTATATTGAGCAATACTGTTGTTTATTTTTCCATGCATCAATATATGTTGCTTCATCTACTTTAATTATATCTTTTTTGCAAATGTCAGCCAATGTTTTCTCTATCTTACTCTTGATGTAATACTCAGCCACCACTGACTGGTCGGTCAAATGTAACTTTGAGGGTGAGGGCACAACTGACTTTCATGATTTTTCTAATTTTAATTTTACAGTTTAACACATCCGGTTCACTTGCATCCAGTCAATTATTCCTGCGCTTTATCAAATCACTCGAATTGCTTATGAGTTTATGGCTTGAATTGTGTTTCTGCCATTTAAAATTTTGATTTTAATATTTTTCAAATGCTTTTTATGTATTTAGCATTAGTCTTATGCTGAATATCTTCAGCTTGTAATAAATATTCATAATTTTCTTCATAGGCAAGGCTTTTAATTATATTACTTTTAATATAGAAGAAAAATGCATGGGATACACAAATTGTCAGGCGACACAGAAGCCTATGGTAAATACAAGCTAGTCTGTAATCAAGTCATAAAGGAAGTTAGGCAAGGGAAGGCAGATTATGAAAAATCTTTGGCAAAGGATGCAAAGAAAACCAGCAAAGACTTCTTTACTTATATAAACTCTAAAAGGAAGGGACTGAATCAGATTGGCCCACTTGTTATCAATGGTTTCAGTGTAGATGATCATTCTCAGATAGCTGCCGAACTAAATGAGTATTTTGCATCTACATTCACACATGGAGTTATTCAAGGAGGAGAGGACCAGATGTTTGTAAAACTCTAACAGGAAGTTAAATTATTTTGTAATAACTGAGAGCAAAGTGGAGGAGAAATTGTTGAAGTTAAACATAAGAAAGGCACCTGGGGTAGATGGGATCTATCCAGCTATATTAAAGCAGGTGGCAAAGGAAGTAAGCAAATCCTTAGCCATAATTATGAGAGCATCTTTGGATTCAGGGGGAAGTCCCCACGGACTGGAGATGTGCAAATGTATCTCCAATTCACAATGGGGGGGATCAAAAGGTGACACGAGTAATTACAGACCAGTTAGTTTGACTTCTGTTCCAGGGAAAACAATGGAGTCACTGGTTAAAGAAGCATTGCAGGATCATCTAGACAAGGCAGGAGTGATAATTCAGACACAGCATGGGTTTGTCAAGAGGAAGTCTTGTCTGACAAATTTGATTGGTTATTATGATGTGGTCACAAAGGAACTGGATGCAAAAAATAATTTTGATATCATATACTTGGATTTCAGGAAAGCTTTTGATAACTGTTGCACATGGAAGACTACTATACAAATTGGAACAGTATGGCATTAAGGGCTATTTGCTACAATGGATAAAAGGATGGTTGAGTGGGAGAAGACAGAGTGGTAATCAATGGATACTACTCTTCATGGACTAATGTTTTTAGTGGTGTCCCTCAGGGTTCGGTGTTGGGCCCATTGTTGTTTTATATATTTATCAATGATATTGATGCAGGTATAGCAGGCTTAATGTCCAAGTTTGCAGGTGATACAAAGGTTGGCAGGGTTGTTAATAACAGTATGCTGATGCAACAGGATCTGGAAAAGTTGGGTAGATGGGCTGAGAAGTGGCAACTGAAGTTTAACATTGACAAATGCAAAGTACCGCATATGACTAGCAGTAACCTCAAAGAAATGTACCAGCTAGGTGGTGTTACACTCATGGTAGTGGAGAATGAAAGAGACCTGGGGGTAACTGTGCAGTCAGATATGAAGTTTTCTGAGTAGTGCAGACAGGCTGCCAGAGTAGGTCATGGGGTATTGTCAATGATATACGGGAATTTTGCGAGCAGGGATAAGGAGGTGATTATCACCTTGTATAAGGCAATGGTCAGGCCACACCTTGAGTACTGTGTACAGGTCTGGAAGCCTCATTTTAGAATGGATGTAGAGTTGTTAGAATGAGAAGGGCAAGAAAACTGATGAAGCAACAAAGGGGTGCTCTTATGTAGAAAGGTTAAGTTCTGCAAATTGCAGCTTCTTGAAACTAGGCACCTGCGAGGCAATCTGATTGAGGTGTATAAGGCCTTGAATGGATTGAGCAGGCTCAATACTGATGGGATTCTTCCTCTTGCTCAGGTTACAAACCTGAGGAGGCATAGATTCAAACTGAAGAAAGACAGTTCTAGAATAGATGTGTGGAAGTTTGCTTTTAGCCAAGGAGGTAGTTGATTGCTGGAACAAACCTCCATCTGTTGTTATGGAAGTTGATAGCGTAAATAAATTCAAGGCAGAACTAGACAAACATTTGGAATGAATGGATCAGTGAAATGTGAAGGGTTTTTTTTTTTTTTTTTTGTGGCTGATGCTGTATAAGCTTGCTTTCTTGCATCATGTGCCTCGATTAATGCTAATCTTCAAGATGTATTTCATCTGATTCAGCAATTTCTCCTCTAATGATTAATAATACTACACGGTTTTTCTACTTTAAAGTCCATAGTTATGTCCTAGCTAAATATTCTAATTGTATTTAGCAATGATTAAATTTATGCTTTAGATTTTCCATATAATTTAAGATCATCCATGCATAGCAGATAAGGCGCCTCCGTAGCCAGGTGGGCAGGAGCAGCAGTGCATAGCACATGCTTCTTGATTAGACCGGGGTTCGAGCCCGTGACCACCAAATACGGAGGATGCGGAAAGGTCAGGGAATGACCACCGCTTATCCTCGGAGCAATATGGCCTTAGTTGCTAATGCTCCTAAAAACCAAATAATAACAATAACAATAGCATAGCAGATGGGAAATTCTTCCAACTAGCTTTGATATTTCAAAACTGCAATTTGTGTTATTTAGAATTATCGATAATGGTATAATAGCAATGATTAAAAGCAGAGGTGAAAAAGAGCTATCATGAAACATTTCATGCCTGATGTTAACACTTCCCTTCTTATTCACTGATTGTCCTCAGGGTGCTTTTGGATTTTTTAGTACTGCTAATAAGAATTTTCTGACTTTGAAGTTTATTATAAGAACTTCTAAAGATTATTCATTCTCTGTATGTGGCGAGAAATCAACCTCTTTTTTATAATCAATCATGGTGCATGTAAATTTGTTTTCCTCCCTTTTCAATTTTTCAGTATCATTTTATCCATCAATAATTGATCATTTGTTCCATAAGAGTTTCAATAATTGCCTTTCTGCTCACCAGTCAAGAAAATTTTAGCAATTAAGTGCTAATGATTTGCATCCATAATTATTCTAGTTAACAATTTAAACATTGTTAGCAAGCAAGTAATTGGTCAGTAATTGCCTGGAACTGCCCCTTTGTCTTTATCTTTCAAAATTCACACTGTTCTTCCAGTTGTCATCTAGTCATCAACAGTAGCTGTTTATGCATGGTACTGACCAATGAACTACCAACTAATCTAACCAACTTACACCAACCAACTTACCAATTAATCTGAGCAACTTACACCAACCAACTTATCAACTAATCTAACCAACTTACACCCAAGGCTAGCATTGCTATGCTAGACTTGGATGTAAATTGAGTAAACGTTTTATCCAAAATCCATGTACTTCATTTCTTTCTGGAACTGCCCATATTTAATTCTCTTTACTTGTTTTGCAACATTTTCTGCTGAGATTACTAAATCTTCCATGTCTTTGGGTTTCACAATTCATTTTGAACATTTTTAATTCAGGCTGCAAGTGTGTGTTGTGCTTTTTTTGGATTGTCCCATAATTCTTGTCAAAATGAGATGGTTTCTTCTTTATCCATAAATGTACTGATGTTGCTGTCATCTCCTTAAAAATTTTGTAGAGCTGTTGTTGATTACATTAAAACTTAGTGTCTTGGCTGATCTGGTTTATATGCAAATTGTGTCTTGATAATTTTTTTGCAACTGCTGTTATCCACTGCTTCAACATTTCCAATGCTTCTGAAATTGTTGTTATCTTCAGCTGGTATCTTTGTTGTAAAGTTTTCTTGATTTTTTCATTTTTCAATTTCTGTCTTTCAAACTTTTTTTAAGCAACACTTGCATCATTAGAAATCTTGTTGTTTTCTTTGTTTTGTGAACATCATATCCAAATTCTTTTGTAATAACTGCAGCTGTGCTATATAATAACTGGTTTGTTTGTTGAGCACTATCTGTTGGTATTGCTAAAATAGCAGAATTAATGTACTTTAAGATTTCCTTTGGGTTATATTTTGGAGCATGCTTCAGGTTTGGTTGATGTCTTCAATCTTCTGTATTAGCCATTGTTGCAAAGATTTTTTTCTTAAATCTTCTTGCTTCCCATCAAAACAGGCCTTTCTTTGATCATATTTTGAATATAAGCTTGATATTCACCTATTGGCCTTTCCCACTGTTCAATTGCAGCTTGTTCTGTTTCTTCAGTTTCTCCATTTTTCTCTTGAACTTCAGGTTCATTTATTTTTCTTTGTATCTCTTCAAGTTCAATATCTGAAAAAATGTTCACATAATAAATTTTCTTTGGTCACAGAGTTGCTGCTCTGTTACTTTGGAATCTGGGAACTTTTCTTTCCAGATAACAAACATTCATTTGTGATCCCTTGAACTGATAAATTTGCTCAATAATAACATTGCATTATTGCTATGTATTCTGATGTTGTCCATTTCTTTCTCTGTGGTTGGTCTTTCATTACCCTAATGCCCAGAGACTCTAGCATCTGAAGTGGCCCTTGTTGACTCAGACAATGACCAGTCTGGTATGGATTTCAATTGTTTTTTTTCACCATGTTGGATGGGTTATTATTATTATTATCTCTTTCTTCTCCTTATGGGTTTTTCCATCCCACAATGGGCACTAGTACCAGGTGTGTGGGTAGTTGTTACATCTAGTCATTATTATTGGTTGAAGAATGCTCTATCTTACAGGTGTTCAGGATCGTGGCTTTCTGGAGTTCCCTGTAGGTGTTCTCTGGGAGGCCTATTGCTGCTAAGACCTGGATTGTTATTATTATTATACTATTAGTACATTTATCATGTTTATACAGCAATACTCAAGATATATTTAGTTTAATTAGTAAGCATCTTTGAAAGTGCTAAAATAGGAGTTTACTGTATATAACACATTATATAAAAATAAAATTAATGCTTTTAATTTATGGTTTACAAAAAAATACAAAGCAATGAATTCTTTATGTTGTGGTAACTTTGTGATATTTCAGTTTGATTTTTAAGTGAGTCATTTTAAAAGGTAATTTTTCAGTACTCTACTTTGTGAATTTTTTTACTCAAATTTTTATTTAACAGTAAACATGATTTAAACAAGAAAAAACAAGTATAATTTGTCTCAGAATACCATGACTGAATGAGAATTGTCACTGACAATTCACTCGTGGGCAATCTTGCCTTTCTGCTGTAATTGCTGTCACATTTATGCAGAAATTTCTCTAGCTGATGAAGAATGAGAACAGCAAACTAGGTGTAGTCTTAGATGAGACTGAATCTATAAGGAAATGTGCTGGTGTCCTAGAGCAAAATCAAACTGAGGGCTTGAGAGAGAGAATCAGGTATCTAATTCCACACCAAGCAATGCTTTCCAAAGTCTGATCCCAGGACTAGTTTCATAGGAGATAGTCTAACTGGACCTACAGTGTTGATTGTCAAGTGGCTCCACATACAAAAAGAACAGACAGGACAGGTGGTGGTATGTTCGTTCAAAAGCACAAAAAATCAAAGGCAGTACATCCAGTGGACATGGGCAGTCAGAGAAACACTGAGTCAGTTTGGTGTGACATAAGCACTGGGAAAACAAAATTAAGAGCAAGAGTGTATTATAGGCCTAATTATTGTGATAAATATAATGAACAACTATACAGACATATAGAATGGCCAATTAATCAGTGTCACATAATGGGGTAATTTAACTTATAATGAATAGACCCTGTGGGTTGGTTACTTGCATATTAGCAAGACTTTTGTGGATTTATTTGATGTTTCCTTTCTACACTAGCATGTCAGAAAGCCAACAAAAGAAAACAATACTCTTGATCTGATTAAAAAAAGAATACATTTTTAATGACAAACATATCAAAGTAAGCGAATTTGATTGTATTTTTTTAACTGATTTCAAATATTAAATCAGGTTTTGTCTATCACCCACAGTTTTAACATGATTTTAGTTTCATACAAACATTAAAATAGGTGACACTAGAACGTAGCTCCTATTGTATTTCGCCTATGGAACATCCCTCCATAGCATTCAACAGTAATTAGCTAGCATGCTTGAGTTCCGCTTGCCACGGCACCTCTTTTCCATTGTCAAAATAGTTTGATGGAAATGCTCCCCATGCTTATCAGTGATAGTTCCTAAGTTTTCTTTTTCTTTTTATATCAAAATCCCAAACATGAGAAGTATTAGAACCTATAATACTTAGTACAGTGCTTGGGTTGGAGTTAGACAAGAAAAAGAAGATATTTGTTGACATTAGACTTGAACTTCTGTAGACTGTAATTTTCAGGAAATACATATGAAGGAAGGTTGTTCCATAAAGCAGTTGAATGAATAAACGAGGAAGATGAAAAGTTGTTTCTGTGAGTTTGCAGTTGGACAGTAAATGGATGTTGGCTGGTGGCAGCACGTGTTCAGACCATTTTTAAAGAGAGAGCAGGAATTATAGAAGCCAATTCAGAAGAACAGTGCCCATGGAAATATCTGTAGAAAAGGTATGCAGCAGAAACAGTACATCAATGAGACAGCGAGTGGAGAGACTCTGTTAGAGATGAGTCATTAATTAACCTACTGCCCTCTTCTGATTGGAATCTAGAAGCCTGAGAGAAGTATTGGGGGCACTCCCCAGATGGAATAACATTCCATGGAAGGGCAGATTTGCAATTTGTACAGAGTGAACAGTTTGGAAGAAAAATAACACAGAGAACAAAAGAGAAAACCTTTTTTTTTTTCAGAGATAGCAATATTTGTAATGTGCTTGTGCCAAGAGAGATTAGAAGTTAGGTTAATCCCTAAAATATATATCATTTTGCCTAGAAATCGGAGTGTCACCAAAGATAAGCATAGCAGCAGAAGAATCCTTTTTGTGAGATATAAGACAAGACTGAGTTTTAGAAGGATTGAAATCAATTAAGTTGTCTTTGCCACACTGGAGAATTACGTGGAGATCGGCATTTAAGGAATTGGTAGCGGATATTAGAGAATTTGAAGCTAATTGAGTATGGCAAGGTTTCTCAAACTGGAAAATGGAATGCAATGTGCTATCATCGGCAAAACTATGGATAGGATTTCCAGTAAATGGAAGAAGGTCATTACTATACAAGAGGAAAAGAGTGGGGGAAAGAACTGAACCTTGGGGGACACCAGCATTAGTGGAGAAGTTAGAAGACAGAGAGTCATCTACCATCACCACCAGTGAGCAATCAGAGAGAAAATTGGATAACCAATTAAAAAACACAGTTGGCAAACCATAAGATGGAAGCTTGTTTAGAAGACCTTTATGCCAAACACAATCGAAAGCCTTTGAGATGTTAAGGGCAACTGCTTGTGTTTCACTGAACTTTTTCATTGAATTTGTGCATAAATGGGTAACATAAGCCAGAATATCAGAAGTGGATCGACACTGACGGAATCCATACTGACTGGCAATCATTGATCAGACAGAAGGTTTCTAGGTAGTTTAAGAGTTGGCAGGTAATTGATTTCTCCATTACTTTAGAAAGGGTAGAAGTAATTGCAGTGGGACAATAATTAGATGGGAGGGATTTGTAACCCTTTTTAGGAATTGGCTGGATATGAGCAAATTTCCAAGCAGAAGCAAAAACATCTTTGGAATAAGAAAGTGAAAAAAGGTGGCAAAGAACAGGAGTAAGTTCAGGAGCAGCACAGATTTTGAGAACAAGTGGAGAAATATCTTTCTGACATCCTTTTGATGGAAGACCACAGGAGCCATTGAACGGAGCATGTTGGGAATGGTGGGAGGTGTTTTACCAAGATCTTTACTACATGAGTTAGAAGAAAAATGGGATGCTAGCAGGTCAGCTTTATCCTTGGTTGAAGTGACAACAGAATCATCTGGTTCTGAGAGAGGTGGGAGTAGAGATGGTGAAAAGTTGTGACCAATAGCTTTGGCAAGAGACCAGAATGCTTGGCTACCATTAGGGCAATAAGCAAGTTTTCTACTCTTAGCCTGTTCAAAATCTAGTTTGGACTGATTAATAACTGCTTTACAATTGTTGCAGGCTTTGGTGTAGGCAGAAAATGAAACTGAAGAATTGGAAACAAGCCAATTATGATACGCAACATTCTTCTCTTGAACAGCCTTAGCACATTTATTGGAAAACCAAGGTTTAGATAAAGGCGAGATTTTAAAGTGGAGTGTGGAATAAGGATTCCATTCCTATAAGAATAATTTCACTGACTCGATCTGCGCAAACATTGACATCAGAAGTTGTGAAACAGTAATCTGACCAAGGAAAAGAAGAAAAGAAATCTCGCAGGTCATCCCATTTTGCATTCTTGTAATGCCAAACAACATGAGGTTGGGAATAGCCATGAGATAAAGGCTCCACTGGAGAAGAGACAATCACTAAGTTCTGATCTGAGGTGCCTAAAGGACCACTCACTTTGACCGTGTACTTAGAAGGGTTGTTTGTGAGAAAAAGATAAAAGCGTGTTGGTTGTATGGTTAGGATTGTCCGCTATTCTGGTAGGTAAATGAACAATCTGTGCAAGGTCATTAGTAATTGCAAAAGCCTCAGCATTTGACCAGCTGGGTCGGTGTGACTAGAAAACAGACACCAGCTGGAGTTGTGAACATTAAAATTACCTCACTGTTAGGAAAGTTGGACTGGAGAAAGTCAAGTTGCAAAGAGAAGTCAAAGAGCTCCAAGTGATTAGCGGATTTGGGAGAAAGGTAGAGACAACAGATGAATTGGACACAATGAGGTAGAGAGATTTTAAACCAGAGAAGATCGAAAAGAGGAAATTCCAAATTACCAAGTCTCTGACAGGGAATATCGGAACGGACATATGCACAAGTACCATCTTTGAGGCAAAAGGAATTATACAGCAAATAATTTAGGAAACTGAGATGAGCAGTAGTTGAATCAACCGATAACTGAGATTCTGTCAGAAAAAGTACATGAGGTTTGGCAGACAGCAAGTGGAAATGGACATCGTTGAGACCTCAAATATTTGTGAAATGAACTAAGAAGTGTTTGGGAGGTTTAGAACTTTTTTGCAGATAAGCTTACTCAAATAGTTTGACAAATCATGGTGTATTCAATAGTAAGAAAAAGTGGGGGGGGGGCCTAATGAAATTTTTGGATATGCCGTAAACATGGTAAGAATATACCCAGATCCTTGACATAACGTGGTCTCGACAATGTCCCCCTGCATACACACTACTCAGACTCCCTCCAGTCACTATCTGGCAGAGTAGAGGTAGCAAGATTATACACTAGCTGATCCAGAAGCCTCCTAAAGAGTTACCAATAGGTTCAGTCCAGTGTACTAACTAGCAGCTGGTCTGTGAACACCATTTTAGAGCTGTACCCTCGAAATATAAGAAATATTGGATCTCGCCATGATGTTTATCATAATCTCGAAAGTCATCAGTGCATGATGGAGGAAGTGGGGAAAGATTGACCGAAAATAAAAGCACGTTTATATGCTTTTGGGCCCATACATGAAAAATACATACATTACATATAAAATACATATATACACAAAATACATATGTGTGCACTCTTGTGAAAAGATTAATCTAGTCACCTGAGTCCTATCTCCCTATAATTTTGTAAGCAAATTGTTGGCCAGCTACCCAAGCACTTTTAAATATTACACAAATAATATCACTGATATACATTAAAAGACATTCTCTGCTTTTTTAACCCTGTGGTGGTCATGTGGAACATGACAGGTCCCTCTTCAAAATAACTACTGCACATTGATTGTTGGTTCAACGCTAATGGCTGAAACTTTCAGTACCTTCCTAAAAATAGACAAAATTTTATTTGACTAGTTTAGGGGGAATAATTATTGTTTACTTGGAATCATACATACTAGTATAAGTCAGAACCAGGGTGACTACTTATTATTTCTGCCCTCTGCTTCAACTTGCTAATGTAATATAAAAATAATAGCAACAAATATGGATTACAAACATGTGGCTATTCTCAAAACATTATATGTGGCTATTTTCAAAACATAAACAAAAATACAGTCCTACAACAACAAAACCGATTTTCCACCATGAACTCTGACTGCAGAGCCTTGTAAGCATTAGCATTAGTAGAGGCATATAATGCAAGAAAGCAAGCTTATGCAGCATCAGCCACAAAAAAAAAAAAAAAAAAACCACTCCCATTTCACCCCTCCGTTCGTTCAAAATACCTTTACAGCTGAGCCTTAAATTTATTTAGGCTATCAACTTCCACAACAAGAGATGGAAGTCTGTCCCACCAACCAACTACCCGCTGGCTAAAGGCAAATTTCCGCACATCTATCCTCATCTGTCTTTAATTAATTTGAATTTATGCCCTCTCAGGTGATTATTCTGAGCAAGAGGAAGAATCCCATCAGCATTGAACATGCTCAAACTGTTCAAGGCTTTATACACCTCTATCAGATCACCTCGCTGGTGCCTAGTCTCCAGACACTGTAATTTGCAAAATTTAAGCCTTTCTTCGTAAGAGCAACCCTTTGTTCCATTCACTAATCTTGTTGCCCTTCTCTGCCCTTCTTTCCAGCAGCTCTACATCCTTCTTGAAATGAGGCCTCCAGACCTGTATACAGTACTCAAGGTGTGGCCTAACCATTGCCTTATACAAGGGAATAATCACCTCCTTATCCCTGCTAGAAAAATTCCTGTATATCATTGACAAAACACCATGAGCTACTCTTGCAGCCCATCTGCACTGCTCAGAAAACTTCATATCTGCCTGCACAATTATCCCCAGGTCCTTTTCATTCTCTACCACTGTCAGTGTAGTATCACAGTGTTGATACGTTGCTCTGGGGTTACTGTTTCCCATATGTAATACTTTACATTTGTCATTGTTAAACTTCATTTGCCACCTCTCAGCCCATCTGCTCAACCTTTCCAGATCCTGTTGGAGCAGCATACTGTCAGTAGTGTCCTTAATAACCCTGCCAACATTTGTATATGTGTGCAAACTTGGACATTAAGCTTGATATATATATCATCATAAATATCATTTATAAATACAGAAAACAACAATGAACCCTGAGGGACTCCACTAATAACATTAGTCCACGAAGAGCAGTGTCCATTGATTACCACTCTCTGTCTTCTCCCACTCAACCATTCCTTTATCCATAGCAGCAATTTGCCTCCAATGCCAAACTGCTCCAATTTGTGCAGCAGTCTTCCATGTGCAACAGTATCAAAAGCCTTTCTAAGATCCAAATATATAATATCAAAGTTATTCCCTGCATCCAGTTCTTTTGTGACTGCATCATAGTATCCAATCAAATTGGTCAGGCAAGACTTTCCCTTAACAAAACCATGCTGTGTCCGAGCTATAACTGAAGTCTTGTCTAGATGATCCTGCAGTGCTTCTTTAACCAGTGCCTCCATTAATTTTCCTGGAACAGAAGTTAAACTCACAGGTTGAAAAAAATTCTACCCCTTGGGCCTTGCACAATATTTCCAAGGCTGAATTGATCGACAAGGCTCCCATCATATACTCCCTCCTATCGTGTCTGGGCAGAATTGCAGACACTTTCAAATTCAACCCAAATTCAAACCTTTTTTCAACAGTGACCTGTACTTGTTAAGTAATTCTGCCGGTCTCCTACTCTTAATATCATTAGTGCCAACATGTACAACAATATCATCAACCTTTGCCCCTAGAGGTGCAAAGGTTGAAACCTGAAGGTTGAGCTGGGGAACTCCCCACCTTAACCCTAAGATGCAAGTTGTGCCAAGCATCTTACATCCAAGCAGGTTTCATAAAAGCTGGGAGGTCTATAATAGGCAGATCTCCCAGCTTCTTTCAAATAAGGAAATAATTCTTCTTAAGCCAATTCCTGCATCTGCAACTGGCACCTTGCAAAGTCCCCCCCCACTTACATCCTAGTCACTGAGTGTAGAACATTTATTTTATAAATAAAATCATATTTTCGATGCTTACAAACTGTTATTCCATTGGGAATTAAAAATAAATAGTTGCAAATCCATGCAATAAAACTCTGTTTTATTGCATTGATTTGCAACAATTCTTCCCAAAACCTCATCTTTTATTAACAAGCTGGTCCAAAATCTCCTTCATAAATTTAATGAGTCTTTCTAAAAGTCCATAGCTCTGTGGGTGAGATGTAGACAGTGAAATTTTTCATTATTCTTAGTAACTTACAAGTTTGAAATAATAAACTGGGCTAAAGTGGATAATGCTTTTCCTCTGAAATAAGTTCTTACTTAGCAAGGGTAACAACACTTAAACCACTTCAAGTCAGCCTTTATCAATGATGACCAAAGCGTAATTTCCAATATTCTCATTATCTTTTCAATGCACATATGATGATTTGGAAAACTCCACAAAAACATTCTCAACACATAGTTTCAGGGGAGCACACTGAATCTGTTCCACCCATTCTGAGGCTGTTCAGCCAGATTTCATGATGGGAAAAACTCCTAGCTTCTTTGTTGTAGTGCAGGAAGAACTAGTTTTTAAGGATGGTAAAATTGTTCATTTTCTGGTTTCATTTCTGAACTATATAGTCTACATCTGACCAATACCTTCCTTTATCTGAAAGGATCTGCAAATTAGAGGAACCTAAATGACTGAAATGATCATTAAAAACTCTTTAAAAAACCAGAAGCAGAAGTATCACTCATCATTGAGTGCCTGCTTGTTTTACTGTGATATAATCACATTAAAACAAACATACATTCAATTTTCAAAAATCATTCATAACAAAATATAAGGAAAAAACAAATAATACCCAGGCTGCAATGAGTAATTCATAATGTATCTAGATACAGCTGGAAACATGTCATTCAAGATATATTTTGGGTTTCTATCCAATGCAGCTGGATAAAATGTAGTTTACCTATATAAACCTAATATATATATATATAAATATATATATAAAAAGAAAAGGAGTATAGTATAAAAGAAACAAACTTTGTTTGCTGATGGATTACTGGACGAACTGCAACCACACAACTATGATGATTTTCTTCTCGAAGGACTGCAGCTATAAATTAAATTATTTTTGTATAAGAAACGTTTTCCTTTTTTTTTTTTTTTTTTTTACATATACCATCTAAGTAAAAGCATATAAAATATTTTTCCAATTTAAATCGGCACAAATCACCACCGGCTTCAACAAGGTGCCAGAAACGTCTCCGGCAAGACTATCAGGCGTTCATTAGCCGCAATACTTTATGGGAGCCACCGACCCACCAGAGTCCCATTGCTAACACCATGACACAGGATTCTATGCTTCAACTGGGCAAAGGAACAATGGCACTGGACTTTGGATGATTGGATATGGATCTCCTAGTCTGATGAGTCCCATTTCCAGTTATTTCGAGCAGATGCGAGGGTGTGTATCTGGCAGAAACTGCATTAAGCTATGTACCTATCATGTCAACAAGGAACTGTTCAGACAAGTTAGATTAAGTTAGGTTAGGTAATGGACGGTCAGTAATGATCTGGGGTATGTTCAACTGCTACACGTTGGGATCTCTGTTACATCTAGATTGCCAAGTTGACCAAGATTTTTGCAGCTCCGGCGAACGCTAAGTTTTCATTTATATTTAGTCATTTTATTGACTTAATTGTTATACTAAATTATTTTCTATAAGTAGATTTATAGTTCTAGCCACGCTCCATGGTTTATTTTTGAATTTAGATAGCGATTTTGAAAGTTAATACTTAGTGTCCATAGATTTTACGTTCATAACTTGCTGCCATTGTTATACGATACGGAATAGCATAAAACTAGATAGCGAAATACGTAGCACTGTATTAGAAATCTGTTAGATTAGTATAGTATTATCAATTAATCAGTAAAATTTACTAATCTTATTAAAGTTCATTGTTAATTAAATTATACTTAACGGAATCATGACCCAGACTAGAGCAGCAAAGCAGCATTAACAGAATAGCCAGAGTACTGTGGCTTGCAGGAGAAATGAAGGGGGTGATTTTCCAATGCATCACAGTCTAAAACAATGTGCAAAATGTGAAATGTTTGCAGACCTGTCTAGAACAGGACATGATCTAGCCAAGGAGGATGTCATTGTGTGGGCTAGGTGCAGAGACCGTGAAGAAATTAGGTGCCAACTCAGCGTTCTGATGGGCGCCAATGAGAGTTTGTGGTTTGGGTAAATGCCCTTCAAGAAATTAATATGAGGGGCCAATCAAGCTCTCAGCTGCCCCACTCAACGCCAGAGCTCACTCCTGTGCATCAGAAAACACAGCGGCAATCTTCAAGGCAGAATGCGCTGGTCACACAAGAACTAGTTATTGTTGGTGAATCTATTGTCAGTGAGACAGGGAATATATTATGCAAAATGGATAGGTGAAACAAGACCAAGGTATGTCTGCCAGGGGCAAAAGTTGATGATGTTGTGGGGCAGATATCATCTTTTAAGGGCACAAAAGGTGATATTGTTGTTGTACACACTGGCACTAATGACCTTAAGAGTAAGAGATCTACAGATTTACTTAACAAGTACAGGCCAATGCTGAAAAAAGGTTAAGGTTAAATTTGAAAGTGCTTGCAATTCTGCCCAGACACGATAGGAAGGAGTACATGATGAGAGCCCTGTCAATCAATTCGGCCCTGGAGAGATTGTGCAAGCCTCACGGAGTAGAATTTTTTTCAGCATGGTCTGTACTTGCTAACAGAAGAGACTGCTTCTACAAGGATGGGATACACTTAAATAGAAAGGGTGCAAGAATATTTGCTGATGCTATCGAGGCAGTGTTTGGTGGGTCAGAAAACTGCTAGATTCGGGGGATTCAGAGATTAAAAGATTAACGGTAGCCCCAGGCAGAGGCAAAAGTGATTCTTGCACTGCTTCTACTGTAATGAGCAACAGCCTAGAGAGCAAGTTGCTGGAGACTTCAAGAGCTGCTGGAATTCATCATGGAACAAGTAAATACATGGGCTGTATTAGGGTAACTAAGAGTAAGACCAAGTGCATGTTTACTTGCATGTACACTAATGGAGATGTGCTAATGCTAGAAGTATGGTAAATAAAACTGATGAATTTGAAGTGCTGATCAAGACATCAAAGGCAGCTATTATTGGGATATCAGAGACATGGTGTCACACAGATATATGCAGTGCAGAATTGGAATTTAAGTAGTACAATGTGCACAGAAAGTACAGACAGGATAGGAAGGGAGGAGGGATTATGCTGTTAGTTAAGAAACACAAAATCTAAGGAAGTGCATCCAGTTGACATGAGTGGACTGCAATGTTGAGTCTGTTGGTGTGACATAAACATTAGGAAAGAGAAAATGAGAGTAGGAGTATGTTATAGGCCTAATGACTCTGATGAGTACAATGAACGGTTGTGCACAGAAATAGAATGGGCCAGTAAATCAGAATGTCTTGTAATTGGGGATTTTAACTTTCCAGATATTGACTGGAACTTGTGATTGGTCACTCGCATGCTATCAAGACTTATGTGGAATTTATTGGAGGATTGTTTTCTACAGCAACATGTTTGAGGGGCAACCAGACAGAGTAATATTCATCTGATGATCAGCAGTGATTATTCATGCATTAAGAATTTGAGATAAAGGATTCACTAGGTGACAGTGATCAAAGTGTACTGATGTGGGATTTACTTAAAGAAGTAACTACCATCAAGGGTAAAGGTAAGGGTTTTTGTTTTCATAAAGGTGACTACAGTTGTCTCGGACAGTTTTTAAATTCTACACAGTGGGATCAACTGATGATGTTACCAACAGTGAATTCTAAATGGGAAGCCTTTAGGGATTTAATCTTGGAAGCTACTAGGATTTTCATATCAAATAAGAAATACTGTTCAAGGTTCAGGTCTAAATGGATGTCAGGTGAACTAATGAGACATGTGGCAGAGAAGAAAAATGCATGGGATGCATATAAATTATCAGGCAATACGGAAGTCTACGGCAGATATAAGCTGGTCTGAAATCAAGTCACAAAATAGTTTAGGCAGGCGAAGGCAGATTACAAGAAATCTTTAGCCAAGGATGCATAGAAAAAAAGCAAAGAGTACTTTACATATTTAAACTCTAGAAGGAAGGGGATGAATCATATTGGTCCACTTAACATAGATGGTTCGACTATTCATGATCCTACTCAAGTAGCTGATAAACTGAATGCGTATTTTGCATCTATATTCACACATAAGGAGTTATTCAAGGAGGGGAAGGCCAGAAGTTTATCAAAATAAAAAAGGCACCTGGGGTAGATGGAATCTATCCAGTTATAAATAAGAAGGCAGCAAGGGAAGTAAGCAAACCCTTAGCCATAATTATGAGAGCATCCTTAAGAGTCAGGGCAGGTCCCCATGGACTGGAGATGTGCAAATGTATCCCAAAATTAACAAAGGGGGGTTCAAAGAGTGATACAAATAATTATAAGCCTGTTAATTTAACTTCTGTTCCAGGGAAAATAATGGAGTCACTGGTTAAAGAGGTGATACAGGATCACATAGACACTGCAGTAACAGTTCAGACACAGCACGGGTTTGGTAAGGGGAAGTCTTGTCTGACCAATTTAATTGGATACTACGATGTGGTCACAATGGAACTGGATACAAAAAATAATTTTGACATCATATACTTGGATTTCACTAAAACTTCTGATAGTGTTGCACATGGAAGACTGCTGTAGAAATTGGAACAGCATGGCATTAAGGGCAAGTTACTGCAATGGATAAAGGGATGGTTAAGTGGGAGATGGCAGAGAGTGGTAATAAATGGACACTGCTCTACATGGACTAATGTTATTAGCAGAGTCCCCCAGTATTCAGTGCTGGGCCCATTGTTATTGTTTATTTATCAATGATATCAATGAAGGTATATCAGGGTTAAAGTCCAATTTTGCAGATGATACAAAGGTTGGCAGGGTTGTTAATGACAGTAAAGACAGTATGCTACTGCAATAGGATCTAGAAAAGTTAGGCAGATAGGCTGAGAAGTGGCAACTGAAGTTTAACAGTGACAAATGCAAAGTACTCCATATGGGTAGCAGTAACCTAAGACAAACATAGCAACTGTGTAGTACTACACTCAGGGAGGTGGAAAATGAAAAAGAGGGGGGGGGGGGTTATTGTGTTGTCAGATATGATTGGTTGGTTGGTTATTAGGATTTTTATGGCACATCAGCATGTAAGGCTATAGTGCGCCAATGTCAGATATGAAGTTCTCTGAGCAGTGCAAACAGGTAATGGAGTTTTGTCAATGATACATAGGAATTTTGCTAGCAGAGACAAGGAAGTGATTATCCCTTTGTATAAGGCAATGGTCAGACCACACTTTGAGTACTGTATACAGGTCTGGAGACCTCATTTTAGGAAGGATGCAGAGTTGTTAGAACAAGTACAGAGAAGGGCAGCAAGATTGGTGAGAGGAACAAGGGGGTGCGCTTAGGAAGAAAAGCTTATGTTCTGCAAGTTGCAGCATCTGGAGACTAGGCATCTGTGAGGTGACTGGATCGAGGTGTATAAGGCTTGGAATGGTTTGAGCATGCTTAATGCTGATGCTGACACTTCAGCTTGCTCAGATTAAGAACCTGAGGGAGCATAGATTCAAATTGAGGAAAGACAGTTGTAGAATAGATATGTGGAAGTTTACCATTAGCCTGCAGGTAGTTGATTGCTGCAACAGACTTTCATCTGTTGTTGTTGAAGTTGATAGCTTAAATAAATTTAAGGCTGAACTAGACAAACATTTGGAGTGACCAGATGGATGAAATGGGAAGGGCTCTTTTTTTTTTTTTTTTTTTTTAAGCTGATGCTATATAAGCTTGCTTTCTTGCATTATATGCCTCAACTAATGCTAATGCATCCCTGAATGGTCCAGGTTATGCGTGCATCTTTGCAGACCATCTGCATCCTTCATGGTCATTGTGCATCTACAGGGCAATGGACTCTTCCAGCAGGACATTGCACCTCCTCACAGAGCCGTGATGACTAGAACATGGTTCAAAGAGCATTCCCAAATTTTACCACCATGGAATGGCCTCCCCATTCACCGGATATGAACCCTGTGGAGTATCTTTGGGATGCTGTGGAAAGATCCGTTCGAGCTTTGGATCTTCCACCCAGGAATGTGACGAAATTATGGACAGTGGTGCAGCAAGCATGGATAGAAATACCTGTGAAATGCTTTTGTGAACTAGTGCACTCAATGACTCGCCGTGTGACTGCCATTATCCAGGTGAAAAGTGGGCCTACCTGCTACTAGGTAGGTATTCCATGAATTCTGTCCACTCAGTGTATATATGTTCAATATTTAGTGGCAGTTTTGTCTTTGTTGTGGTATGTTCTGTGAATTTTCTATGAAATGCATTAATATTATCTGTTTTTAGTACAACTGTTTATTTAATGGTCAATTACATTAAATCAAAATTATGGATGTGAATAAAAAAAGGACTGGCCCTGAAAATCGTGAATTTCAAGAATGGTGGGAAAGCAAATATCTGTTTATTCTTCACATAGGAAAGCCATAGTGTTTGGAATGGTTACAGACTTGCTATATCTAAGGAATACAACTTAAAGCATTATCTTTCACTGCATCAAAAACAGTATTTTTCCTGCATAACTGACACTGGAATAGCACTGGAACAAAAGCTGAAAAATCAAAAGAATAAACAAATATTTTTTAATAAGGTATAAAAATCACAAGAAGTATCAGTATCTGCTTCATTTGCTGTATTCCTAGAAATAGCAAAAGCGCTATTTTCAGATGGAGAATAAATTTTAAAAAAATAATTCTTTGCCATAAGCTCAAGCTATACTGTTTCGCTCTCTCAACATTAAATTAATGTAGACATGTTGAAGAGATATATATGCACATCAGTAAAAGGTTTAAAAAAATTATCAACAAGTGTAGCTATTTTTCTGTCACTCTGGATGAAAGCACATATCTGATACAAGCCAAATGCTTATTTTTATAAGAACCATTGATGAAAATTCTAGTTATTCTGAAGAGCTTTTAAAATTAACATCACTGCACAATACAGTGAAAGGAGAGGACATTTATACTGAATTAAAATGTGTAGTAGCAGAATATGGTGGTTTGATAACTTTTTTTTTTATTTTTACAGAGGAGTATTTCCATTTGCAATGGTTTCCTCGGCCTACAAGTTATTTTTTGGTAGTAATTTTTTCCGACCAGAAAGTGCAGTTTAAGGTGTCTTGGTCAGTTAGACTTTGAGCTGTCATGCACTCCCATAATCCATCTATCCATATTCTCCTAAGTCTTCCTCTTCTCTTTCTTCCTGGTGGTACCCATTCCAGGATTACCTTTGGATATCTGGTTTATTGCATCCACTTTACATGTCCAAACCATTTTAAATGCTTCTCTTTGATAGTAGCAATTATATCTTTTTTCATTTCCATTCTCTCTCTTGTCTTCATTCCTTTTTCTATCTCTCCTAGAAGTTCTGCTGAGCATCTCCAAAAATCCATTTCTGTGGAGAGCAATTTGTTTTTTCCTTCGCTTGTTCAAAGTCCAGGTCTCAGCTCCATATAATAAAAAGCTTTGTACTATTGTTGGGATGATCCATTGTTTTGTAAGATTGATCCCAATTATATGAATTTATTGACTGCACTACTATTATAACTGATGGTGCCAAATCCATGACTGGCCAAAATATTGGAGACTAGCAGGCTGCAAAAAGAAGGAATTAAATGTCAAATACTGCACTGTACTGTTCATCAGGAAGCTTTGTGTGGAACTTTGCTGAATTAAGTGGCACAATGGAAAAAGTTGTTAAAATTACCAATTTTATTTGAGGTGTAAATCATTCACTTAAACATAAAAAATTCAAAACTTTTTTTGGCTGAACTTAATGCTGAATATACTGATCTACTTTTACACAGCAGAATTTGCTAGTTAAATGCAGGAAAATGCTTAAAAAGATTTTTTAAACTTCAAAAAGAAATTTATATTTTTTTGACAGAAGTGGAATATGATGATATTTTAACAGCAAGTCTTGTTGATGTCAATTTTCTAAGTTTGCTTGCTTTCTTAACAGATGTTACAAGTTATTTGAATTACTTGAATAAATCCTTACAAGGAAAAGATCAAAACATTTGTCATTTTTATGGCCATATCACAGGATTTAGAAATAAACTGCTATTCTTAAAATCATTTTTAAAAAAATTAATTAATTTTGAATCTTGCAAAGAGCTTTTCGATAAAATCATGGAACTAGATAAAATTATAAATCTTGAATTATATAACAAAAGGTTTGCTCAATTTGACATGTTTAAAGAAAGCATAAGATTATTCAACAATCCATTTATTACTGATATTGATACAGCAAGTCCTCAATATCAAATGGAATTGTGAGCTTCAGGCCTACTCATTCAGTATTTAGTACAGAAACTGGAATGGAATTATTAAAACTTCTATCCAAAGATAAATATCACAACTTCAGACATTTTGGACTAAAAATAATATCTATGTTTGGTAGTACATATATCTGTGAGTGAGCATTTTCTGATATGAAATATATAAAATCAAAATACAGGCACTGCATGAAGGGTACCAAACTTGAACATATACACTGACTACACAGAAATCATGGGATACCTATCTAGTAATGGGGAAACCCACCTTTTGCCCAGATAAGGGAAGACACATTTAGCATTAGCATTAGTAGAGGCATATGATGCAAGAAAACAAGCTTAAGCAGCATCAGCCAAAAAAAAACAAAAAAAAACTTCTACTTCACCCCTCCATTCGTTCGAAATACCTGTCCAGCTGAGCCTTAAATTTATTTAGGCTATCAACTTCCACAACAAGGGATGGAAGTCTGTTCCACCAACCAACTACCCGCTGGCAAAAGGCAAATTTCCGCACATCTATCCTACATCTGTCTTTCATCAATTTGAACTTATGCCCTCTCAGGTGATTATTCTGAGCAAGAGGCAGAATCCCATCAGCACTGAGCATGCTCAAACCATTCAAGGCTTTATACACCTCTATCAGATCACCTCGTTGGTGCCTAGTCTCCAGACACTAATTTGCAAAACTTAAGCTTTTCTTCGTAAGAGCAACCCTTTGTTCCATTCACTAATCTTGTTGCCCTTCTCTGTACTCGTTCCAGCAGCTCTACATCCTTCTTGAAATGAGGCCTCCAGACCTGTATACAGTACTCAAGGTGTGGCCTGACCATTGCCTTATACAAGGGAATAATCACCTCCTTATCCTTGCTAGAAAAATTCCTGTATATCATTGATAAAACACCATGAGCTACTCTTGAAGCCCGTCTGCACTGCTCAGAGAACTTCATATCTGCATGCACAATTACCCCAGGTCCTTTTCATTCTCTACCACTACCACTGACAGTGGTCCTTTTCATTCTCTACCCCTGTCAGTGTAGTACTACAGGTTTGATACATTGCTCTTTCCCATATGTAGTATTTTACATTTGTCAATGTTAAACTTCATTTGCCATCTGCCCATCAGCTCAGCCTTTCCAGATCCTGTTGCAGCAGCAGCAGCATAGCATCAGTAGTGTCCTTCACAACCCTGCCAACCTTTGTATCGTGTGCAAACTTGGATGTTAAGCTTGATATACCATCATCAATATTATTTATAAATACAGAAAACAATAATGGACCCAACACTGAACCCTGAGGGACTCCACTAATAACATTAGTCCCCAATGAGCAGTGTCCATTGATTACAACTCTCTGTCTTCTCCCCCTCAACCACCCCTTTATCCATAGCAGCAATTAGCCTCCAATGCCACACTGCTCCAATCTGTGCAGCAGTCTTCCATGTGCAACAGTATCAAATGCCTTTCTAAGATCGAAGTATATAATATCAAAGTTATTCCCTGCATCCAGTTCTTTTGTGACTGCATCATAGTATCCAATCAAATTATATCTGCAATAAGGCCTCTGAGGTTGGGATTATTCATACTACCAATTTTAAACACAAACACCAACCGTTAATGACTGTTGAATAATGAAATAAAATAAAATAAAATGATAGAAAAGACTGTAAAATAATATTTACAAAAAACTTTTAATCATTTACAAAAAACTAAACTATAACAAAAGTAAAATAAGTTAAAATGCATTAAAATGTAAATATAAAAGCGATAAAAAGACGATAAAAAACACTAGAGCTTTCGGAGGTGTCTTCCTCCTTCCTCAGTAATAGTGAGACTTAAATGACACATCCTTAAATACCAGGCTCACGGCACACGTGGATGACCAGGCGCATACCCAGCATTCCTTTCACTTGTACCGGAACCGGAATTGGACTGAACACATGGAAAATTAAAACGTTTGTCTCTTGTCAAAACCACCGCCTCAAAAAGGGGGTGAAGCCTAACTCCCCTGTCTCTGTTTATACTATTGTTACCAGAGGATCCAATCCACAGACTTTCCAGCCACTTGCGGTCCCAGAATCTATGCGCCCGGTCAAGGATGACAGCGTTGTCGGGGGAGATCTGGTGTTGTTTTTCCCAATAGTGCTCGGCAATGGCGGATTTATTGAGCTCTGCGGTCCGTATCGCTCGTGAATGTTCTCCCAGACGGTCCTTGAGACGCCGTCCTGTCTTCCCCACGTAACATTCCCCACAATCCGCCATTGCCGAGCACTATTGGGAAAAACAACACCAGATCTCCCCCGACAACGCTGTCATCCTTGACCGGGCGCATAGATTCTGGGACCGCAAGTGGCTGGAACGTCTGTGGACTGGATCCTCTGGTAACAATAGTATAAACAGAGACAGGGGAGTTAGGCTTCACCCCCTTTTTGAGGCGGTGGTTTTGACAAGAGACAAACGTTTTAATTTTCCACGTGTTCAGTCCAATTCCGGTTCCGGTACAAGTGAAAGGAATGCTGGGTATGCGCCTGGTCATCCACGTGTGCCGTGAGCCTGGTATTTAAGGATGTGTCATTTAAGTCTCACTATTACTGAGGAAGGAGGAAGACACCTCCGAAAGCTCTAGTGTGTTTTTTATCGTCTTTTTATCGCTTTTATATTTCAATGCATTTTAACTTATTTTACTTTTGTTATAGTTTAGTTTTTTGTAAATGATTAAAAGTTTTTTGGAAATATTATTTTACAGTCTTTTCTATCATTTTATTTTATTTTATTTCATTATTCAACCAGTCATTAACGGTTGGTGTTTGTGTTTAAAATTGGTAGTATCCAATCAAATTGGTCAAGCAAGACTCCCCCTTAACAAAACCATGCTGTGTCCGAGCTATAACTGAAGTCTTGTCTAGAAGATCCTGCAGTGCTTCTGTAACCAGTGCCTCCATTAATTTTCCTGGAACAGAAGTTAAACTCACAGGTCTATAATTACTTGTGTCAGCCTTTGATCCTCCTTTGTGAATTGGGGTCACATTTTCACATCTCCAGTCTATGGGTACCTCCCCTGATTCCAAGGAAGCTCTCATAATCATGGCTAGGGTTTGCTTACTTCTTTTGCTGCCTCCTTTAATATAACTGGATAGATCCCATCCACCCTGGGTGCCTTTTTTTATGTTTATCTTCAACAATTTCTCCTCCACTTTACTCTCAGTTATTACAAGATTATCTAGTTTACTGCCAGAGTTGAATACACCTCTTGCCTTCCCCTCGCTGAATAACTCCTGTGTGAATGTCGATGCAAAATATTCATTTAGTTTGTTAGCTACCTGAGCAGGATCATCAACAGTTGAACCATCGATATCAAGTGGACCAATCTGATTCATCCCCTTCCTTCTAGAGTTTACATAAGTAAATAACTCTTTGCTGTTTTTCTTTGCATCCCTTGCCAAAGATTTCTCGTAATCTGCCTTAGCCTGCCTAACCTCCTTTGTAACTTGGTTACAGATCAACTTATATCTATCATAGGCTTCTGTGTCATGTGTTAATTTGTATGTATCCCATGCATTTTTCTTCTCTGCCATATGTCTCATTAGTTCATCTGACATCCATTTAGGCCTAAACCTTGAACAATATTTCTTAGTTGGTATGTAAAGCCTAGTAGCTTCCAAGATAAGTTCTTTGAATGCTTCCCATTTTGAATTTGCTGTTGGTAACATCATCAGTTGGTCCCACTGTATAGAATTTAAATACTGTCTCAGACCATCGTAGTCGCCTTTACGAAAGCAATAACACTTCCCTTTACCCCTGATGGCAGTTACCTCTTTGAGTAAATCCCACTTCAGCACACTGTGAACACTGCCACCTAGTGGTTCCTCTATCTTCAGATTCTTAATGCATGAAGAATCACTACTGATAATCAGATCAAGAGTATTACTCCCTCTAGTTGCCTCCCAAACATGTTGATGTAGAAAACAATCATCCAATAAATCTACAAAAGCCTTGCTAGTGTCTGAGTGACCAACCCACAAATTCCAGTCAATATCTGGGAAATTAAAATCCCCCCCATTATAAGACTCTCTGATTTACTGGCCCACTCTATTTCCCTGTACAGTTTCTTATTATACTCATCAGAGTCATTAGGCCTGTAGCACACTCCTACTCTCAATTTTGATCTCCCAATGCTTATGTCACACCAAACTGACTAGACACTGCACTGTCCAGGGATGCCGATTGGCTTCACTTCCTTGGATTTTATGTGTTTCTTAACTAATAGCATACCCCTCCTCCCTTCCTATCCTGTCTATCTTTTCTGTAGACGTTGTACTTCCCAAATTCCAGTTCTGCATTCCTTATATCTGTGTGATACCACGTCTCTGATATCCCAACAATATCCGCCTTTGATGCTTTGAGCAATACCTCAAATTCATCAAATTTATTTACCAAACTCCTAGCATTGGTGTACACGCAACTATACATGCACCTGTTCTTTTTCTTAGCTACCCTAACACAACCCATGTGTTTACTTGTACCACAATGACTCCCAGCAGTCTCTGAAATATCCTGCATCTTGTTTTCCAGGCTTCTGCTCATTCCAATAGAAGCAGTGTAAGAATCACTTTCACCTCTGCCAGTGGCTACTGTTAATCTATTAGTCATTATATTCCCCCCAAGCTAGCAGTTTTCCGACCCACCTAACACTGCCCGATAGCATCAGCAAATATTCTTGCACCCTTTCTATTTAAGTGTATCCCATCCCTGTAGAAGCAGTCCCTTCTGTTAACAAGTACAGACCAGGCTGAAAAAAATTCTACCCCTTGAGCCTTGCACAATCTTTCCAGGGCCGAATTGATCGACAAGGCTCTCATCATATACTCCCTCCTATCGTGTCTGGGTAGAATTGCAGACACTTTCAAATTCAATCTAATTCACGGCTTTTTTTCAACAGTGACCTGTACTCGTTAAGTAATTCTGCCGGTCTCCTACTCTTAATATCATTAGTGCATGGCGAGGCATGGAGTCCACTAGTCCACGAAAGCATTCCATGGGTATTTCCATCCGTGCTTGCTGCAACGATGTCCATAATTCTGTCGCATTCCTGGGTGGAAGATCGAAAGCTTGAACGTACCACAAGGTTCATGTCCCGTGAACGAGGCCATTCCATGGTGGTAAAATCTGCGGAATACTCTTCAAACCATGTTCTAGTCACCACAGCTCTGTGGGGAGATGCACTATCCTGCTGGAACAGTCCATTGCCTTGTGGGTGCACAACAACTATGAAGGGATACAGATGGTCTGCAAGGATAGACTAGTAACTTCGACTGTTCAGACATACGTCTAGATGTACCAGAGGTCCCAACATGTGCCACTTGAACTTGTCCTAGACCATTACTGACCATCCACCTGCCTGAACAGTTCCTAGTTGACATGATGGGTGCATAGCTTTGTGTGGTTTCCATCAGATATACACCCTCCCATCCACTCAAAATAACTGGAAATGGGACTCACCAGACCAGGAGACCCATCTCCAATCATCCAAGGTACAGTGCCAATGTTCTTTTGTCCAGTTGAGGTGTAGATTCCTGTGTCTTGGTGTTAGCCATGGGACTCTGGCGGATCACCTGATGGTCTTGGTGGAAACATTTCTGACACCTCCCGCATTGAAGTCAGCAGTGATTTGTGCCACTGTGTCTCTCTCTGGTTGGCTGAAACAATGCAAGACAGATGCCAATGGCCATGTTCATCCACCACCTTTCTCCGCCCACGAGATGTTATTCCAGAAATGGTGTATTACCGATACACTCTTGATACTGTTGAATGAGGATAATGCAATTTCTGTACTGCGATAGAGTGACCCATGCATCAAGCACCCACTACCATCCCTCTTTCAAAGTCAGTTAACTCACAATGTTTATCCATACTGACATTGAATTACTGTCTATGTGAATGCAGTGAAGCAGCATACCTATATATCTGACAACCCCCAAGTAAGAGGGGTGTCAGAGTCATGTTGCCCAGGAACCCCATGAATTCTGTCCTTTCAGTGTACTTTAACATACAACAACAAACACTGAAGTAGATATAAAAGAACTTGTTGCCGAATAGCTTCAACTACAATGCTCCCATTAAATTTTTACTTATTAAATATCATCATCATGATCACACTGTATCCTTGTTGAGATAGGCAGAGAGAACCGAGTAGTCAAATCTTTGTACCTTAATAATACATTGCTCATACACTGCTTGGCCTCTTCAACACACATATACTATTATATAGATGTGCGGAAGTTTGCCTTTAGCCAGTGGGTAGTTGATTGCTGCAACAGATTTCCATCTGTTGTTGTGGAAGTTGATAGCTTGAATAAACTTAAGGCTGAACTAGACAAACATTTGGAGTGACCGGATGGGTGAAATGGGAAGGTTTTTTTTTTTTTTTTTTATGTGAACCCCAAACATGAGAGGTATTAGAACCTATAGTACTTAGTACCGTGCTTGGGTTGGAGGTTGAGAAGACGAAAGAATATATTTGTTGACATTGGACTTTAACTTCTGTAGATTGTAATTTTCAGGAAATACGTATGAAGGAAGGTTGTTCCAGAAAACGGCAGTTGAATGAATAAATGAGGAAGATGAAAAGTTGGTTCTGTGGATTTGAAGTTGGACAGTAAATGGATGTTGGCTGGTGGCGGCATGTGTTTGGACTGTTTTGAAAGAGAGAGAGCTGGAATTATAGAAGCCAATTCAGAAGAACAGTGCCCATGGAAGTATCTGTAGAAGAGGCATGCAGCAGAAACAGTACGTCTATGAGAAAGCGAGTGGAGAGACTCTGTTAGAGATGAATCATTAATTAACCTAACTGCCCTCTTCTGAATGGAATCAAGAAGCTTGAGAGAGGTTTTGGGGGCACCACCCCAGATGTGGGAACAATATTCCATGGCAGGGCGGATTTGTGATTTATACAGAGTGAGCAGCTGTTTGGAAGAAAAGTAACGCCGAGAGCAAAAGAGAAAACCAAGTTTTTTAGATGCAGAGGAAGCAAAATTTGTAATGTGCTTGTGCCAAGAGAGATTAGAAGTCAGGGTAATCCCCAAAAGAGATATATCATTTTGCCTAGAAATTGGAGTGTCACTAAAGATAAGCATAGGAGCAGAAGAATCCTTTTTGTGAGATATAAGACAAGACTGAGTTTTAGAAGGGTTGAAATCAACTAAGTTGTCTTTGCCCCACTGGAGAATTACCTGAAGATCGGCATTTAAAGAATTGGTAGCAGATTTTCGAGAAGTTGAAGCTGATTGAGTAGGACAAGGTTTCTCAAAATGGAAAGTGGAATGCAATGTGCTATCATTGGCAAAACTATGGATAGGATTTCCAGTCAATGGAAGAAGGTCATTAATATACAAGAGGAAAAGAGTGGGGGAAAGTAGTAGTAGTAGTAGTAGTAGTGGCACTTGATGCAAGAAAGCAGTGTAGGAGCTTATGCAGCATCAGCCAAAAAAAAAAAAAAAAAAAAAAAAATCACACCATACCCTCCAATTGCCTGTCCATTTCCTCCTTAAATTTATTTAACCTATCAACTTCCACAACGACAGATGGAAGTTTGTTCCAGCAATTAACAACCCGCTGGCTAAAGGCAAATTTCCGCACATCTATTCTACATCTATCCTTTCTTAATTTGAACTTATGTCCCCGTAGGTTCGTATTCTGAACAAGTGGGAGGATCCCATCAGAATTCAGCGTGCTCAACCCATTCAAGGCCTTATAGACCTCAATCAGATCACCGCGCAGGTGCCTAGTCTCCAGCCACTGCAATTTGCAGAACTTAAGCCTCTCTTGGTAAGAGGATCCCTTCATTCCCCTCACCAATCGTGTTGCTCTTCTCTGTACACGCTCAAGCAAATCTACATCCTTCCTAAAATGAGGCCTCCAGACCTGTACGCAGTACTCAAGACGTGGCCTGACCATTGCCTTATACAGAGGGACAATCACCTCCTTTTCCCTGCTAGCAAAATTCCTATATATCATTGACAAAACCCCATGACCTGCCCTAGCAGCCTGTCTACATTGCTCAGAAAACTTCATATCTGACTGCACAATTACTCCCAGGTCTTTTTCATTTTCTACCACCTTAAGTGTAGTACCACACAGTTGGTACGTTTCTCTGGGGTTACTTCTACCCATATGCAGTACTTTGCATTTGTCAAGGTTAAACTTCAGTTGCCACTTCTTAGCCCATCTGCCCAAATTATCTAGATCCTGTTGCAGTAGCACACTGCCATTACTGTCATTAACAACCCTGCCAACCTTCGTGGCATCTGCAAACTTCGACATTAAGCCTGATATACCTTCATCAATATCATTGATAAATATACAAAACAACAGTGGCCCCAACACCGAACCCTGTGGGACTCCACTAATAACATTAGTCCACGAAGAGCAGCACCCATTGATTACCACCCTCTGTCTTCTCCCACTTAACCATCCTTTTATCCATTGCAGCAACTTACCCTTAATACCATTCTGCTCCAATTTGTACAGTAGTCTTCCATGCGCAACAGTGTCAAAAGCTTTCCTGAAATCCAAGTATATGATATCAAAATTATTTTTTGCATCCAGTTCCTTTGTGACCACATCATAATAACCAATCAAATTTGTCAGACAAGACTTTCCCTTAACAAACCCATGCTGTGTCCGAATTATTGCTGCAGTCTTGTCTAGATGATCCTGCAATGCATCTTTAACCAGTGACTCCATTATTTTACCCGGAACAGAAGTTAAACTAACTGGTCTGTAATTATTCGTGTCACCCTTCGAACCTCCTTTGTGAATTGGGGATACATTTGCACATCTCCAGTCCGTGGGAACCTCTCCTGAGTCCAAGGATGCTCTCATAATTATGGCTAAGGGTTTGCTTAGTTGCTTTGCCGCCTCCTTTAATATAACTGGATAGATCCCATCCGCCCCAGGTGCCTTTCTTATGTTTAACTTCAACAATTTCTCCTCCACTTTGCTCTCAGTTATTACAAAATCATTAAGCACACTGCTACAATTTGATAACCTTCTTCCATTTTCAAACTGTAATGATTCCTCACGTGTGAATGTAGATGCAAAATACTCATTTTCAAAATATTCAAAAGAACTGAACCTTCGGGGACACTGGCATTAGTGGAGAAGTTAGAAGACAGAGAGCCATCTACCATCACCCTCAGTGAGCGATCAGAGAGAAAACTGGATAACCAATTACTAAAAACAGTTGGCAAACCATAATATGGAAGCTTGTTTAGAAGACCTTTATGCCAAACACGATCAAAAGCCTTTGATCTTTCCACAGAATCCATACTGGCGATCGTTGATCAGACGGAAGGTTTCTAGGTAGTTTAATAGTTGGCGGTTAATTGATTTCTCCATTACTTTAGAAAGAGTAGAAGTAATTGCAATGAGACGATAATTGGATGGGAGGGATTTGTCACCTTTTTTAGGAACTGGCTGGATATGAGCAAATTTCCAAGCAGAAGGAAAAACACCTTTGGAATAAGAAAGTGAAAAAAGCGGCAAAGAATAGGAGTAAGTTCAGGAGCACAGGTTTTGAGAACAAGTGGAGAAATACCATCAGGACCTGGAGCTTTCTTAGCATCAAGATTCATCAAAATCCTTCTGATATCCTTTTGACGGAAGACCACAGGAGGCATTGAATGGAGCGTGTTGGGAATGGTGGAAGGTGTTTTACCAAGATCATTAATACAGGAGCTGGAAGAAAAATGGGATGCTAGCAGGTCAGCTTTATCCTTGGCTGAAGTGACAACAGAACCATCTGGTTTGGACAGAGGAGGGAGCAAAGATGGACAAAAGTTGCGGCCAATAGCTTTGGCAAGAGACCAGAATGCTCGGCTACCATTAGGGCAAGAAGCAAGTTTTCTACTCTTAGCCTGTTCAAACTCTAGTTTGGACTGATTAATAACTGCTTTACAATTGTTGCGAGCTTTGGTGTAGGCAGAAAATGACACTGAAGAATTAGAAACAAGCCAATTACGATATGCAACATTCTTCTCTTGAACAGCCTTAGCACATTTATTGGAAAACCAAGGTTTAGATAAAAGACGAGATTTTAAAGTGGAGTGTGGGATAAAGGATTCCATTCCTGCTAGAATAATTTCACTGACATGACCTGAGCAAACGTTGACATCAGAAGTTTTGAAACAGTAGTCCGACCAAGGAAAAGAAGAAAAGAAGTCTCGCAGGTCATCCTATTTTGCATTCTTGTAATGCCAAACAACACGAAGTTGGGAATAGCCATGAGATAAAGGTTCCATTGGAAAAGAGACAATCACCAAGTTGTGATCTGAAGTGCCTAAAGGAGCTCTCACTTCGACCGTGTACTTAGAAGGGTTGTTTGTGAGAAAAAGATCAAGCGTATTGGCTGTATGATTAGGATTGTTCGGTATTCTTGTAGGTAAATGAACAATCTGTGCTAGGTCATTAGTAATCGCAAAAGCCTCAGCATCTCGACCTGCTGGGTCGGTGTGACTAGAAAATGGAAGCCAGCTGGAGTTGTGAACATTAAAATCACCAAGGAAAATTACCTCACTGTTGGGAAAGTTGCAAAGAGAGGAAGTCAAAGAGCTCCAAGTGGTTAGTGGAGTTGGGAGAACGGTAGAGACAACAGATGAATTTGACACAATGAGGTAGAGAGATTTTAAGCCAGAGAATATCAAAGAGAGGAGATTCCAAATTGCCAAGTCTCTGATAGGTAATATCAGAATGGACATATGCACAAGTACCACCTTTGAGGCGAAAGAAATCATACAGCGAATAATTTGGGCATCTGAGATGAGCAGTAGTTGAATCAACCGATAACTGAGATTCTGTCAGAAAAAGTACATGATGTTTGGCAGACTGCAAGTGGAAATGGACATCGTTGAGATTAGAATTGAGACCACATATATTTGTGAAATGAATTAGGAAGTGCTTGGGAGGATTAGATCTTTTTGCAGATAAGTTTGCTCTATTAGTTTGACAATTCATGGTGTATTCAATGGTAAGAAAAAGTGGGTGGGAAATGCTTTATGAAGTAATGAAATTTTTGGATATGGCGTACACGTGGTAAGAATATACCTAGCTCCTTGACATAACATGGCCTCGACAATGCTCCCCCACATACACACTACTCGGACTCCCTCCAGTCACTATCTGGCAGAGTAGAGGTAGCAAGATTATACACTAGCTGATCCGGAAGCCTCCTAGAGAGTTACCAATAGGTTCGGTCCAGTGTACTAACTAGCGGCCGGCCTGCGAACACCGTTTTAGAGCTGTACCCTCGAAATGTAAGGAATATTGTATCTCGATGCTGCTATTCAATGCAGCAAATTTTTAACGTTTACGAGACTGCTCTGTATTGGAAAAAAATGCCGGATCGAACATACATTGCCAAAGAAGAAAATACAATGCCAGGTTTCAAGACTTCAAAAGATAGGGCCACGCTCTTGCTTGGCTAATGCATTGGGATATTACAGGTTAAAACTACTGCTTGTGTACCAGTCTGGAAATCCTCGTGCATTTATGGACATAAATAAAGCCACCCTACCCATGAATTTCCGATTGAAACAGTTATTGTTGTTGTTATTTGGTTTTTAGGAGCATTAGCAACTAATTGATTTAAACAGAGAGCATGGATAACAATATCTCTCTTTGAGGATTGGTTTAAATGCAGTTTCATTCCCGAGGTTGAAAAATATTGTAAAGACAATGACGTTCCTTTCAAGACTTTGCTTCTATTACAGTAATGCTCCTGGACATCCTACACATCTAGATGATTTCAATTCGAACATGAGAGTCATATTTCTACTGCCAAACACGACTTCACTCATCCAAGGGTGTTATTTAGAATTTAAAAGCATACTATTTACACACAACATTTGCTTAGGCATTGTCTGCAGTAGATGGTGAGAAAAATTTTATGTTAAGAGACTTTTGGAAATCTTACAATATTTACCACGCCATCTTAAACATTAATAAGGCCTGGGCAGAAATCACCAAAAGTTATTTAAATGGCGCATGGAAGAAAATATGCCCATGGCATGTAAAAGGCTTCGAAGGATTTAAAAAAGACAAATCATATGAAGCGGTTACAGATAAAATTGTAAAGGTTGCAGAGCTACTTCAGTTGGAGGTTGATGTCAAAGATGTAGAGGAGTTAACAGAGAAAGAAGTGAAAGAATTATCTAATGAAGAACTTATTGACTTGCAGGCAGTGAGAGTGAAAGAAGAAAATGCTGACGAAGCACAAGATGAACCAAATGAGGAGCCGAGATGTTTCGTCACCAGAGAGATGGCAATGGTATTTCGTGAAATTGCATCGCCAATGGCGAAGTTTGAGAAGATGGATTCTGACAGCGAATGATTCTTAAAAGTTAACAGAGGGGTGAATGATATGCTTGCTTGCTACAAATAAATCTACAATGAAAAGAAAAAAGCCACCATCCAGTCATACGTTAATAAGTTCTTTCGTAAGGTTTAGCGGCCGATCCCTTCTAAATCTCCACAGCCCTCAACCTCCGCAGCAGCGTACTTATCAGCTGGAGATGTCGATTCTGGCAATGATGATTGAGAGGTAAAACTTACTGACAATATGCCTGTCTCCTCTCTTTTTTTGTAATTTTATAATTTTGAAATTTTTTAAATTGCACGCTTTTGTAATTTTCCTGCACATGAGAAAAAAAATTGAATAAATACAATAAATAATTCTATTTACATGTTCATCGAACATTTCTTTATTTATTTATTTATTTAGTATGATGTGATCAATACACGAAGGAACCAGTTTTTTCCTGCTTCGTTCGTGTATCGCGGCCGGGATATCCAACCAACCGGTTGGTTCGGCACCATCGAGATATCCAGCCCGAGGCGGGAATCGAACCCGCGACCTTTAGGTTGCCAGGCAGGCACTTTACCTACCCGGCTAGCCCGGTCAGCTATTTCTTTATTGATTCAATCAATTCAGTGAGCGCTGCACAAGCATGGGGAAATTCCCCGACTTACGTAAAATCCGACTTACATAGCGTTCTGCGGAACACAACAACCCTTACATAAGTCAGGGAGTTCCTGTATGTGCTTCTAGATATAATGCATACCATGTAAATTATTTATATATAAAACAAATAGTATTACATTACATTTACTACACTTGTTACATGAATGATTTCATATCATTTTGCACTTGAACTTCATTTCAATTTTGTTCTGTATTTTTTTATTTGTGATCTTTTAAAATTATATGTGATTTTAGATATAATGCCTTTCATGTAAATGATTTATAAATAATGGAAATATATTAAATTTATATATTTAATTTATTATTCCAGGGTACACACTAGTCCTTTTAAGTAAAATAAGGGTGCGTGACCAAAAAGTTTGGAGACCACTGGTCTATACCATTCAAAGCACTTTATATCAGACTGCATAATTACTCCTAAGTCCTTTTCATTATCAACTATGTTTAGTTTGCCTAGCCATGTGCTATGCTACTTTAGGATGATTACAGCTACTGAGATGCAAGCACCTGCAATTTCCGGCATTATACATCAACTACTATTTCTCATCCCATCCAAATAATTTATCTAAATCTTGTTCAGTTACTAAACTCCGATTACTGGTATTAACCACCCTATCCACCTTTGTATCAATAGCAAACTTTAACACTAAACCGAAAATCTTATCTCAATATCATTAATAACTATTAAAGTAGCATTATCATTACAAATATTTAAGTGGGAATAAGTTCACAAACCAGTACTGTAAGTCGGTGATCTGAGGGTCCATTCTACATCTGCTACAGTTACTTGAAAGTACCATGACTTGGGTTCCTGCAAATCCCACAGCATCAGAGATCCATCTATCTTAAAAAAAAATAAAAATAATAAAATAGAAAAATAATAATCACAATAAAATAAAATAAATTGAGGTTACTAAGTGCTCAATGAGGAGCCAAATTGCTCACACTGTCACAACAGTGCCTTCAATTTTTCAATTAAAAATGAATTCACCTAAATGATGATATTATTCAATTAAAAATGCTATTTGTAGTAACTTTACAGGTCAACTCTTTGATAACATAGTAATTTCTTAAGTGAGCATAAGCCCAAGCTTTGTCACAGGAAGCAGAATAGTGTCCTCAAACAGGAGAGAATAATGTAAAGTAGAGCTCATCCCTGCTATAATGCGATATATATATTCAAAAAAAAAAAAAAAAAACTACACATAACAGAGATGAATGCTATAACATGCATATTTTCAGGGATAGGACTTCATAAAGGCTATAAGTTGTCAATATTTACCACATTTCCAAATTTATTTTTGTCAATAAATATCATGCTATGGTTGGTAGGTAATATATATTAAAACTCAAAGGTTAATAAATAAACATTTATTGAAATGAAACATACATCACATCATGAGCAATAGTATTTTGTTTTGGATGGCTATTTTTAATCAGAGGAGGGGGAGGGAAAGGAAGAATCTTCTTGTATTGGACCAGGTGTATTTTTTTACAGAAGGAATGTCTTGTCAGTGCTTAGCTTGTTTTTTTTTTCATCTTCTAAATTATATCTGTAATTGCTCATGAGATCATCCAATTTTCTACTGAAGGTGCAGCTTCTTTCAATGTCCAGATCCATGTTGTCAGAACAAATTCTCAGCAAGACTTTAAAACTTCCATTTTTATTTCAATATTTAATGCTTTGAAACAATATACTCTTTCTTTTTTTTTTTTTTTTTTTGTTTTTTTTGCACTCATTTACAGTATAGGTAGTAAGAATATACATATATAGGAACATTATATAAATTTTTACACACAAAACAACAAATCAAAATATGACATATGCTAACAGGCAACTGAAATGACACTAGTGACAAAGAGTGTAGCATAGTGGCACATTGAATTTGAGTGCATAACTTTGAATTTTCATGCACATGTGAACCAAGTATCAAAAGCAAATAAAACTTGAAATGCACATTGTAAGACATCACATTATAGCAGAATGAGCTGTATTGTTATTTTCTGATACTATTTCAATACCTGCAACGAAACAGTACACTTTATTTCTTATTTATTAATTTTGTTTTATTAGGAATTGTGTGTCTTTAAATCAATAAGTATTTAGGAACAAATGGTGTAATATCTGAAAATAAGTTGTAATTGAGAATATGAACATGAACTAAACTAACACGTAAACATTATCTGCCAAGTTAGTGTTCATGTTACATGAACATTTTATAAGTCTCATTATACAGCTACCTGTATAATGCTTTGGGTACTCTGTATGGTGTGCCTTGCACACAATAAAGAGTACCCAAGGGTATACAGAATTTTCTGAATAGAAGAATATTACACTAATTCTTCCTATTTTTCCAGAAAGTGGTTGTTGTTATTTTTGGTTTTTAGGCGCATTAGCAAATAAGGCCATATTGCTCCGGGAATATGCAGTGGTCATTCCCTTGACCTTTCCGCATCCTCCGTATTTGGTGGTGACGGGCTCGAACCCCGGTCTAATCAAGAAGCGTGCGCTACGCACTGCTGCTCCTTCCCACCTGGCTATGGAGGCAGCCCAGAAAGTGGAAGAGATGCATAACAATCAGTATGCATAAATGGATGTTGATTGTTAATGTAGTCCCTTTAACAAACTTACTGTAGTGTATAACCTATTAGAAAATTAGACTGTTCTTGGAGAGGAAAAAAATAATAATTTATATTCCCCCAATTACCTGAAATAACCTGCTGTGATGGTTTTGTTTAACACTTGATTTTTTCAGATAATCAATTTTAAATTAAATCTATATACAATTAAAAAAAAATAATCAGAAAAATTACAATAATTTGCATAAAAAACTGCACATTAACAGTTCATGCTTTATCTTCAGTTGTTCTCTAGATAGTCAACGAATTATAGCAGAGCTCAAACTGTATAGAGAAAACATTATTTATAGAAAATTAAATTGAGGGATTACACAAATAAAATTTAAAGAAAAAAGCTTATTAAAAAAACCCAAAAGGTTGACGTGTATGTGAAAAAAGCTAAACCGGCTAGGTATTTACACATGCCACCTCTATGTATGATCAACCACACTGATGTGATACATAACATCTTTACTGAAAAAATAAAATACAGCAGATTCTCGATTTACAGGGACACTTCAAGACTCTAAATTAAAAAAAAAAAAAAAAAAATCAACCAAAAATCATAAAATTCAAGTAATAACTAGAATAGGTATAAACAGATGTTTTGTAAGTCGCAAATAAGCGACAAGAAGTAGTAGTAGTAGCAGCAGCAGTGGCATGTGATGCAAGAAAGCAAGTGTATGAGCTTATGCAGCATCAGCCAAAAAAAAAAAAAATCACACCATTCCCTCCAAATGCCTGTCCAGTTCCTCCTTAAATTTATTCAACCTATCGACTTCCACAACGACAGATGGAAGTTTGTTCCAGCAATTAACCACCCGCTGGCTAATGGCAAATTTCCGCACATCTATTCTACATCTGTCTTTTCTTAATTTGAATTTATGCCCCCTTAGGTTTTTAATTTGAACAAGTGGAAGGATCCCATCAGAATTCAGCGTGCTCAAACCATTCACGGCCTTATACACCTCAATCAGATCACCGCGCAGGTGCCTAGTCTCCAGCCACTGCAATTTGCAGAACTTAAGCCTCTCTTGGTAAGAGGATCCCTTCATTCCCCCCACTAATCTTGTTGCCCTTCTCTGTACACGCTCAAGCAAATCTACATCCTTCCTAAAATGAAGCCTCCAGACCTGTACGCAGTACTCAAGGCACGGCCTGACCATTGCCTTATACAGAGGGATAATAACCTCCTTCTCCCTGCTAGCAAAATTCCTATATATCATTGACAAAACCCCATGACCTGCCCTGGCAGCCTGTCTGCATTGCTCAGAAAACTTTGTATGTGACTGCACAATTACTCCCAAGTCTTTTTCATTTTCTACCACTTTAAGTGTAGTACCACACAGTTGGTACGTTTCTCTGGGGTTACTTCTACCCATATGCAGTACTTTGCATTTGTTAAGGTTAAACTTCAGTTGCCACTTCTTAGCCCATCTGCCCAAATTATCTAGATCCTGTTGCAGTAGCACACTGCCATTACTGTCATTAACAACCCTGCCAACCTTTGTATCATCTGCAAACTTCGACACTAAGCCTGATATACCTTCATCAATATCATTGATAAATATACAAAACAACAGTGAACCCAAAACTGAACCCTGTGGGACTCCACTAATAACATTAGTCCACGAAGAGCAGCACCCATTAATTACCACCCTCTGTCTTCTCCCATTCAACCATCCTTTTACCATTGTAGCAACTTACCCTTAATACCATTCTGCTCCAATTTGTACAATAGTCTTTCATGCGCAACAATGTCAAAAGCTTTCCTGAAATCCAAATATATGATATCAAAATTATTTTTTGCATCCAGTTCCTTTGTAACCACATCATAATATCCTATCAGATTTGTCAGACAAGACTTTGAAACCCATGCTGTGTCTGAATTATTGCTGCAGTCTTGTCTAGATGATCCTGCAGTGCATCTTGCAAGAAGCGGCATTATAAGTCGTCATTGGGAGATTAATGTACCTATTATCTTACAACCCCTGCTATCTTTACACTGCCGCTCAAAAAAAAAAGAAAAAAGACCAAATGTTTAGTTTGTTTTAGTGCATCGCATTGATTGTTCATTGCACTGCAAAAAACAAATTTTGTTTCGTCATATATGTCAGGGATGTTGAAATTTTTTTTACAGTAAATAATTTTTTTTTTTTGTTTAGAAATCGTGAAAATGATGGGTAAATGCAAAGGAGTTGCGCTTTCAGTTAAACAAAAACTTGAAATTATTCAAAAGTTTGAAAACGGTGAATCCGTTAAATCTTTAATGATGAACCATTATAATGTTGGTGACCAAACCATATGCAACATCGTAAAAAATAAAGGGATGCTATTAGATTTAATATCGACATCGCAAAAAATAAAGGGAAGCATCGTACTGAACATGCAAGTAGTACGTGGTAAGTTTTTTCATTTTTTATCTATCGCCATATTTTTTTACATAGGTTGCTGAATTCGAATACAGTTAGTCCCCGACTTACGCAACTTCGGACTTGCGTAAATTTTTTTTCACTCAATTTTTTTTTTTTTTTTTTTTTTTTTAGGATTGTAAAATTTAAAACAAAAAAAAAATAAATAAAATAAGCAATCAATAATGACGATCACGGCACGCACAAATTGCACAAGTGAGATATGGAGTAAAAAGCAAAAAAATAGGAAAGAACAGAAGATTCTTACAATTTATTTATGGTTTTTTTTTTTTTTATGACTAAAGATTTCAGTGAAGGAGACACACATTTCACCATAATAACGTAAAAATCCACAGAATTGCAGTTATTGGTATTTTCGCAAATGCAATAAGATGAGTTTACTACTGTTTATAATTAGACGCACGAAGAGAAAAGCCCAATAACATGGAAAGTGCAAATTGTTTTTATTGTTTTTTGGTAGTGACCTCCAGAAATGTGCTTTAGTAAAATGTGAGCTCATGCAGGGTGATAATAGTGTGTTTTCGCCTTAACCCTGTGAAGTTCTTTACAGAAAATTCATTTTGACCGTTATCATGGTGCTGGCAACTAGTGACAGCGGTACTAGTAAATCTACCAAGAAAAGGAAAGCGATCGATTTGGATCAGAAAATTAAACTAATAATCAAGTATCGCGCTGAATTCAGATTTGTCAATAAGAATATAGTAGCAATATGTTATTAGTCATTCCCGAGTTACATAAAACTCGATGAAGTAAGAAGTCCTGGAACATATCTCTTACGTATGTCGGGGACTTCTGTATTTTTGAATTAACTGGGAAATCGATTATCCGGAATTTGTTTCTTACCATCTATCCCGGAAAATCGAGAGTCTACTGTATCTACAAATTGACTACTACATAAGTTTTTATATGCAGTAATTTATGTAATGGTAAATTTGTAGATATTTTTTAACAGTGAAATTTTTATGCACTAAACAAGTATGATTGGTATTATACAAAAGTGGCATGGGTGACAGTTGCTCTTCTTTGCTTCATTCATAGTGTTTTATATAAGTGGAATCATTAGTTTATTATATTCATTTGGTAAATTAATAATATTTAAGGCAGAAAGCCTCAAACTATGACATTAGTTAGTGCAATTGCATCATTACTATGAAGTTGAATCTTTATAGACAAACAGAGGTTTATACATTGGCATTGTTATTGTAACATCTCATATTGTGAAATCCTTCACGAGTTGTCCTCCTTATACTTAAAAGTAAGTAAGGCTTCCCGATTAGAGAAGACTACTGTTACTTATTTATACTATTAGTCTTCTCTAATGGGGAAGTGTTACTTATTTGAAGTATAAGGAGGGTGACTCGTGAAGAATTTTACAATATCAATATGAGATGCTCAAATAATGACGCCAATATACAAATTTCTGTTTGTCTATAAAAATTCAGACATACTAGTAATGATGCAAATGCACTAACTAATGTCATAGCTTGAATTTTATTTAGAGGCTTTCTGCCCTAAAATATTATTAGTCTAAGAAGCACACCTTTTGGCATCTCTCATATTGTGCAAATAAGTCACAACTACCTACTCACTAATGAGAAGCCAAACAGCTTCAAAACAGTGCTGTCTGGGTGGTGGTACTCAATTGAAAATAAGTAACAATAGTCATCTCTAATGGGGAAGTTACTTATCTGAAGTATAAGGAGAACAACTCGTTTGAAGGATTTCACAATAATGAGACGAGATGTTACAATAATGATGCCAATATACAAACTTCTGTTTGTCTTTAAAAATTCAACTATGTAGTAATGATGTAAACGCACTAACTAATGTCATTCATTTGGTAGTTATGTTTCTTACAGTAAAGCATTAATGTATCAATTTATATGAGTGAAATTAGGGTGGAAAATAAAAGCAGAAAAATTTCTAAAAAAAATTTAGATAACTGAAATTTTGTATAACCAGAATTCTACTGTAATAATAGTCATTCTATTAAATTATGTAAAGGGGCTTTATTCTTTTAAATACTTACTGCTCCTGCTATGACAACAGTTGTATCCTCAGGTCCAAAACTGCAACATGTTGGCTGAGTGTTTGCAACCAAAATGCTAGAAAGAATAAAAGAAAGAAATAGGAAATGCATTAATCCCATCATCTGTTGTCTTAACTCAGACTATACATCAATGAACATATTCCTTGGGGGGAGACAAAGACTAATGGATTAACAGTAGCCACGGGCAGAGGTGAAAGAGATTCTTGCACTGCTTCTATTGGAATGAGCAGAAGCCTGAAAAACAAGATGCAGAATATTTCAGAGACTGCTGGAAGTCATTGCGGTACAAGTAAACACATGGGTTGTGTTAGGGTAGCTAAGAATAGAAACAGGTGCATGTATACTTGCGTGTACACTAATGCTAGGAGTTTAGTAAATAAATTTGATGAATTTGAGGTATTACTCAAAACATCAAAGGCAGATATTGTTGGGATATCAGAGACATGGTGTCACACAGATATAAGGAATGCAGAACTGGAATTTGGGGAGTACAACGTCTACAGAAAGGATAGACAGGATAGGAAGGGAGGAGGGGTTATGCTATTAGTTAAAAAACACATAAAATCCAAGGAAGTGAAGCCAGTTGACATCGCTGGACAGTGCAGTGTTGAGTCAGTTTGGTGTGACATAAGCATAGGTAAATCAAAATTGAGAGTAGGAGTGTGCTATAGGCCTAATGACTCTGATGAGTATAATAAGATACTGTACAGGGAAATAGAGTGGGCCAGTAAATCAGAGAGTCTTATAATGGGGGATTTTAATTTCCCAGATATTGACTGGAATTTGTGGGTTGGTCACTCACACACTAGCAAGGCTTTTGTGGATTTATTGGATGATTGTTTTCTACACCAGCATGTTCGGGAGGCAACTAGAGGGAGTAATACTCTTGATCTGATTATCAGTAGTGATTCTTCATGCATTAGGAATCTGCAGATAAATGAACCACTGGGTGGCAGTGATCACAGTGTGCTGAAGTGGGATTTACTCAAGGAGGTATCTACCATCAGAGGTAAAGGGAAGGGTTTTTGCTTTCGTAAAGGAGACTATGCTGGTCTGAGACAGTATTTAAATTCTATACAGTGGGACCAACTGATGATGTTACCAACAGCAAATTCAAAATGGGAAGCATTCAAGGAACTAATCTTGGAAGCTACCAGGCTTTACATACCAACCAAGAAATATTGTTCAAGGTTCAGGCCTAAATGGTTGTCAGATGAACTAATGAGACATATGGCAGAGAAGAAAAATGCATGGGATACATACAAATTAATGGGTGACGTGGAAGCCTATGATAGATATAAGTTGGTCTGTAACCAAGTCACAAAGGAGATTAGGCAGGCAAAGGCAGATTATGAGAAATCCTTGGCAAAGGATGCAAAGAAAAACAGAAAAGAGTTCTTTACCTATTTAAACTCAAGAAGGAAAGGGATGAATCAGATTGGTCCACTGGATGTTGATGGTTCAACAGTTGAGGATCCGGCTCAGGTGGCTAACAGTCTAAACGAGTATTTTGCATCTACATTCACACATGAGGAGTTATTCAGGAAGGAGAATGTCGTAGGTGAAGTAAACATTGGCAGTGAGCTAGATGATTTTCTAATAACTGAGAGGAAAGTGGAGGAGAAATTGTTGAGGATAAACATAAAAAAGGCACCCGGGGTGGATGGGATCTATCCAGTTATATTAAAGGAGGCAGCAAAGGAAGTAAGCAAACCCCTAGCCATAATTATGAGAGCTTCTTTGGACTCAGGGGAGGTACCCATGGACTGGAGATGTGCAAATGTAACCCCAATTCACAAAGGAGGATCAAAGGCTGACACAAGTAATTATAGACCTGTTAGTTTAACTTCGGTTCCAGGAAAATTAATGGAGGCACTGGTTAAAGAAGCACTGCAGGATCATCTGGACAAGAATTCAGTTATAGCTCAGACACAGCATGGGTTTGTTAAGGGCAGGTCTTGTCTGACCAATTTGATTGGATACTATGATGTAGTCACAAAAGAACTGAATGCAGGGAATAACTTTGATATTATATATTTGGATCTTAGAAAGGCTTTTGATACTGTTGCGCATGGAAGACTGCTGCACAAATTGGAGAAGTGTGGCATTCGAGGCAAATTGCTGCTATGGATAAAGGGCTGGTTGAGTGGCAGAAGACAGAGAGTGGTAATCAATGGACACTGCTCAACGTGGACTAATGTTATTAGTGGAGTTCCTCAGGGTTCAGTGTTGGGTCCATTGTTGTTTTCTGTATTTATAAATGATATTGATGATGGTGTATCAGGCTTAATGTCCAAGTTTGCAGACGATACAAAGGTTGGCAGGGTTGTTAAGGACACTACTGATACTATGCTGCTGCAACAGAATCTGGAAAGGTTGAGCAGATGGGCTGAGAGGTGGCAAATGAAGTTTAACATTGACAAATGTAAAGTACTACATATGGGAAACAGTAACCCCAGATCAACGTATCAACTCTGTGGTACTACGCTGACAGTGGTAGAGAATGAAAAGGACCTGGGGGTAATTGTGCAGGCAGATATGAAGTTCTCTGAGCAGTGCAGACGAGCTGCAAGAGTAGCTCATGGTGTCTTGTCAATGATATACAGGAATTTTTCTAGCAGGGACAGGGATGTGATTATTCCCTTGTATAAGGCATTGGTCAGGCCACACCTTGAGTACTGTATACAGGTCTGGAGGCCTCATTTCAAGAAGGATGTAGAGCTGCTGGAACGAGTACAGAGAAGGGCAACAAGATTAGTGAATGGAACAAAGGGTTGCTCTTACGAAGAAAGGTTTTGCAAATTACAGAGCCTGGAGACTAGGCATCGCCGAGGTAATCTGATAGAGGTGTACAAGGCTTTGAATGGCTTGAGCATGCTCAATGCCGATGGAATTCTTCCTCTTGCTCAGAATAATCACCTGAGAGGGCATAAATTCAAATTGAGGAAGGACGGATGTCGGATAGATGTGCGGAAATTCGCCTTTAGCCAGCGGGCAGTTGGTTTGTGGAATAGACTTCCATCGCTTGTTGTTGAAGTTGATAGCCTAAACAAATTTAAGGCTCAGCTGGACAGGTATTTCGAACGAATTGAGGGGTGAAATGGGAGTAGTGGTTGTTTTTTTTTTTTTTTTTCTTTTTTTTTGGCTGATGCTGAATAAGCTTGCTTTCTTGCATCATATGCCTCTACTAATGCTAATGCTAATTCCATAGAGTCTTGAAAAATAAATTTAATTAATTACTCTTTTTTCCGTAAGTTGTGTATTTTTCAATTTTGAAAGGAATTTTTAAAAAAAGAAAATATTTTTTAACCCTATCCTGCTCCAATACAGGTGACCCCCGCTTAACGCTGATAATTCGTTCTGGAAAAACAGAGCGCTAAGTGAATCTATGCTAAGCGAGCGCCGCATTCCCATAAGGTAACATATGTATTTGTGAGTTGCGGTCGGTGCCATAGGATATTTCCTAATCAATAATAAACAGTAGTGAAAATATGCACAAATGTCGGTCAAAATATTTAATATTCAAATATTTGTACATATAAAATATTCTGCATTACATACGTATATAATTATGTGGTAACTACTTACGTATCAAAATTAAACTTAAAATTCCAATTAAAATCATGAATTTAATTGATCTAAATTGATTTAATTTAATTGATGATTTAATCATGAAAAATGGTGTCGATTTTGAGTTGAACTTTGGTCCTCTTCCAAATAAACTAAAAGGGGTATTAATTTAAAATCCCCCGCAGCATCACCACCTAACAAGAAAGTCAACCGATCCTTCGCCGCTTTGAAACCTGGCATGTTTTTTTCTTCTTTCAATATGAAACTTATTTTAGGCATTTGTTTCCATAAATTTCACTGAGTATGGGAAAATTTCTCAAGTCGGCATGGGAAACGTTTTAATGCTGTTTTGCTATTCATTTTCAAGCTATCGACTCCATCAAATGAAATGATTTCATTAAATATGCCAAAAATGCAATCTGTAAAAGAGCATTATAGTGATCTGTGACAGCGTTATAGTTAGAAACGGGTTATAATATAAGAACTGCGTTATAGCGAATCAGCGTAAAGCGAACCGCATTATAACAGGGGCCTGCTGTATAAGAATACTTTTAGTCTTCAGATTTTCCAGTAAGGCTATGTAACATATTGAGCAGATGGGTTGAGAGGTGGCAAATGAAGTTTAACATTGACAAATGTAAAGTACTACATATGGGAAACAGTAACCCCAAAGCAACGTATCAACTCTGTAGTACTACACTGACAGTGGTAGAGAATGAAAAGGACCTGGGGTAATTGTGCAGGCAGATATGAAGTTTTCTGAGCAGTGCAGACGGGCTGCAAGAGTAGCTCATGGTGTCTTGTCAATGATATACAGGAATTTTTCTAGCAGGGATAAGGAGGTGATTATTCCCTTGTATAAGGCAATGGTCAGGCCACACCTTGAGTACTGTATACAGGTCTGGAGGCCTCAACAAGTACAGAGAAGGGCAACAAGATTAGTGAATGGAACAAAGAGTTGCTCTTAAGAAGAAAGGCTTAAGTTTTGCAAATTACAGTGTCTGGAGACTAGGCTCCGGCGAGGTGATCTGATAAAGGTGTATAAAACCTTGAATGGTTTGAGCATGCTCAATGCCGATGGGATTCTTCCTCTTGCTCAGAATAATCACCTAAGAAGGCATAAATTCAAATTGAGGAAATACAGATGTAGGATAGATGTGCAGAAATTTGCCTTTAGTCAGCAGGTAGTTGGTTGGTGGAACAGACTTCCATCCCTTGTTGTGGAAGTTGATAGCCTAAATAAATTTAAGGCTCAGCTGGATGAAATGGGAGTGGGTTTTTTTTTTTTTTTGTTTGTTTGTTTTGGCTGATGTTGCATAAGCTTGCTTTCTTGCATCATATGCCTCTACTAATGCTAATGCTAAAACATAGAATATCCATGTTTCCCCTCCCCTTCACAAACAGTTCTATCTGATATTAATTTCATTCCAACATTTCTGATTCAAGTTTCCAATAAGGAGGCCCACTATCACAGAGTTACATAGTGATTTGTTTCAAAGTATTGCTTCTTTTGACTCATGTTTTCATTCTGATAGGTATTTCATAGTTAAGGTTGTCACTGAAAAGCACCACATGTTCTCAACCCAGCCCAACTGCAGGATTTAAGGGTTATTAAATGCTGTGTCATTCCTTTTCTTCAGTGAGGCTTTGCAGTTCCTAACTAGGTGGGGACACAGCAAACAATATTCTGTTAATATTTTGGGAATTCACATTTTGGCAGATATTTAGTATTGTGTTGATTTTGACAGTTTTATTTTACACATATATACAATTTTTACACTCTTCAAATGCATAAGCTGTCAGAAAAGACAATACGGGTGATAAAAGGGCAAGAGCAAAACAGGCAAAAGGCTGCAAGCAGTCAGCAGAACAAAACGGAGAATTTTCAGAATGCATATGCAATGCATATTTCATTTTTAAAAGGATAATTTGAACAAATATGCATCACTCAGCATGTTTTTCAAACTCAGCTTGTAAAGGAGATAAACAATTATTTGCTAACTTCATCCAAAAGGGGTACAGATATCAATTCCTCTCCAAATCATTTCATGCAGTTTCCAGTATATTAATGATTAATTTCTACTAAACACTGCACTCTTTCATCTTTAGTAAAGAATTTCATTTAAGACTCCCATATCCAATTCTTATCCAAGAAATTGTCAGATTTAAACCTCTAGTGGAAATTCCCAGTACATGATGAAAAGAAAATTTCTGTAAATATATCAACCAAAGATAAAGCTGCAAGAAACCGTTATTCACATCTGTTACAATGAAAGAGGCAAAAATTACATCAAATATCTGATATTTTTAATTCCAAGGAAGTGCAAGAAAGAAAGTAAAGTGGAACAACAAAATAGTAATTTTTTATAAAAGATCACAGGCTTATGTCACAACCTTGTGATTACTAGCATTTTTTTTTATTATTATAACTCAAAATATCAGTCACAAAGGAATGTGTTCATATGGCCTATTTATGGTATTTCTATGACTTTTTATAAATAAATATCTGAACAGTTGGTTTTGATATATCTATTATCAACATAACATAGTAAGTGGATTAAACCCAGTGGTACTTCTAACTGTAACGTACATGGTGGCAGGAGATCTGATAGGCCACCAATTTCTTTTTTTTATATCTGAAAAAAAAAAAAAAAAAAAAAGTTTCTGGTATTCTACTTGCAGTATATCAATGACTAAACTGCATCACTTATTAAATGCATTTTTAAAATTTATTTAATGAAAAATTCAAATATTTAAAAAGTTAACTTTTTACACCAATTATTTTCAACATAATATTTAACTTTTATTTTGTTGGAAAAATATTAATACTAAAAATATTAAATTTCATGCTTATAAATGTTAAAAATATTATAAACATGAAACTATTAGCCCCTTCTGTTTTATTTTCCTGTTTATAAAACTGTTAAGCAAATGAAAATTCAAAATAATGCCTGCAAATATATTATTACATTTTGTGAATTAAATAAATAAATAGACAGATAAATAATAATAATAATTGAGCTTTACATAAATAATAATAATTGAGACAAATCATTTTAAATAATAATTAAACATAAAACAAAGAGTGCCTAATTTCTGTAGCAGTAGTGGCACCTATCCAGTGAGAACCATATTTTTTTTGCATTATGCTGTAACTGAAATACATTGCACAACAAAATTAACAGAACACATAGAAAACGCGGTGTTACTTGTGCAGCTTGCAATGAAGCAGGACAAAACTTGGTATGGTGGTGTACCATAGAAAACGATAAAATGAGAAGACAGCAAGAAACTTCAGACAGATATAAGGTACATTTATAGGATCAAAGGGGTACATTTATAGAGAGTGGTAATTAACGGACACTGCTTTTCATGGACTAATGTTATTAGTGGAGTCCTCTGTGGTTCGGTGTTGGGCCCATTGTTGTTTTCTATTTATGAATGATATTGATGAAGGTATATCAGGCTTAATGTCGAAGTGTGCAGATGATACAAAAGTTTGGCAGGGTTGTTAATCACAGTAATGACACTAATGCAAAAGAATCTAGACAAGTTGAGCAGATGGGCTGAGAGGTGGCAACTGAAGTTTAACAATGACAAAAGCAAAGTACTGCATATGGGTAGCAGTAATCCAAGAGTAATGTACCAACTGTGCAGTACTACACACAGGGTAGTGGAGAATGAAAAAGATGTGGGAGTAATTGTGCAGTCAGATATGAAGCTTTCTGAGCAGTGAAAGCAGACTGCCAGAGCAGGTCATGTCAATAATATACAGAAATTTTCCTAGCAAGGATAAGGAGGTGATTATCCCCTTGTATAAGGAAGTGGTCGGTCAAAGCCATGCTTTCAGTACTGCATACAGGTCTGGAGGCCTCATTTTAGCATTAGCATTAGTAGAGGCATATGATGCAAGAAAGCAAGCTTATGCAGCATCAGCCAAAAAAAAAAAACCCATTTCACCCATCCATTCACTCCAAATGCTTGTCTAGTTCTGCGTTGAACTTATTTAAGTTCGACCTCTGCTAAGACAGATGGAAGTTTGTTCCAACTATCAACCACCCGCTGGATAAAGGCAAATTTCTGCACATCTATTCTACAATTGTCTTTCCTCAATTTGAATTTATGTCACTTTAGGTGAATAATCTGAGCAAGAGGAAGAATCCCATCAGCATTTAGCTTGCTCAAACCATTCAAGGCCTTATACACCTCAATTAGATCACCTTGCAGGTGCCTAGTCTCCAGACACTGTTATTTACAAATCTTAAGCCTTTCTTCGTAAGAGCAACCCTTTGTTCCATTCAATAATCTTGTTGCCCTTCTTCTACACTCATTCCAACAGCTCTACATCCTTCTTAAAATGAGGCCTCCAGACTTGTATACAGTATTCAAGGTGTGGTCTGAACAATGCCTTATACAAGGGGATAATCACCTCCTTATCCCTGCTAGAAAAATTCCTGTATATCATTGATAAGACACCATGAGCTACTCTTGCAGACCGTCTGCACTGCTCAAAAAACTTCATATCTGCCTGCACAATTACCCGCAGGTCCTTTTTGTTCTACCACTGTCAGTGTAGTACCACAGAGTTGATACGTTACTTTGGGGTTACTGTTTCCCATATGTAGTACTTTACATTTGTCAATGTTAAACTTCATTTACCACCTCTCAGCCCATCTGCTCAACTTTTCTAGATCCTGTTGCAGCAGAATACTGTCATCAGTGTCCTTAACAACCCTGCCAACTTGGACATTAAACTTTATATACCATCATCAATATCATTTATAAATACAAAAAACAACAATGGACCCAACACTGAACTCTAAAGGACTCCACTAATAACATTAGTCCATGATGAGCAGTGTCCATTGATTAACACTCTCTGCCTTCTCCCACTCAACCATCCCTTTATCCAGAGCAGCATTTTGCCTCTAATGCCACACTGCTCCAAATTGTTCAGCAGTCTTCCATGTACAACAGTATCAAAAGCCTTTCTAAGATCCAAATATATGATATCAAAGTTATTCTCTGCATCCAGTTGCTTTGTGACCACATCATAGTATTAAATCAAATAGGTCAGGCAAGACTTTCCCTTAACAAAACCATGCTGTGTCTGAGCTATAACTGAAGTCTTGTCTAGATGATCCTGCAGTGCTTCTTTAACCAGTCTTTAAACAGAAGTTAAATCAACAGGTCTATAATTATTTGTGTTGCCCTCTGATCCTCCTTTGTGAATTGGGGTCACATTTGCACATCTCCAGAACATGGGTGCCTCCCCTGAGTCCAAAGAAGCTCTCATAATTATGGCTAAGGGTTTGCTTACTTCCTTTGCTGCCTCCTTTAATATAACTGGATAGATCCCATCCACCCCGGGTGCCTTTTTTTATGTGTATCTTCAACAATTTCCCCTCCACTTTCCTCTCAGTTATTACAAAATCATTTAGCTCACTGCCAGAGTTTAATTCACCTCTGGCATTCCCCTCCCTGAATAGCTCTTCATGTGTGAATATAGATGCAAAATACTCATTTAGTTTGTTAGCCACCTGAGCAGGATCATCAACAGTTGAACCATCAATATCCAGTGGACCAATCTGATTCATCCCTTTCCTTCTAGAGTTTACATAGGTAAAGAACTCTTTGCTGTTTTTCTTTGCATCCTTTGCCAAAGATTTCTCATAATCTGCCTTTGCCTGCCTAATCTCCTTTGTGATTTGGTTAATGGGTGTATGTTAATGGGCTTATGCCACCCATTAATTTATATGTATCCCATGCATTTTTCTTCTCCGCCATATGTCTCATTAGTTCATCTGACAACCATGTAGGCCTAAATCTTGAACAATATTTCTTAATTGGTATGTAAAACCTAGTAGCTTCCAAGATAAATTCTTTGAATGCTTCCCATTTTGAATTTGCTGTTGGTAACATCACCAGTTGGTCCCATTGTATAGAATTAAAATACTGTCTCAGACCACCGTAATCGCCTTTACGAAAGCAAAAACCCCTCCCTTTACCCCTGATGGTAGTTAACTCTTTGAGTAAATCCCACTTCAGCACACTGTGATCACTGCCACTTAGTGGTTCCTTTATCTGCAGATTCTTAATGCATGAAGAATCACTACTGATAATCAGGTCAAAAGTATTACTCCCTCTAGTTGCCTCCCGAACATGCTGATGTAGAAAACAATCATCCAATAAATCAACAAAAGCCTTGCTAGTGTGTGAGTGACCAGCCCCCAAATTCTAGTCAATATCTGGGAAAATAAAATTCCCCCCATTATAAGACTCTCTGATTTACTGGCCCACTCTATTTCCCTGTACAGTTTCTTATTATACTCATCAGTCATTAGGCCTATAACACACTCCTACTCTCAATTTTGATCTCCCAGTGCTTATGCCATACCAAACTGACTCGATACTGCACTGTCCAGCTATTTCGACTGGCTTCACTTCCTTGGATTTTGTGTTTCTTAACTAATAGTATAACCCCTCCTCCCTTCCTATCCTTTCTGTACACATTGTACTCCCCAATTTCCAGTTCTGCATTCCTTATATCTGTGTGACACCAAGTCTCTGATATCCCAACAATATCTGCCTTTGATGTTTTGAGCAATACCTCAAATTCATCAAATTTATTTACCAAACTCCTAGCATTGGTGTATAAGCAAGTATACATGCACCTGTTCCTATTCTTAGCTACCCTAACACAACCCATGTGTTTTCTTGTACCGCAATGACTCCTAGCAGTCTCTGAAATACCCTGAATCTTGTTTTCCAGGCTGCTGCTCATTTCAATAGAAGCAGTGCAAGAATCAGTTTCACCTCTGCCAGTGGCTACTGTTAATCTATTAGTCCTTGTATCCTCCCAAGCTAGAAGTTTTCCGATCCACCTAACACTGCCATGATAGCATTGGCAAATATTCTTGCACCCTTTCATTTAAGTGTATCCCATCCCTATAGAAGCAGTCTCTCCTGTTAACAAGTACAGACCAGGCTGAAAAAAATTCTATCCCTTGAGCCTTGCATAATGCTCAATATTCCCTGCACGCCATGCTTGTAATAACAAACTCTCATCGCATAGTCATTCATCACCTACCTAATATTCCGGTAGGTGGAAGTGTGCCAGAATTCATCTGCTAATTTGGATAAGGTGCTTCATATTAATATATTTGAAAAGGTGATGAAAGTGAAATATAACATTATCTTAATATCATCCTTTCTACATGTATTCAATTTCATTCTTCATGTTTTAAATGAGTTGACATTGAATCAAGAACTACAGCTTGCAAAAATCCAATGCATGTGGGGCAGTTACCTAGTGTTCTGTAAAAGACTCTTTTACTTGTATTATCAGAATTAATTTACTTAATTGTTTCGTGAACGTTTAAACCATATAAATTTAACTGGCTGTTGAAAAATATTTACTTAATCTTTAAATATTTAATTTATTTACTAAACCTTTAACTAGAATTTAATTTATATAAATAAGAATTTCAAAAAAAAAATTTTTTTTAAAAATTAAAAAAAAAAAAGGCCAATGTACATAAAACAAATGTACACTGGCCAGTTCCGCTACTTTCTTCATAATCTAAAATGTATACCATCTTAAAATTATTAACTGAATCCAATTTTGACTATACCATCTCCAGGATCCAAATTTATACCAATTTAAAATCTCTTTAAAATAAGAGATGTGACAGTCTCTTTATTAATTATGACAGAACATTCAAAAATATTTTCAAAATGTTTCACTCTTATTTGATTTCACTGAGGCTAAAACTGCTAAATCGCTTGGCAAATGCTATTCTTATTTTAACACCAAAAAGTAAAATTCTATAAGCAAGTTTAAGTGACACACACATGGATATTGTCAAATCAGACATGTAAAACCTAGCTTTTAGAACAGAATGGAGACAGTGGACAGGTGGGGGATATCAGTTTATGTTTACCTGGATTGAATCCCATCTCAACGGAAAGATTTTTTTAAATCAGGCAAACAGGGAAACTGACCAAAGAATACACACTCATACAGATATCATACAGTGATGGCTCACAACCTTTGCTTTGCAATTTACACACACCAACCAATAAATGTCAAGAAACAAAAACAAAATTTTCCATGCAGTTGGTTCTTTGCTTATGGGACATGTATTTTGACAATAATTTTATATTAAGAAGATACACTGCTTGTAGACAAACTTATAACCAATACAAAAGGGGAATCAATTCTTGCAGATGTAAAGGCATATTTTGAAAAATACCATATTCCACAGACAAACTTGATTATTGCCAAAAGCTTAAGCCTAATCTCACATGCTTCACTTAAAACTGCGATAAATGACATAATCATAACACAGTAGCACTAAAGATAATGATTAACAGTTTTTAGGTGTGGTAGCATACATGCGCAAAGTGCCAATTGTCTTCGCCACATCTGTCTGCATGGAATAACTTGACTTCTAGTGAATAGATTTTCCTAAAATTTGCATTTAGCTCTTTTGGAAAGATCTGTCAAGCATTTATCAAGTTTAGGAAGGATGTAGAGCTGCTAAAACGAGTACAGAGCAAGGCAACAAGATTGGTGAGGGGAACAAAGGGTTGCTCTTACAAAGAAAGGGTTAAGTTCTTCAAATTGCATCTGGAGACTAGATTGTTGTTGTTATTTGGTTTTTTAGAGCATTAGCAACTAAGGCCATATTGCTCCGGGAATATGCGGTAGTCATTCCCTGACCTTTCCGCATCCTCCGCATTTGGTGGTCATGGGCTCGAACCCCGGTCTAATCTAGAAGCGGGTGCTATGCACTGCTGCTGCCCACCTGGCTACAGAGGCACCCTGGAGACTAGGAACCTGATGGTGACCTGATTGAGGTGTACACCAATGAGCCAAAACATTATGACCACCTACCTAATATGATGTTGGTCCTCAACATGCAGCCAAAACAGCTCGTACCCGGAGAGGCATGGACTCTACAAGATTTCTAAATGTGTCTTGTGGTATTTGGTGCCAACATGTAACCAGCAGATCCTTTAATTCCTGTAAGGTCCGTGGTTGAGACACTGCAGATCGAGTGGCGCCTCCGTAGCCAGGTGGGCAGGAGCAGCAGAGCGTAGCACACGCTTCTTGATTAGACCGGGGTTCAAGCCCGTGACCACCAAATACGGAGGATGCGGAAAGGTCAGGGAATGATCACCGTATATCCCCGGAGCAATATGGCCTTAGTTGCTAATGCTCCTAAAAACCAAATAACAACAACAGGGGCAGATCAGAGTTGCTGTTCCAACACAAACCACAGCTGCTCAATGGGATTGATGTCTGGGGATACCTGAATGTCTTCCTCATGTTTCGCAAACCAGTCTCGAACAATCTAGGCAGTGTGGCATGGCGCATTATCCTGCTGAAAGATGGCACTCCCAGAGGGGAAGACCGTTGCCATGAAAGGGTGTACCTGGTCAGCAATGATGTTTAGGTAGAGTGTAAAGTGTATTTAGTGTCAAGCGGCACCAGGGGTTTCCTCCATCTCCGCATTGCTTTCATTGTAGGTGTGCCAGTTCACTGGAAAGGCCAGAGATTTACCATTGGACCCCTGCTGAGGCCCAACATTGTCCGCACTCAGCCCCGTGGAGGCAGGCCAGGTATACCAGCATTATAATTATTTACTCTGGCAGGTCCTGCCACCTAATTTCCTGAGATTTCAGTGGCTAGGACCTTAAAAAAAAAAAAAAAAAAATCTTTCACGTGGGGGGGTGGGGGGGTGAGAGCGCTAGGATTTGAAAGGCAGAGACTATTGGCAAACAGTAATTTGGATGTGTAGGGCAATCGCTTGCATACAGATAGAGTAGGGGAGGGAGACTAAAGACTGGGTGACGGCAGAGTGACTAGCACATGGATTACTAGACCCGGGGTATCCCAGCAGAACATTGTCCAAAGGATGACAACAACGCCACTGGCCTGTTTTCGTCCCACAGTGCATCCAGGCATCATCACTTCCCCAGGTAAACAATACACATGTACCCGGCCGTCCACATGGTGCAACAGGAAAAGTGATTCATCGGACCAGACGACCTTCACTTCCAATCACTTAAGGTCCAGTTTCGATGCTCGTGTGCCCATTGTAGGTGCTGTCACCAGTGAACTGTAGTTAGCATGGGCACTCTGAGTGGCCTGCAGCTACGCAGTCCTATTTTCAACAGGGTTTGATGTACTGTGTGTTGTGACACATTACTCCCGTCACAAGCATACCAATTACTGGCGAGTTGCACCACAGTCGCCTTTGGTCACCTCGAGCATCAATGAGTGGTGGTCATCCAACACCTCGCTGGCGGTTCATGGGTTTTTCTTCCTCGAACTACTTTTGGTAGGTACTAACCAAGGCTGACCGTGAGCACCCCACCAGCTGCACTGTTTCGGATGTGCTCTGATCCAGTCATCTGGCCATTGCAATTCGTCCTTGTCAAACTCTCTTAAGTCCACTGCCTTTCCCATCTGAAGAACAAGAGTAACACTGATTAACAGTGCTCAGTATCAGGTGTTTTTTTTATACCCTGTCCCGACTTACGCATGCGCCGTAGTTCACCTGCAGTTGCTTTGATTCGCATAATGACGACTTGCTGGTCATAATGTTTTGGCTCATTAGTGTATAAGGCCTTGAATTTTTTGAACAAGATCAATGCTGATGGAATTTTTCCTCTTGTTCAGATTACACACCTGAGGGGGCATAAATTCAAATTGAGGAAAGATAGTTATAGAACAGAAGTACAGAAATTCACTTTTACCCAGCAAGTTGATGGTTGCTGAAAAAACTTCCAACTTTCATTGTGGAAATTAATAGTTTAAATAAAATCAGCAAACAACTGGACAAACGTTTGGAGTGAATGGGTGAGTGAAATGGGAAGATTTTTTTTTTTTTTTTTTTGCTAATGCTGTATAAACTTGCTTTCTAGCATCATATGCCTCTACTAATATCTCCACTACATAAAATTATGTAAGCTTGTTTTTTATTTGACATTGCAATCTGTTCACTAGTGTTAGCTGGAAATCCTAGCTATGAATAAATTAGCATCAGAATTTGGAAGATTTATATTAAGAATGACTGTGCGCAAGTTGTCTGCTGAAAGGCAGGTAAGCCTCAACTCTTAGCATACAAAATGCTGACAAGAACAATAACTTAATAATGCTTAATGTATGACTGGTTCTCTTAAACTTTTATAACCATAAGGTAGAAATGACAAAGGAGTGCTTGTGGCAGTAGCCAACGTCCCTCCATAAATGTTGCAAGTAGGTAGTAAAAATCACTGGAAGTGTTCTACTTAAACCTGATTCATAAAGCATTTAGCACATACCCAAAATCACATAGCAGAGGGAATAAGGTGTATATTTCCTGATATGAATAATTTGATTTTGCCTTTCAAACCCCCCCCCCCCCCACAAGTAACAAAATAAAAATTTTATGCTTGATGTTTCTCATATCTATCATTCTGCCCAGATGTATTTGGTTTTAAGCCACTTCTTTTCATCATCAACTCTGATAATGCCAAAGAGCGAGTTTTTCATGTTGCTGTGAGCAATACTGTTGGTACTGCAGATGCTAGGTATGCAATATCAAATTTCAGATATGTATCAAAACATAGTCATTATTCAGTTATTTTTCTTGTTCAGCAAATACTATCAAAATTCTTGATATGTGGTTCATGCCAAGCAGTGTCCATTTCTTAAATTTCAATGGACACTGCTTGGCAACAATCTATAATCTGCAACAGGTTAAAGTGGGACTAATCAGTGAGGAAAAGGAAGGAGGTAATTTCCAACAATCTCAGTTTCCATAAAGTGGTGTCAGCAAGTATCTGAATGGCACCACTGCAAATCTTCCTTCTGGTGTATTAACCTTGTTGATATCATGCCACAAGTACCTTCTGATCACATTTGATAATGTTAAAAAAATTTCTTTTTTTCCACAAATTAAATCTTCCCTCCCCCCAAAAGCATGAATACACTTCTGACACAGTGACTAATGGTGTAAATATGGGATTTATTCAAAGAAATAACTACTGTCAACGGTAAAGGGAAAGGATTTTCTTTTTGCAAATATGATTATAATGGGGAGGGGAAAGAGCAGACATTTTGTAAAGTATTTTTGGTAGGACCAACTGAAGTTAAAAAATGGAAATGCAAAGAGTTCAGAGAGGTAACCATAGAGGCCACTAAGTATTTTATAACTGATACATATTGTTCCGGATTAAGATCTTCTCCCACTACTGCTGGTGTTCCCCAAGGTACAGTTCTTTCTCCATTCTTTTCCATTGTATACTAATGAAATTCAATTGAAAAACTTTTTCAATTGAATCTGAGAATCAACTTCTCAAATATCCTCCACCAAGTCATAAACATAAAAAAGGCACCTGGGGTGGATGGGATCTATTCAGTTATATTAAAGGAGGCAGCAAAGGAAGTAAGCAAACCCTTAGCCATAATTATGAGAGCTTCCTTGGACTCAGGGGAGGTCCCCGTGGACTGGAGGTGTGCAAATGTATCACTAATTCACAAAGGGGGTTCAAAAGGTGACACAAGTAACTACAGACCTGTTATTTTAACCTTTGTTCCGGGGAAAATAACGGAATCACTGGTTAAAGAAGCATTGCAGGTTAAAGAAGCACCACATCATAGTATCCAATCAAAGAAGCATTTGATTGGATACTATGATGTGGATGCAAAGGAACTGAATGCCAAAAATAATTTTGATATCATATACTTGGATTTCAGGAAAGCTTTTGATACTGATGCACATGGAAGACTGCTGTACAAATTGGACAGGTATGGCATTAAGGGCAAGTTGCTACAATAGATAAAGGGATGATTAAGTGGGAGAAGACTGAGAGTGGTAATCAATGGACACTATCTTCATGGACAAATGTTACTAGTGGAGTTCCCCAGGATTTGGTGTCAGGCCCATTGTTGTTTTGTATATTTATCAATGATATTGATGAAGGTATATCAGGTTTAATGTCCAAGTTTGCAGATGATACAAAGGTTGGCAGGGTTGTTAACGACAGTAAAGACAGTATGCTACTCCAACTGGATCTAGATAAGTTGGGCAAATGGGTTGAGATGTGGCAACTGCAGTTTAATATTGACAAATGCAAAGTAGTGCATATGGGTAGCAATAACTGAAGAGAAATGTACCAACTGTGTGGTACTATACTCAGGGAAATGGAAAGTGAAAAAGATCTGGGGTAATTGTGCAGTCAAATATGAAGTTCGCTGAGCAGTGCAGATGGACTGCCAGGGCAGATCATGGAGTCTTGTCAATGATATATAGGAATTTTGCTAGCAGGAACAGGGATGTGATTATCCCATTATACAAGGCAATGGTCAGGCCACACCTAGAGTATTGTGTACAGGTCTGGAGGCCTCATTTTAGGAAAGATGTAGAGTTGCTAGAACCAGTACAAAGAAGGGCAACAAGATTTGTGAGGGGGAACAAAGGGGTGCTCTTACAAAGAAAGGCTTGAGTTCTGCAAATTGCAGTGCCTGGAGAGTAGGCACCTGCGAGGTGATCTGATTGAGGTATATAAGGCCTTGAACGGGTTGAGTAAGCTGAATGCTGATGGGATTCTTCCTCTTGCTCAGATTAAGAACCTGAGGGGGGTACAGATTCAAATTGAGGAAAGACAGTTGTAGAATAGATGTGCGGAAATTTGCCTTTAGCCAGCAGATAGTTGACTGGTGGAACAGGCTTTTATCTTTTGTTGTGGAAGCTAATAGCCTAAATAAATTTAAGGCTGAGCTGGACAGGCATTTGGAACAAATGAAGGGGTGGAATGGGAGTGTTTTTTTTTTGTTTTTTTTGCCTGATGCTGCATAAGCTTGCTTTCTTGCATCATATGTCTCTACTAATGCTAATGCTAATTTATCAGACTTTCATAAAGAACAGATTGTGGGTGCTCAACAAGCTGGTGCCTCGATTTCCCAAACAGCTGAACTGGTGGGATGTTAGAGATTTTAAAACTGCAAAGATTAGCGAAAGGTTGATGTTAGAGGTGAGCACCAAGTCCGACAACTCGTACAGGTGAACAGGTGCAGCACTGTTCAAGAGTTGACTACCCAATACAACATGGGCCAACCCGGAACAATATCTGGCATGACCATGTGTCACATGCTCGCACGTATGGGCTATACTAGCAGACAACCCCTACGCCATCCTCTCCTAACCAAGGTTCATCGGTGTAAAAGACTCGCCTGATGGCGAGTCTTTTTCTCTTTTTTTGGCTGATGCTTCATAAGCTTGCTTTCTTGCATTGTATGCCTCTACTAATGCTAAGTCCTTAAATGAAGATCTCCAGGTTATTCTTCAACGTGAGGCAATGGGAAAAAAAACTTACTTAACTTTAATCCATTTAAAGCTCATTCTTGTCTTATTTCTCTATTAGAGATTACTTTAGTTTCTCTTGGCATAAGCACATCATAAATATAGCTTCCTTTGTATCAAAAATACTGTTTGTTTTTTTGCTCTCGGTTATTTTTCGCAATACATAGAAATTCAAGTCTAATATTAACAAGTATCTTCTGTCTTCTAAACCTTTAACCCATGCACTGTACTAACTACCGTAGGCTCTGATACCTTTCCTGTTTGGGGGGACTACAGGTAGAGTAAGTGCAAATTCATAAATATAAACTAGTCTGCAATCACATCATTAAGGGGGTTAGTTAGTAAGCTAAGGCAGATTATGAAAGTTTTTAGCTAAAAATGTGAAGAAAAATAGTAGCAAAGAATTCTTTGCTTATGTTAACACTACAAGGAAAGGGATAAGCCACTAGATATGAATCAAACAGTACCATCATAACTAATGATGATACTGTTTGGGTTTCTTACAAACTGAATAAACATAAATATAAGTATAAACATTTAAACCTTACTTGTCTGGCTGATGGGGGTTATTTAAATTCCAAATGCAGATGACAGTTTTCTCTTCTAATGCAGACACAGAAGGCTGTAACAATTTGCAGAAATCTTAGTTACTTATGAAATTTAAAAACCACCTGTTATTATAAATACCTAATTTATTTTTTCTAAAATATAATAAAGCATATTTAAACAATTATTAATTAAACAGAAATAAATCCATGTTTCAATTATTTTCTTTCAATCATGCAGCTTACTCATTCATTAAAAAGTGCAGCCCTCATGACACAGACTGACATATGCTGATGCTGTTGAGGCAGTGTTAGGGTGATTCCGAAAACTGTTAGCCTGGGAAGGGGGAGGGGAACACAGACTAATAGACTGGAAAGCATATGCCAATCATAAATGACTAACCATTTATATATATATAGATATATGTGTGTGTATATGTTTTTCTTTTAATGGTGTTTTGACATAAGTATTATTGTGCATACAAATCTGGTAATTAAGTTAGCCCAACAAGGTTATCTTAATTCAGCATGGCCTATACATATTAATTTTAAGAAGTCTATATGATAATGATTTTTCATTACACTTTACTGATGAATTTTCATTATCTTCAGCTAAAATTATATTAAAACTAATGGTTATGTTTATGTCAATACTAATTTTAAATAACAATACATTTACATATATTATAATATTATAAAATAGAACATTCCATCACGTGGCCATCAATCCCCTACTTCTTCAGGGGCTTTGAGTGGATTGACAACCCATCTGATGTAATGTCTCATACTTACCCGTTTCTGTTGTCCCTATACCAGTTTTGCCATATTAATTTAACTTTCAATTTTACTTTTTAAATTTAATATATTTCATTTACTTTAGTTGAAATTTTTATAATCATTCTCTACAGCAAACTGTGATAGGGAACACAAAGCCCAAAGGGTAAGTAACCAATATTGTGAAGGCTCTTACCCACTGCTACTGTCCTGATGAAGTTGTAGATTAGAAAGAGGTTATTTCCCACCTTCTAATTGTTATATAGGTAGTGAAGCTTTTTACTGCGCAGTCGCACTTACTTTATACTGTGTTGTGATGGCGCATTAGTCTCAGGCCTCAACATCCTATGCTAATGTCTGCTGTGGGGGGGGGGGGGGTTCTTTGGTTGTTGGGTGGTTGATTTTCTGTTAATTCCATATGTAATATGCCAACACTGGATTTTAAGTTTGTCTTATCAAATTGTATTTATATGAGTGTTTACATTTGCTTTTACCTTTGTATTTAGATATGCTTTTATTTGTACATTTGTTTCTGCCTTACCTCGGACTGCGCCGATAATGCTTTTCTAAGGCATAACAGCGCGTATATGTCCTAAGGTATGGCTATATACATATATACAGCCTCTTACTAGGTGATATCTTCTAGTACTTTTATAACATTTTTATCTGGGGAATTTTTCTTGAGGGTTGTAGTGCAGTCAGATGACGAGCCTCGTCTGAGCACAAAAACTTAGAAGGCGGGAAATAACCTCTTTCTAATCTATAACTTCATCAGGACAGTAGCAGTGGGTAAGAGCCTTCACAATATCGGATACTTACCCGTTGGGCTTTGTGTTTCCTATCACAGTTTGCTGTAGAGAACGATTATAAAAATTTCAACTAAAGTAAATAAAATATATTAAATTTAAAAAATAAAATTGAAAGTTAAATTAATATAGCAAAAATGGCAAAACTGGTATAGGGACAACAGAAATGGGTAGGTATGAGACATTACATCAGATGGGCTGTCAATCCACTCAAAGCCCCTGAAGATTGTTATTTGTTTTTTAGGAGCATTAGCAACTAAGGCCATATTGCTCCGGGATATGCGGTGGTCATTCCCTGACCTTTCCGCATCCTCCGTATTTGGTGGTGACGGGCTCGAACCCCGGTCTAATCAAGAAGCGTGTACTACGCACTGCTGCTCCTTCCCACCTGGCTACGGAGACGCCACCCCTGAAGAAGTAGGGGATTGACGGCCACGTGATGGAACGTTCTATATTATAATATTATAATATATGTAAATGTATTGTTATTTAAAATTAGTATTGACATAAACATAACCATTAGTTTTAATATAATTTTAGCTGGAGGTAATGAAAATTCATCAGTAAAGTGTAATGAAAAATTCATTATCATATAGTAATATAATTCTTAAAACTAATATGTATAGGCCATGCTGAATTAAGATAACCTTGTTGGGCTAACTTTATTACCAGATTTGTATGCACAATAATACTTATATGTCAAAACACTATTAAAAGAAAAACATATACACACATATATATACAGGCACGTATAATGTCCAATTGGCATACTTACAATGGCATTAATGTTGCACAAAAGTAATCATTAAACTATATGCTAAAATCTAACCAATTATGCATACTAATAATAATATATATAGATATATATACAAAAGCATATATGACCAACACACAGCATATGGCATGATTTTTTTTATGGCTTTACTGGATGATTGTTTTCTACACCAGGTTGTTAGAGACAACAAGAGAAAGCAACAATACTCTTGATCTGATTATCATCAGCGACCTTGATTTTAAAGGAGGTAGCAAAGAAAGCAACCAAACCCTTAGCCATAATTATGAGAGCATCCTTGGACTCGGGAGAAGTCCCCATGGACTGGAGATGTGCAAATGTATCCCCCGCTTCACAAAGGGGGATCAAAAGATGACACGAGTAATTGCAGACCAGTTAGTTTAACTTCTGTTCTGGGGAAAATAATGGAGTCACTGGTTAAAGAAGCATTGCACGATCATCTATTATTATTATTATTATTAGCCATGTGGTGCAAGGAAGCCTGAGGCTTATGCTGCACCAGACAAAAAAAAAAATTTCTGAATTACCCTGAGAGAGAGAGAGAGAGAGAGAGGGGAATAACCAAGAAACAAGAAAGAGAACAACGATGATATCCAGCTGAGGACCCTGGGTGTGCCAAGCCCATACCCACCAGATTGATTGATTGATTGATTTTGATTTTTGTGGTGCAAAAACAGCAAGGTTATAGTGCACCATGGAAAGATTAAAATTCAAAAAAGATTACTTCGTCTAAAGCTGCATATATATATATATATATGGGCACCTCCGTAGCCAGGTGGGGAGGAGCAGCAGTGCATAGCACACACTTCTTGATTAGACCGGGGTTCGAGCCCGTCACCACCAAATACGGAGGATGTGGAAAGGTCAGGGAATGACCACCGCATATTCACGGAGCAATATGGCCTTAGTTGCTAATGCTCCTAAAAACCAAAATAACAATAACAATAACAATATATATATATATATATATAATTTTGTGTTTTTATTATTTTAGTTAGTGTCTAATTGATTGTTTTTAATTTGTCCCTTGCTACGTTAATGTCATTGCCATGTGGCAATTGGACTATTATACGTGCTTGATATATTTTAGTTTGAATGCTTAGATTATTTAAATTTTTGGTGTCTATTTTCTATAGGGTATTAAGGTGTATACTGAACAGGAGATTTAGTTAGCGTTTTTAGTCTCACCTATTCCCCTAGGAATAGGTTAGACTAAAAATGCTAACTAAATCTCCTTTTCAGTATACACCTTAATACCCTATAGAAAATAGACACCAAAAATTTAAGTAATCTAAGCAATCAAACTAACATATATATATATATATATAGACATATAAACATATAAAATCAGTACAATGATAAAAGCAAATTGTATATTTCATATGAGTGTATACATATTGATCGATTTTAAAAATTTAAAAACTGCTGACACATTGTCGTTGTCATTTAAAATCTGACTGAGTGTATATGGCTCAGTCAGATGGGTAAAAGCGCTAAAACGAGCATTTATAAAACTAGTACAATCGCATAAAATGTGTTGGACGGATAAAACGGTGTCGCATTGCTCGCACATAGGAGGGTCATCAGCCCTCAGCAAAAAGGACTGTCTCACATGACAGTGTCCTATACGGAGCCGGGTAAGAACAACTTCCTCTTTTCGATCCCTGCATAAGCTGGACCGCCAAGGATGGATCACAGGCTTAATTCGACATAGTTTGTTTGTAGTAATTAGTCGATGCCACGAATCTTGCCACTGAGATTGTAGGTTACTACGGATCACTTGCCTGTAGTCTGTATAGGGGACTAACAAGTCAAGATTATCCGTCAGGGCTGCCGATTTGGCTGCAATGTCAGCCAAATCATTTCCTCTAATCCCGATGTGACTGGGGATCCAGCAGAAGCGGATATCAAATCGATTTGCATAGAGGCTGTATATCATCTGCTGAATTCGGGACAGGGTTGGATGATTAGTGCGTGACACCACTGATAAAGCCTGTAGTGCACTCACTGAATCGGCATATATAATACACCGTTGGTAACGGTGTTTTCTTATGTTATCTAGAGCTAACTCTATAGCATGCAGTTCTGCAGTGTAAATGCTGCGGTCAAGGGGTATCTGCTCTGATATGGTGTTATCTGGAAAAACAGCAGCAGATCCCACATACGATTCTGACTTCGAGCCGTCTGTGTAGACTGGCAAGAAGTCAAAATGTTCTGCACGGTGTTGTGAATAGAGCTGAAGGTAGACAGAAGACGGAGTATTAGACTTCGTCGCAATCTTGAGCGAGAAGTCACATGCTGGTGTTTGTGCATGCCAGCGTGGAAGGGGCTCCTTTGGTGATCGAGCAACCTTGTCTACCGAGATGTTAAGCTCATTGAGTAGCTCTTGAACACGAATGCTGAATGGGCGATTGGCGGTCCGTCGTGTGTTATAGAGATTTTCCCATCATGGCTCGAAAACGGATGTCCACGTGGGATGGTGTGGCAGGGACTTCAGCTTGAAGGCATATTGTAGAGACAACTGCATTCGTCGAAGCGACAATGATGGTTCATTTACTTCGACATACAGACTTTGGACAGGTGATGTTCTGAATGCACCAGTAGCAATACGAATGGCTTGATGATGGATGGGGTCAAGCCAACGAACAGTGCTATTTCTGGCAGATGGATATACCTGAGACCCATAATCTAATTTTGAGCGTACAAGTGCACGGTATAGATGTAGGAGAGTGCATCGGTCTGCACCCCAAGAGGTAGAAGAGAGAGAGCGGAGAATGTTAAGCCCTCTCGTGCACTTTGTGCGAAGCTGACGAATGTGTTGGACAAATGTCAGCTTTTTGTCAAAAATGAGTCCCAGGAATTTCGCCTCTGATACAACTGGAATGGTGCTTTGTCCAAGTTGTAATTCAGGCTCAGGGTGGAGGTTACGTTTGCGACAAAAATGTATGCAAACGGTCTTCTCCGGTGAGAACCTGAAACCATTGGCCGTGGCCCAGGAGTTAAGACGGTCAATAGCTTGTTACAGTTGTCTCTCAATAACCCTCATATTGCATGGTTGAGAGAATATGCTGAAGTCATCGATGTAGAGTGCACTGTTTATAGTTGGAGGAAGTTGTTCAGAAATAGAATTTATTTTAATGGCAAAAAGCGTGCCGCTTAAGACAGATCCTTGTGGTACCCCCTCCTGTTGGCTAAAGGGCCGCGAAAGGGAGGATCCTACACAAACTTGGAAATAATGGCAGGATAAAAAATTTTTAATAAATTGGGAAGGTGGCCTCTTAGACCGAGGTTGTAAAGGTCTTTCAAAATACCAAATTTCCAAGTTGCGTCGTACGCTTTTTCCATGTCAGAGAAGATGGACACCAAATGTTCTCGTTTTAGAAAAGATAGGTGTTTCCAGTCTAATTAAGTGGTCCAGTGTGGACCTGTTTCTTCGGAAGCTGCATTGAAAGTGGGAGAGAAGGTTGTTCGATTCTAAATACCATAAGAGACGAGCATTGACCATTCTCTCCAATATTTTGCACAGACAGCTGGTCAGAGCAATGGGACGATAGTTTTTTGGACATTAGCATTAGCAGAGGCATATGATGCAAGAAAGCAAGCTTATTCAGCATCAGTCAAAAAAAAAAAAAAAAAACCACACCACTCCCATTTCACCCCTCCGTTCGCTCAAAATACCTGTCCAGTTGAGCCTTAAATTTGTTTAGGCTATCAACTTCAACAACAAGTGATGGAAGTCGGTTCCAAGAACCAACCACCCGCTGGCCAAAGGCAAATTTCCGCACATCTATCCGACATCCGTCCTTCCTCAATTTGAATTTATGCCCTCTGAGCTGATTATTCTGAGCAAGATGAAGAATCCCATTGGCATTGAGCATGCTCAAACCATTCAAAGCCTTATACACCTCTATCAGATCACCTCGCCGGTGCCTAGTCTCCAGACTCTGTAATTTGCAAAACTTAAGCCTTTCTTCGTAAGAGCAACCCTTTGTTCCATTCACTAATCTTGTTGCCCTTCTCTGTACCCGTTCCAGCAGCTCTACATCCTTCTTGAAATGAGGCCTCCAGACCTGTATACAGTACTCTAGATGTGGCCAAACCATTGCCTTATACAAGGGAATAATCACCTCCTTATCCCTGCTAGAAAAATTCCTGTATATCATTGACAAGACACCATGAGCTACTCTTGCAGCTCATCTGCACTGCTCAGAGAACTTCATATCTGCCTGCACAATCTCAAGGTGGTAGATGACTTTCATCAACCGGTGAAATACCACCACTTTGCTTATTGGAGGCTTGAAGTGGTGAAACCCATGTTTAGTCTCTAGAGCAAAGTTTCCGGCAACCCCCCTCCCCCCATACTTCTCCTTCAACCCATGCACGGTACTAAGTACTATAGGTTTTGATACCTTTCGTGTTTGGGGTTTTCATAAAAAAAAAAAAAAAAAAAATTACCCCCAGGTCCTTTTCATTCTCCACCACTGTCAGTGTAGTACCGCAGAGTTGATACGTTGCTCTGGGGTTACTGTTTCCCATATGTAGTACTTTACATTTGTCAATGTTAAACTTCATTTGCCACCTCTCAGCCCATCTGTTCAACCTTTCCAGATCCTGTTGCAGCAGCATAGCGTCAGTGGTGTCCTTAACAACCCTGCCAACCTTTGTATCGTCTGCAAACTTGGACATTAAACTTGATATGCCATCATCAATATCATTCATAAACACCAAAAACAACAACGGACCCAACACTGAACCCTGAGGAACTCCACTAATAACATTAGTCCACGTTGAGCAGTGTCCATTGATTACCACTTTCTGTCTTCTGCCACTCAACCATCCCCTTATCCATAGCAGCAATTTGCCTCCAATGCCACACTGCTCCAATTTGTGCAGCAGTCTTCCATGTGCAACAGTATCAAAAGCCTTTCTAAGATCCAAATATATAATATCAAAGTTATTCCCTGCATCCAGTTCTTTTGTGACTCCATCATAGTATCCAATCAAATTGGTCAGGCAAGACCTGCCCTTAACAAAACCATGCTGCATCTGAGCTATAACTGAATTCTTGTCTAGATGATCCTGCAGTGCTTCTTTAACCAGTGCCTCCATTAATTTACCTGGAACAGAAGTCAAACTAACAGGTCAATAATTACTTGTGTCAGCCTTTGATCCTCCTTTGTGAATTGGGGTTACATTTGCAGTCTATGGGTACCGCCCCTGAGTCCAAAGAAGCTCTCATAATTATGGCTAGGGGTTTGCTTACTTCCTTTGCTGCCTCCTTTAATATAACTGGATAGATCCCATCCACCCCAGGTGCCTTTTTTATGTTTATCCTCAACAATCTCTCATCCACTTTCCTCTCAGTTATTACAAAATCATCCAGCTCACTGCCAATGTTTACTTTACCTACATCATTCTCCCTCCTGAATAATTCCTCATGCGTGAATGTAGATGCAAAATACTCGTTTAGATTGTTAGCCACCTGAGCAGGATCCTCAACTGTTGAACCATCAATATCCAGTGGACCAATCTGATTCATCTCTTTCCTTCTTGAGTTTAAATAGGTAAAGAACTCTTTTCTGTTTTTCTTTGCATCCTTTGCCAAGAATTTTTCGTAGTCTGCCTTTGCCTGCCTAATCTCCTTTGTGACTTGGTTACAGACCAACTTATATCTATCATAGGCTTCCATGTCACCCTTTAATTTGTATGTATCCCATGCATTTTTCTTCTCTGCCACATGTCTCATTAGTTCATCTGACAACCATTTAGGCCTAAACCTTGAACAATATTTCTTAGTTGGTATGTAAAACCTGGTAGCCTCCAAGATTAGTTCCTTGAATGCTTCCCATTTTGAGTTTACTGTTGGTAACATCATCAGTTGGTCCCACTGTATAGAATTTAAATACTGTCTCAGACCATCATAGTCGCCTTTACGAAAACAAAAACCCTTCCCTTTACCTCTGATGGTAGTTACCTCCGTGAGTAAATCCCACTTCAACACACTGTGATCACTGCCACCTAGTGGTTCATTTATCTGCAGATTCTTAATGCATGAAGAATCACTACTGATAATCAGATCAAGAGTATTGCTCCCTCTTGTTGCCTCACGAACATGCTGATGTAGGAAACAATCATCCAATAAATCCACAAAAGCCTTGCTAGTGTGCGAGTGACCAACCCACAAATTCCAGTCAATATCTGGGAAATTAAAATTCCCCATTATAAGACTCTCTGATTTACCGGCCCACTCTATTTCCCTGTACAATATCTTATTATACTCATCAGAGTCATTAGGCCTATAGCACACTCCTACTCTCAATTTTGATTTCCCTATGCTTATGTCACACCAAACTGACTCGACACTGCCCTGTCCATCGATGTCGACTGGCTTCACTTCCTTGGACTTTATGTGTTTCTTAACTAATAGCATAACCCCTCCTCCCCTCCTGTCCTGTCTATCCTTTCTATACACATTGTATTCCCCAAATTCCAGTTCCGCATTCCTTATATCTGTGTGACACCACGTCTCTGATATCCCAACAATATCTGCCTTTGATGTTTTGAGCAATACCTCAAATTCATCAAATTTATTTACCAAACTCCTAGCATTGGTGTACACGCAGGTATACATGCACCTGTTTCTATTCTTGGCTACCCTAACACAACCCATGTGTTTACTTGTACCACAATGACTCCCAGCAGTCTCTGAAATATCCTGCATCTTGTTTTTCAGGCTTCTGCTCATATCAATAGAAGCAGTGCAAGAATCACTTCCACCTCTGCCAGTGGCTACTGTTAATCTATTAGTCCTTGTATCCCCCCCAACTAGCAGTTTTCCGACCCACCTAACTCTGCCTCGACAGCATCAGCAAAAATTCTTGCACCCTTTCTATTTAAGTGTATCCCATCCCTGTAGAAGCAATCTCTCCTGTTAACAAGTACAGTCCAGGCTGAAAAAAATTCTACCCCTTGAGCCTTGCACAATCCCTCCAGGGCCAAATTGATCGACAAGGCTCTCATCATATACTCCCTCCTATCGTGTCTGGGCAGAATTGCAGACACTTTCAAATTCAACCCTAATTCACGGCTTTTTTTCAACAGTGACCTGTACTTGCTAAGTAATTCCGCCGGTCTCCTACTCTTAATATCATTAGTGCCAACGTGTACAACTATATCACCTTTTGTGCCCTTAAAAGATGATATCCGCTCTACAACGTCATCAACCTTTGCCCCTGGCAGACATACCCTGGTCCTATCCCACCTATCCTTTTTGCAAAGCATGTTACAACGTCATCAACCTTTGTCCCTGGCAGATATACCCTGGTCCTATTCCACCTATCCTTTTTGCAAAGCATGTTTCCCGCTTCCCTGACAATAGAGTCACCAACAACTACTAGTTCCTGTGGGACCAGCGCATTCTGCCTAGGGGGCTGCCTCTGTGTTGCCTGATGACCAAGTGCAAGCTCTGGCATTGATGTGGGCGGCTGAGAGCTTGATGGGCCCCTCAATTTATTTCCTTCGAGGGCATCCACCCTGTCGTTCAAGCTCTCATAAAGGCCCATAACAACGCTGAGTTGTCGCCTGATTTCCTTGCACTCCTTACATCGTGCACACACAAAGACATCCCCCTTGGCAGTATCATGTCCCGTACCCGACTGCTCTGCAAACATCAAGCAAACAGTGCATTTTAAAAGACTGTGATTCAGAGGGCAACTGCCCCCCTCAGTTCTCCCCTGAACCACAGCACTCCCATTAGCTTGAGCCTTTTGCTTTGCTGCTCTGGTCTGAGTCATGATTCCGATTTAATTCAATAAATTTCAAAACAAAATTAAATCCTTAAGTTATATCCCAAAACAGTTATAACGCTATATTTATTTTTTCGGTATCTAGTGTTTTCTACGAGTTCCCTTTATATAACTTCCGTATCATGTGTACCACTATAGTTATGTATTAATTATTTGTTACGATTAAGTCGTTATATATATATATACAAAGGGTACTAGGAAAGTTTTGCAATATGACGCAACAATGAATCACAGGAAGCTGCTTGTTGAAACATGTTCATACGTGCATAGTAGCCGCCGCGCCAAGTCGATGGGCTCAGTTATTCATTAGTAGTGAGAGTGTAAAGTGCTTGCGATGGCATCGTGGTCACGAAATGAGATAAGGACAGTTTTGCGGTATAATTTTGTGCGTGGTTTAACCATAGACCAGTGCTTAGAAGAAATGACTCTTGCATTAGATGATGATTGTCCACATCGTACAACGATATTCAGGTGGTATAGAGAATTCCAAAGGGGAAATTTCACTCTGGAGGATTCTGAGAGGCCGGGAAGGCCACGAAAGTCAGTTACGGAGGAAAACGTTACTGCTGTGAGGAAAATGCTTGACGAAAACAGGCGAGTGTCCTACCAACAGATAGAGGATACTTTGGGCCTAAATGTACCAGCAATTCGTTCGATTCTGCAAGATCATTTGCACGTGAAGAAACTTTGTTCTCTCTGGGTGCCGCATCAACTGACTGAAGAGCAGATGACACAACGTGTGACTTGGTGCCGGGAGATGTTAAAAAAGTTTGATAAGGGACAATCTCGGTATGTGAACAACATCGTGACAGGTGACGAGACTTGGCTGTACTATTACGATCTGCCAACCAAGGCTCAAAACAAAGTTTGGGTCTTTGATGATGACGACACACCCGTAATTGTCAGAAAATCCCAATCTGTAAAGAAGAAAATGATAGCTGTATTTTTCAAATCGAGTGGAATTGTGGAACGTGTCGTTTTGGACACGCAGAAGACAGTCACAGCTAAGTGGTATACTGAACAATGCCTGCCTAAAGTCATTGGATCTATGAAGAACCTGCGGCCAAAGTCAAGAATGGACACCTGGTACCTCCATCATGATAATGCTGCAGCTCACCGCGCCAAAGCCTGCACCGAATATTTGACCACGACAGGACTGAAACTTCTCGAGCACCCTAGCGCCCTCCCTACAGTCCAGACCTTGCTCCCTGCGACTTTGCACTGTTCCCGCATGTGAAAATGAAGCTAAAAGGGAGGCGGTTTTCCAGTGATGAGGACCTTCTACGGGCTTGGGACAACGAGTGTGCTTTACTCCCTAGTGAAACTTGGCAGAACTGGTTTAAAGATTGGTTTCGGAGGATGGAGAGGTGTATTGAATGTAGAGGAAATTACTTTGAAAAAATTAAATAAACAAAGCTGTATTGCAAAACTTTCCTAGTACCCTTTGTATATATATATATAGAGTTAAAAGTACAATTTAATTGATAATAAAGTTTATCAAGATTAATAGATTTACTGATTAATTGACAATATTATATTATGCACTATACTACACTAAGGTTATGCTATCGTGTAAAAATGGCGGAAATTCACGAACGGTACTTCTACGGACTCGTAAGTATTGATTAGCTTCCAAATCTCGCTATCTCAATTTAGAATAAACTAAGGATCCTGACTAGGTCTATAATCTGCTAATAGAAGATAATTTAATATAACAGTTGGTTAATAATTCAACTAAATTTGGTTAAAAAAAAAAGACCTCTCGTTCAATTTGTAACACGTGGATTTGATACCGTTACCGATACTAAGTAATACCTACAAAATCTCTGTCTAAGTTAAACTTTAAACTAAGTATCGTAACTAGGAATATAAAGCTACTCTAGAAATAAGTTAATATGACAATTTAAGCTAATAAATCAGAAAATAAATCAGGAAAAACTTCTCTGTTCCAAGAGCGTGAAAGAGCTTCGTCCGCACAGGCTACTCTCGTACGAGTACGACATATAGGATCCTTTCCAGGCTTAGCAAAAGCAAGAATAGTTGCCTTGCGCCAGGTATCCGGAAAATGCTCTTCAAGGAAGATTCTGTTGTACAGGAAGAGCACACGGTCCATGGATTCTGGTGAAAGATGTTTGATCATTTCATAATGGATGTTGTCTGGTCCAGCAGCGGTAGCCTTTGTACGGGCGAGTGCTGTTTTCAGCTCATTGATATTAAATGGCCCGTTGTATGTGGGAACCCTTCGATGTGAATTTAAGAGCCTGTTTTTCAGTGTTGCGCTTTAAGACCAGAAACTCTGGGGAGTAAGATGATGTTGCAGAGATGTTAGAAAATGTTTCCCCAAGAGCATTGGCTATTGCAGTAGAGTCTGCAATAGTACATCCATTATATTCAATGACCGATGAGGGGTGTGCTGTGTATTTTCCCTTCGTTTTCCGGATTTTTTTTCCCAGACCACCTTAGTGCTGGTCGTCTGGGTAATGGATGACGTGAAACGGATCCACGATTCCTTTTGACTCTGACGGCGGATGTAGCGTGCTTTGGCTCGTGCACGTTTAAAGGCTAATAGGTTGACTGTGGTAGAATATCTTCGAAATATCCCCCAAGCTTTGTTTTGAGACTTTTTAGCTGCTGTGCATTCTGGATTCCACCATGGTTTTGGAAAGGGAGGAAACCGTGTGGATGTTTTTGGAATTGTAGTTGCAGCTGCATGGACAATATTTTCTGTTATGTACGTAACTGCATCATTGATAGGCTCCTGACTGACTGCAGAGTTGTCAAATTTTGCCAGGTGTTGAAAGGCACTCCAGTCAGCTTGATCAAACTTCCAACGCAGTAACCTGAGAGGAAGACAAGGTCTCCCAGTAATTAAGGTGGTTATCACGGGGAAGTGATCACTTCCATAGAGGTTCCCTTCTACCTCCCAGGTAAGTGACGAGAGAAGAGAAGAGAAGGCGAGCTGATAGAAAGATCAATGGCAGAAAACGTACAGGTAGGCATGTGGAAAAAGGTGTTTGTTCCCACATTAAGAAGGCAGAGGTCATTGTCAATAAGCATACACTCTATGACTCTTCCCCTTCCGTTAATGCTAGCACTACCCCACAGGGTGTTATGTCCATTAAAGTCCCCAAGAAGTAAGAAAGGGGGAGACAACTGCATTACAAGATCATCAAGGTCTTTCTGGCAGATGTCAGTACCAGGTGGCAAATATATAGAGCAAACGGTTAGTAAAAACCGCACTGTTATTCGAGTTGCTACTTTTTTTTTTTTTTTTTTTTTGATTTGGTAGTTGTTGGCGCATCGGCTTCTGTGGCCATATTGCACCTCCCAAGGTTTTTTTGCAGTACTTTGATCCAAGCCCGAGGCGGGAATCGAACCCGCGACCTTTGGGTTGCCGGGTAGATACTTTACCCACTCGGCTAGCCCGGTCGGCTACGAGTTGCTACTGCCTCTATGCTGGTAGTAAGTTGCAGATGCTGAAAAGGGGTACGGTTGCCCACAAGGATTGCGACTCCTCCATGAGCAGGGCCATCCCCAGTTCTATCCTTGCGAATGATAGTAACGTTGTGCATCCTGAGGTCATCGTTTGCCCTTAGGTAAGTCTCCTGTATGCAAAAGCAAGATGGTTTGTGCTTTTGCAGGAGTGCCTTGATGTCTTCTGCATTTTGCCAGAATCCACGACAATTCCATTGTAGGAATTTAGCCATTATTTTGGCTTGGTGGTTCCTTCAGGCAGCTTCCGAGGTGCTGAGGGCTTATTTTTGTCAGTCTTAGATTTATCCTTCCTGGGGAAGTATGGACGCTGCCCCGTATCCATATCCTCCTCAGTAAAGAGTTCCAAGACTGCTTCTTCCTGTACCTCCTTCTCCTCAAAATCCATTTTTTCCTGAGAACTAGGATGTACGTCAGATTTCTTATTCTTTTCTTCAGAAACTGATTTTCTAATTGGTGGGACACTAGGAGGTACAGATATTGGAGTGGCAGCTGATTGGTCCTTTTGAGCGGGTTTTATTGAACTTAACAGGTAGCGAGCAATAGGAGTGAATGACTCCTTTGGTGGTATGGTCATTTCCGTCTGAGTTCCAATGGAACATCTCCCTGCTACCTTCTGAGGGTAGGTTAATTTATTTATATTTAAAGGTTTCACCGTTTTCCTTGCCTCTTGATAAGATATGTTCAGCTCTGCCTTAAGTCGCTGAATTTCTTTTTCTTGTTTCCACCTCTGGCATGCCCTTGAGTAGGTCGGGTGTTCTTCTTGGCAGTTAATGCAGGTTGGTTTTGCAGCTGAGCATGATCTTGTTTCGTGGTCCTTTGCGCCACACCAAGCGCATACAAGGATTCCACGACAAGCCATCTGTGAGTGCCGTATTTCTGGCACTTGAAGCACCGTAGCGGATTTGGGATATATGGACGCATTGGGCAGTTAATATAGCCAGCTTTGATTTCATGAGGAAAAGTTGGTGAGTTGAATGTTAAGATGATATTTCTAGTGGGAACTAATTTTCCATCCCTACGCATGGATATACGTTTAACAGCTGTCACTCCCTGTGGTTTTAACTCTGAACAGATTTCCTCTTCAGTTACATCCATCAGATCCCATTCCGCGATGACACCACGGGATGAGTTCAGTGTCTTGTGGGGGGTTATAGTGACAGGCATTCCCCCGATAGATGTAGCACGGAGGAGCTGTTCTGAGTGTACATCACTTCTGGTTTCTACAAGTATGTCACCCAAACGAAGCCGCTTGACAGACTTAGGAGAGCCTGCCAACCCTTCCAAACCCTTCTGGATAAAGAAGGGTGACATTTTTCCTATAGGCTTCTCAGTAGTTGAGTGAATTATCAGGAACCGAGGTGTAGGACCTGATATAACCTCCTTTTTCTGTCTTTTTGCAGAAGTGATGTTCTCTTGGTCTACGGTAAAATTTTCAGTTACGGACCGGGTTGGGGCCCCAGAAGAAATTAATTTATCAGGATTCATGTAGTTTTTTAAGTGGTTCAGTGCCCGGGCTCCCCACCCACCATGGAGCCCAAAGGGATGCCTACTATCCGACATGCAATAAATGCGCTCGGGAGTGGAACGCCAGGGCTATCTGGACACCATACCCGCACCGCCGCCAGCCTGAATCCTGTCCCTCGGACCATGAGGGTAGGGGCATGGCATTGACACGGTTGACCCTCGCAGGCGAGTCTACTAGCCGATTGATCCTAGCCGGGCCTTCCAGGACCTCCCGTCTTGTCGAAGCAGGGGCCAAAGTGGTGTATTGAAGCTGGGCCCCCTCAACCACCAGGATCCCCCTTTCCGAATTTCCACAGGTCGCAGCGCACGGCAAACACGCCGGATTCCATTGATGTAAGCCTGGAACCTGGGCTGTGGGTGTTGGATCCCAGTGATGCTAGTCTGGAAGTCCAGCAGTGTCACTGGGAGGTCCCCTCACCACGTACAGGTGCCCACGTCGAGGGGATACTCACCAGATGTGAACCCCATGCTCTGCTTTGTACTCCAAGGCACCGGCAGCATATGTAATAATCAGCACAAAAATATAGCAAGTTAAGAGACCTTCCTTTCACACCCAATTCTACTCTCACAATATAAAATTCTAATCTTTTCTTTAATATATTTAACATGGGACAGAAAAGTTAGTCTCTCATCCATTATTACTCCCAAGTATTTCATCAATTGGGCATATTTCAGGGATCCTGCCAGATCTATAAAATATGTGTAAAGTAATATAGTTATCGTCTTATCAATTAATTATTAAGTTTTAACTTTATATAACTTTATAGAATTAGACTACAGTTTTGCATTCTCTAAAATTGGCCATTAAGTTTAATTACAACTATATAATATTTATTACTCTTCTCCCATATACTTTTTTTTAAAGTCTCTTCTCTCTCCCTCTCTCTATATATATATAATCTTCACAACTCTTGAATAACAATAGAAGTGAAACATGCACAAACTGTCTAAAACTAACTACTGCATTAAAAAGAAATAATTACTAGAATTCTGTCTGTCCAATTTAAATAAAATTTGGGATTGCTTGACAAATCTTTCTAAAAGGACTATATATATATATATATATATATAATCTTCACTAAATTCTTTCTAAAAGGACTAAATATATATATATATATATAATCTTCACTAAATTCTTTCTGAAAGGACTAAATATAAAATTTCATGAAACTTCCACTGGGAGTTGAGTTGTGACATGCAGACAAAATGCAAATATGCTAAAAAGTTTACTAAACAAAATTTCAATTTAGAGCAAAGTTTGCTTTTTTTCATCACAGAACTACAAAAACTCAATTGCTGATGTCTTAGTCTGAACTTTCATCAAAGGTTACCTTATTACAATCAAGATCACTGCTGTTTGCACACTTTATGGAAGACGACTTTTAATAATAATAAAAAAAAAAAAAAAAAAAAAAAAAAAAGACAGCCGTGTCATTTTTTTTATTAAATTATTTATTATTATTATCTGTTTATTTCTTTCGAGACACCCATTCACAACATGTAGCTAGAGGGTGTGGTTACATTTTGCAATAATTTACAAACTTATTTACATAATCTTATTTACAAAATTTGAAAATCATAAAATACAGAGCATGTGATTATTAAATTATTCTTATATTTATACATGCCAATACACATTACCAAAGATTTCTTTCTTGTATATTTTATCTTTACATAGTTTTTCTGAATCTATGTTTAAATTAAAAAACTTAACAGTACTTGCTGGGAAGAATCTCCCCAGAGAGTCTAATTGAGCCATCATCACACTTGAGTCTTGGTTCTTCCCCGTTTATCCTCCATCGCATCATCTGTGAGTAAGCGATCAAATTTTCCACTTTAGGCACTTCTAATTTTTCTGTTAGTAACTTTGCCAGAGTTAAGATGTTTCTAGATTAGTTAGACTATATACAAGACCACACTTGAAATGGCGAACGGTTTCCCTAGATGCTGTTATCAGGGGCCGATGACTAGATGGTTGATGTATACAACGGAATTGGTGTAAGAATGTATTGGATCATTGGATGAGGGCTTTGGAGACCAGCAAGTTCTTGTGTCTAGTGTTCTAGAGTGCTGCATTCATCTTTCTAATATTTCTGAAGTGAGGTATGAACGTTAATCCTTCATCCCACTTAAGGCCATGGTTGACATATGAGGGAGCTTTTTGAATTCTGGTATTATTTACAATTATTTTTTGTTTTTCTCCTTTTTGTTGGTGAAGGTCATTTGAGAAGTTTTTTTTTCATTTAGTTTCAAACCCATGTAGCAAGTATTCTTCAAGCTTTCTAATTGTCTTGTTTGCTTCCTCAAATAGATGAAGTGCAGTTTCTTGCTCTCTACACATTACAAAAATTTAGAATCATCTGCATATGATTTGAAATGTTTTGTGACCTCAGAATTCTGCAATGAATTGTTCCTACAATTTTGCACTAAAAATGGTGCTAGTGCCATTGCAAAGATGGACTAAATGCCTCCTAGTGGTACTCCCCTGTTGATACAGTAAGTTGTGTTTGTTTCCCATTAATTGAAGTAACGTCTTTCTTGATGGGTGTTACTATCATTGCTGGGATAGACATGTTGTCGAAGGCTGCAGCTACATCCAGGAAAATGATATCCAACTATTGTTTATTAGAATTAATAAAGGCGTTTGATGCAAGATTATACAGCATCAGGAAAAAAATAAAAAAGAAACCCTTCTCACTTCACCCATCCACTTGCTCCAAATGTTCGTATAGTTCTGCGTTGTTTCTATTTAAGCTATCAACATCTAAAACAACACATGAAAGTTTGTTCCAGCAATCAACCCACTGGCTAAATGCAAACTTCCGCAAATCTATCCTACAGCTGTCTTTCCTCAATTTGAATTTATGCCCTTGCAGGTAATTATTCTAAGCAAGAGGAAGAATCCCACCAGCATTGAGCATGCTCAAACTATTCAAGGCCTTATACACCTCAATCAGATCACCTCGCAGGTGCTTAGTCTGTAGACACTGTACTTTGTAAAACTTAAGCCTTTCTTCCTAAGCACAACCCTTTGTTCCATTCACTAATCTTGTTGCCCTTCTCTGTACTCGTTCCAACAGCTCTACATCCTTCTTAAAATGACGCCTCCAGACCTGTATACAGTACTCAAGGTGTGGCCTGACCATTGCCTTATACAAGGGGATAATCACCTCCTTATCGTTGCTAGAAAAATTCCTGTATATCATTGACAAGACTCAATGAGCTACTCTTGGAGATGATATCCACTGCCCAGAAAACTTAATATATGACTGCACAATTACACCAAGGTCCTTTTCGTTCTCTATCACAGTCAGTGTAGTACCACACAGTTGATGCATTACTCTGGGGTTACTGCTTCCCATATGCAGTACTTTACATCTGTCATTGTTACCCTTCAGTTGCCGCCTCTCAGCCCATCTACTCAACTTTTCTAGATCCTGTTGCAGTAGCATACTGTCAGTGTCATTAACAACCCTGACAACCTTCGTATCGTCTGCAAACTTAGACATTAAGCGTGATATACCTTCATCAACATCATTAATAAATACAGAAAACAACAATGGACCCAACACTGTACCCTGAGGGACTCCACTAATAACACTGGTCCACGAAGAGCAGTGTCCATTGATTACCACTCTGTCTTCTCCCACTCAACAATTCCTTTATCCATAGCAGCAATTTGCCTCCAATGTCACACTGCTCCAATTTGTGCAGAAGTCTTCCATGTGCAACAGTATCAAAAGCCTTTCTAAGATCCAAATATATGATATAAAAGTTATTCTTTGCATCCAGTTCCTTTGTGACCACATCACAGTGTCCAATCAAATTGATCAGACAAGACTTCCCCTTAACAAACCCATGCTGTGTTCGAGCTATAACTGAAGTCTTGTCTAGATGATCCTGCAGTGCTTCTTTAACCAGTGCCTCCATTAATTTTCCTAGAACAGAAGTTAAACTAACAGGTCTATAATTATTTGTGTTGCCCTCTGATCCTACTTTGTGAATTGGGGTCACATTTGCACATCTCCAGTCCATGGGTACCTCCCCTGAGTCCAAAGAAGCTCTCATAATTATGACTAAGGGTTTGCTTACTTCCTTTGCTGCCTCCTTTAATATAACTGGATAGATCCCATCCACCCCGGGTGCCTTTTTTTATGTTTATCTTCAACAATTTCTATTCCACTTTGCTCTCAGTTATTACAGAATCATATAGCTCACTGCCAGAATTTAATACACCTCTAGCATTCCCCTCCTTGAATAACCCCCCTCTCGTATAAATGTAGATGCAAAATACTAATTTAGTTTGTTAGCTACCTGAGCAGGATCATCATCAGTTGAACCATCAATATCACGTGGACCAATCTGATTCATTCCCTCCCTTCTAGAGTTTAGAGCCGTATAGTCTTTGCTGTTTTTCTTTGCATCCTTTGCCAAAGATTTCTCGTAATCTGCCTTTGCCTGCCTAACCTCCTTTGTGACTTGGTTACAGACCAGCTTATATCTATCAGAAGCTTCCGTGTCACCTGTTAATTTATATGTAGCCCATGCATTTTTCTTTTCTGCCACATGTCTCATTAGTTCATCTGACATCTATTTAGGCCTAAATCTTGAACAATATTTCTTAGTTGGTATGAAAAGCCTAGTAGCTTCCAAGACTAATTCTTTGTATGCTACCCATTTTGAATTTGCTGTTGGTAACATCATCAGTTGATCCCACTGTAGTCACCTTTACAAAAGCAAAAACCCTTCCCTTTACCTCTGATGGTAGTTACTTCTTTGAGTAACTCCCACTTCAGCACACTGTGATCACTGCCACCTAGTGGTTCCTTTATCTGGAAATTCTTAATGCATGAATAATCACTGCTGATAATCAGATCAAGAGTATTACTCCCTCTGGTTGCCTCCCGAACATGCTGATGTAGAAAACAATCATCCAATAAATGCACAAAAGCCTTGCTAGTGCGTGAGTGATCAACTCACAAATTCCAGTCAATATCCAGGTAATTAAAATCCCCCATTATTATTTAATGTTCGCTGTATCTGTAGTAGTAGTATCTCCATTAAATCTGTAACAGTCAACCTTCACAGAAGCAGAGTGTAAGTAATTGCAGCAATCTTTAATTGCAGCAATGATAGACATACAATTAGTCCCGTCACGGCATGGTGGTGCCAGGGGTTATTCTTGTCTGTCTCCAAAGCTGTGTTGATTGACGGTGTTTAGGATTGCTCTTTCAATTATTTTTTTGCAGCGTGCATCCGACTGAAAATGGTCCTGAAATCTTTACTGGATTTAGGGTTGTTTATTTTCGGAACTGGTTTTACATAATATCTTTTCCCTGCTTTCAGGATAATCCCATCATTTAGTATTCATTGGAAGAAGTGATGGAGCGAGTCGATTATGTATGCACTACATATTTTTATTATGAATAATGGGAAATGGTCCAGCACAACTGTTGCTTTACTAAGGAGAATGCCTCACAAATTCCACAAATTTTTTAACCATTTGCTTGTGAAATTGTTTGTTGCTTCATTCAATCTGCTGATGTAAAATCGTGGTTTGGTACTCCTATCCATTTGGTCCACTCGTCATTCATGAATGCTCTATTGGGATGTGCAGTGGCTACAGTTGGCTAAGACCTGCTAGAATTGCAACTAAGTTCATGATAATTCGGTGTCTGTCCTTTTTGATGTGCTGTTACATTCAAGCTCAAGTAGCCATACATAAAAGGAACTAGCTTTTTCAGAAGGTTACTGGACGTTCTGGCCACACTTATAAATAATGCAAGGAAAAACGTTTATACAGCATTCAAGGAAAAAAAAAAAAAAACTGCCTCATCTGCACATTTTCTCTAACAATCTGTCTAATCATCCTTAAATTTCTTCAAACTACCCAGCTACAATAGAAGGAAGTTTGTTCACACACATCCTACAACCATCCTATTTAAATTTAAATTATGTCCCCTCAAGTACATTATCTGAGAAACATTTAAGGATGCCAAGGGCATTTAGTTTACTCAACTCATTCAAAGCCTTTAGTCAGGTCTCACAGGTGCCTAGTTTGGTAGCTCTGCAATTTGCAGAACTAAAGCCTTTCTTGGTAAGAGTACCCTTTTGTGTTTGTGGCTAATCGCTCTGTACTCAGTCCAACAGATCCACATCCTAAAATAAGACTTCCAGACCTGTATATAGTATTCCAGATGTAGCCTAACCATTGACTTATACACAGGATAATCACCTCCATGTCACCACTGAATAAATTCCTGTACATCATTGAAAAAATTCCATTAGCTGATTCAGCAGCCTGTCTGTACTATAAGCGAACAATGTTGGACTGTATAACTACCCCTGGTCTCTTGTTCTTCATCACCTTGAGTGTGGTACAATCCAATTAGGTTATTATAGATTACTGCTATAGATACATAATACCATGCAATTTATCGATGTTAAAACTTCAACTCCCACTTCTCAGCCAATCATCCTAATTTTTCTAGACCTTGTAGTGGTATGACATTATTCCCATCATTCACCACTATGCCAACTTTTGTAACATCTGAAAACTTAGTCATTAACGATGTCTTCATCAATACTGATTGCTAATAAACACTGCGCAAACATTAAAGTATCCAGAAACAAACCCTGAGGAACTTCAAAATAATACAGGTTCAAGAACAGCATTGTCCATTTGTAACACTCTGTCTTCTGCCATTCACCCATCCTTTTATCCATAGCAGTAACTTTACCGCTACAATATGCACATAACATACCTTCAGCAACATTTTCCAGGAGAAAAAGTACATCTTATAGTCCAGAAAATACCATACTCAATATCTACTAATAGAGAATTGTGCCTGCAATCACACAAAACGTATGCTATATACTGTAGCAAAACTGGCACTGATGAAACAAATGAAATTCCAAATTTTATTAGTCTTGATTAAATGGCTAGTTGATACCACATGCCATGGAGGAAGCACTATTTTCACTACTTTAGTATAATTCAACATCTGATTTATATGCATTTCATTAAACCAGGTGGTGCTATTGCCACTTCAGCCATAGATACATCTGACCTGCTAGCATTCTACTTTTCTTCCAACTCATGTATGGATAATTTTGGTAAACCATCCCCTACCATTCTGAGTACATTACATTCAATGCCTCCTTTGGTCTTCCATCAAAAGGATGTCAGAAAAATTTTGAAAGTCTTGATGCCAAGAAAACACCAGGTCCCAATGGTATTTCTCCACTTGTTCTCAAAACCTGTGCTCCTGAGCTTACTCCTTTTCTGTGCCACCTTCTTTTCACTTTCTTTTTCAACAGTCATCTGAACAAATTTCTGCTTGGAAATTTGCTCACATCCAGCCAGTTCATAACCAGGGTGACAAATCCCTCCTGTCCAATTATCATCCCATTCCACTTACTTCTTCTCTTTCTAAAATAATGGAGAAATCTATAAGTGTAAACTCAGACTATCTAGAAACTTTCCATCTACTCCATGATCGCCAGTATAGATTCCATCAGTGCTGATCCACTGGTGATATACTGGTTTACATTACTCATTTACGGGCAAATTCAATGGAAAAGTTTGGTGAAACTCAAGCAGTAGCACTTGACATTTCAAAGGTTTCTGATTGTGTTTGGCATAAAGGTCTTCTAAATAACCTTTCATCTTATGGTTTGCCAACTGTTTTTTTTGTAACTGAATATCCAGTTTTCTCTCTGACTGCTCATTGCAGGTGATTCTACATGGCTCTTTCTTCTAACCTCTCCACTAATGCTAGTGTTCCCCAAGGTATTAATTACCTTCTTTAATTGAAAGGAAATATTATCCATTGTTCTGCTTATAATAGCACATTGCATTAGACCTTCGAGTTTGAGAAACCTTGCACTGCACAAACAGCTTCAACTTCTCAAATATCCACTACCAATTCCTTAAATTGCTAACTCACACGTAATTCTCCAGTGGGGCAAAGATAACTTAGTTGATTTCAATCCTTCTAAAACTCAGTCCTGTATTATACCTTGCAAAAAGGATTCTTCTGCTCCTATGTCTATCTTTGATGGCACTCTGATTTATAGACAAGATCACATATCTCTATTGGGGATTACCCTGATTTCTAATCTCTCTTGGCAAAGCACATCACAAATATTGGTTCCTCTGCATCTAAAAAACTGGGCTTTCTTTTTTTTTGCTCTTGTTGTTACTTTTCTTCCAAACAGCTGTTCACTCTGTACAAATCAAAATTCTGCCATACCATGGAATATTATTCCCACATCTGGGGCAATGTCCCGAAAACCTCTCTCAGACTTCTTGATTTCATTCAAAAGAGGGGAGGTAGGTTAATTAATGCTTCATCTTTAACAAAGTCTCTCCACTCTGTCTCTTGGACATTCTGTTTTTGCTGCATGCCTTTTCTATAGATACTTCCAAGAGCACTGTTCTTCTGAGTTAGCTTCTATAATTCCAGCTCTCTCTCTTCTAAAACAGTCTGAAAATGTGCTGCAACCAGCCGGCATCCTTTTATTGTCAATCACAGCCCTACAACCGTACTTTTCCAAACCATATAATAATTTTGCAGTCACTTGCTCCAGTGAGACTAAACAAGGAAAAACAACATTACATATTCACAATAATCACCCAATCACTCCGTTCTACAACCATGCCTACTGCACAGTGACAAGGGGTACCAAAATAACAGATTTCAGCCCTAAGTACCATAGTATATAATGGCAGCAGAAAAACAATATCCGAAAGGGACACAATAGCAAAAGCAAAAAACAACACACCCACATCACAAAACAATACCAAACACCACAAGCAAAAGGCAGAACAAAAAATACTAACAGCAACAGGACAATGGCGACAAACAAACCACGACATGTGTGCAAATGATAACTCCAACACTTCCCCTCTAAACCAAACTGAATTCACATCAACAGAGAGTGGTAATCAATGGTTGCTGCTCTTCGTGGAATAATGTTATTAGTGGAGTTCCCTCCAGGGTTCGGTGTGGACCCGCTGTTGTTTTGTATATTTATCAATGATATTGATGAAGGTATATCAGGTTTAATGTCCAAATATGCAGATGATACAAAGGTTAGTAGGGTTGTTAATGACAGTGTGCTACTGTAACAGAATCTAGAAAAGTTGGGCAGATGGGCTGAGAAGTGGCAACTGCAGTTTGACATTGACAAATGTGAAGTACTGCATATGGGTGTAAGTAACCCCAGAGAAACATACCAACGGTGTGGTACTACACTTAGGGTGGTAGAAAATGAAAAAGACCTGGGGGTAATTGTGCAGTCAGATATGAAGTTTTCTGAGCAATGCAGACAGGCTGCCAGAACAGGTCATAGGGTATTGTCAATGATATACAGGAATTTTGCTAGTAGGGAAACGGAGTTGATTATCCCTTTGTATAAGGCAATGGTCAAGCCACGCTTTGAGTATTGCATACAGGTCTGGAGGCTTCATTTTAGGAAGGAGTTGCTTGAGCATGTACAGAGAAGGGCAAACAGATTGGTGAGGAAGAAGGGGTCCTCTCACCAAGAAAGGCTTAAGTTCTGCAAAAATTGCAGTGCCTGGAGACTAAGCACCTGCGAGGTGATCTGACTGAGGTGTATAAGGCCTTGAATGGGTTGAGCATGCTGAATTCTGATGGGTTTCTTCTGCTTACTCAGATTATGAATCTGAGGGGGCATAAATTCAAACGGAGGAAAGACAGTTGTAGAATAGATGTGCGGAAATTTGCCTTTAGCCAGCGGGTACTTGATTGCTGGAACAAACTTCCATCTGTCATTGTGGAAGTTGATAGCTGAAATAAATTCAAGGAGGAACTGGACAAACTTTTAGAGAGAATGGATCTCTGAAATTTTTTTTTTTTTTTTTCTTTTGGCTGATGCTATATACTTGCTTTCTGGCATCACATGCCTCTACTACTACTACTACCACCACCATTTCCAGCTATTCATCCACTCTTTAATATTCTCTGTAATAAGAGTGTCCAAAACAGAAGGAAACTTCATTTGTCATCTCGTTCTTGTTGGCTTCATTTTGGGAGCATATTGGTTGGTTTGGTTTTTTTTTTTAGGAGCATTAGCAACTAAGGCCATATTGCTCCGGGATATGCGGTGGTCATTCCCTGACCTTTCCGCATCATCCGTATTTGGTGGTGACGGGCTCGAACCCCGGTCTAATCAAGAAGCGTGTGCTACGCACTGCTGCTCCTTCCCACCTGGCTACGGAGGCGCCTTGGGAGCATAAAATATATCTTTTCAGGATTTAATAAGTGTAGATGTTTTCACATCTTTCCATGCTTCTGCCAACCAGTAAATAACGTCCTTGATGTTTATTTTTTTAACATTCTCAACAACACTGCTCCCTGTTTCAAGATTTTGAAGCAGATGTTTTATGAGACGTCACCTATAGCTGCATTTCAAAGTCTCCAAAATACCTTGATCTAGAGGTTGAAGAAGGGATTTCACATTAGGTGACAAAAATAGAGGTTTTATGTCGCCAAAAACTAGTTCACTTTCGTCTGGATGGAATGGAGCATTTTCTAAAATTAAAAGTGCTTTATGGGGAAGTTTCTTTTCATTCAAATATTTTTTTGTGGTAGGAACAAATTCTTCATGAAACCATATTTTAAACAAACTTACATCCACCTTGCATTTTTTTGATTTGCGTAGTTAACAGGCAAACATTTTACATTTTTTAAAGCTCGGGGGTTCTTTGACTCTCTAATGAGAGTTAGTTTAAGCTAAATTTGAATTTGAAAGTGCCAGTACTGTCATTCTCTCCTTGCTTCATTTATAACAGAAGCTGATTTTTATTTTCTAGCTGCAAGTGGATGGGAGCATTTTATAATTCAGGCCTTGATCACAATTGTAAATTTGATCCAAATTCACCAATATTTTCTTGAATAATTTTTGTGAATTTAGCAGTAAATGTTGCTATTTCTTCCATACTAGTTGATAATTTTTCCCCAGTGATGTTCAGATTTCGAACTCCAAAACTTTTTTCCAACGATTCACTCAACCAATACTTGCAGTAAATTATTCTTCCCCTTCATTAAAATGCTTATGAAATTCTAAGGACTTAGCCTATAAAATCAGTCCAGAAATCGGGTTTCCTTTGTCTCTCATCTGTGTGAACCACAAAGAGCTTCAGTAGTTTATTTAAATTCTCCTTTCTTCATTGTTTTTCTATTCAAAATTTCATTATCACACAAAGATGCTCTTTGTGAACACCATTTTTAAATTTCTGACCTCTTTCTCCTCCAGTCCCCTCCAGTCTCTTCACCAACACCTAAGTCACTAGCACTTTTTTTATTGTTTCTCCTTGATCCAAGTGTTTGATTGTATTCAGCTTCATATCTAAAGACACAACAACATGCTTCCATTTTCCACTCTTAGTGCTAACGCTAACCCTAATAACATAGATGAAATATGACAAATAAAAAAATTAGAAAATTAGAGAGTAAAATTTTTAAATCTTTTTTATTAAATCTTTAAAATTAGAGAGGAAAAAGTCTCGAAATCAAAAAACGTAAAAGATCAGCATGGCTCAACAGTCAACTGGTGTGAGTTCCCGCTCTGTACTGAAGTACGTACCCTTGTCTTTGATGACAAAGTATATACAACTTTTTTGACAATTCACCTTGGATAATGTGGAACCTCAGTTAAACAAGTCTCAGTTAATTGGGACTCTATTATATTAAGTTTAACATCCAACTTTGCAGATGATACAAAGGTTGGGAGGGTGGTTAATGACAGAAATAAGGATTAGGAATAAAGATTACGATGCTGCAGCAACAAGACCTAGAAAAAATTAGTTGGGCCGACAAGGTGGCAATTGCGGTTTAACATTGAAAAATGCATTGTATTACATATGCAAAGGAGTAATCTCAAAATGACATACCAACTGGGTGATGGAGAAAGAACTGGGGATAACTGTAGTCTGACAAATTTTCTGAGCAGTGTAGACAAGCTGTTAGGATAGCTCATTGGAATCAATGACATACAGGAATTTTTGCTGACAATGACAAGATGATTGTCCTGCTGTATAAAGCAATGGCAAGGACACATTTTGAGTACAGCATACAGATCTGAAGCCTCATTTTATAAAGGATGTAAATCTGTTGTAATGAGTGCAGAGAAGAGCAACAAAATCAGTCAAGAAAAAAAGAGGTAACCACAAAAGACTTCAATTGTGCAACTGCAGCATAATGACCAGTCAAAGGGACAGAGAGAGAGAAATATAAATATATATATATATATATATATATATATATACAATTGACCCTTGAACAACGTGGGGGTTAGGAGCACCGATTCCCTGTGCAGTCGAAAATCCACGTATAACTTTTGACTCCCCAAAGACTTAACTACTAATAGCCTACTGTTGACCAGAAGACTTACCAATAACATAAACAGTCGATTAACACATATTTTGTATGTTCTATGTATTATATACTGTATTCTTACAATAAAGTAAGCTAGAGAAAAGAATAACATTTTAAGAAAATCATAAGGAAGAGAAAATACATTTACAGTACTATATTTATCGATAGCGTAAGTTTACGTTGTCTGTTTACAAGATGAATCGCCTATCAGTACCTACATCAATATTGTCTTATATAACACAAAACACTGTAAATGTTATACATATTACTAACACAAGACAACAAAAATGAAAAGTTAATGTGAAAAAGAAATTCATATTTATTTACAGGTATAACGATCCATGCATTGATAATGAAGAAGCAGTAATATGATTGCTTTATGGTAGCCTAGCCTATATACACTATGACACAAAAACGTCTCATACATTCTTACCGTACAGTTATTAGATTTTCACATGAAGACACACACACATACACAATAGATAAGTTTATTAACTGTACGGCATGATGATTATTTACCATTAAGTGGAAGTGGATCATCATAAAGGTCTTCATCCTCATCGTCTTTACAAGCTGTTAGGATAGCTCATTAAATTAGCCTTCCTTGAGTAGGCTGAGGAGGGGTTGGTCTTGTTGTCTTAGGGGTGGCAGAAGCGGAAAAGGTGGAAGGAGAGACAGGTACACTCGGTGTAATTTTACGGAAATACATTGTAATTTCTGTTTGACTTTTTTGCTTTTTCATTTCTCTAAAAATGTTTCTATACAGTACCAATCCTTCTTCCACTGTTTGCTTTAGTTTCAGTGCCCATATCATAGAAGGGTCGATGTCATAAAAGAAGTCAAAAGCAGTCTTGACTAATCGGAACCCTTCTGCCAGATTGTCTGATGTCAATTTGTTTTCTGGCACTGCTTCTTCCTCATCGTCTGGCACTGGTTTGGAAGCACTCATCTCCATCAAGTCGTCTTCTGTTAATTCCTCTGGTGTGGTGTCTGTTAGCTCTTGAATTTCTCCAAGATCTATATCTTGAAACCCTTCACCCCCCCCCCCTCTTTTTTTGCATATCCACAATCTCTTTCATGATTTCCTTGACTGGCTCTGTCGTAAATCCTGTGAAATCATACACAACATCTGAACACAGTTTTCTTCAGCAGGAATTTATTTTTTTGGGCTTGATAGCTTTCATGGCTTTTTCTATAACAACGATGGCATCTTCAATGGTGTAATCCTTCCAGACTTTCATGATGTTCTCTCTAGCGGGGTTCTCTTCCATAGCGTTGACAATCCTTCCATGGAGTACTGTGTGTAATGAGCCTTAAAGGTCTTTATGAGACCCTGATCTAGAGGCTGAATTAAAGACATTGTGTTTGGGGGCAAGTAGACCACTTTGACGTCTTCGGCATTGAACTCATGGGGTTCTGGGTGGCCAGTGGCATTGTCCAATATCAAAAGAACTTTAAAAGGCAGTCCCTTACTGGCAAGGTACTTCCTGACTTCTGGGACAAAGCTTCGATGGAACCAATCCAGAAAAAGGGTTCTTGTTGTCCAGGACTTCTTGTTGTTCAACCAAAAGACTGGCAGCTGGTGTTCATCTTTTCCCTTCAAGGCTTGGGGGTTAGCAGCTTTATAGATAAGGGCAGTCCTGATCGTTTGTTTGTTATTTGGTTTTTAGGAGCATTAGCAACTAAGGCCATATTGCTCTGGGGATATGCGGTGGTCATTTCCTGACCTTTCCGCATCCTCCGTATTTGGTGGGCATGGGCTCGAACCCCGGTCTAATCAAGAAGCGTGTGCTATGCACTGCTGCTCCTGCCCACCTGGCTATGGAGGTGCCCAGTACTGATCATAAACCCAACTGCATTTGAACAAAAAAGTAGAGTTAGCCTATCCCTTCGTGCCTTAAATCCTGGTGTCACTTCTCTTCCTTACTAATAAATGTCCTTTGTGGCATTTTTTTCCAGAATAGGGTACTTTCATCTGCATTAAAAACCTGTTCAGGCAGATATCCTTTCTCCTCAATGATTTTCTTAATGGTGTCTGGGGACTCGTCTGCTGCCTCTTGGTCGGCAGAAGCTGCCTCTGTTATCTTGACATTTTTTAAGCCAAACCTCTTTCTAAAATTATCGAACCATCCTTTGCTGGCATTAAATTCTCCAGCTTTAGATCCTTCACCTTCCTTTTGCTTTAAGTTGTCATATAATGACTTTGCTTTTTCTCGATTCATATTAGAGTCTATACAGAGCGATTCACTATCAGTGCAACAAACTTGCAGGAGGTGTAGGGGCCACAAAGATGAATCGGAATCACATAGCATTGCAGGGTCTGAAATGCCTTCATCATGCGGTAGAGGACATTGAACGGGAGGTCGCGTGAACAGCGATCCCGCTGGAAGTCAGCATTTGCGAACCGTTTCTGTTGAAGAAACCAAGTAGCAAAAGTCCTCCGGAGTGGATAATCCACAGGCTCCAATGATTGGATGCGTTGCAGATGGTATGAACTCATTTGGTTTGTTGACAGTATCCTCCACCATAAAGTGGATTGGGAAATACCCAATCGTTGGCCTATCGCTCGAGTACTCGTACTCGGATTGCCTTCTGCAAGACGTAGGACATTCTCCTCATTGTCTGGTGTCCTCGTCGTTTGCTTTCAATTCATGGTACCTCTCTTGAAACAACGAGTCTCACGTAACCTTCTGTGCACACGTGCGAAAATCGTATGATGAGGAGCATGCCTGTGCGGGAAACGTTCAAGGCTCGTCTGACTGAGAAATACCATCAGATTCAGGCGCATGCTTAAAGCAAAGAACACAATCAAAGCCATAAACACCCGCAGAGTCAATGTACTAATGTACTCCTTTGGGATCACAGAGTGGACTAACAGCAAGCTGGGGAAATCACGAGATGAATCAGGACAATGATGATGAAGGGCCACCAACACCATCCAAAGGCAACTGTCAAGAGACTGATCATAGCCCAGAAAGAAGGTGAAAAGGATTTGACAGACCTCATCAAACAGCATAATAAAGTCATTAAAAACCTGAAGGATTACTGCCAAGCCATAAGGAAGATAGGCTAGTGGCACACCCAACTGACCTCAGTGATGAGATACCACCCACTCTGATGGAGGAAATGAAGAGAGAAAAATTGGCAAAGAATGCAAGCATTCCATGGCAGGCACTACGTAACCTCCATTAAGACTACACAGATAAGGGGGCTTCCAACACATTGCTCACCAGCAGGATGCTCTTCCCTAAGACCGAAGCATTTACCCTTGCCATTCAAAACTAGGTAATCAACACCAGGAATCACCATCAATGAAACACGTGTTAACAATTCAACCTTTCACCAGAAATAACCCAGCACATCACCACATAATTCAGGGTGATCGATGAAATGCAGTATACTCAGAGGCACAACCAGGTCTCCAGGATAATACATCAGAAACTCCTCAGGGTTCTAGAATACATTCAGAAGAGGACAGTTAGGTTAATTAATGACCCATCTCCCACTCTGGGAGGTGGCCCTCATAGCCAAGTGGTCAGGAGCGGAAGTGCAGTAGCACACGCTCCTTGAGTAGACAGGGGTTTAAGCCCCTGACTGCTAAATACAGTCGATCTGCCAACCCGTACTAGACCAGCTTGGCAGATTATGGTCCATTTACCTCAACATGAATTGTTGAGGAGGCTTTCATCCTACAGTGGGTTGATAATGGCTGCAGTTTACCTTTACCTTACCTCTCACTCTACCTCACAGGTGTTCTGTTTCTGCTGCATGCATTTTCTATAGATACTTCAATGGGCACTGGTCTTCTGAATTGGCTTTTAAAATACCTGCTCTCTCTTGCAAACCAGCCGAACACATGCCGCAACCAATCAGCATCCTTTTATTGTTTAACATCAAACTCACAGAACCAACCTTTCTTCTACCTCATTTATTCTTTCAACCTCTGTTTTCTGGTCCAACTTCCCTTCATATGTATTTCCTGAAAATTACAATCTACAGAAATTCCTGTCTAGTGTCAAAAAGTGTCTTATTTTATCCTATCAACCTTCAACCTGTAGTACATAGTACACAGTACTATGTACTACAGGTTCTAATACCCCTTGTGCTTCTGGTTTTCATGAAAAAAAAAAATATATATATAGCTGTGTAAATAAATATGAACTTCACTCATTTCTATTCAAACAAAATTTATTTATTTCTTTTCTTCAGTTCATTTCTTTTCAAACATTATTGTAACAAACAAGATAAAATATCTAACATGAAACAGAAAAAGTAACGTAAAAAAGTTTTGCTGAAAAAAATGCCTCAAGAATAAACCAATTGTTGCTAAATCATTATTTCACATAAACATCAATATATCACTTCAAAACATTTCTAATGCAAGAGAGAAAATAACACAATAGCCCAAACAAACAGAAGACATATTTTGTACCAGAACTACAGAGAGATATGCTATTTCCAGTGAAAAACAGTAAGAAATAGGTGCACCTAATAGGTGTTTTGATGCAATAATTCAGGGAAAATGGGGGGGGGGGGGAAGGAATGATTCAAGTAATCCCAGATGTACCCAGTAAAAATTTGTCTACAGTTAAGAAGGTACAGAAAATCACAACACAGGCTCATTATTATTGAGATGGATCTCATAAGCACAGTGCTGCCACTGAAGGATTAAGTACTGTTCAGCCCATCAATTGCAACCATTGGATGATGTTTTTTGCTTGTATAATAGCATTAAATCTTAGTGAGTTACTGCTTGGTAAGAAGGCGAACTAAAACCAAATATTATTTTGTTACAAACAACGAACTTTCATGATGGTGAATCTTAGTTCAGACAATGATATCATACTCACTACTCAACAATCCCCTAAATGGTAAGTTCTGGTGCTATTAAATTTACCTTGTCATATTTGTTCTTTAGACCAATAATTAAAATTATAAGTAGAAATACTGTACCTTTTGCTTTCATTTCAGATTCAGTGAATTCACATTCAGCGCTGGTGTACACAGAATTCAGAGAATCAAATACAAAATGAAATACTTCAACAAGCTAACATGATGGCAAAAGTAACTCAATACAATAGTTAAGTATATAGTCAGTACAGAACAAAACTGGGAAATATTAACACAATTTCTATAAGCTGGCCACCTGTTTGAATAGAACCATAGGTGGCCAACATGATAGAATTCATTATACATTAATGGATGTTTTCTCTTATAAATGAATCTCCTTCCCCTCCATGTTATATATTTCAACAAAGAAAGAATAAATTTCAGAACAAATTCATTTCAGTATAATAAAATGTTCTTTTTCATTAATACATTTCACATTGAGAAAATTCATGATTTATACTTACAGAAGATATAGAACCATGAATTGTTATCAGATAATAGGGCTTAGCAGAAGAAAAGGCAAAGTAACTCACAGGAAAACCTATGAAAATGAAACATATAAAATTATATAATATTATTTTATATAATAAATATAAATAAAATATAAATATTTTATTTATATACAGTAAACACCAGTTATAGTGCTCACATTTGCAAATTGAATTTTGACTCTAATAAACGGCGATTCTTATAAGTGAAAATCAATGAATATTATCCACAGGCTATAAAAATAAAGATATAAATCACAAATTTACACTTTATTACCAATTAAACGATGCGTGAAAACTGGAAGAATGTTATCCATGGGTTAGCAAAATAAAAATAAATTTATACTTATGTACATAGCTTAATTAATATACATATTAATTAAACATAACACTTTGTAATATGATTATAATTTTAAATAGTCACTTATTTTAGATTGCTTTAAATTATCACTACAAAGTCTATTTATAGATTTTTCAATATTGTATTAACAGTCTATATTCATGATCACTTGCACCAGTTTCTTCCAACGCTCTCCTCAGAACGGCTATAACTTCACAAGTTTGTTTGCCGTTTTATAACTGGAATTCATTCAGGTTCATCTTCATTTTCCTCCTCCTTGGCAAAATTATCAGTAACAGACTGGGCAATTTCTTCTTCTGTTAAAGCTCTAGTAACTACCCATGTATAACAGATTGTACAAACAAAATGGCCCAATAAACCAAAAACTGCAAATTGTTTTTACTGTTTTATGGTTGTGACCTCTAGAAATATGACCTCTGGAAGGGAGCTTTATAAAAATACCAAAGAGGCATTCTAAACTGATTCTTATGACTGAATATGTGATTCTAATAAACAGTGAAAGTGTAGTGCATTTTATCAATTTGAATCGGTTCTTTGAAATTTGATTCTCTACAAAGTGGCTGATTCTAATAACCAGTGCTTACTGTATATAAAATATATATTAAAAATATAAATATTATATTTATAAAATTTAAAAAATTATATTTTTACATATCAAATAAAGAATTACCTTCAATATGAATTTTCACTTTGATATTCAAATCAAAATATTTATTAGGCATATTAACACATATGTATAATGCACCTATTATCATATATGATACAAGAAAGCAAGCTTATACACCATCAGCCAAAAGGGGGGGGGGGAAATGACACTTCCCATTTCACCTATTTTTTTATCAATATCAATTTATCCTTGAATTTATTTAAGCTATCAACTTCCACAGTAACAGATGGAAGTATGTTCCAGCTTTACCCACTGGCTAAAGGCAAACGTTCGCACATCTATTCTGCAACCATCCTTTCTCAGTTTGAATTTGTTCTGCCTCATGTGTGTAGTCTAAGCAAGAAGAAGAATCCCATCAGCAGTGAGCACCTCAATCAGATCACCTTGCAGGTGCCCAGTCCAGACTGAAATTTGCAGATATGAAGCCTTTCTTCGCAAGAGCACCCCTTTGTTCCCTCACCAATCTCACTGCCCTTCTCTGTACTCATTCCAGCAGCTCTACATCCTTCCTAAAAATGAGGCCGCCAGACCTGTATGCAGTGCTGAAGATGTGGCCTGACCACTGCGTTATACAACATGATAATCACCTCCTTATCCTACTAGCGAAATTCCTTTATATCAGTGACAAAACTCCATGAGCTGTCCTGCCAGCCTGTCTGCATTGCTCAGAGATCTTCATATCTGATTGCACAATTACCCCCATTTCTTTTTCTTTTTCCACTACCCTGAGTGTAGTACCACACAGTTGGTATATTACTCTTGGGTGTTACTGCTACCTAATATGCAGTACTTTACTTTTGTTAATGTTAAACTTCAATTGCCATTTTTCAGCCCATTTGCCTAACTTTTCTAATTCCTGTTACTGAAGCATACCATCTTTCCTGTCATTAACCATCCTGCCAACCTTTGTATCATCTATAATCTTGGATATTAAGTTTGATATGCCTTCATCAATATCATTGATAAAAACTGAAAACAATAATGGGCCCAAACCCTGGGGGACTCCACTAATAACATTATTCCACAAAGAGCAGTGTCCATTGATTACCACTCTGTCTTTTCTCACTCAACAATCCCTTTATCCACAGTAGCAACTTACCCTTAATGCCACACTGCTCCAATTTGTATAGCAGTCTTTTATGTGCAACAGTATCAAAAGCTTTCTTGAAATCCAAGTATACAATATCAAAATTATAGTTTTCATCCAGTTCCTTTGCAACCACATCATAGTATCCAATCAAATCGGTCAGACAAAATTTCCCCTTAACTAACAAACCCATGCTATGTTTGAAGTATAATTGTAGCCTCGCCTAGATGATCAAGCATTACTTCTTTTAACAGTGACTCTATTATTTTCCCTGGAACAGAAGTTAGACTAACAAGTCTGCAATTACTCAAGTCACCCTTTGATCTCTCTTTGTGAATTGTGAATTAGGGATATATTTACAAATCTCCAGTCTGCAAAGACCTTCCTAAATCCCAGCTCTCATAATTATGGCTAAGCATTTGCTTACTTTGCTGCCTCCCTTAATATAATTGGATAGATCTCATCCACCCCAGGCACCTTTCTTATCTTCAACAATTTCTCTTCCACTTTCCTCTCAGTTATGGTTTGATTTGATTTTGATGTTTATGGCACAAGGGTGACTAAGGCCTCTCAGTTATGTCCCCCCACCATGGCCGAGCTATACAGGGTTGAGTCACTCTTTTAGAAAAATTTGTTGAGCCATTCCAAATTTCATTAAAATTGGGCCAAAACAAATCCAGCAATTATTGTGTTTTTTTTTTTTTTTTGCCCATTCATCTGCATCTAAACTAAACTCACAGAAAGATAAACAGCTTTTCATCAAATTTTACATTTACTTTGTCTTATGTCTGTCTGTCTGTCTGTCTGTCTGTCAATCCACATAAAATAACTCAACTCTCAATGGATGAATTTTCATGAAATTTTATATTTGGCTCATTTCAACAATTTCTTCTTATTATTATTATTAGTACTAGTACGTATTATTATTATTATTATTACTGCTAGTAGTAGCAGTAGTATTACTACTGCTACTACTAGCAGTAGTAGCAAATGATGCAAGGAAGCAACATTATACAGCATCAGCCAAAAAAAAATGCACATCAATCCAGCGGTTACCCTTTTCCAATTTAAGTTTATGCTCCCCCCCCTATTCGTGTGTGTCTGTGTTGTACAAGAAATATAAGAAGACCACCATCATTAAATTTACTCAATATATTTAAAGCTTTAAGCACTTCGAGCAGGCCTCCTTGAAGGTGCCTAGTTTTCAAGTGCTGCAATTTGCAGATCTGAAATCATTTCTGTAAGAGTAATCCTTTGTCTTCTCGACTAATCTGGTTACTTGTCTCTATATCTGTTCCAAGCGATCCATATCTTTCTTAAAATCAGGCTTCCACCCTTGTATGCAATACTCAAAATGAGGAATAACCAATATCCTATACAACTCCCCCCCCACGAGTCCTACTAGCAAAGTTCTTATATATCATTGACAAAACTCTATGAGCTACTATAGCAGCCTATTTGCACTGCTGAGAACTTCATGTTGGATTGTACAATTACTCCTAAGGTCTCTTTCATTCTCCACCACCTTGAGTGTGGTACACACCTAATTGGTATGTTATTCTAGGATTATTGCTGTCCATATGCAATACCTTGCATGAGTGTGGTACCACATAATTGGTATGTTATTCTGGGATTACTGCCACCCATATGCATTTACCAATGTTAAATCTCAACTGCCACTTCTCTGCCCAACAGCCTAATTTATCTAGGTCTTGCTGCAGTAGTAACCTTTGTAACCTTGCTGCAGCTACCCTTTGTATCACCTGTAAATTTTAATAAGCTTGATATGCCTTCATCAGTATCATTAATAAATACTGTAAACAGTAAGAGCCCAACACCAGACTGTGAGGGACTGCACTAATAACATTAGTCCAAGAAGAGCAGTGCCCATTTATAACCACCTTCTGTCTTCTGCCACTCAACCAACCCTTTATCCATAGCTGTAACCTACTCCTAATAATACAGTGCTCTAATCTGTACAGTAATCTTTCATGGGGTATGACAGTTCCAAAAGCTTTATTTGAATCTAAGTATATGATGTGAAAATTGTTTTTTGTATCCAGTTCCTTTTTCACTGTATCATAGTACCTAATCAGACTGGTCTAACAAGATCTCCTCTTAACAAATCCATGCTATGATTTTCATATAATTGCCTCCCTATAAAGATAATTCTGCTGAGCATTATTTATTTAACCACTGACTCCGTTATCTTCCCTGGAACAGAAGTCCCGCTTACAGGATAGTAATTACTCACTTCACCCTTTGATCCCCTTTCAAGAAAAGGAGAGACATTTGCACGTCTCCAATATGTAGCGAACTTCCATGAATCCAAGATTCCTCTCTTAATTATGGGCAATGGTTTATCTCTTTTGCTTCTCTTTCAATATATTTGAATATACAGCCACTCTTCAACTTACGTAAGGGTTGTGTTCCGTGGAACTCTACATAAGTAGAATTTTATGTAAATCAGAATTTCCCTGAAGGCTTATGCAGCACTTGCAACTATATTTACTGAATTTGATTGAAGCAAAAAAGAAATGTTCAACTAACATGTAAATAGAATTATTTATTCAATTTTTTTATCTCATGTGCAGGAAAAATTTCAAAAGTGTACAAAATTACAAAAGTGTGCAATTACAAAAATTTGACTTTAACAGTGTGGAAACTAGTGCGATGCTTGAACCTATTAAACCACCCATTGCTTGTCACGAACTTGGCTTGGGGTTCGCCATACTTATCCTTAATATCTTCATAAATACTTCTTTCTTTTGCTTGAATGGCCATTAGACACAGGTGCACTTGCTTCTGAAACTGATTTTCCATACATATTATTAATAGCTTTTCCATCTTCGATATAGTACCTGAATGCTATTTTGTGATCACTGTTGAATTTAAATGTGTTGATCCTTTAACATGTTCTTTTATATGTGCACTATCCTTTAAAGGACTTTAAATTAGGTCTCGCTGCTTCAATAGTTATTACTATTTTAAAATAGCATTAACTATTGAAGCAGTGAGACCTAATTCCCATGCAATAGATGACAAACTTTGTCCTGCTTGTTAATCATTTTCATCTTCATTTCTAAATCAATTCTATTTCGTTTCCTAGCACTGCCATCACTTGCAATTTCCATTGATCGCTTTCCCTTCATCATTGTAATAAGTAAACAGGAATGAAGAGAAGATTTCGGTGATGGGGAAACACATTTCACCATAATAACGTAAAAACCCACACAATTCCAGTTATCAGTATTATCGCAAATGCGGTAATAACTGGAAGATCACGTTTACTACCTGTTTATAATAGATTTTACTAACAGAAAAGCCCAATAAACTGGAAACGGCAAATTGTTTTTATTGTTTTATGGTCGTGACCTCCAGAAATGTGCTTTAGAAAAATATCACAAAGGCGTTCAAAATTGATTCTTATAACGGAACATATGACCCTGACGAAAGTGTACTGCATTCTCTGGCCAATAGTAGCGTTTGTAAATGTTCTGTTTTTGCATCCTTTAGTTAAAAGTGATTTTTGAGTTGTGCTTATTTGACATAAATTTATATAAAACTAATACAATTTCCATTATAAAAATTACCTTTTAGAGAGCTAAACAGCTTAGTTATATAGCAAAAATTTCAACTTCTGAGGTCTTGGAACGAATTACCAAAAAAAAACAAAAAACAAATGTATTATTGGGTTCACATTACAATATTTTCACAATACCTCCATTTATTCCTATGGGATGCAAAATATGTTTCAATATTTTTTTTCAGTTTGCACAAGCTGGCAAAAACTTACATAAAGTTGAATTTACACAAGGCAAGTATTACATAAGTCAGAGAGTGCCTGTATTCCATCCTAAACCCAGGTGCCTTATTTACTTTTAGCTTCAATAGTTTCCACTTTTTTCTCAGCTATCACAAAATCATTTGACTCCCAATTATAACTTGGTGTTCTCATCCTTAAAAATTCCTATTTCTTTAGCCTTCCAAAATTTCATTAAAATTCGACCAACTGAAATCCAGAAATTATTATTTTTTTTCATACATACATGCTGCTTCTTTTAATATATTTTAATAGATTCCATTCTAATCCCAGATGCCTTATTTACTTTTAACTTTAATGGTTTCCACTTTCTTCAGTTATCGCAAAATCATTTAACTCCCAATTATAACTTTGTGTTCTCATCCCTAAAAATTTCTATTTCTTTAGCCTTCCCAAATTTCATTAAAATTCATCCAACTGAAATCCAGAAATTATTATTTATTTTTTTTATACATATCATATGGGCTATCCATATGCAGTATATTATAACTATATAGCATATGGATAGTCAGATATTATGTTTTTTGCCATGCTTTAAGTGGAGGAATCAATGAGAATGTGGTAGATGTGCAGAAATGAAATGGTGTTGGATCATACATAAAAGTCTTTGGTTTTTGCTCATTTTTTTTTTAATATAAATCTTTAATTATTACTATTTGGTGGTAGGTGATTCTCATCAACTGGTGCAAAACCACCACTTTGCTTATTGGAGGCCTGAAGTGGCTGAATCCATGTTTAGTCTCCAGAGCAAAGCTCCAGCAAACCCCCCACCCATCTCTTCCATCATGCATTATGACTGAGGTCTTTTGAGGTTACGATGGACATCCTGGCGAGATCCGGTCTTCCTTACATTTTGAGGATACAGCTCTAAAATGGTATTTGCAAGTTGACCGCTGATAGTCCACTGAACCTACTGGTGAGAGGCTTCTGGATCATCTAGTGTATATTCTTGCTACTTCTACTCTACCAGATAGTTCGAGTAGTGTGTGTATGTGGGGACATTGTTGAGGCCACATTATGCTAAGGAGCTGGGTACGTTCCTGCAATGTTTACACTATATCCAAGAATTTCATTACTTCATACAGCTGTCCCCCTCCCACCTTTTCTTACTACTGAATACATCATGAATTGTCAACCTAATAGAACAAACTTTCTCTGTAAAATGTTCTAACCCTCCCAGATAATTCCTCATTCATTTCACAAATATCCGTAGTCTCATTTCTAATGTCTATTTCCACTTATAGTCTGCCAAACCCCATGTACTTTTTCTGATAGAATCCTGGTTATTGAATCATTGCTCATCTTGGTTGTCCGAATTATTCACTGTATGATTCTTTCACTTCAAAGGTGGTACTTGTTCATATGTCCAGTCTAATATTCCCTGTCAGAGCCTTAGTAATTTGAAATCTCATCTTTTCGATCTTCTCTGGCTTAAAATCTCCCTGTCCACATTCTGTCAAATTCATCCTCTCAATTCCACTAATCAATTGGAATTCTTTGACTTCTTCTCTTTGAAAACTGACTTTCTCCAGTCCAACTTTCCTAACAGTGAGGTAATTTTCCTTTGAGATTTTAATGTTCACAATTCCAGCTGGCTTCCGTTTTCTAGTCACATGGAATCGAGCTGGTTGAGATGATGAGGCATTTGGAATTACTAATGACTTCACAAAGATTATTCGTTTACCTACCAGAAGACCGGACAATCCTAACCACATACCCAACTCTCTAGATCTTTTTCTTACAAACAACCCATCTGAGTACAGTCACCCCTCGATTTGCATGGGGGTTACCTTCAGGGAAAACGCCGTACAGTCCAAATCCACGCTATGCAAAACAGTTTATATGACATAATGAGGGTTCCATAACTGTACACAAAAAAAAATTAAATTGACAAAAATTGTCTTCGGTAAGAAAAAAGAAAAAAATTAAATATGTCCATAAAATTAATCTTGCTAATACATACCTCTAGATTTTTAATCTAAATTCATTGCTTCTTCGTCACTGTTTTACTGTGATAAACTTGCAACAGTATCCAGCACTTTTTGTAAAAAAAATGTAAAATTGTTTGCTTAGAAGCATCCTATTTTTCTCTAAAAATTTCTTCATAAGGAACTAAAGCTAATGATAAAGTTCTGCAAAAATTTTAACTTCCTCTCCAAATTAGGATCAATATCTGGAGCTTCTTGGCTAAGCTGATTTGCAAGTCTTAAAAACTCAGCTAGGTCTTCGAGGTCAAATTTTCGTGTGCATCTTCTTCATTTTTATTATCTTCTTCACATTATGACAAAATATCGTCACTGATAATTGTTCTCTACGAGATTCAAGGACTTTTGTGATATCTGCTGTTCCCAGTTCTTCAAATCCCTCTCTGCAAATCATTTTGCCAATTCTCACAATCTCAACTACCTCAGGCTTATGCTTATGCTTGTTATTTGGAGCATTAGCAACTAAGGCCATATTGGTCCGGGGATATTCCGTGATCATTCCCTGACCTTTCCGCATCTTCCATATTTGGTGGCTCACGGGCTCAAACCCCGGTCTAATCAAGAAGCGTGTGCTATGCACTGCTGCTCCTGCCCACCTGGCTATGGAGGCGCCACTACCTCCAGCATTTTGACCCTTGGTTCTTTAGTGCAGCTTTGTGGCCACAGCTTTTTCCAACTGCATTCATTGTTAAGTTCTTAACTTAACCCCACATGAACTAAATATTTTTTACAGCATCAAGAATGTTATAATTCTGCCAATAATCTTGAATTGAAAGACTGCCTAATCCATCAGTAGCTTCTACCAATTGTAAAAAAGATCTTCTTAGGTAATAAATTTTAAAGGAAGCTATAACACCTCGGTCCATCTGCTGAATTAACGAACTTGCATTTGCTGGAAGACAGGTAACCTTCACATTTGGGTGCAGATCTGACAAATGTGCAGGATGACTGGGTGCACTGTCAAGAATGAGCAAGATTTTGAATGCTACGTTCTTCTTCTTCAGGCAATATCTTTTTGTTTAGATGGAAAAGCAATTTATAAACTAATCCTAGAAGATTTCAGCTGTCATTCAGGCTTTTTTGCTCAATTTCCAATGAACTGGTAAGGAGCTTTTTGATATTCCTTTAAAAGCACAAGAATTTTCTGATGCATAATTAGAAGCGGTTTATGCTTAAAAGTCACCTTCTGCATTGCCACATAACAAAAGCCTTAACCTATCTTTTGCAGCTTTGAAACCTGAGGAGGTTTTCCCTTTTAAAATGAATGTTCAGCTTGGCATATGCTTCCAAAATAAGCTGGTCTTATCAGCATTAAACACTTGACTTTCTAGAGAGCCCTCAGTCGCAATAGCATCCTTTAAACTTATTGGGATACAAAGAAGCAGCTTCTATATCTGCACTGGTTGCTTAACCTATTAATTTTACATTGTGAAGACTGACTTTTTATTAAATTTTCAAACCAATCCTTACTGGCCTGAAAAGATGTCTGCATTGGATGGATCGGCTTCTTCTTCTTCTTGTAAGCGATTAAAAATTTGCACAGCTTTGGCGGAAATAATATCTGAACTAAGAGGCATTCTTCTTTGATTAAAATCTTCTATCCAGAAAGAAATGAATACCACAGATCACATATTATGGAAGATATCTGGATGACATCCTAATTATCACAGATCATTTGACCATAAACAGTATTCTACAGGTTTTTAATAACATCCATCAGAGATTAAAATTTGAATTAGAAATTGAAGCAGAAACCCACTCCATAAATTTCCTTAATTTTACCATACACAGATTAGACCAAAAACTAAATTTCAGCATATATAGAAAACCCACTAATAAGGGGATGCTTTTGCATTTCCACAGTTATCATCCCCAACCATACAAAAAATCGGTCATGCTGAATAAATTTCTTAACGCCTTTAAATATTCTTCTACCCAGATTTCTCTAACCACTGAAATAAATGAATTAACTAGAAGATTCTCAAATAGGGGTTACCCGCTAACCTATATAAACAAAGTTAAAACACTAATAGCCCGTGATAAAATAAATAACAACCACCTCGCAACAAACATTGCACAAAAATCCGACAAGACCAAAATACATTTCATCACCATTCCATATGTCGAGTACTGGTACAATAAACTTAACCAAATATGCAAAGGAACCGACATGAAAATCATAGCAAAACCCATGAACAAATTATACACATTTTTCAGAAATCGACCTTCAAACACCACATTCCAATCACAGCATGACCTAGTATACAGCATCCCATGCAAAAATTGCAACGCTGTTTATGTAGGATCTACAAAGGGAGTGGCACAGTTTCGAGCAAAACAACACGAAGCTTCTGTGCGGGTGGGTCGTTCAAATGCATTGGAACTTTCATTCCACGCAATAAATGAACGACATTCATTCGGCTTTAATGAAACAAAAATTATAAATATTCAACACAACTACCACAAACCACTTATTGCAGAAACCTTAGAGATGAAACTACATGAAACTTCAATCAATATCCGTAGACCATTCCTATTGTCCGACAATTGGTCACTTATACGCATGCGTGAAGAACAAACACTACAACATAAGACAAAACTTTAGGATTAATTGTGAGTTTCTCTATTCCTGTGATCATGTCGCCCCGAAAAGTTCTAGTCCGACTTAAGGAATGTAGAGAATAATCCCCCCCATATCTATTAAACTTTTTTTAGACCACTAAATTTAACTCTAAAGTCAAGCTACAGGACCAAAAAAGAAATAATTGGGCCATATTTATTAAGCAAGAGAACAGACATGAAAATCTCTAGATAATTCTCCAGTGGGACAAAGATAACTTAGTTGACTTCAATCCTTCTAAAAGTCAGTTCTGTCTTACATATAACACAAAAAGGATTCTTCTGCTCCTATGCTTTTTTTTTTTTGTTGACACTCTGATTTCTAGGCAAGATCATATATCTCTATTGGGGATTATCCTGACTACTAATCTCTTTTGGCATAAGCACTTTACAAATATTGCTTCCTCTCTCTCTCGAGCATTACTTTTCTTCCAAATAGCTGTTCATTCTGTATAAATCACAAATCCACTCTTCCATGGAATATTGTTTCCACATCTTTGGCAGTATTCCCAAAACCTCTCTCAGGTTTCTAGATTCCATTCAAAAGAGGGCAGTCAGGTTAGTTAATGACATCTCTAATTAAGTCTGTCCACTCTCTGTCTCATAGACATTCTGTTTCTGCTGCATGCCTTTTCTATAGATACTCCTATGGGTACTGTTCTTCTGATTTAGCTTCTATAATTCCTGCTCTCTCTTCCAAACCAGTCCAAACACATACTACAAACAGTCAACATCCTTTTACTAACCAACTTCAAACTCACAGAATCAACTTTTTTTCTCCCTCATTTATTCATTTAACTTCTGTTTTCTGAAACAACCTTCCTTTATACGTATATCATGAAAATTACAATTTACAGAAATTCAAGTATAATAAGTATCTTCTTTCATCTTTTCAACCTTCAACCCATGCACGGTACTAAGTACTACAGGTTCTAATACCTTGTGCTTGGGGTTCTCATATATATATATATATATATATATATATATAAAAAACATTAATTCAATTAGGTCTAAATCTTGAACAGCATCTCTTAGTTGGTATAAAAATCTTTATAGCTCCATCGACTACTTCCCTGAATGCTTTTCATTTAGAATTTTCAGTTGGTAATATCATCAGTCAGTCTGCTGAAAAGAATTTAAAAAAACTATCCATGCCCATTTTAGTCACCTTTACAAAAGAAAAATCCCTTCCCTTTAACAATGACAGCAATTATAACTTTAAGTAAAACCCACATCAATATATTATGATCACTGCTTCTTAACTGTTCCTTTATCTAATTCTTAATGCATGAAAAGTCACTGGTGATAATCAGATCAAGAGTACTGCTCTCTTGTTGCCTCTCTAACATGCTGCTGTTAAAAAAATGGCCATCTAATAAATCCAGAAATTTTCTACTACTGTGTGAGTCAATTATCTGGAAAGCTACCATCCCCATTATACAATAAAGTCAGTTCTGCTATAACGTGCATTTTAGCAACGCGAATTAGCTCCGACAAGACTGATATATTAGGGAATAATGCGATTTTCATGTTAGCTCATGCGTGATTTCATCTTCGAGTAACACCAGGTGAACACAAAACCTGGACCAAGCCCGGAACATAGTGACCTGCATATCAATACATACAAGATTACGAAGCTTAAAAAATGTCAAATGTGTGAGAGCCATATTTCCCATTTACTGTAGTTGTATTGGTGTGTTGTGTTGTTTGGTTTTTAGGAGCATTAGCAACTAAGGCCATATTGCTCCGGGATATGCTGTGGTCATTCCCTGACCTTTCCACATCCTCCGTATTTGGTGGTGACGGGCTTGAACCACGATCTAATCAAGCAGTGTGTGCTACACACTGCTGCTCCTTCTCACCTGGCTACGGAGGCGCCAAGTTGTATTGGTCAGAGACACACTGTTGTCATTAGCTGTATTCATAAGTTAACAGGTGATATTGTAGGCTGATGTGTTTTCAGGAGCTCACATTTTTCAGTTTGAACAGAAATTTCATGGAGCACATTTCCTGAGGTCACTACCATAAAACAAAAACAATTTGCAGTTCCCAGTTTATTGGGCTTTTCTGTTAGTGCAATCTATTATAAACTGATAGTAAACTCGATCTTATTGCATTTGAGATAATAACGATAGATGGAATTCTGTGGATTTTTTCATTATTATGGTGAAATGTGTTTCCCATTCCATGAAATCTTCAATCATATAAAAAACAAATAAATTTTCAGAATTCTTCTCTTCATTCCTATTTTATAAGCTTCCTATAAATTTTAATGTGCGAAATTGTTACTGTGTATCTCACTTGTGCAATTTGTGCATGTCACGTTCGTCATTACTGATTGCTTATCTTTTTTATTGTTTTAAATTTTCAATTAAAAAAATATATATATATATAAACAGGGTGACTCAGGAGGAATAGTAAATCTTTTTAGGAGGTTATAGTATAAATTTTTCTGAGTAAAAAAAGTTCGCATAAACATGTGTCCAATTCTCAATGGATACGGAGATACAGCTGTTTGAAACTGGCATGCACAGCTCCCTGAATCAGATGTGACCAAGAAGTAGTTATAATCTTATGCTGTTTGGTGTTAGAAGTGTTGTTAAGAATGCTGCACATCTTCACGCATGCTAAATATGCCGATAGGGTGTTTGTATATGGTTTGTGTCTTGGAAGTGTTACTGCTTCTTACAGAGAATACCGTCAACAGTTTCCTAACCGCACAATACTGGATTCAAGATCGTTTATTAGTGTTTACACCAAACTGCATGAAACTGCTACAGTTCCCAGCACTCATATTTCTTCTGAACGTGCAAATGAACAAAATATGGATGAAATAAAACACACTCTTCAGTCAGTAGAATGTAGTTCTACTATTAACACACACAGAATTTTTACACATATCGGTGTTCCACAGTTTTGTTTGTTTGTTATTTAGGAGCATTAGCAACTAAGGCCATACTGCTCCGGGATATGTGGTGGTCATTCCCTGACCTTTCCGCATCCTCTGTATTTGGTGGTGACGGGCTCGAACTCCGGTCTAATCAAGAAGCGTGTGCTATGCACTACTGCTCCGTCCCACCTGGCTACGGAGGCGCCGGTGTTCCACAGACAAGAGTATAGAGAACATTATGTGAGCACGGCTTGTATCCATTTCACATAAAGCAGGCGCAACACCTTCAACCAGGAGACATCCAGCGATTGAAATTTTTTCGGTGGGTAAATGCTAATCGCCGATTAATTCCATTAATACTGTTCAGTGATGAAGCTACTTTCACCCATGATGGTATCAGCAACAGCAATAACTCTCATAGGCGGTCAGATGAAAATCAACATGCCACTGTAGAAACAAATTTTCAACATCACTTCTCTATAAACGGGTGGTGCAGTATCATCGACAATCAGTTGATTGGGCCTGTTGTGTTACAAAATCGTCTTACAAGGCCCATTTACCTAGAATTTCTGCAAAACGAATTTCCAATATTATTGGAGGATGTTCCCTTGGCTACAAGGTTTGGTATGTACTTTCAGGATTCCTGCATATTATACCCGTCTGGTGATACAATATCTAAATCGAACTTTCCTTGAACGATGGATTGGCCAGGGTGGTCCCATTCATTGGCCACCAAGGTCTCCAGACCTCTTTTTTTTCTTTCTTTTTTTTTTTTTTTTTTTTTTGTTAGTTGTTGATGCATCGGCTTCTGTGGCCATAATGCACCTTCCAAAGTTTTTTTGCATTTTACTCTAATCCAGCGCCTCCATAGCCAGGTGGGCAGGAACAGCAGTGTGTAGCACATGCTTCTTGATTAGACCGGGGTTCGAGCCCATGACCACCAAATACAGAGGATGCGGAAAGGTTAGGAAATGACCACCACATACCCCCAGAGCAATATGGCCTTAGTTGCTAATGCTCCTAAAAACCAAATAACAAACAAACAAACAACTCTAATCCAAGCCTGAGGCGGGATTCGAACCCGCAATCTTTGGGTTGCCAGGCAGGCACTTTACCCACCTGGCTAGCCCGGTCAGCTCTCCAGACCTCACTTTGTTAGATTTTTGTTTGTGGGGATGGATAAAAAGCACAGTATGCAAAGAAAAGGTGAATACAAGAGACGAATTGCTCGCTTGCATTTTGGATACTGCTGCCCTCATAAAGGAATGCCTAGACGACCTCAGAAGAACAACACGTCATATTACCACAAGAGTTACAAAGTGCATTGAGGTTGGCAGTGGGATTTTCAACCGTTTATTGTGAATTGTAAAAAATTTTGTCAATTATTTGTGTTTTGTATCATTCAAAAAGTCAATAAATACAAACCATAAGTCATTTATCGTTCTTTAATACCTCTCATAATGGCTTTGTGCATGCCAGTTTCAAACAGCTATATCTCCATATACATTGAGAAATGGACATATGTTTATATGAACTTTTTTACTCAGAATAATTGATACTATAACCTCCCAAAATATTTACTATTCCTCCTGAATCACCATGTATATATTAGTGAAGAGAAATATTTATTTATTTATTAGAAATTTAAGATGTTTAAACCTGTGTTTGCAATTTTATTGGGTTTCTAACTTTTTTTAGTGTTTTACTTACCACACTGAACATTTTTTTTTTTTTTTTTTTTTTTTTTGAGTGCTCTAGCCCTATTCTTCCCATAAGCCCTGTTGTTTTTGATGCATGAAATTTTCAGTTACACTATATATCTGTATAGTTGCTCATTATACCCCGAAACTTTTGCCCACTATCACCATCCTCTCCTATTCTCAATTACGTTTTCCAATTGCTTATGTCAACCAAACTGACTCAACATTGCATTAGACACCCAAATAAACGGGATGCACTGCATTTGATTCTATATGTTTTAAGACCATGGGCATAACTCTCCCCCCCCCACGCAAGCACTCCTGCCTGTCTTTCCTTTCTGTACACGTTGTACTATTCACCTTAAAATTTTGCATCCTTTTATGTATGAGTGGCACCATAGTTCCAATATTCTTGCCTTATATCCACATCTGATGACTTAACCAGTATTAAATTCATCAAATGTATTTACTGAACTCCAAGCATCAGCTACTAATTTTTGAATTTCAAAAAAATTGGAGATCAGGCATTTTTAAGCAGAAAGAAACTTGTTTTGGATAAAAACAAACAAGAGATTTTACAGAAAAAGCAGTGGTTTTTTTTTTTTTAAGTCAACACTGCACTAGAAATTAAATTACAATTTCAAAATACACATTTTATATTAGAATACAGACGATAGGATTGTTTACCTAATACTGAATGCATTTAAACATTAGCTAAGCTAACATTTTTCTGTTTGTGAACTTCTGTTTAGATATTCTATTAAACATCAACTGATTCTGATTGCTTCAATAAATATACAGTTGCAGACATTGCCCTCTCCAGAAATGCAGACTCACAGTTTTTTCATAACGATAGCCGTGCTGTTTAGACTGAGCTATCAGAAGCAATTCCAATTTCCATTCCAAATGCCATTCCGCTCCAAGCAATTCCAATTTACCAGAAAGAGATGATCTGAACTCAGTTTTTGAGTTTCTAACCTGGCTGAATATGGCTTTATCAATCAGTTTAGTGCTGGAGAGACCAAGCAAGACTTAGGGGGCAGATTTTTCATAGCATGGTCTGTACTTGATAGAGGAACTGTTTTTACAGGGATGGGATACTATTAAAGAGAAGAGGTACAAGAATATTTGCCGATGCTATAGAGACAGAATAAGAACAGGTGCATGTATATGTGCATGGACACTGACTATGAGCAAAGTAAATAAATTTGATGAATTTGAATTTGAAGAAATTACCAAGTCATCAAATGCAGATATTGTAGAGATATTGAAAACATAGTGTCACTTAGACATAAGTGATACTGAATTTGAATATGGGGAGTACAATGTATACAGGAAGGACAGACAGGACAGGAGGGGGGGGTTAGTTAAGAAGCATATTAAATCTAAGCAGTGCATCCAGTTGACATGGGTGCCAATGCAATGTTGAGTCTGTTTGGTGTGACATAAGCAATGGGAAAATGAAAATGAGGATATTAGTGTGCCATAAACCTAATGGCAGTGATGAATATACCAAACAGCTAAACAGAGAAATAGAATGGGCCAGTAAATCAGAATGTCTTATAATGGGGGATTTAAACTTTCCAGATGTTGACTGGAATTTGTAGATTGGTCACTCGCACACTAACGAGACTTTTGTGGATTTATTGGATGTCAAGGGTAAAGGGAAGGGCCTTTGCTTTTGTAAAGGTAACTACAGTGGTCTCAGACAATTTTTAAATTCAATGCAATGTTACCAACAGCAAGTAATAAATGGGAAGTATTCAGGGAAGTAATCATAGAAGCTACTAGGCTTTTCAACCTAATGTACAAGGCTTATATTTTAATAGATGTCAGATGAACTGATCAGACTAGTGGCAGAGAAAAAATGCATGGGATTCATATGAAGTATCAGGTGATACAGAAGTCTATGGTAGATGTAAACTAGTCTGCAATCATGTCATAAAAGATGTCAGGTGAGCTAAAGTCTCCAGCAAAGAATGAAATGAAATGAACATCAGCAAAACTTTTTTGCTTATATTAACAATAAAAGGAAATGGCTGAACATATTGGTCCACTCGATGTCAATGGTTCTTGTTTATATGCCAGCACAACCACTAGGTCAGTGGAATTTAAATAAATCATCAATACAAAACATTAATTGTATTTATCAGTTACGGGCTTGAACCACAGTCCACTCAAAGAGTGTGCACGAATTGCACTCTCATTCCTGACCACTCAGCTACATCTGGTCTAACTGTTGATGATCTGCTCAGGTTGCCAATAATCTGAATAAGTATTTTGCATCTGCATTCACACATGAAGGGAATGTCAGAAGTTTATCAAACTCTAACAAGGGGCTAACTGATTTTGGGAAAAGTGAGAGAAAAGTGGAAGAGAAATAGTTGAAGGTAAATGTAAAAAAGGTACCTGGCATGGATGGGATCTATCCAATTATATTAAGGGAGGTAGTAAATGAATTAAGCAAACACTTAGCATAATTATGAGAGCATCTTTGAAAGCAGGGGATGTCTCTATGAACTGGAGATGTGCAAATATCTCTCCTGTCCACAAAGAGGTATCAAAATATAAAATGAGTAATTAGATAACTGTTAGCTTAGCATCTGTTCCAGGGCAAATAATGGAGTCACTAGTTAAAGAAGTAATCAATCCATCTTGATAGGAATGCAATTATACTGTAGCCATAGCATGGTTTTGTTAAGCAACAATCTTGTCTGACTAATCTGATTGGATTCTCTGATAAAGTATCAAAGGAACTGAATGAAAAAAGATAATTTTGATAACATATATACTTGGATTTCAAGAAAAACTTTTGGTATTGTTGCATAAAAAGACTACTATATAAATTGAAGCAATATAGCATTAAGGGCAAGTTATGGCTATGGTTAAAGGGATGGTTGAATAGGAGAAGAGAGAGTGGTTATTAACAGACACTGCTCTTCACAGACTATTGCTATTAGTTGAGTACCCAGGGTTCAGTTCTGGACCCATTGTTGTTTTCAGCATTTGTTAATGATACTGATGAAGGTTGGCAGGGTGGTTAATGATAGTAACAGGGTGAGCTATTGCAATAAGATCTATGAAAATCAGGTCGATGAGCTAAGAAATGGCAATTGAAGTTTAACATTGACAAATGCAAAGTACTGCATGTGGGAAGCAGCAATCCCAAATTAACGTACCAACCTGTATGGTACTACTCAGGGTAGTGAAAAATGAAAAAGACTTGGAGGTAACTGTGGAGTCAAACATGAAGTTCTCTGAGCAGTGCAAGCAGGATACTAGAAAAGCTCATGGAGTTTTTGTCAATGACATACAGGAAGTTCGCTAGCAATGATGAGGAGATTATTCCATTGTACAAGGCAATGATTAGACCACACCTTCCCTACTGCATACAGGTCTGAAGGCCCGTTTTAGAAAGGACATAGATCTGCTGGAACAGGTGCAGAGAAGGGCAATGAGAAATGGCAAAAGGAATGAAAGGCTTCAGTTCTGCAAACTATAGTGCCCGGAGACTAGGCACCTGCAAGGTGATCTGATTCAGATGTTTATGGCTTGAATGGACTGAGCAACCTCAATGCTAATAGCATTCTTCCACTTGTTCAGACTGCACACATGAGGGGACGCAAATTCAAATTAAGGAAGAAAAGTTGCAGGAAAATTCATTGTTCACAATTTAAAAACTTTTTTTTACAAAAAGCATTTAAATCACAAATAAATTTCATATTTCAAAATGATGCATTTTGAATTGATGAAATTTGTGCTACCTCAACATTTATAAGAACTTCATTTTTTGATGAGAACTTCTATACCATTTAGTAATATGGCTGCATGTAGTAACATGCAGCCATAAAACAAAAGTGCAGCCACAATGAGCAAAGAACAGAATCTTCGCCCCTTGTTTTACAATCTCCAAGACCTCCTTGGCAGTAAAAATACCTATGACTAAGTCAGAATCACCCTTCTGGTTTAGTCTGCTATGGCAATCAATTTGCAAAGAGTAAGTGGAAAATTTGAAAACTCTTACATTGATAAAATAAATTTTCTCATAGCATTCTAGAACAGCCATTTTAGATTTTCAAACATTTAAAAGTAACAGGCAAATTGCTTGTCTCTTTTCTGTGTATATACATATCTTTTCACAAATAACACCATTTTTTTGAAGATAAAATGTGTGAAGCATAATATGATATGGGTTTAAATCAACTATATAATATAGGTGTAGATACACCATAGTTTACCCATAAATTAAACTATGTACGTAGTGTGAAAGCATCATTTTTAATTGTATCTCGTATTGTGGCTACCTTCAAAATGAGATACCAGGTATTGCACTACTTCAAATAAGTACCGCTTCTTTAGTAGAGAAGACTACTATTATTTATTCTCAGTGAATACCACCATCTGGACGGTCATAATTTCAGAGTTGTTGGCCTATCATCGGTGGATGGGCAGGTACCCAGATAATGCAAACATGCCATCGCAGTTTTGAAGTGGTTCCACAATATGAGAGATGCCAAATGGTGTACAGAATGATACAATAATTGATGATTCACTGTGCAAGGCATAATATGATATGGGTTTAAATTAACTATATAACATAGGTGTAGATACACCATAGTTTACCCATAAATTAATATGAGATACAATTAAAAACGATGCCTTCACACCACGTACATAGTTTAATTTATGGGTAAACTATGGTGTATCTACATCGATATTATATAGTTAATTTAAACTCATATCATATTATGCCTCGTGCATTGAATCTTCAAATATTGTATCATTCTATGCACCACTTCGCAACTGCAATGGCATGTTTGCATTATCTGGGTACCTGCCCACCCACCGATGATAAGCCAATAGCTTTGAAATGGTGACCGTCTGGGTGGTGGTGTCCACTGAGAATAAATAACAGTAGTCTTCTCTACTAGAGAAGTGTTACTTATTCAAAGTACAGCCACTCCCTGATTAACGTAAGGGTTGCGTTCCATGGAACTCTATGTAAGTTGGAATTTCCCCTATGCTTGCGCAGCACTTGCAACTGTGCTCGCTGAATTGAATGAATCTAAAAAGAAATAATCGATGAACATGTAAATAGAATTATTTATTGTATTTATTCAATTTATTATCCCATGCACAGTAAAAATTACAAAAGCGTGCAATTTAAAAAATTTCAAAAATTATAAAATTACAAAAAAAGAGAGGAGCCAGGCATACTGTCAGTAAGTTTTACCTCTTGAGCATCATTGCCAGAATTCGCATCTTCAGCTGATAAGTATGCCGCTGCAGAGGTCGAGGGCTGTGGAGAATTAGGAGTCGTCGGCCGCTCAACCTTAAGAAAGAACATATTAATGGATGACTGGACGGTGGCTTTTTTTCTTTTCATCATAGATTTCTTTGTAGCAAGCAAGCATATCGTTCACCCCTCTGTTAACTTTTAAGAATCATTCGCTGTCAGGATCCATGTTCTCAAACCTCGCCATTGCTGATGCAATTTCAAGAAATGCCACTGCCATCTCTCTGGTGATGAAGCGTCTCGGCTCCTCATTTGGTTCATCTTGAGCTTCATCAGCATTTTCTTCTTTCACTATCGCTGCCTGCAAGTCAATAAATTCTTCGTTAGATAATTCATTCTCTTCTTCCTCTATTAACTCCACGTCTTTGGCTCCAACTGAAATAACTCTGCAACCTTTACAATCTTATCTGTAACCTCTTCATATGACTATTCTTTTTCAAACACTTCGAAGCCTTTTATGTGCTGTGGGCATATTTTCTTCCATGCACCATTTAAACAACTTTTAGTAATTTCAGCCCAGGCCTTATTAATGTTTAGGATGCTGTGGTAAATATTGTAAGATTTCCAAAAGTCTCTTAATGTAAAATTTTTCTCACTGTCTACTTCAGACAATTACGTACAACATTTGCCTGAGCAAATGTTGTACATAAATAGTATGCTTTTAAATTCAAAATAACACGCTAATCCATAGGTTGGATGAGTGAAGTCATGTTTGGTGGTAGAAATATGACTCTCACGTTTGAATTGAAATCATCTAGATGTTCATAGGATGTCCAGGAGCATTATCTAATAGAAGAAAAATCTTGAAAAGGAACGTTGTTGTCTTTACAATATTTTTCTTCGACCTTGAGAATGAAGCAGCATTGAAACCAATCCTCAAAGAGAGATATTGTTATCCATGCTCTCTGGCTCAATCGGAAATGCATGGGTAGGGTGGATTTATTGATGCTCTTAAATGTACGAGGATTTCCAGAATGGTACACAAGCAGCGGTATTAATCTGTAATCTCCCACTGCATTAGCCCCAAGCAAGAGCGTGTCCCTATATTTTGAAGCCTTGAAACCTGGCATTGTATTTTCCACTTTGGCAATGTATGTTGTATGTTCGATCCGGCATTTTTTTCCAATACAGAGCAGTCTTGTCAACGTTAAAAATTTGCTGCATTGAATAGCCACCTTCATCAATAATTTTTTCCAACACATCACAAAATTTCTCTGCAGCTGCAGGATTGGCACTGGCAACTTCACTGCGTACTTTAATGTTTTGGAAACTAGGGCAATTCTTGAACCTATTAAACCACCCGTTGTTTGACCAGGGATTTGGTGTGCTTATCCTTAATATCTTCATAAATATCTCTTGCTTTTGCTTGAATGGTCATTGGACTCAGGGGCACTTGCTTCTGAATCCGATTTTTCATTCATATTATTAATAGCTTTTCCATCTTCGATATAGCACCTGAACACTGTTTTGTGATCACTGTTAATCTTAAGTGTGTTGATCCTTTAACATATTCTTTTATATGCACACTGTCCTTTAAAATAGTATTCACTGTTGAAGCAGCGAGACCTAATTGCCTTGCAATAGATGACAAATTTTTCCTGCTTCATACTTCTATTCATTTTCATCTTCATTTCTAAATCAATTTTGTTTTGTTTCCTGGCACTGCCGGCACTTGCACTTTCCACTGGTTCCTTTCTCTTCATCATTGTAATACGTAAATAGGAATTAAGAGAAGTTTCTGAAGATTTGTTTTTTATATGATTGAAGATTTCAGTGAAGGAGAACTCATTTCACCATAATACTGTAACGTAAAAATCCACAGAATTCCAGTTATCGGGATTATCGCAAATACAATAAGATCGAGTTTACTACTCGTTTGTAATAGATTGCACTAACAGAAAAGCCCAATAAACCGGAAAATGCAAATTGTTTTTATTGTTTTATGTTAGTGACCTCCAGAAATGTGCTTTAGAAAAATATCACAAAAGCATTCAAAATTGATTCTTATAACGGGAACATATGATAAGGATGAAAGTGGAGTGTAATTTCCATTATAAATATAACTTTTTAGAGAGATAAATAGCTTAGTTATATAGCGAAATTTTCAACTTCCAAGGAATTGGAACGAATTACCAAAAAAAAAAAAAAAAACAATATGTTTTTATTTTATTATTGGGTTCACATTACAATCTTCACAATACATTCATTTATCCCTATAGAGGCAAAATATGTTTCCATATTTTTTTCAGTTTGCACCGGCCGGCAAAACGTTACGTAAAGTCAAATTTGCGTAAGTTGGGGAGTTCCTGTAGTGGAATACCTAGTATCTCGCTGTGAAGGTAGCCACAAAATTTATCCCCAGGGGCTCACAACTGGTAAGTATGGGCTTGACACACCCAGGGTCCTGAGCTGGATATCATCATTCTTCTCTTTCTTGGTGATTCCCTTTTGACACACTCTCTCTCTCTCTTTCTCTCTCTCTCTCTCTCTCTCTCAGGGTAACTCAGAAATTTTTTTTTGGCTGGTGCAGCATAAGCCTCAGGCTTCCTTCCACCATATGGTTAATAATAATAATAATATGAGATACAATTAAAAAATATGCCTTCACACTACATACGTAGTTTAATTTATGGGTAAACTATGGTGTATCTACACAGATATTATATAGATATATATAACAAATAACACTCTGTATGAGAATCCTGCATAATAAGACAAGCAGAGTGTGCATTCCATGCACACTCTGCTTGTCTTATTATGTTAGAAATGATGGAAGTGTATTACCCATGCATAAACAACCTTTTTTATTATATAACTTATTCTGTATGTAAAAATTTATATGCAGTTGCTATATATACATATTCTTACTACCTGTAATGTAAACAATGAGTGCAAAAAAAAATGACAATTTTTTTTTTTTAAAAGCATTAATTATTAAATTTATAAATAGAAGTTTTAAGGTTTTGGTGAAAATGGTTCTGATATGGATCTGGAATCAGAGACTGAAAAAAGCTGCACTATAACATGCACATTTTCAAATTACAGTCAGGGATATGTTTCACAGAAGCTATAAATTGTCATTACTTATCCCCATTTTCACACTTCATTCATCAATACATATTATAATAGGCTTCTGCAATGATTGGTAAAAAACATATTAAAACTCAAAAGATTATTAAATAAAAATTTAAATAAAATAAATTTTCTGTTTAAGACTCTGGGATGACAAGAGAAGTTTAATGAAATAAACTCTGACCTTGTTCAAAAATTTATTGAAACAAACCATATGAGCAATATTGTTTCATTTTTGATGACTAATTTTTCAGTTTGGGAGGGTAGGGGTCTTCTTGCATTTTGCTGGATTTTTAAAAGAATGAATGTAAAGGTGATTGCCTAATTCAAAATAAAATTGGGTGATATGAGGAACAGTTAGTTTTATTTTAGAAGAGGAAACAAAGTAAGCTAGGCAACCACACTTACATTCATTCTTTTAAAAAAACCAACCCGATGCAAGAAGATTCTCCCCCATTGAAAAATTAGCCATCAAAAATGAAACAATGCTGCTCATGTACCAGGGTCAGAGTTTATTTATAAATTCTTCTGACTCCATGTGGTCATCCCAGATTATAAACAGGAAATTTATTTTATTTAAATTTTTATTTAATAACCCTTGAGTTTAACATGTTATTAACCAATCATAGTGTAATATGTATTGATGGAAAATAATTTTGCAAATGTGGATAACTAAAGACAATTTAAAGCTTCTATAGAACTTATCCCTATTATTTGAAAATTTTAAAATAATATTTTCAAATAATTCGAAACTATTATTTGAAAATGTGCATGCTAGTGCACATTTCTACTATGTGGAGCTTTTTTTGGGTCATATCTCATATGTTATAGCAGGATGAGCTGTTTTTATGCATACAGGTAGTTCCCGACCTTACGAGTTAATCTGATCCTAGCACACGCTTGTAAAGTGGGAATTCATTTCCTATAGACGTAATGTTAAAAACTGGGGTTATGTTCTCAACAATAAAATTTGACCATAGTAATATTAAATAAAGATCAAGAAAACAATAGTTTATGCTTAAACAATGATTTATTTATCCAAAGAAATGAAAACATAGCTTTAAAATCAAGCAAATTATTAAAGAAATTATTTTTGTCATACAAATGTTAAAGAATGTTTATTCTTAATCATCATCAAACTGATGATGACAAAGAATAATGAGACCACATTTGCTTATGATCTCATATTTTTTTTTGAACGTTATTCCTCTTCGCTGTTTCTTTTTATTAATATCACTCTCAGTAGTATTACTTCGTTTTGGCATACTGTACAGTATTAATAAGGGGGATTAATATAAAATAAGATGAGACAGCGTGGTAACTGCTTTATGTTATGTGAGTCGGTGAGATGCTCTCATCTGCCTGAACAAACAAACGAATGTACAGTAGCATGCGTAGCCACAGAGTAGTCTGTGCATGTAGCTATACAGTATTAAGTAGTACTGTAGTATTGTATAGCTAAACGCGTGGCTTGAAATGCCACATTTATGAATGTTTAGCATTTATTTATTGCAATTAATGTTCACATTTTCGATTCTGTTGATACTTGTAAGCATTAAATATTAAATATTAAAAGAGAAGTTTTAAGGTTTTAGTGAAAGTGGTTTCTAACATGTATCTGGAATCAGAGATTGAAAGAAGCTGTACTACAGTATGCACATTGCAGAGATCCATACCGACACATATGTAGAGATCTCAATAATCTTATTTATTAGATTAAAATAGGGGTAAACCAGATGGGGGAATCAGATAAAATTTTACAATGCATTCCAAGTGGGAGTGAAGAGTGGCTGCTGAGAAAAATGATTATGTAATAATGAGAAGAGGGATTTCAGAAAGTTAAAAAAAATGTTAGGATTTTTTTTCATTTGCAATATTTTTTATATTCTTTTATGAGGTATAGTTAACCCATTAGAAGGTTTTTTTTCACCATCTCCCTCTTACTTTTACTCAAAACCCATTCTGTTCACTTGAGTGTAATTCATTGCACTTAGAAAGGTTATTTTCGAAAGTTTTTTCAATTAATAATTTGCAAAATTTCGATTAAATAAGGCAAAATGATCCTGAAAGTTGTCAATCCTGTATATTTCACATGACCACTAATGGGCTAAACAATAAACATGCACATTCATCAGAAGAAGATTGTCAACTACTTCAAAATGCTTAGCAATGTCCAGTTTCACCTCTACCAATATATTACTTTGGATTAACCTTTTAAAAATTAAAGTGTCACTTGGTCCTTGAGGTTGCCAAAGACATTCTCTCAGATAGGCCAGACAAGCTGTACTACTACTACCTGGGAGTCTAAAACGCTGATGGAACTGATATTCGGGTGACACTCAAGTCAAGTGGGCCAAATTTTGACAAAGAACGGACGGTCTGTGACAGCCAAATCCTCTGCTTGCACCTTCACGATGGTGGGACTGTTAGTAATACTGGGTATAACCTCCATGCACAAGTACATGGCGGGTAACCACCCAGGTGTGAACCAACATAAGCAGGGGTCGAGGTGTGGTGCCCTCACCACATGGAGGAATGCCGCCTCTCTATGTTACCAGGCAGTACTAGGCGGTACATGACTCTCATCAACCGGTGCAATATCACCACTTTGCTTATTGGAGGCTTGAAGTGGTAGAACCCATGTTTAGTCTCTAGAGCTAAGTTCCGGTCAACCCATCCCCATCTCTTCCATCATGCAGTATGATTGATGACTTTTGAGGTTATGATGAACATCGTGGCGAGATCCAATATTCCTTACATTTCGAGGGTACAGCTCTAAAACAGTGTTCGCAGGCGGGCCGCTAGTTAGTACACTGGACCGAACCTATTGTTAACTCTCTAGGAGGCTTCCAAATCAGCTAGTGTATAATCTTGCTACCTCTAATCTGCCAGACAGTTCTCCCAACTCCACTAATCACTTGGAGCTCTTTGACTTTCTTTTTTGCAACTTGACTTTCTCCAGTCCAACTTTCCTAACAATGAGTTAATTTTCCTTGGTGATTTTAATGTTCACAACTCCAGCTGGCTTCCATTTTCTAGTCACACTGACCCAGCTGGTCAAGATGCTGAGGCTTTTGCAATTACTAATGACCTTGCACAGATTGTTCATTTACCTACAAGAATACCAGACAATCCTAATCATACAGCCAACACGCTAGATCTTTTTCTCACAAACAACCCTTCTAAGTACACGGTCGAAGTGATAGGTCCTTTAGGCACTTCAGATCACAACTTGGTGATTATGTCTTCTCCAATGGAGCCTTTATCTCACGGCTATTCCCAACCTCGTGTTGTTTGGCATTACAAGAATGCAAAATGGGATGACCTGTGAGATTTCTTTTCTTCTTTTCCTTGGTCGGATTACTGTTTCAAAACTTCAGATGTCAACGTTTTCTCAGATCGTGTCAGTGAAATTATTCTTGCAGGAATGGAATCCTTTATCCCACACTCCACTTTAAAATCTTGTCCTTTATCTAAACCTTGGTTTTCCAATAAATGTGCTTCTCTGTTCAAGACAAGAACGTTGCATATTGTAATTGGCTTGTTTCTAATTCAAGTTTCAATTTCTGCCTACACCAAAGCTCACAACAATTGTAAAGCAGTTATTAATCAGTCCAAACTAGAGTTTGAACAGGCTAAGAGTAGAAAACTTGCTTCTTGCCCTAATGGTAGCCGAGCATTCTGGTCTCTTGCCAAAGCTATTGGCCGCAACTTTTGCCCATCTCTGCTCCCACCTCTGTTCAAACCAGACGGTTCTGTTGTCACTTCAGCCAAGGATAAAGCTGACCTGCTAGCATTCCATTTTTCTTCCAACTCATGTATTAATGATCTTGGTAAAACACCTCCCACCATTCCCAACACACACCATTCAATGCCTTCTGTGGTCTTCCATCAAAAGGATGTCAGAAGGATTTTGACGAATTCTGATGCTAAGAAAGCTCCCCAGGTCCCAATGGTATTTCTCCACTTGTTCTTAAAACCTGTGCTCCTGAACTTACTCCTGTTCTATGTTGCCTTTTTTCATTTTCTTATTCCAAAGGTGTTTTTCCTTCTGCTTGGAAATTTGCTCATATCCAACCAGTTCTCAAAAAGGGTGACAAATCCCTCCCATTGCAATTACTTCTACTTTTTCTAAAGTAATGGAGAAACCAATTAACCGCCAACTCTTAAACTACCTAGAAACCTTCCATCTGATCAATGATAGCCAGTATGGATTCTGTCAGTGTCGATCCACTGGTAATATTCTGGCTTATGTTACCCATTTATGGACTAATTCAATGGAAAGGTTCGGTGAAACACAAGTAGTTGTTCTTGACATCTCAAAGGCTTTCGATTGTGTTTGGCATAAAGGTCTTCTAAACAAGCTTCCATCTTATGGTTTGCCAACTGTGTTTTGTAATTGGTTATCCAATTTTCTCTCTGATTGCTCATTGGGGGGTGATGGTAGATGGCTCTCTGTCTTCTAACTTCTCCACTAATGCCGGTGTCCCCCAAGGTTAAGTTCTTTCCCCCACTCTTTTCCTCTTGTATATTAATGACCTTCTTCCATTGAATCAAAATCCTATCCATAGTTTTGACAATGATAGCACATTGCATTGCACTTTCCATTTTGAGAAATCTTGCCCTGCTCAATCAGCTTTAACTTCTCGAAAATTTGCTACCAATTCCTTAAATGCCGATCTTCAGGTAATTCTCCAGTGGGGCAAAGACAACTTAGTTGATTTCAACCCTTCTAAAACTCAGTCTTCTCTTACATCTCAGAAAAACGATTCTTCTGCTCCTATGCTTATCTTTAGTGACACTCCAATTTCTAGGCAAAATGATATATCTCTTTTGGGGATTACCCTGACTTCTAATCTCTCTTGGCACAAGCACATTACAAATATTGCTTCCTCTGCATCTAAAAAACTTGGTTTTCTTTTTCGCTCTCAGCGTTACTTTTCTTCCAAACAGCTGCTCACTCTGTATAAATTGCAAATCCGCCCTACCATGGAATATTGTTCCCACATCTGGGGTGGTGCCCCCAAAACCTCTCTCAGGCTTCTTGATTCCATTCAGAAGAGGGCAGTTAGGTTAATTAATGATTCATCTCTAACAGAGTCTCTCCACTCACTGTCTCATAGACATACTGTTTCTGCTGCATGCCTCTTCTACAGATACTTCCATGGGCACTGTTCTTCTGAATTGGCTTCTATAATTCCCACTCTCTCTCTTTCAAAACAGTTCGAACACGTGCAGTCACCTGCCAACATCCATTTACTGTCCAACTTCAGACTCACAGAACCAACTTTTCATCTTCCTCGTTTATTCATTCAACTACCATTTTCTGGAACAACCTTCCTTCATACATATTTCGTGAAAATTACAGTCAACAGAAGTTCAAGTCCAATGTCAACAAATATCTTCTTTCGTCTTCTCAAACTCCAACCCAAGCCCAGTACTAAGTACTATAGGTTCTAATACCTCTCATGTTTGGGGTTTACATAAAAAAAAACAAAAAAAACTTTAATTTTTCGAATACTGATAACCAGCTGGAAATCATGTAAAATCCCATGCAAAGTATGCCAACTTTGCAGTAAACTTTCTCCTTATCCAATGAAAACCTCTTGAAATTTCAGCTAAGAAACTGTGGGAAAATAGTTAGCTTGAAAAGTACTGCGAGTTCTTCCTGAGCAGAGGCGTTCAACCTTTTTTTTTTTGCAGGGACCAAAATGGATAAAATGATGAAGGTCACAGGCTGCACTAGTCCTTGCAGGAAGCAGATAGTAAGAACAGTTTCTTACCATGAATTACATATTTTCGAAATAGAATTAAATTTTTGTTATCTAAGTTTAAATTTAGTTTAAACTTAATATAGTAATGAAATACAAAATTCCAACAATTATTTTATAATACTAATAAAATTCGTATTATGTGGTTTTAATATTAAATAAGCAGAAAGATACATAAAACATCATTAGAAAGCAATATATAAAAATTAAATACCATTAAAAACAGATATTTTCAAAAGTCAATGTGAAACTATATTTTGTGACATGTTAGGAGTTTTAAACTTGGGGGATGCATAACACATAGGGCTACCCAAATGGCTGCAGGCTACACAGTGTGAAGGAATAGGCTGCACATAGCCTGCAGAGTGAGAGACACCCCTGCTCCGCTCCAGAGCAAGCAGAATGGAGGTCCCCTCCCACTATTTGATTAAAAAAAATAAATAAATAAAATAATGAAACAGAATGAATACTATTTCACAACAATCAAAATTTCAATCAAGCTAGAGAGATGAAAGAATTTATTATAAACTACTGTTTACATGAAGTGTTTTTCAACATTAATCGAGTGTTTATGTGGAGTTTTGAATGTGAAATTGGTTGGCAACAAAATTACAATTTAATAAATACAGAAAGTATAATAGCAGAAACATTGTTAACTGATACAAAATAATATGGAGACAACCCCTACTTACTTCACCAGGGGAAACTAAGTCTGAAACAAAGAATTAAACTCTTAAAAGAAAACCTTTTATCTCAATGCAAATGATAATAATAAACTACCTTACCTGGACAAAGAGGAATAGGATCCAATGTGAAATAACCTTTACTAAATGAAACTACAGGTGGTGACTCTATTAGCTTCTGTGATCCAATTTCAAATAACTCTTCAGCTAAGAGAGCTAACAGCATCTTTGAGTGGGAGAGGGGAAACAGCAATCAAAACAAGTTACTAAAAATATCATTTTAAGATACATTAATTTGTTCCTTAATGTAATGTTAGGCGATTACTACATATTTACAAGCAGCACTATTTAAAAAAATCACATCCACATCATTCCATCTCCACACTTTTGTGAACAAAATTGACGACACATTACTTTATGCAACATTACTTTATACTTTAACAGGGAAGAGGGCGCTGACTCTCTTTAGAAAATACAGTTGCGAGTTATAGGCTCCGAAAAAAACGATAAGTTTTTGCTTATTATTTACATAATTGTTATTTTATATTGTACTTAATACGTTGTCTTATAGTTCTAATTACGCTGGTTATTTTTATTTTAATTTGTATAAACAGTTTTTGTAGATATACGTAATACTTTATAAAACCGTTATTTCATTCGAATATTGCAGGCATTGTTTTTGTATATAGTGATAGGGAATTCAAATTTTTAATTGAGGTAGTTAGGTAGCTCTAACGTATAATTATAGAAACAGTAATACGCTTCACTGTTTCTATTAGATAGCGTAGTATTGACATTTAATTTAATTTATTGATCTTATTAATTTAAAATATCATGCCCCAAACTAGAGCAGCAAAGCAACGGGCACAAAGTGGCAGGAGTGCTGTGACTCAGGGTAAAACTGAGGGGGGCGATTCTCCAACGCATCACAGCCTTAAAAAATGTGCAGCTTGTGAAATGTTTGCCGAACTATCTGGAACGGAACATGATATTGCCATGGGGGATGTCTTTGTGTGTGCGCGATGTAAGGAGTGTAAGGAAATCAGGCGACAACTCAGCGTTGTTATGGGCCTATATGAGAGTTTGAAGGACAGGGTGGATGCCCTCGAAAGATCTAAATTGAGGGGCTCATCAGGCTTTCAGCTGCCCACATCAACGCCAGAGCTTGCACTTGGTCATCACGCAACACAGCGGCAACCCCCAAGGCAGATTGCGCTGGTCCCAAAGGAACTAGTAGTTGTTGGTGACTCTATTGTCAGGGAAACGGGAAACATCCTTTGTAGAAAGGATAGATGGAACAGGACCAGGGTGTGTCTGCCAGGGGCAAAGGTTGATGACGTTGTAGAGCAGATATCATCTTTTAAGGGCACAAAAGATGATATAGTTGTACACGTTGGCACTTCTTCTTCTTCTTCTTCTTCTTTGGTCCTTAGCTGGCAGCTGGGGGAGGCGGTTGGCCACGCAACCAGTATGCTGCTGTAGGTGCCGCAGGGTTTCGGACTTGCTCTGTGATGTTCTTCCATACCTTACGATCCATGGCTTCAGTCCTGGCCTGGTTAAGGTCGAGACGTCGGCTCTTCAAGTCATCTTCCACTTGCTTGGCCCACGTTTTCCTAGGCGCGGTCCGTTGGATGCTCCATTGGGTGGGTCGTTGTCTCCAAAGGAGTGTGGATGGTATTCTGTTCGTGCCCATTCTACATACGTGGCCAAACCATCTGAGCCTTCGCTTCTGGATTTGGTCGGCAATGGTTGGTTGCTGTTGGCATCTGGCACGGATGGTATCATTAGTGATGCGGTCGCGAAGAGAGATGCCCAAGATCTGCCGCAGGCATCGCATTTGGAATACCTCAAGTTTGTTCAAATCTAACTTGAGACAAATCCATGTTTCCGATCCGTAAAGAAGAATGGGCAGGATCAAAGTCCGGAAGAGTCGGATTTTAGTCTTTGTGGAAATGTTGGTCCTCTTCCACAGACACCATTTGAGCGAGGCGAACGCAGTGGCTGCCTGTCCAATTCTGCTGTGAATTTCCATGGTGGATGCAACTTTCTTCTCCTGGACCAGCGACCCAAGGTATTTAAAGTCCTGCACTTGCTCGATCTGGACGCCTTCGAGATAGATGGTGGCTTGCGACCCATCTGTTGTCAGGGCCTTTGTCTTACCAGCATTGATCTTCAAACCGTATGGCCGGGCAATGCGGGCAATGTCGTAGAGGATATCTGTGGCTTCAGCGTCGTTACCGGCAAGGATAGCACTATCATCAGCAAACATCAGGTCAGTCACATAGTGATCCTTGTCATATTGTATGCCCTGTCTGTTTCTGAATGCTTGCCTCATAATGGCGTCGACCACGATGTTGAAAAGCAACGGGGAGGCCACATCCCCTTGGCGGACTCCAGTTTGGAGGGTAAATTCCTCAGATAAATCGTTCTGGATGCGCACCTGGCTGGTTAAACCGTTGTATGCAGTTTGGAGGAGTGTGATGACTTTTGTGTGATGACTTTTGGCACTAATGATATCAAGAGTAGGAGACAGCAGAATTGCTTAACAAGTACAGGTCAATTCTGCCCAGACACGATAGGAGGGACTATATGATGAGAGCCTTGTCGATCAATTCGGCCCTGGAAAGATTGTGCAAAGCTCAAGGGGTAAGATTTTTTTCAGCCTGGATTGTACTTGTTAACAGGAGAGATTGCTTCTACAGGGATGGGATACACTTAAATAGAAAGGGTGCAAGAATATTTGCTGATGCTATCGAGGCAGTGTTAGGTGGGTCGGAAAACTGATAGCTTGGGGGGATACAAGGACTAATAGTTTAATAGTAGCCGTAGGCAGAGGTGAAGGTGATTCTTGCACAACTTCTATTAGAATAAGTAGCGACCTGGAGCAAGGGGTGTTGGGGGTTTCAGAGACGGATGTCAGTCATCGTGAAACAGGTGGGTATATGGGATGTGTTAGAGTGGCTGGGAATAGGAATAGGTGCATGTATACTTGCATGTATACCAATGCTAGAAGTATAGTAAATAAATTTGATGAATTTGAAGTGTTGGTCAAGACATCAAAGGCGGATATTGTTGGGATATCAGAGACGTGGTGTCACACAGATATAAGGAATGCCGAACTGGAATTTGGGGCGTACAATGTGTACAGAAAGGATAGACAGGATAGGAAGAGAGGAGGTGTTATGCTGTTAATAAAGAAAAACATAAAATCAAAAGAAGTGCATCCAGTTGATATAGATGAACAGTGCACTGTTGAGTCAGTTTGGTGTGACATAAGCACATAAGCGAAAGCAAAAATAAGAGTAGGAGTGTGTTATAGGCCTAATGACTCGAATGAGTACAATGAACAATTGTACAGAGAAATAGAGTGGGCTAGTAAATCGGAATGTCTTATAATGGGGGATTTTAACTTCCCAGATATTGACTGGAACTTGTGGGTTGGGCACTCACACACTAGTCAGACTTTTGTGGATTTATTGGATGATTGTTTTCTGCAGCAGCATGTTCGAGAGTCAACCAGAGAAAGTAATACTCTTGATCTGGTTATCAGCAGTGATCATTCATGTATTAGGAATTTGCAGATAAAAGAACCACTAGGTGGCAGTGATCACAGTGTACTGACGTGGGATTTACTTAAAGATTTAATTACCATCAGGGGTAAAGGAAAGGGTTTTTGCTTCTGTAAAGGCGAGTACAGTGGTCTCCGACAGTTTTTAAATTCTGTACAGTGGGATCAACTGACGATGTTACCAACAGTAAATTCTAAGTGGGAAGCATTCAAGGAATTAATCGTGGAAGCTACTAAAAGTTTCATACCTATTAAGAAATATTGTTCAAGGTTTAGGCCTAAATGGTTGTCAAATGAACTAATGAGACTCGTAACAGAGAAGAAAAATGCATGGGATGCATATAAATTATCAAGCGAATCAGAAGCCTATGGCAGATATAAGTTAATCTGTAATCAGGTCACAAAGGAAATTACGCAGGCGAAGGCAGATTACGAGAAATCCTTGGCAAAAGATGCTAAGAAAAACAGCAAAAATTTCTTTACTTATATAAACTCTAAAAGGAAGGGGATGAATCTGATTGGTCCACTTGACATCGATGGTTCGACTGTTGATGATCCTGCTCAGATAGCAAACAAACTGAATGAGTATTTTGCATCTACATTCACACATGAGGAGTTATTAAGGTTTGAAAATGGCAGAAGGTTATCAAATTGTAGCAGGGTGCTTAATGATCTTGTAATAACTGAGAGCAAAGTGGAAGAGAAATTGTTGAAGTTAAACGTAAGAAAAGCACCTGGGGTGGATGGGATCTATCCAGTTATATTAAAGGAGGCGGCAAAGCAACTAAGCCATAATTATGAGATAGCCATAATTATGAGAGCTTCTTTGGACTCAGGGGAGGTACCCATGGACTGGAGATGTGCAAATGTAACCCCAATTCACAAAGGAGGATCAAAGGCTGACACAAGTAATTACAGACCTGTTAGTTTAACTTCGGTTCCAGGAAAATTAATGGAGTCACTGGTTAAAGATGCATTGCAGGATCATCTAGACAAGGCTGCAGCAATAATTCAGACACAGCATGGGTTTGTTAAGGGAAAGTCTTGTCTGACAAATTTGATAGGATATTATGTGGTTACAAAGGAACTGGATGCAAAAAATAATTTTGATATCATATATTTGGATTTCAGGAAAGCTTTTGACACTGTTGCGCATGGAAAACTATTGTACAAATTGGAGCAGAATGGTATTAAGGGTAAGTTGCTACAATGGATAAAAGGATGGTTAAGTGGGAAAAGACAGAGGGTGGTAATCAATGGGTGCTGCTCTTCTTGGACTAATGTTATTAGTGGAGTCCCACAGGGTTCGGTGTTAGGTCCACTGTTGTTTTGTATATTTATCAATGATATTGATGAAGGTATATCAGGCTTAATGTCGAAGTTTGCAGATGATACAAAGGTTGGCAGGGTTGTTAATGACAGTAATGGCAGTGTGCTACTGCAACAGGATCTAGTTAATTTGGGCAGATGGGCTAAGAAGTGGCAACTGAAGTTTAACCTTGACAAATGCAAAGTACTGCATATGGGTAGAAGTAACCCCAGAGAAACGTACCAACTGTGTGGTACTACACTTAAGGTGGTAGAAAATGAAAAAGACCTGGGAGTAATTGTGCAGTCAGATATGAAGTTCTCTGAGCAATGTAGACAGGCTGCCAGGGCAGGTCATGGGGATTTGTCAATGATATATAGGAATTTTGCTAGCAGGGAAAAGGAGGTGATTATCCCTCTGTATAAGGCAATGGTCAGGCCACGCCTTGAGTACTGTGTACAGGTCTGGAGGCCTCATTTTAGGAAGGATGTAGATTTGCTTGAGTGTGTACAGAGAAGGGCAACAAGATTGGTGAGGGAAATGAAGGGATCCTCTTACCAAGAGAGGCTTAAGTTCTGCAAATTGCAGTGGCTGGAGACTAGGCACCTGCACGGTGATCTGATTGAGGTATATAAGGCCTTGAATGGGTTGAGCACGCTGAATTCTGATGGGATCCTTCCACTTGTTCAGATTACGAACCTAAGGGGGCATAAATTCAAATTAAGAAAAGACAGATGTAGAATAGATGTGCGGAAATTTGCCTTTAGCCAGCGGGTGGCTAATTATTGGAACAAACTTCCATCTGTCGTTGTGGAAGTTGATAGGTTGAATAAATTTAAGGAGGAACTGGACAGGCATTTGGAGGGAATGGTGTGATTTTTTTTTTTTTTTTTTTTTTTGGCTGATGCTGCATAAGCTCATACATTTGCTTTCTTGCATCACATGCCACTACTACTAGTTCACACTGAAGACTCACAGTAACAATGGCCACCATGGTTATAATGTGACTACAGGCAGCTAGGAAGGCATATTTTGTCCTGTCTATTATATATAGGAGCTCCATAAATAGGGGAAATACATCATTGTCTCTTTATACAAGATGGTGAGACCACATTTAGAATACTGTGTTAAGGTCTGGGAGCCACAATTCAAGAAAGATATAAAACTTCTGGAAAGGATTTAAAAAATGGTGCCCAAATTGGTAAGGGGTGCTACTCAATGTCCATATTAAGAATGTAAAACTTGGCAAACAGGCATTTTGGAGGGGAGGGGAGAAACTTATATACCTCTATCAGGGGGCCTGATAGAGGTATATAAGGCCCTGAAGAGAATCAGAAAATGAACAAAGAAGGTATATATTTTCACTGGTAGAAGAGAGAGAAAAACCTAGGAGCACAAATACAAAATTTTTGGGAGACAGAAGGCTGAATATTATGAAGTTTACTTTCAAGAATCGTGTGTAGACCTTTGGAATGCATTGCCTTCCATTAATTCCTCACTTCCATTAATACTTCACTTATCCAGAGTCTTCACTAAGTGGTTGGACATTTACACATCTAGTTTGCCTGATCCCACTTTTTTTCACTTTTCTATAAATTATCTTTACTTCCTTTTTCCAATAGCCCAACTATCAGAGTTATTGAGAGATAGACTAATACTATTTCTATTTTTTTCCATAACATTTTCTCCTCCTTTTTATTCTATCAACCTTCCTTTTTCCCATAGTCAACTCCCATACTTTACCCTGCACCAATACACTTGAACACTTCTAACAACCCTTACTCTAATGAACTTCATATGCCAAGATGTTCTATTTAGAGAATGTGCATTACAATCCCACCCTACCAGAGCATTTGTCTCTACTAGCAGAGTACTGCCTCTTATCCCACTTTTTTTTTTTTCTGATTATGCCATAACCATTTTTCTTTGCCTCATTTTGTCATCACTGCTCGACGTGCTAGCCTCTAGCACGTCGAGCAGTGATGACAATCTTACTCCCATTTCCAAATAATTCCTTTATTTCAATACACATAATTAACCAATCAAAATGAATTACTAATCATTACATTTATTTACATAGCATATGGATTGCCCTCTGTACCACTATTATTTCTAACCCATACATACCACTAGCCAATTCCTAGTCACTATATATTCATTCAGACACCTTTTCATTGGTAAAGGTTTGAAACACCATGTTTATCCCATATAAATTTTCATGCTTGTGGTCCCCTGAAATAGACTGGGTTTCTTGATTAATTATATCAATAATGATGCATATATTTTTCTTACATTTTTCCTTAAACCATATTGCGAACACTTCCTTAAAATTGTACCCCTCTCCGCACACTCAATTCTGCATAATTGACATCTATACTCTTCATTTATTGCTAATCTATTTTGTTACTTTATTACTGTCTTGTTTATAGCATTTGACTTTTATTTCATATGCTTATAATATTTTTGGTTTTCACCTTCCATTAACTTTAATTTCTCTTCCTCGCTCATATCTTCTTATATGAGAAGTACTCGCAGTACTTCTCATATAAGAAGATGTGAGAGAGGAAGATAATAATGCTTCAACATATATCAATCATGATTTCGACAACTGGTAGGTTTGAGTTTGAAAATTATAATGTAAACTTGATAGAAATCCATTAAAAAAGTAAGCTTTTAGTACAATCACAAAAAAACAGATTCTTTCTGTAAATTTTAAGAAAAAAACAGAAAAGTCTGTAATTTCATCAAATTATGGAATTAAATATGAACAGCCCTGAAACTTTACAAGATGAATGCTAACTATAGAGAGGAACTTTTTATTGTTGTTCATGTCAGAATATTTAAAATTAAAACTATTTATTTCAAGAAAAACTATTAACCAAAAAAAGAAAGAAAGAGAGAGCAATAATATATATATATTTACCTGGCCAGAATTCAATATGAAATTATTTAACTTCACTGCATCTGCTTTACTGTATGTTTTCCAGTTTACCATTTCATTGAATTCAATATCTAGATCTCCTAAAGTGAAAAGAAGATAAAAACTGCTTTATACATAGTGCAATTTTCTCAAGTCAAAGAAACAAAACTCTATTAAGTACTTTTTAAATACTATCTATATACAGGGTACATATCACTGAAAACAGATTTTAAAAATAACTTATTATAAAATTGGAAAGAACTATATATAATAATAATCAAATCACTTCACCCATAAAAATTTTTCTAACTCAGATTGCAAATTTTAAAAACACCACACAAAGTGATGCAGGGACAGCCAATATTACAAACGTCCCAGATACACCAGTGGCATCCAACCTTTTCTGGCTGAGGGCCAAAAGAGATAAAATGCTGAAGATCACAGTCTGCATAGATGGGTTGTCACAGCAGGCAGGTGCAGGCCAAAAGACCAGTTCCTTAACACTAATTATGCTTTTTTTTTTTTTTTTTTTTTTTGAAATAGAATTTAATTTTTGTTATTTACATTTGTAGTTGCAGGCTTTTTTTTTTTTTTTTTTTTAATTTTATAATTAAATACAAAAATCCATCAATTATTGCATAATACTAATACAGTTATAATAATATTGCTAAATTCTGAGGAATATACATAAAACATGAGAGAGCAAAAAAGAAACGTTTAATATTATTAAAAAGTGGTATTTTCAAAAGTCAATGTGAAACTATATTTTGTAACACAATAGTTTTAAACTGAAGGGATGCACTATACCACCAGAAGGCTGCTTACATGGGCGTGCAATGTGAAGGAGTGAGCTGAACTCAGCCTGTGAGTTGGACAACCCTGAGAAACACCATCAGCTTCAGCAAAGAGGCTGAAAATATGAACACAGAGCAAAGCCCTCATATATTTAATGTGAACCATATTTTTCTGCTAGAGGGGAACAAACTCACAGCGTTTCTCTTATTTTGATAATATCTGATCTATTTTTGCAGAGAAACAGAATTTTGGATGATATCCTACATCTAAATCTAGCTAAAGTCATGGAATTATTAGCATTTGCCTCAAAAATAAAGATGAAGGTGCTCACATACAAGAGATGTTTCCACTAAATATGTGCCTATACCTAAAAGTGCAAGAATTCTTACTATCACAAAATGGTGTTAATTCAACTCAGAATTGAGCAAATCTCTCTCTACTACATGTGTATTGCAAAAACAAATGCTTATATCAATACATGGATAATTTTTCCATTATCCATTTTATCCAATGATTTATCCATTATATTATTAGCCATATGGTTCAAGGAAGCCTGAGGCTTATGCTGCACCAGTCAAAACAATAATTCCCCAAGTTACAGAGAGAGAGAGAGAGAGAGAGAGAGAGAGAGAGAGAGAGAGAGAGAGAGAGAGAGAGAGAGAGAGAGAGAGAGAGAGAGAGAGAGAGATAAGTAGAAAGGAATCACCAAGAAAGAGAAGAATTAGCATTAGCATTAGTAGAGTCATATGATGCAAGAAAGCAAGCTTATTCAGCATCAGCCAAAAAAAAAAAAAAAAAAAAAAAAAACCACTACTCCCATTTCACCCCTCCGTTCGTTCAAAATACCTGTCCAGCTGAGCCTTAAATTTATTTAGGCTATCAACTTCAACAACAAGCGATGGGAGTCTATTCCACAAACCAACTGCCCGCTGGCTAAAGGCAAATTTCCGCACATCTATCCGACATCCGTCCTTCCTCAATTTGAATTTATGCCCTCTCAGGTGATTATTCTGAGCAAGAGGAAGAATCCCATCGGCATTGAGCATGCTCAAGCCATTCAAAGCCTTATACACCTCTATCAGATCACCTCGCCGATGCCTAGTCTCCAGGCTCTGTAATTTGCAAAACTTAAGCCTTTCTTCGTAAGAGCAACCCTTTGTTCCATTCACTAATCTTGTTGCCCTTCTCTGTACTCGTTCGAGCAGCTCTACATCCTTCTTGAAATGAGGCCTCCAGACCTGTATACAGTACTCAAGGTGTGGCCTGACCAATGCCTTATACAAGGGAATAATCACATCCTTATCCCTGCTAGAAAAATTCCTGTATATCATTAACAAGACACCATGAGCTACTCTTGCAGCTCATCTGCACTGCTCAGAGAACTTCATATCTGCCTGCACAATTACCCCCAGGTCCTTTTCATTCTCTACCACTGTCAGCGTAGTACCACAGAGTTGATATGTTGATCTGGGGTTACTGTTTCCCATATGTAGTACTTTACATTTGTCAATGTTAAACTTCATTTGCCACCTCTCAGCCCATCTGCTCAACCTTTCCAGATCCTGTTGCAGCAGCATAGTATCAGTAGTGTCCTTAACAACCCTGCCAACCTTGGTATCGTCTGCAAACTTGGACATTAAGCCTGATACACCATCATCAATATCATTTATAAATACAGAAAACAACAATGGACCCAACATTGAACCCTGAGGAACTCCACTAATAACATTAGTCCACGTTGAGCAGTGTCCATTGATTACCACTCTCTGTCTTCTGCCACTCAACCATCCCTTTATCCATAGCAGCAATTTGCCTCCAATGCCACACTTCTCCAATTTGTGCAGCAGTCTTCCATGCGCAACAGTATCAAAAGCCTTTCTAAGATCCAAATATATAATATCAAAGTTATTCCCTGCATCCAGTTCTTTTGTGACTACATCATAGTATCCAATCAAATTGGTCAGACAAGACCTGCCCTTAACAAAACCATGCTGTGTCTGAGCTATAACTGAATTCTTGTCCAGATGATCCTGCAGTGCTTCTTTAACCAGTGCCTCCATTAATTTTCCTGGAACCGAAGTTAAACTAACAGGTCTGTAATTACTTGTGTCAGCCTTTGATCCTCCTTTGTGAATTGGGGTTACATTTGCACATCTCCAGTCCATGGGTACCTCCCCTGAGTCCAAAGAAGCTCTCATAATTATGGCTAGGGGTTTGCTTACTTCCTTTGCTGCCTCCTTTAATATAACTGGATAGATCCCATCCACCCCTGGTGCCTTTTTTATGTTTATCCTCAGCAATTTCTCCTCCACTTTCCTCTCAGTTATTAGAAAATAATCTAGCTCACTGCCAATGTTTACTTCACCTACGACATTCCCCTTCCTGAATAACTCCTCATGTGTGAATGTAGATGCAAAATACTCGTTTAGATTGTTAGCCACCTGAGCAGGATCCTCAACTGTTGAACCATCAACATCCAGTGAACCAATCTGATTCATCCCTTTCCTTCTTGAGTTTAAATAGGTAAAGAACTCTTTTCTGTTTTTCTTTGCGTCCTTTGCCAAGGATTTCTCATAATCTGCCTTTGCCTGCCTAATCTCCTTTGTGACTTGGTTACAGACCAACTTATATCTATCATAGGCTTCCATGTCACCCATTAATTTGTATGTATCCCATGCATTTTTCTTCTCTGCCATATGTCTCATTAGTTCATCTGACAACCATTTAGGCCTGAACCTTGTGAACAATATTTCTTGGTTGGTATGTAAAGCCTGGTAGCTTCCAAGATTAGTTCCTTGAATGCTTCCCATTTTGAATTTGCTGTTGGTAACATCATCAGTTGGTCCCACTGTATAGAATTTAAATACTGTCTCAGACCATCATAGTCGCCTTTACGAAAGCAAAAACCCTTCCCTTTGCCTCTGATGGTAGTTACCTCCTTGAGTAAATCCCACTTCAGCACACTGTGATCACTGCCACCCAGTGGTTCCTTTATCTGCAGATTCCTAATGCATGAAGAATCACTACTGATAATCAGATCAAGAGTATTACTCCCTCTAGTTGCCTCCCGAACATGCTGGTGTAGAAAACAATCATCCAATAAATCCACAAAAGCCCTGCTAGTGTGTGAGTGACCAACCCACAAATTCCAGTCAATATCTGGGAAATTAAAATCCCCCATTATAAGACACTCTGATTTACTGGCCCATTGATGATATCCAGAATGATGATATCCAGCTCAGGACCCTAGGTTTGCCAAGCCCATACTCACCAGATGTGAGCCCCTGGCCAATGATTTATCCATTATCCAATTTATACAATGATTTACCTTGATTTATCCACTGCAATTGATGCTGTTCACCCATAAGTGCTTCTGTAACCATTGGAAAAATTTTATGGTATACAATGTAATTTGCTATTTTCATGCAGGAATCCCTCTTCCATAGAACCCTTCTATTACAATTCAATGAATCCTTTCTAAAGAAGTATCTGCTGGAATTCTACAGGGAATATTCTTTCTGTCCTCTTCTACATTTAATCCCACCTCTTCTGCGTATGTAAGTGCCCTCCATAACTTAGGCTGATGATGCTAAACACAGCAAAACAACTCTTATAATAATGCAATTGCTGTGGTTACTAATTATTTTAGCCACTTTGCCTTCATACTAATCCTAATAAGTGTGCCCACTTTTCTTTCTCCACAAAAAACACTCCTTTTAATCTTACCCTTCTTATTAGATCTTGGCCAGTTAAATCAGTTCTCTGTTATAAAGATCCTGGGATACTCTTTGATACCAGTTGTATTTTACATTCTCACATCAACTTTCTTAAAGCATTAAATCTCTGTACAATGTGGCTATTGAGACAACAGCTTATTCATGTCACCAACCGACTTATGATTCTTCACTATATGAAACCTATCTTCTTTCTTTTACCTTCTATGCTACAGAAATCTGGTCAGCTGCAGCACCCTCCCACATTAAGACTCTCCTATCAGTGAAATACCCATGTGTGCATACACAGACTAATAGATTAATTAGAGCCACAGGCAGAAGTTAAACTGATTCTTGCACTGCTTCTACTGAAACATGCAGCCAGATGGAAAGCAAGGTGTCGAGGATTTAAAGCCCAGCTGCAAGCCATCACAGAACAAGTAAATACATGGGCTATATTAGGTTAACTAAGAGTAAGAATAGATGTATGCACACTTGCATGTACACTAATGCTAGGAGCATAGTAAACAAATTTGACAAATTTGAAGTACTGATTAAGTGATCAAATGCAGACATTGTAGGGAAGAGATATGGTATCACTCAAACAAAAGGGATGGAAAATTTGAATATGGGGAGTACAAAGTGTACAGAGAGGACAAGACAAGACATAAGGGGGGGGGGATGCTCTAAGTTACAAAGCATATTAAATCTAAGGCAGTGCATCCAGTCGATATTGCAGTGTGACATAAGCACTGGGATAATGAGAGTAGGAGTATGTTATAGGACTAATGATTGTGATAAGTATAACACATGGCTATACAGAGAAGTAGAGTAGAGCGATAAATCTAGAATAACTTATTAGCATTAGCAAGGGCACATGATGCAAGAAAGTAAGCTTATATAGCACCAGCAAAAAAAAAAAAAAAACCCTTATTTCACCCATCCCTCCTCCAAATGTTTGTCAAGTTCTGCCTTGAATCTATTTAAGCTATCAACTTCTACAACAGATGGAAGTTTGTTCCACCAACCAATTACCCGCTGACTAAAGGCAAACTTAAGCACATCTATCCTACATCTGTCTTTCCTTAATTTGAATTTATGCCCTCTCAGGTGATTACTCTCAGCAAGAGGATGAATCCCATCAGCATTGAGCATGCTCAAACCATTCAACACTTTATACATCTCAATCAGATCACCTCGCAGGTGCCTAGACTCCAGACACTGTAATTTGCAAAACTTAAGCCTTTCTTTGTAAGAGCAACCCTTTGTTCTGTTCACTAATCTTGTTGCCCTTCTCTGTACTCGTTCCAACAGCTCTACATCCTTCTTAAAATGACGCCTCCAGACCTGTATACAGTACTCAAGGTGTGGCCTGACCATTGCCTTATACAAGGGGATAATCACCTCCTTATCCCTGCTAGAAAAATTCCTGTATATCATTGACAAGACATCATGACCTACTCTTGCAGACCATCTGCATTGCTCAGAAAACCATATCTGCCTGCACAATTACCCCCAGGTCCTTTTCATTCTCTACCACTGTCAGTGTGGTACCGGAAAGTTGATACGTTACTTTACATTTGTCAATGTTAAACTTCATTTGCCACTTCTCAGCCCATCTTCTCAACTTTTCTAGATCCTGTTGCAGCAGTGTACTGTCATTAATGTCCTTCTTAACAACACTGCCAACCTTCGTATCGTCTACAAACTTGGACATTAAGCCTGATATACCATCATCAATATCATTTATAAATACAGAAAACAACAATGGACCCAACACTGAACCCTGAGGGACTCCACTAATAACATTAGTCCACAAAGAGCAGTGTCCATTGATTACCACTCTCTGTCTTCTCCCACTCAATCATCCTTCTATCCATAGCAGCAATTTGCCTCCAATGCCACGCTGCTCCAATTTGTGCAGCAGTCTTCCGTGTGCAACAGTATCAAAGGCCTTTCTAAGATTCAAATATATGATATCAAAGTTATTCCCTGCATCAGTTCCTTTGTGACCACATCATAGTATCCAATCTAATTGGTCAGGCAAGACTTTCCCTTAACAAAACCATGCTGTGTCCGAGCTATAACCTCCTTTGTGGATTGGGGTCACATTTGCACATCTCCAGTCCATGGGTACCTCCCCTGAGTCCAGGGAAGCTCTGATAATTATGGCTAAGAGTTTGCTTACTTTCTTTGCCACCTCCTTTAATATAACTGGATAGATTCCATCCACCCCAGGTGCCTTTCTTATGTTTATCTTCAACAATTTCTCCTCCACTTTACTCTCAGTTATTACAAGATTATCTAGCTTACTGCCAGATTTGAATACACCTCTAGCATTCCCCTCCCTCAATAACTCCTCATGTGTGAATATAGATGCAAAATATTCATTTAGTTTGTTAGCTACCTGAGCAGGATCATCAACAGTTGAACCATCAATATCAAGTGGACCAATCTGATTCAACTGTTGATGATCCTGCTCAATTTAATTAGTTCATCTGACATCATTTAGGCCTAAATCTTGAACAATATTTCTTTGTTGGTATGAAAAACCTAGTAGCTTCCAAGATAAAGTTTTTGAATGCTTCCCATTTTGAATTTGCCGTTGGTAACATCATCAGTTGGCCCCACCGTATAGAATTTAAATACTGTCTCAGACCACCGTAGTCACCTTTATGAAAGGAGAACCCGTCTTTCATGAAGAATCACTGCTGATAATCAGATCAAGAGTATTACTCCCTCTAGTTGCCTCTCGAACATGCTGCTGTAGAAAACAATCATCCAATAAATCTGCAAAAGCCTTGCTAGAGTGCAAGTGACCAACCCACAAATTCCAGTCAATCTCTGGGAAATTAAAATCCCCCCATTATAAGACACTCTGATTTACTGGCCCACTCTATTTCTCTGCATAAATGCTCATTATACTCATCAGATTCATTTGGCCTATAACACACACCTACTCTCATTTTTCCTTTCCCAGTGCTTAGGTCACACTAAACAGACTCGACTTTGCATTGTCCACCAACATCAATTGGATGCACTTCCTTAGATTTTATGTTGTTGTTGTTGTTATTTGGTTTTTAGGAGCATTAGCAACTAAGGCCATATTGCTCCGGGATATGCGGTGGTCATTCCCTGACCTTTCTGCATCCTCCGTATTTGGTGGTGACGGGCTCGAACCCCGGTCTAATCAAGAAGCGTGTAAAGCACTGCTGCTCCTTCCCACCTGGCTACGGAGGCGCCTTTAGATTTTATGTTTCTTAACTAACAGCATAACCCCTCCTCCCTTCCTGTCCTGTCCTGTCTATCCTTTCTATACACATTGTACTCCTCAAATTCCAGTTCTGCACTGCTTATGTCTGTGTGACACCATGTCTCTGATATCCCAACAATATCTGCCTTTGATGTCTTGACTAGCACTTCAAGCTCATCAAATTTATTATAATGGGGGATTTTAACTTTCCAGATGTTGATGAAATTTGTGGGTTGGTCAGTCAACACACTAGCAAGACTTCTGTGGATTTATTGGATGACTGTTTTCTATGGCAGCATGTTAGAGAATAAACAAGAAGAAGCAGTTTATTTGATCTGGTTATCAGCAGCAATTCTTCATGTGTTAGAAATCTGCAAGTAAAAGATCGACTGGATAGCAGTCATCACAGTGTAATGATGTGGAATTTACTTTAATAAAATAACTACTGTCAAGAGTAAAGGGAAAGGCTTTTGCTTTAGTAAGACTGACTACAGTGGTCTCAGACAGTTTTTAAATTCTATGCAGTGGGACTAATGATGTTACCAACATCAAGTTGTAAATGGGAAGCATTCAGGGAAGTAATTGTAGAAGCTACAAGGCTTCTCATACCAACTAAGAAATACTATTCAAAACTTAGACCTAAATGAATATCAGATAAAATGATGAGACTTGTGGCAAAAAAGAAAAATGTAAGGAATGCATATAAAGTATCAGGTTATACAGAAGCTATGGTAGATATAAATTAGTCTGTAATCAAGTCAAAAAGGAGGTTTGGCAAGCTAAGGCAAATTACAAGAAGTCTTTGGCAAAGAATGCAAAGAAAAGCAGCAAAGACCTCTTTATTTATATCAACAGTAGAAGGATAGGGTTAAATCACATTGGTACAGTTGATGTTGTTAGTTTAACGGTTGATGATCCTGCTCAGATTGTTTAAAAATTGAATAGGTATTTTCCATCTACATTCACAGAGAAGAATTCTTTAGAGAAGGATGCCAGAAGTTTACCAACCTCTAATAGGAAGCAAATTGATTTTGTGATAACTGAGAAGAAAGTGGAAGTGACACTGTTCAAGGTAAACATAAAAAAGGTGCCTAAAGTGGATGGGATCTATCCACTTATATTCAAAAAGAGGTAGAAAAGGAATTAAGCAAATACTTAGCCATAATTGTGAGAGCATCTTAGGTATTAGAGGAGGTCCCTATGACTAGAGATGCATGAATGTATTTCATGCATATTTAGTCATTTCTAATCATAGGGATATTATTTGTGTAATTCTTCTCATGCAACTTATGATTAAGGAAGTTAAGAATATAAAATTTAGTCATGACAGCTGAAATCAAATTGGCTGCAAAATACACAGAAAAAAAAATACGGTCCTCATTTCACTAATTTATTTCATAAGACAGCCTTATACTGATGTCACCTTTTGATTCCTCTTTGTGAATTGGGTATCAAAAGGTGACATCAGTATTTACAGACCTGTTGGCTTAACCTCTGTTCGGAAAATTAATGACATCACTGGTTAAAGAAGTAATGCAAGACCACCTAGACAGAAATGCAATTATACTGCAGTCACAGCATAGTTTTGTTAAGGGGCAATCTTGTCTCACCAATCTGATTTAATACTGTGATGCAGTAACAAAGGAACTGGATGCAAAAAATAATTTTGATATCATATATATGGATTTCAGAATTGCAGATCTACATCCTTCTACATTTTAGGAAGGATGCAGTTAAGCTGGAACAGATGAAGAGAAGGGCAATGAGATTGGGAAGGGTACAAAAGGGTGTCTTATGAAGAAAGGCTTCAGTTATGCAAATTTCAACATCTGGAAATGAGGCGCATGTTAGGTGACCTGATTGAGGTGTTTAAGGCTTTTAATAGATTGAGCAAGTTCAATGCATGCTGACAGCATTCTTCCTCTTGTATGTTCTTGTTTTGCTTCCTTTCTAAAACTATCCAGGAGCACGGCCGTTATGGCTAACTTCACTGCCTCACACATTACCCCAGAACTCCTTGAGTACCTTCTGGTTGGAAGGTGTCCGTTACTTTCCATCTCTTCTTGTCTGATTTTCCTGTAGAAGGCGCTCTGGTTTTCATCAAATATCCTGTTCTCTGTTTTCCTCTTGGCACTCTTCCTATATCAGCAAAGTCTCTTACTGGGTGCATTGAGGTACTGCTTGGTGTCAAGGTATTCTTCAATCCTCTAATTTCTTGTGTTCGCTGTGGATGTTGTCTTTCTTGAGAATGGCTTTCACTTTTCTGATCAGCTTCTTACTTGTTACCCATTGGTACTGGGTCAGTTGGCATATCTTCACTATTATCTCTTCTATCTTTTATAGTAGTCTTCTTTCCCAGGTTGGTGGTTCCTTGTCTTTGCATTTTGTGTTATGTTGTTCTCTGGTTTCCCTTCTGTTCATCCTGGTGGCTGCTACAGTGGCACAATTGTTGTTGTTGTTATTTGATTTTGAGGAGCATTAGCAACTAAGGCCATATTGCTCTGGGGATATGCGGTGGTCATTCCCTAAAGTTCCGCATCCTCCGTATTTGGTGGTCACGGGCTCGAACCCTGGTCTAATCAAGAAGCGTGTGCTACGCACTGCTGCTCCTGCCCACCTGGCTACGGAGGTGCCCAAGATCTAAGAACAGTGGCACAGTAAATGGATGTGAAGATGGTGTCGTGTTACTTTGCTGTTGTTGAGATAATCAGGTATTATTCACCTACCAAGGGGATCTGTGACTTGCCACAGGATTCTATTGGATCTCTGCTTCAGTATGGTGTGGGTCGTTGTGGGGTCCATTCCCTCAAATTCTGCTAGGGCTTTCTTCCACTCTTCTTCTATTCTGGATATCATGATCTTGTTTGTTTCCACTTCAGCTACTCCAGATTGTAGTTCTTGTACTTGCTGTTCCTCCTCCAATTCTGATTCCATTAATTGTTTGTAGTTGGTTTCTCACATTCTGCTTGATTTTTCCTAGATTGCAGGAGCTATCAGGTTCTTCTTGATGATGGTCAGTCTCTGGTCTGCTATTCTTCATTTGGTGACCTGACTAGTCAGGAACCATTCCAACTATTTGGTGTGTAGTTTCATCCTATACATTGTCATGCCTGTCTCTAGTTTTGTTACTTCGTAGTATGCTTGCACAATGAATGTATTCACTTTGTTGCTCCACTTCATGCATTGGCTTCTTCTTCTTCCTCCTTGGGTGGTCACTAGTGCAGTTGCACAGGAAGCACTGGGTGGTCTTGCTTTTCAGTTGTGGTCTCCATACAAAAGACAGCACTACTCACTCCATATATTTTTACTTCTCATCTTCATCCAGCTATGAAGGTGAACCTGTTTTAGTTTTGGCTTTTGCATCCAGTGGTGGATGGTAGATATTGGACAACACCAGATGGCACCACTCCTTGCCTCAGCCTGTCATTTGCCCTTGGGGAAGATAGGTCCGATGAAGCGACATTCACATTTTCTCCTTCCCTGATGAGATTCAAACCCAGATCCATGATATTGGCAATCCAGTATCAAAACCACTGGGCTAATCACACCCTTATTATTATTATATATATTTGATTTGTGATGTAAATAAGACTCTTTTTGATGTTCAGTGCTCTTCCCAGGGCCTATCGAATGGGCGCACCGCCCAGTGAACTTAACTGACTGCCTGGCTAAAATTTAAGCAATTCTTGCGGTAACATATGGTACTGCACACTGATTTCAATCAAAATTGGTCCACTGGATATTGATGGTTCAACAGTTGAGGATCCTGCTCAGGTGGCTAACAAACTAAATGAGTATTTTGCATCTACATTCACACATGAGGAGTTATTCAGGAAAGGGAATGCCAAAGGTGAAGTAAACTCTGGCAGTGAGCTAGATGATTTTGTAATAACTGAGAGGAAAGTGGAGGAGAAATTGTTGAGGATAAACATAAAAAAGGCACCTGGGGTGGATGGGATCTATCCAGTTATATTAAAGAAGGCAGCAAAGGAAGTAAGCAACCCCTTAGCCATAATTATGAGAGCTTCTTTGGACTCAGGGGAGGTACCCATAGACTGGAGATGTGCAAATGTGACCCCAATTCACAAAGGAGGATCAATTCAAAAAGGAGGCTGACACAAGTAATTATAGACCTTTCAGTTTAACTTATGTTCCAGGAAAATTAATGGAGGCACTGGTTAAAGAAGCACTGCAGAATCATCTAGACAAGACTTCAGTTATAGCTCGGATACAGCATGGTTTTGTTAAGGGAAAGTCTTGCCTGACCAATTTGATTGGATACTATGATGCAGTCACAAAAGAACTGGATGCAAGGAATAACTTTGACATTATATATTTGGATCTTAGAAAGGCTTTTGATACTGCTGCACAAATTGGAGCAGTGTGGCATTGGAGCCAAATTGCTGCTATGGATAAAGGGTTGAGGGGGAGAAGACAGAGAGTGGTAATCAATGGACACTATTCATCGTGGACTAATGTTATTAGTGGAGTCCCTCAGGGTTCAGTGTTGGGTCCATTACTGTTTTCTGTATTTATAAATGATATTAATGATGGTATATCAAGCTTAATGTCCAAGTTTGCAGACGATACAAAGGTTGGCAGAGTTGTTCAGGACACTACTGATGCTATGCTGCTGCAACAGGATCTGGAAAGGTTGAGCAGATGGTCTGAGAGATGGCAAATGAAGTTTAACATTGACAAATGTAAAGTACTACATATGGGAAACAGCAACCCCAGAGCAATGTATCAACTCTATGGTACTACACTGACGGTGGTAGAGAATGAAAAGGACCCGGGGGTAAATGTGCAGGCAGATATGAAGTTCTCTGAGCAGTGCAGACAGGCTGCAAGAGTAGCTCATGGTGTCTTGTCAATGATATACAGGAAGTTTTCTAGCAGGGATAAGGAGGTAATTATTCCCTTGTATAAGGCAATGGTCAGGCCACACCTTCAGTACTGTATACAGGTCTGGAGGCCTCATTTCAAGAAGGATGTAGAGCTACTGGAACGAGTACAGAGAAGGGCAACAAGATTAGGGAATGGAACCAAGGGTTGCTCTTACGAAGAAAGGCTTATGTTTTGCAAATTACAGTGTCTGGAGACTAGGCACCGGCGAGGTGATCTGATAGAGGTGTATAAAGCCCTGAATGGTTTGAGCATGCTCAATGCCAATGGGATTCTTCCTCTTGCTAGAATAATCACCTGAGAGGGCATAAATTCAGATTGAGGAAAGATGTGCGGAAATTTGCCTTTAGCCAGTGGGTAGTTGGTTGGTGGAACAGACTTCCATCCCTTGATGTGGAAGTTGATAGCCTAAATAAATTTAAGGCTCAGCTGGACAGGTATTTTGAACGAATGGAGGGGTGAAATGGAAGTGGTTTTTTTTTTTTTTTGGCTGATGCTGCATAAGCTTGCTTTCTTGCATCATATGCCTCTACTAATGCTAATTTTAATTTGAATATACTATGCAATCGAGGTCAATGCGACAAGGGCACATAATGTTAAATTATGCAATTAATTTTTGCTCTGGATTGCTTAAGTCACATTTATAAATAACAGAAAATTTTATAATATTGTGAAATATTACACTTTCCCACCCGGCTATTTCATAATGCCACCTGGTTGGCAAAATTTTCTGGGGAGAACAGTTGTTACTTATGTTTTTTTTTGTAATGTGATGTAAACCATTTGTCTGGCTTATGAAATAAAGGATATTTATTTATTTAATATCAAATCTAAAGAAACTGAAATCATTTTACTTAGCTTTGATATTGTTTTAACACTTTCAGCAGTAAGTCCATAGATTAATGCTCTTCGTGTGTGGGCCCCGAGAAGAACATACATTGACTATGTTTAGAAGGTTGCTTCAAACAATGTGTCCATTAATGTACAAATTGATTAAAAAATTTTTTCAGTAGATGCTGCCATTATACATAGTTTATAATAGATGGTAACATGAAAATAGGAGGAGGAGGAGGAGGAGGAAAGATTACACTTGTTGAGCACAGTTATTCAATTTCGAGCCACAAAAGACAAAACTGAAGAATTTCTGTGTAATACTAAAAAGTGATAAAATTTTTAAAATAAAACTAAATAGAAATAAAATAGAACTAAAAATTGATAAAATCAAATCAAGTAATATAAACAGATGTAGAGGATACTAGTGCACCAAAAAAAACAAATGATGGTTTTTCGGTTTTTTTTTATTCTTTTTATGAATTTTTTTTTGCCTACAATTTGATTTTTGACAATTTTATTCTAGTGTTGTGTAAGAAAGCATAATAAAATAACAGACATTAAGCTGGAGACAATATTGTTGGAGTATACAATTTTTAATTGTATATTATATAGTGACCATGAAATGTAATTAAATTTTCAAAATTAAAGAAACCAAAAAAATATGCACATGCCAAGAATGATTTAGAATCAAATGATAAAAGACAAAACCACTCAAGATACTAGCTTAACACACAATATAGTGTGAACTATTACAAAATTCAACACAGAACCACATTCCAAATACCATGAGAATCCCAATAAGTAAAAACAGAAATAGAAAAGAAATCAATAACATAAAAGAAAAATAATATAGTATTGATCATTGTGGCTAAAATTAAAATAGAGATTTTTCTGGCTACAGAGATTTCAGGACAACCAGAACCAGCAGAGTATGCTAAGGTCTAAATTCTGAAATATTACATATATAATAAATAGAAACAGGAAACAGGAAAGTAAAGAAATGTCAGCCAATCTAGATAGTGTTAAAAAAAACAAATATAAAGAAAGGAGAAAGAAAATTTTATAAAAAAAATGTAATATTCAAAACCTAGCTGGAAAATATGACAAATTTGCAATTTTTTGCAAAATTGTATAAAAAGATTGTGGTTATTTTATAATTTTAATGCAAGTTCTTAAAAACAGCATTGGTAAGGCATCATTCATATTCTTTCTCAACTTAGTATATTGAAGACTACCGTGACCTATTTATTTTTCAGCGAGTAGGATTTCAACTGTCATGAATAATGTTATATATTTTAAACAAATAACAGAAGAGCAATTTTGTGATATTATTTGTGTAATTCTTCTCAAAATATGGGCTTGGCACACCCAGGGTCCTGAGCCGGATATCATCATTCTTCTCTTTCTTGGTGATTTCTTTCTACCACTCTCTCTCTTTCTCAGGGTAACTCGGGAACTTTTTTTTTTCCCTGGTGCAGCATAAGCCTCAGGCTTCCTTGCATCATATCACTATTAATAATAATAATAATAATGCATCTTATGATCAAGGAAGTTAAGAATATAAAATTTAGTCATGACAGCTGAAATCAAACTGGCTGCAAAATACACAGTAAAAACATACGGTCCTCATTTCACTAATTTATTTCATAAGACAGCCTTTGCTATAAGACATAAGATGGCCTTAATATTTGCTTACTGGCTTAATATTTGCTTACATTCAGTATTACTATGAGGAGTTATTTGAAATGCCAGCCATGACTTCAGATAATTTGTTATATTTCAAGCTTCCCTGTGCACTTGTCAGTTTCCCAACCAATTTAATACTGTACATCAATTCTTCCTTCTTTCATAATAGCTCAGCTAGGTTCTCACACTGAAAATGCAGAACTGTTGCTGTAAAATGTCTACTGATTCATTTATTTCTTTATTTTTAAAGACACCAAGAAGTAATGAAATCATGTCCCCAAAAATTTCAATTTTGAAAGTGATGCAATACCAACTGATGAAATTTATGTACCATGTCATTTATAAGAATATCTTTTTTTAATGGAAACTTGTGCACTGTGTAGCCACATGCCATCATACAAGTGCTTCCTTACTGACTAAGCAAAAGAACAGAATTTCGTCCTCTTGTAGCAGTAGTAGTTATTTGTTATTTGTTTTTTTTTTTTTTTTTTTTCAGGAGCATTAGCAAATAAGGCCATATTGCTCCGGGATATGCGGTGGTCATTCCCTGACCTTTCCACATTCTCCGTATTTGGTGATGACGGGCTCGAACCCCGGTCTAATCAAGAAGCATGTGCTACGCACTGCTGCTCCTTCCCACCTGGCTACGGAGGAGCCAGCAGTAGTAGTAGTAATGGAGGCATGTGATGCAAGAAAGCAAGCGTATGAGCTTATGTATCAGCCAAAAAAAAAAACAAAAAAAAAATTTCACACATCCATTCCCTATAAAAGTTTGTCTAGTTCCTCCTTGAATTTATTTAGGCTATCAACTGCCACAACAATAGATGGAAGTTTGTTCCAGCAATTAACCATATGCTGGCTAAAGGCAAACTTCCACACATCTATTCAACAACTGTCTTTCCTTGATTTGAATTTATGCCCCCTCAGGTTCGTAATCTGAGTAAGCAGAAGAAACCCATTAGAATTCAGCATGCTCAACCCATTCAAGGCCTTATACACCTCAATCAGATCACCTCGCAGGTGCCTAGTCTCCAGCCGCTGCAATTTGCAGAACTTAAGCCTTTCTTAGTAAGAGAACCCCTTCGTTCCCCTCACCAATACCGTTGCCCTTCTCTGTACATGTTCAAGAAATTCTACATCTTTCCTAAAACGAGGCCTCTAGACATGTATGCAGTACTCAAGCATTGCCTTATACAAAGGGATAATCATCTAATTTTCCCTATTAGCAAAATTCCTGTTTATCATTGACAATACTCCATGACCTGCTCTAGCAGCCTGTCTGCATTGCTCAGAAAACTTCATATCTGACTACACAATTACTCCTAGATCTTTTTTCATTTTATACCACCCTAAGAGTAGTACCACACAGTTGATAAGTTTTTCTGGGATTACTTATACCCATGTGCAGTACTTTGCATTTGTCAATGTTAAACTTCAGTTACCACTTCTCAGCCCATCTGCTCAAACTTTCTAGATCTGTTGCAGTAGAACACTGCTATTACTATCATTAACAACCCTGGCAACCTTTGTATCATCTGCAAACTTCGACACTGTCTTAGAACTTTCCATGACCTTATCAATCAATGCCTTGGACTAAGTCACAATCATCCTTATGGTTGAGTCTGTTATGCTGATCGATTTTCAAAATGAAAGTGGAAGGTTTGAAAACTGTTAGTAAAATTAATTTGCACATATCTTACTTCAATGTATGAAGGAATAATGACCTTAGTATGTGGACGTAAAATATGTTGGTTTTTTTTTTTTTTTTTTTGATTTGGTAGTTGTTGGCGCATTGGCTTCTGTGGCCATATTGCACCTCCCAAGGTTTTTGCAGTACTTTGATCCAAGCCCGAGGCGGGAATCAAACCCGCGACCTTTGGGTTGCCGGGCAGGTACTTTACCCACTCGGCTAGCCCGGTCGGCGTAAAATATGTTGGATTTAAGAGCTATGTTCAGATTTTCGAACACTGGCATAACATTTAAAACAAACAAGCAAACTGATTTATTAGGACAGAAGAGAGAAACATGAACAGATTTTATGCATGAAAGAGGATAACATGCCTATGATTATCAGCTTGCTTGGCCTATGTAAGATTGCTTTCACCACAAGTCTGGTGAAAGCAATCCTACTATTATTGCTGTTATTTGGTTTTTAGGAGCATTAGCAACTAAGGCCATATTGCTCCGGGAAATGTGGTGGTCATTCCCCGACCTTTCCTCATCCTCCGTATTTGGTGGTGACGGGCTCAAACCCCGGTCTAATCAAGAAGCGTGTGCTACGCACTGCTGCTGCTCATTCCCACCTGGCTACAGAGGTGCTCAAAAAGCAATCCTACAGAGACCAAGCAAGGGTGAGTCAGAAATTCTTTTTCTTGGAGACTTCATTAATTTTCCTTTTACTTCAAAACATTTGGATCATGAACTGGATTTGAATATAAATCATTCACTATTGAAATAACTGATAACAGGGAAAATAATGGAATCACTGGTTAAAGAAGCATTGCAGGATCATTTAGACAAGACTGCAGTAATAGTTAAGACACAGCATGTGTTTGTTAAAGGGAGGTCTTGTCTGACCAATTTGATTGGATACTATGATGTGGTCACAAAGGAACTGAATGCCAAAAATAATTTTGATATCATATACTTGGATTTCAGGAAGGCTTTTGATACTGTTGCACTTGGAAGACTGTTGTATAAATTGGAGAGGTATGGCATTAAGGGTAAGTTGCTACAATGGATAAAGGGATGGCTGAATGGGAGACGACAGAGAGTGGTAATCAATGGACACTGCTCTTCGTGGACAAATGTTATTAGTGGAGTTCCCCAGGGTTCGGTGTTGGGCCCATTGTTGTTTTGTAAATTTATCAATGATATTGATGAAGGTATATCAGGTTTAATGTCCAAGTTTTCAGATGATACAAAGGTTGGCAGGGTTGTTAACGACAGTATGGTACTCCAACTAGGTCTAGATAAGTTGGGAGAATGGGCTGAGAAGTGGTAACTGAAGTTTATCATTGACAAATGCGAAGTACTGCATATGGGTAGCAATAACTGAAGAGAAATGTACCAACTGTGTGCACTCAGGGAAGTGGAAAGTGAAAAAAACCTGGGGGTAAATGTGCAGTCAAATATGAAGTTCGCTGAGCAGTGCAGACAGGCTGCCAGGGCAGGTCATGGAATCTTGTCAATGATATATAGGAATTTTACTAGCAAGGATAGGGAGGTGATTATCCCATTATACAAGGCAATGGTCAGGCCACACCTAGGGTACCGTGTACAGGTCTGGAGGCCTCATTTTAAGAAGAATGTAGAATTACTAGAATGTGTACAAAGGGCAACAAGATTGGTGAGGGGAACAAAGAAAGGCTTACCAAGAAAGGTTTATGTCCTGCAAATTGCAGCAACTGGAGATTAGGCACCTGCGAGGTGATCTGATTGAGGTGTATAAAGCCTTGAATGGGTTGAGTAAACTGAATGCTGATGGGATTCTTCCTCTTGCTCAGTCTAAGAACCTGAGGGGACACAGTTTCGAATGAGGAAAGATAGTTGTAGAATAGAGGTGCGGAAATTTACTTTTAGCGAGCAGGTAGTTGATTGGTGGAACAGGCTTCCAACCTTTGTTGTGGAAGATAATAGCCTAAATAAATTTAAGGCTGAGCTGGACAGGCATTTGGAACGAATAGAGGAGTAAAATGGGAGAGGAGGGTTTTTTTTTTTTTTTTTGGCTGATGCTGCATAAGTTTGCTTTCTTGCATCGTATGCCTCTACTAATGCTAATGCTAAATGAACAAGTAATCACTTGTATATTTCAATTTGCTAATGCTGAAAAGTGCTCATTGTTTTTCTCACACCTTCTAACCTTTTCTTTAAATAGGCTTGTCATAGTTTGCCACTGTTTTATTAGTCTAGTTACACATTGAACCAGATACAGCCAATGTATGCACACATGATGCAGTGACATGCATCAGCTGAAACTGCTTAAAGATTATTCCTTTTAGCAATTCTTTCAAAATAACAGTAAATTTCCACCACTTTCACAAGAAGGCATGCAACTCCCTTTTCAATACAAAAATTAATAAGATAACAAGGACAGCTGATTATTACCAAGTGCTCAATCTCCTCTTTTAATGCCACTGCTACTCCAAGCTTTAAGACATACCATACTAGGTTCATTATTAAAAAACTGTCTGACACTTAGCCCAGACAGTTTTTTTTTTTTTTGTAAGAAATACCACATGCTTTCAGGTTGTTCAGAAGATGTACAAATGTTGTACCCTGTAAAACCACCTGACAATGCTGGCACTGAGAGTAAGTTACTTTCAATTTGACTTTTATTATTATTATTATTATTATTGCTCTCTTATATTATTTCTACCTGATTGGGGGGGGGTTCACCCCTGTGACAGGTATTGCTAACAAGTACACAGGGTGGTTGTTATGTCTGGTGTTATGGTTGGTCGAGGAACTCTCTGACTATCCTACAGGTGTTCAGGATTGCGACTTTCTGGAGTTCCTTATAGGTGTTCTCTGGGAGACCTGTTGCTGCTAGGCTGTTATGTAGGGTCTTTGGTACCATACCGGTAGTTGACAAGATGATCGAGATGGTTGTTACCTGTTGCTGTTTGTTATTTGGTTTTTAGGAGCATTAGCAACTAAAGCCACATTGCTCTGGGAATATGTGGTGGCCATTCCCTGACCTTTCCGCATCCTCCGTATTTGGTGGTGACAGGCTCAAACCCCGATCTAATCAAGAAGCATGTGCTACGCACTGGTTACCTGTTGCATATGCCACATCTCTTTGTTCTCCAGTCTTAGGTTTGTGTACTTTCTGATTTTCTCCTCATGGGTTTTCTGGAAGTTGCCAGTGTTGGGCAACACTATGTCAGTCAGACAGGTAGCCTTTTCCTTCTTGTCGACAAGGGTTATGTCCAGTCTGTTGTGTGGGATCGTCTTGTCCATTATTATGGCATGGTCCCAGTACAGCTTATGGGTTGGGGTCTCTAGTACTGCCTGGGGTTTGTACTTGTAATACAGTACACTTTCCTTGCTAGCTTCTACCTGATTTGGGGGGGGGGCGTTATCCTGGCTACCTGGTATGCCTACAAGTATACTCAGTCTGGGCGTTCAACTTGCATCCAGCGGTGATATGTTGGATTATTTTAATTATTATATTATTATTATTATTTCTCCGACTGGGGGGTTCCACCCTGTGACAGGTATTGCTACGAAGTACACAGGGTGGTTGCTATGTCTGTTGTTACGGTTGGTCGAGGAACTCTCTGACTATCCTACAGGTGTTCAGGATTGCGACTTTCTGGAGTTCCTTATAGGTGTTCTCTGGGAGACCTGTTGCTGCTAGGCTGTTATGTAGGGTCTTTGGTACCATACCGGTAGTTGACAAGATGATCGAGATGGTTGTTACCTGTTGCTGTTTGTTATTTGGTTTTTAGGAGCATTAGCAACTAAAGCCACATTGCTCTGGGAATATGTGGTGGCCATTCCCTGACCTTTCCGCATCCTCCGTATTTGGTGGTGACAGGCTCAAACCCCGATCTAATCAAGAAGCATGTGCTACGCACTGGTTACCTGTTGCATATGCCACATCTCTTTGTTCTCCAGTCTTAGGTTTGTGTACTTTCTGATTTTCTCCTCATGGGTTTTCTGGAAGTTGCCAGTGTTGGGCAACACTATGTCAGTCAGACAGGTAGCCTTTTCCTTCTTGTCGACAAGGGTTATGTCCAGTCTGTTGTGTGGGATCGTCTTGTCCATTATTATGGCATGGTCCCAGTACAGCTTATGGGTTGGGGTCTCTAGTACTGCCTGGGGTTTGTACTTGTAATACAGTACACTTTCCTTGCTAGCTTCTACCTGATTTGGGGGGGGGGGCGTTATCCTGGCTACCTGGTATGCCTACAAGTATACTCAGTCTGGGCGTTCAACTTGCATCCAGCGGTGATATGTTGGATTATTTTAATTATTATATTATTATTATTATTTCTCCGACTGGGGGGTTCCACCCTGTGACAGGTATTGCTACGAAGTACACAGGGTGGTTGCTATGTCTGTTGTTACGGTTGGTCGAGGAACTCTCTGACTATCCTACAGGTGTTCAGGATTGCGACTTTCTGGAGTTCCTTATAGGTGTTCTCTGGGAGACCTGTTGCTGCTAGGCTGTTATGTAGGGTCTTTGGTACCATACCGGTAGTTGACAAGATGATCGAGATGGTTGTTACCTGTTGCTGTTTGTTATTTGGTTTTTAGGAGCATTAGCAACTAAAGCCACATTGCTCTGGGAATATGTGGTGGCCATTCCCTGACCTTTCCGCATCCTCCGTATTTGGTGGTGACAGGCTCAAACCCCGATCTAATCAAGAAGCATGTGCTACGCACTGGTTACCTGTTGCATATGCCACATCTCTTTGTTCTCCAGTCTTAGGTTTGTGTACTTTCTGATTTTCTCCTCATGGGTTTTCTGGAAGTTGCCAGTGTTGGGCAACACTATGTCAGTCAGACAGGTAGCCTTTTCCTTCTTGTCGACAAGGGTTATGTCCAGTCTGTTGTGTGGGATCGTCTTGTCCATTATTATGGCATGGTCCCAGTACAGCTTATGGGTTGGGGTCTCTAGTACTGCCTGGGGTTTGTACTTGTAATACAGTACGCTTTCCTTGCTAGCTTCTACCTGATTTGGGGGGGGGGGGCGTTATCCTGGCTACCTGGTATGCCTACAAGTATACTCAGTCTGGGCGTTCAACTTGCATCCAGCGGTGATATGTTGGATTATTTTAATTATTATATTATTATTATTATTTCTCCGACTGGGGGGTTCCACCCTGTGACAGGTATTGCTACGAAGTACACAGGGTGGTTGCTATGTCTGTTGTTACGGTTGGTCGAGGAACTCTGACTATCCTACAGGTGTTCAGGATCGCAACTTTCTGGAGTTCCTTTTAGGTATTCTCTGGGAGACCTATTGCTGCTAGGCTGTTATGCAGACTCTTTGGCACCATACCAGTGGCTGACATGATGATCAGGATGGTTGTTACTTGTTGCATACACCACATCTCTTTGAAGGGAGGAATCGATCTGTCAGGAGAAGTCTCGAATTCCGGGCAGCCAGTCTAGGGGTTGCCCACAAGGAAAAGATAGGGATTCTCCAGAAGCATGTATCCCATATGGATGGCTCAGAGATAAATCCTGCAACCATCTTCACTGTGACGACCTACCTCTGGGAATCAATAAGCTCAGAGAGACGGGGAACCCCCATTAAATTTGCTAATGCTGTTGTTCTAGGCTTGTGGTGGCAGATTGGATTTCCAATTGACCAATTCAGTAGCCAATATTCGGATGCAATGAGAGGCTTTTTAGTTGTTTGAGTGCTGAGGCCCAGACTTCTGGCGTGTACAGTAAAGGTGGGTAGATAATTGTTCTGATGTATTTCTTGATTTTCTATATTTATCAGTGATATTGATGAAGGTATAACAGGCTTAATGTCCAAGTTTGCAAAGGTTGGCAGGGTTGTTAATGACTGTATGCTGCTACAGGATCTGGAAATGTTGGGCAGATGGGTTGAGAGGTGGCAACTGAAGTTGAACCTTGATAAATGTGAACTACTGCATATGTGTAGCAGTAATCCCAAAGTAACGTACAAACTGTGTGGTACTACAATCAGGGTAGTGGAGAATGAAAAAGACCTGGAGATAATTGAACAGAATGTATTAAAATGGATTTTCACTTGAAGTCTCTTTTATCCATGAAGGATGAAGAGAGTTTTTAGCCTGCAATGGTTTTAAGAAGCCCAATTCCGATGGCATTCTTCCTTTTGCTTAGACTCCACACATGAGGGGTTGTAAATTCAAACCGAGAAAGGATGATTGCAGCAAGTGGTTGATTTTTTTTTTTGAACAAACTTCCATCCCATCTGTTTTCGAAGTGGATAGTCTTTCAAAGAAGAATTAGACAAATTATTGGATTAATGAACATGTGATGTGGGAGGATTTTTTTTTTTTTTGGTTGATGCATTATAAGCTAGCTCTCTTGCATCATATGGCACTACTAATCCCTGGATCAAAGGAGTTTGGCCTATTAAAATATTCTGGAGGAAAAAGTGTGCTAGTGAATTCAGCACCGTAATGTGATATGGAAATTACAGAGAACTACTGCTTAGTAGAAAAGCTTTTGATTCTGAAAGCTGGTAAGGGCCCAGGGGAGGAGTGTAATATATCCAGTTCAAACCATTAAGGCTAATCACAAAGCCTTGATTAGATTGAGGGATGATTTCTTTGGATTAGAGAAGTGCCAAAATATTGTCAGTCCTAAGGTTAATCTAAGAATTAAGTAATTAAATATAGGACAGCCAATCTGAATTTAGTGATTTTCCTATCACTATCTGAATTTAGTGATAGGAAAAATCCTGAAGGCACTGATTATGAGTGCAATACAGGGGACATGTAAATTGAAATGGTTTTTGTAAGTGGAAAATCTTGTTTAACTAGTCTGAAACACTATTATAACACTGTTACTCGAGTTGGATAGAAAAAAAAAAATTGATATTGTTTAACGATAAAGAAATAAAACTCTTAATTCATGCAATAAGCAGATAATGTTAGTTTTTTTTTTTTTTTTTTAAATTATTATTAGAACCTATAGTACTGGAACTCCAACTGCATTCTATAGTATAGGGTTGGAGGTTGAGAAGATGAAAGAAGATATTTGTTGACATTAGACTTGAACTTCTATAGATTGTAATTATCAGGAAATACTTTAGAGGGAAGGTTGCTCCAGAAAACAGAAGTTGAATGAATAAATGAGGAAGAAAAGTTCTGTGAGTTTGAAGTTGGACAGTAAAAGGATGTTGAGTGGTAATGGCACGTGTTTAATTTCTAAGCATAGTTTATTTACTATAAAATAAGTTCCAAATATCCAGAGAATCTTTCCTTAAATCTGGCATTGTTTCTATGTCTTTGTGCTCTGTTATTAGGGCATTCCAAATAATGGAACTTGAAACATTCAGAAACCTTTTCAGATTAAAGGGAAAATTATCTGGCTATTGTTAACTTATATCATAGTAATTGTACCACATTAAAGAATCAAACTAATTTTGTATGTTTCTTTATTGCATGAAGTTAAATGTTTTATTGCTTTAAAGTTAATTATCTAATCATGCCATCACTTTCACACAAGATCTTTGGCATTGTTTATTTTGACTTTTACAAATTACTGGATGGCTACACGGCAGTTGGGAAGGGTTATATTTATGGTTATTAATATCAGAACAGTGCTTGGACTGCTTCTGTTTCAGATTTTCTTAATGATGAAATGATTTACAGGTGTGGAGATTGGAAGAGGGAATTAATGACCAATAACTTTGATAGTCTCAAGGGATGGTCAGATAAGTGGGAACTGTCTGTCTGAAACTGCAGGATTTTGCAACTTACAAAAGAGATAAATTAACTCTAGATGTACCTGTGGTCCCAAACTCTAAAATAAAACATATTTTATTTATATAATATGGATGTTTCTACAAATGAATTAGTGATACCTAGCAAGTGTAGTGAAACCTTTGTCTCTTTACTCTAAGACCCCAGGGGCTCACATCTAGTGAGTATGGGCTTGGCACACCCAGGGTCCTGAGCTGGATATCATCATTCTTCTTTTTCTTGGTGATTCCTCTCTCTCTCTCTCTCTCTCTCTCTCTCTCTCTCTCTCGGGGTAATTCAAATTTTTTTTTTTTTTTTTTTTTTTTTTTTTGGCTGGTGCAGCATAAGCCTCAGGCTTCCTTGCACTCTATGGCTAATAATAATAATAATAATAATCTCCAGTCTTAGTTAGGTTCATGTACTTCCTGATTTTCTCCTCATGGGTTTTCTGGAGGTTGCCAGTGTTGGGCAACACTATGTCAATCAAGTAGCCTTTTCCTTCTTGTCAACAAGGGTTATGTCCAGTCTGTTGTGTGGGATTATCTTGTCTGTTATTATGGTGTGATCCCAGTACAGCTTGTGGGTTTTTAGTATCGCCTGGGATTTTTACTTATAATACGGTACACTTTCTTTGATCAACTGGTATTTCCTTGCTAGCGTCTCATGTATTATCCTGCCTACATGGTTATGTCTACAAGTGAAATGCGCCTCGGTAGCCAGGTGAGCAGGAGCAGCAGTGCGTAGCACACACTTCTTGATTAGACCGAGATTCGAGACCATGACCACCAAATACAGAGGATGCAGAAAGGTCAGGGAATGACCACTGCATATCCCCGAAGCAATATGGCCTTAGTTTCTAATGTTGCTAAAAACCAAATAACAACAACAACAAGTGAAATTTTATGTTATATTTCTTTGACATCTTAAAAAAAGAAGTTATTAATTAGCTTTGCACTACATAAGTACTATAAAATTACTGCACATAACAGAGGACGACACTATTATCCTGCATTTATATTTTACAATGTCGCCTTCATAGCACATCTTGATGGCAAATTTGTTAACAAAAATAAACAGAAATTTGCAAGTTTAAAAAAAAATTAAATTTTAATGTTTTATTTTTGTGAAAAGAAAAGGATGGAGAAACTCTTTGTCACCAACTATATTACTATGCAAGATAAAGAAAGAACAAATTGAAAAAAAGATCCTCCATTGTAAATCTCAAGAGATGGCAACTCTGGACCTATGAACAAAACATTTCAAACCAATCCATCTGCTGAAAATAACTATAATATATGTTAACCTGAAATAAGAACTATCACAAAGATTGTAAGATACTGATTTCAAAATTAAAAAGTAAATTTGTTAGGTCTTCTAAGTATATTCCCAAATAAATAAATGAATCTAATAACAAAAAAAAGTATGGCAAAAATGATGTCATGTCCTTTTGTGATAAATACAATAATAATAAAGTAATATTTACATATAAATAAAATTACCTCCAACACAAACAGAATCATGAGGAGGCTGTTGTGTCCACTTATCTCTTGTATCAAGCTGATCAGTTTGTACTTCCTGCTCTTCATAATTTTCTGTCTGAATATGAACCTGAAATAATAAATGCTATATTAACATTAACATTGCAACAACAAGATACATATATATTTAGTTTTCACCATCCTTTCACTAACTAGATAAGGTAGTAAATTTTAAACAATAGCTTAAGAAACCTGGGTGACCTTTCTTAACTTTTTTTCTGTTATCAATTGGCAATATTTTATATTATACACAACTTGCTTATTTTTAAAAGATTAAAAATAAATACCTAACAAACAAAAATATGAGCTATCCTATGTCCATTTTAAGTTGTCATTATTAGTAGGATTAAAGTGCTGACAATGTCCATTCCAAGTTCCAGTGGTTCAAAGAATATTTACTTTATGGCCACCAACATAACAATGATAACTAAGTTTCACAATAAATGTCTGTTCCAAATCCAAAAACTGCTAAATTGTTTCTAAATAAAACTAAACAAGTACAGGTTTCTTCCCTATTTTCATGAAAAATAAGGAATACAATCACATATTCCCTGTCAGCATGCTTGTGCCTAATTTACGTGATTTATAAATAGTATATCTCTTCAACCTTTAACTATACAAGGGCAAAATTTTAATCAGTTGTGTATTATACAGTCAGTTCTGCTAACTTCCCACATTCTTAAAAATTGTGAAGAAAATTTTTTGAAGATAAAATGTCTGAATAAAAGAGGCCTTCTGGAGTAGGAACAAATGATATCAAAAATTTATTTTATATCTCCAACCAACTAAAATATACAAAGGTAAAATAAAGGTACAAAAAATAAAAATGTATACATACACATAAAAACAGCTTAAGTAAAAATAAGACAAAAACAAGGTAGATGCAGGAATATAATAATTTTTAATATCCCTGGATGTCTTTGTCAACAAAATCTGGGGAAATAACATAATAAATAATAGATGAACAAAGAGGTACCAGTGTAGGATGAGAAAATCACATAACTGAATACTACTCACACAACGTTCTATTATATCATCTACCATCCTTCTGGATAATAACTTACTCAAAAACAAAGCTGTGAGGATGCATCAGTTACAGTTAAAGCAAATGTGGGTGGTAGTGATCCTAACCAATGACAATGATACAGCTGACAGACACAATCTACCATGTAAACTTGAATTAGGATCAAGTGTACTAGGAAACTGTTTGACCAAAGGGGAATCATGTGCATTACTCTCTCAAAGAGAAATTAAATGTTGATGTTGTTATTTGATTTTTAGGAGCATTAGCAACTAAGGCCATATTGCTGCAGGGATATGCGGTGGTCATTCCCTGACCTTACTGCATCCTCCGTATTTGGTGGTCACGGGCTCAAAAGCCGGTCTAATCAGGAAGCATGTGCTACGCACTGCTGCTCCTGCCCACCTGGCTACGGAGGTGCCATGTTTATGTGCAGTCTTACAGATACTGCATATGAACATTTAGTTTAACCCAAGTAACACTCATTTCCCTCAGCATGAGTTGTTGAGGAGGCTTCCATCCTGCAGTGGGTTGATAATGGCTGCAGCTTAACACTCATTGCAATCAGGAAAGTTTATATGAAGTTTATATGCAAGGGCAGTTTCATCTGTGAGATCACTGACAAAATATTATAGGCCAAAAGTTGGATACACTGGACACTCTCCACTCTCAAAATCGATTTTATGATACAGCAAAGGCCTGGATGGAAGAGAATGAACACTGTGGCTGACAAGAGGACACATTAGGATTGCAAGACAAGTGAGAGGGGGAGGAGAGGGAACCAAACCAAATCTGCCCAGTACTGTCTCGGCAAAGTCACATTTGCAGTTTTAAATGATTGATGTCTTGTTGTTTTACATGCTGGAAGCTGGATGCACTGGACACACTCCATTTGCAAAATCCATCTGATTATACAAAAAGGGTTGGGCAGAATGGAATGAATGCTGTGGACAACAGCAGGGGAGATTGAGGATGTGGGTTGAGCAGGGGAGGGGGGTTAAACCTGTCCAGTACCATCTTGAGAAAGCAACATTTAAGGAAATTATGATTTACGCAAACAATCTCTCATTGTTGTGATGTAGTTTTACAGTGTGCCTAGGGCACAGGGCAACAAGGCATGAGCAGTGAAGACATTGTATGTGTATGCATGGGCTATAGCAAAGTGTATGAATTGGGTTTCCTATGCACAGAAGTTTCAATAAAGAGATGAATGCACCTAACTAAAACATCTAGAAAGGGGAGAGAATTTTTACCTCCCTTTCCAACCTGAACTGAATGTTGGGGTTCAAACTCATTGACATATGCTAATGCCGGGACTTTGCACTAGCCTTAATTAATGCAAATGTTCATCCAAACAATGGCATCAGGAGGATAGAGGCACAAAGGAGCAAGTTAAAATCCTAATTTCAAGATCTTACATTACTAAATCTGCCATTATAGAACTGCCAGGTGAACCAATGGCAGTGCCCTTCAACCGGCAAAACATATGCTCTTCAAATAATGCAATGATACTAGCCAGAAATAGGGGAAAGCCCACATATATATCAACAAACTGATAATTTAGTTGTGCTAATAAGGGTAGAATCATTCTCGAAAGTTTTTCTGGAACATCTAACAGCCATTTCTATAAAAATGGCATTATTTCATATGATATCAAATAATACCATTATTTAATCCTCACAAATATACAAGTCATGTATATAATTAATAAAGTCATTACTGAATTTCACTAAATATTCAGATGATGAAATCCATTTCATGTGGTTAAAAAGTGTCTTTATTTATGTATATTTACTTATATATGCCATATTTATTTTAATGGATAGAAACCACTTATCATCATTTTGTAACCACATTAGAACCAGGTATAGACAAAACACAGTCCGTGAAATCTGCAATTTAGAACATAGTAATTAACAAAGAAACTAAAATTAAATGTAGACAAGTAGCTACACAACAGTAATGTGGTACACAAAAGCTTAAAACTTAAAGACCCCATAAAGAAATCATTTTCAACCCACATAATGCAATTAGAACAATTTAAGTTTCACTGTAGTGCAATCAGAGAGACTAGACTTCACATCCCTAAGTTAACTGCCTTCAGCAATGCTGCATATAAGTTTAAAAATCTACTAGAGTATAATGATCTCTCTAACCTTTGTAGACTTTTATCCATTGTTGCCACCAAAACTCACCAAGTAACCAAAGATAACTTAGAAAGAAAGATATAGATCCCCCTGAATTTAATTTTTCACTACCACAATCCAGCAGATTAGATATCCTTATCTACATTATACCTAATTATAGTATTCCCCTTGCATCCAATTCAAATATACTTTGATCAGCCCGAAGGACGTTTGAAGGACCGTCTGGGGGAACACACGACCGCTATCAAGACTGCTAACTATGCGAGGTCTGCTGTGGCAGAGCATTTCTGGGAAAAGCAGCATCGGATCTCCCCTGAAGACGCGGTCATTACCGATCGTGCCCATGGATTTTGGGAACGCAAGTGGCTCGAGAGCTTGTGAATCGGTTCATCCAGTCACAATACTATTAATAGGGACAGGGGGATCCGTTTACACCCCCTGTTTGAGGCAGTTGTCCTCAGAAGGGATGACCGTTTCTGTTTGACACGCTCCCGAGCCACTTCCATTTCCGATACGCGCATGGAGAATGTAGATCATGTGTCTGATGATCACGTGCATGAGTGCCATGGACCGGCTACTTAAGGATGTGTCTTAGCACTAGTAGTATGCTTTTGAAGAAGGAGACGGCAGTTCTCCGAAAGCTCCAGGTTTCATTGTTTTATCGCTTTTAACCTAGTTTATTTTAATTAATTTTATTGTTTTTAACTATATTTTAACTATAATTTAATCAGTGTTTTTATTTTATTTGCATCACATTTCATTGTATATTATTTCATTGTATAGTAAATTTTTAGTTTAATTCCTGGCTGGTGTGTATCATTAATTATTATAGTATTCTTTCATGATTTCTGATTAAGAAAACACTTTTAAAAATAATAAACCAGTCATCTGCTAGATTATGTTCTATTGAAAATGCAGTAGAGACACTCTGCCTCTATAACATCCAGATCATCACTTCCACTTCCAACAAAAAAAAGAAATTGTATTTTTTTTTTTGTTTTTGTTTTCTTCTTGATAGTTATGTTACAAATGTGTTTTACACACTTAATATGGTGAGTAAAATCCCCCATATTAAGTGCTATTAAGGGTTATTAATTGTCACATCAACAAATGGGCTATTAAATGTCACATCATTCTAGCTTCAAAATAAAGGTGCAGATCTGTGAGGTGAGATTGGACATTCCATGGGAATGTCCAATCTCACCACATGGATCTGGACTTTGTAGATGACATTGCATTGCTAGCAAAAACAAAAAAATAGCTACAAGATGTGACCACCATCTTGGAGAGAGTGGCTGGTAAAATTGGGCTGAAGAAAATCAGTGATAAAACAAAGACCATGCAGGTCAGCAATGGTTAAATGGACATACGAATTGTTGTTGGACATTAAGTACACCAGTTCACCTACCTCGGCAGCATATTTTCTAGTGATGGAGGCACTGAGGCAAATGTCAGCTGCAGAATTGGCAAAGCATCAGCAATGTTCCAATGACTGTGTCCAATTTGCTCGCCTACACAATTGATACAGCTGACTCTACAGCACTATCATTTTGCTAACTGTGATCTATGCTAGTGAAATATGGAAGGTATGGCACGAACAGCACAGAAACTCAACGTGCTTCATCAGCATTGCTTATGAAGACTACTTTGCATTACTTACCACGACCACATTACCAATAATGAGATCCTAAAAAGAAGTAACTTGCATAGTCTGAAAGACATCGTGACAGAATGCAAGATGTGCCTTGCTGGACACATTCTGCACCTACCAGACCAGCGGCACAGAAAGACCACAATGCGATGGATACCACCTGATGGAAAGAAGAGGCAGGCCACCAAAGACTTGGTGCATGATGTTCCAAGAAGACTTGCAAAGCATTGGTATCACATGGGAAGAAGCAGGAGCCGTTGCTGACAATCAAGCCCACTGGAGAACACTTGCTGCCCAATGCACAAAGTTGCACAGGCAGACCTATGTATGAATTCTGGAATCATTTATAATAGAAGATTTCACCTCTCGGAGTCTCATACACCTCAATCAATCATTTCCTCTATTTTGCCTAGTTTCAAAGTCTTTCCTCATATGGATACTAGGTGTATTGTCCATCCTTGGGCCCTTTCAAGAAGTTTAATATCTTTTTTTTTCAAGTGTGGTTTCCATACTTGAATACAGTATTCCAAGTGTGGTCTCACATTTGCCTTATACATTAAGATTATGATCTCCCTATCTCTACAAACAAATGTTCATTAAATCATTAATAGGACACCACAAGCCTTCCTTTCTGCCTGTCCATAACTTTCTGACTGTACCATAACTCTCAGATCCCTTTCTTATTCTACTGTATTTAGTTCAATCCAGCCAAGTATATAAGTAATTCTGTAGTTGCTATTCCCAAAGTGTAAGACCATGCATTTTGCTGCATTAAAACATAGCTGCCACTGCTTGAAAAGATAGGGAGGGATTATGACCTCACTACAAGCAAATGCTCAATAAATCATCGACAGGACACCACAAGCCTTCCTTACAATCTAAGTACATGCTCGGGGAACTTAAAGTCCAAATGTATCATAACTCCCAAATCCCTTTCTTCCCCTATTGATTTTAGTTCAATAAATTATACACCAAGTGTATAATTTATTTTGGGTTTGCTATCACCCAAATGTAAGACCTTGCATTTCACTGCATTAAAACATAGTTGCCACTATTCTGACCATCCTTTTAATGAATACTAAAGACAATGTTTTAACATTTGTTCATTGTCTTTAATGAACACTAAACACATTAAATGAATGGTAAGGCATTACATCAAAGAATATTTTAAAAAATAAATAAATACCACTTGCTCTACATATTGAAATGAAGAATTTTTTTATTTCCAAGTAGATGACTGAATACTCAATGAGCACATCGCACTACTGACTCTTATTCTCGAATTAGAGTTGTGTGGTCTCATATTAGAAAGTTACTCTACATTATCAACTATGGCTCTCGGAAAAATGCAATGCAACACCGCAGTTTCAGTACCACCACGCTCTTCACTTGATTGGAAACTGTCACCTCACTGTGCATCACATGATTAGTTGGCAGGTATGCTTGTATGGCCTACCTTCAAGTAATCTTATAATACTGCCAAACTAAAATTCAAAACAAAGCTCAAAATCCCTATAAAAATAAGAAAAAATAATTCACATATTATAGGTAAACATATATTTTTATCATGGCCAGAAATAAAAACCACTTACTTGTTTAGTATTAGAACGGCCAAAGTGCTGAATGTAAAAATCATATTTAGCTGGTGGCATATCAAATAAATCAAAATGCATCTGATCCAGATTTATCAATTCCAATAATTCCATTCCACGTTTCCTATTCATAAACAGCATTTAAAAATATATTAACATTTAAAACAAAGAAAATATTAAATTTCTAGTGATATTTAATTTGGATTTAGTGTCAAACGACATTAACTACAAAATTGCATTTTTTTTTAGATAACTTTAGTTTTACTTTATACAAACAACAATGCATAGCATGTCACACAGCTGTATCTCTCCAGTACTTTAAAAGTTAGCTTGGGCTATATGCACATTTCCGGTAAACCAAGAAAATGTCAAATGGCTTTTTCTTGGTTAATTACAAAAATGTTTAACTACAAAATGATTTTGTAGTTAACATTGTCTAACACTATACCCCTGAAATGTACACCAAATTTTGGCTGTCTTATAAAAAGTTTGCTACTTCAATTTCTTCATTAAGTCAATCCATTATACTAAGGAAGATAACCAAAATATTACAAATATTCTTTAATAAATTAATAATAAATCTCTTTTTAGTAATTAGGCTCTGTTTGAGGAACATCAATATTGAATAAAGGGCATCTAGCCTTTTTAATTCATCAATATTATATTATTAAGTAAATACATGGGCTATATTAGGGTAACTAAGAGTAACAATAGGTGCATGTATACTTGCATGTACACTATTACTAGAATTATAGTAAATAAATTTGATGAATTTGAAGTGCTGATCAAAACATCAATGGGAGATATTGTTGGGATATCAGAGACAATGGTGTGACAGAGATATAAGCAGTGCAGAATTGGAATTTGAGGAGTACAATGTGTACAGAAAGGATAGAACAGAGTAGGAAGAGAGGAGGAGTTATGCTGTTAGTAATAAAATAAAAAAATCTAAGAAAGTGCATCCAGTTGACATTGGTGGACAGCACAATGTTGAGTCAGTTTGGTGTGACATAAGCACTGGGAAAGGGAAAATGAGAGTAGAATTGTTTGTTGTTGTTATTTGGTTTTCAGGAGTATTAGCAACTAAGGCCATATTGCTCCGGGAATATGCGGTGGTCATTCCCTTGACCTTTCCGCATCCTCCGTATTTAGTGGTGACGGACTCGAACCCCGGTCTAATCAAGAAGCGTGTGCTATGCACTGCTGCTCCTTACCATCTGGGGCGCATTATAGCCTTAGTTGCTAATGCGCCAATAAAATCCAAATCAAAATCAAATCAAACCTTACCATCTGGCTATGGAGACACCGAGTAGAATTGTATTATAGGCCTAATGACTCTGATGAGTACAACGAACAACTATGCAGAGAAACAGAGTGGGCCAGTAAATCAGAATGTCTTGTAATGAGGAATTTCAACTTTCCAGACTTGATTGGAACTTGTGGGCAGCTCACTCGCACGCTAGCAAAACTTTTGTGGATTTAATGGAGGATTGTTTTTTACAGCAACGTGTTCGAGAGGCGATCAGAGGGAGTAATACTCTTGACCCGATTGTCAGCAGTGATTATTTACATTAAGAATTTGCAGATAAAGGAACCACTAGGTGACAGTGATCACAGTGTACTGATGTGGGATTTATTTATAGATGTAACTACCATTGGGATAAAGGGAAGGGTTTTGGCTTCCTTAAAGGCGACTACTGTGGCCTCAGACAGTTTTTAGATTCTATAAAGTGGGATCAACTGATGATGTTAAAAACAGCAAATTCTAAATGGGAAGCCTTCAAGCAATTAGCCTTGGAAGCTATTAGGCTTTTCATGTTATGTTGTTATGTTATTTGGTTTTTAGGAGCATTAGCAACTAAGGCCATATTGCTCCGGGGATATGCAGTGGTCATTCTCTGACCTTTCTGCATCCTCCGTATTTGGTGGTAACGGGCTCGAACCCTGGTTTTTTTTTTTTTTTTTTTTTTTTGATTTGGTAGTTGTTGGCGCATCGGCTTCTGTGGCCATATTGCACCTCCCAAGGTTTTTGCAGTACTCTGATCCAAGCCCGAGGCGGGAATCGAACCCACGACCTTTGGGTTGCCGGGCAGGTACTTTACCCACTCGGCTAGCCCGGTCGGCCTCGAACCCTGGTCTAATCGAGAAGCGTGTGCTACGCACTGCTGCTCCTGCCCACCTAGCTATGGAGGCGCCTGGTAACAAAGGAACTGGATGCAAAAGGGGGTTCAAAAGGTGACACAAATAATTATAGACCTGTTAGTTTAACTTCTGTTCCGGGGAAAATAATGGAGTCACTGGTAAAAGAAGCATTGCAGGATCATCTAGACAAGACTGCAGTAATAGTTCAGACATAGCATGTGTTTGTTAAGGAGAGGTCTTGTCTAATCAATTTGAGTGGATACTATGATGTGGTAACAAAGGAACTGGATGCAAAAAATAATTTTGATATCATATACTAGGATTTCAGGAAATCTTTTGATACCATTGCAAATGAAAGACTGCTGTACAAATTGGATCAGTATGGCATTAAGAGCAAGTTGCTACAATGTATAAAGGGATGGTTGAGTGGGAGACGACAGAGAGAGTGGTAATAAATGGACCCCGCTCTTCATGGAATAATGTTATTAGTGGAGTCCCCCAGGTTTAGGTGCTGGGCCCATTGTTATTTTGTGTATTTATCAATGAAGGTATATTAGGCTTATGTCAAACCTTGCAGGTGATACAAAGGTTGGCAGGGTTGTTAACGACACTAAAGACAGCATGCTACTGCAACAGGATTTGGAAAAGTTAGGCAGATGGGCTGAGAAGTGGCAACTGAAGTTTAACATCAGTTAAAAAATGCAAAGTTCTGCATATGGGTAGCAGTAACCCAAGAGAAACGTACCAACTGTGGTACTACACCCAGCGAAGTGGAAAGTGAAAAAGACCTGGGGGTAACTGTGCAGTCATATATGAAGTTCTCTGACAATGCAGTCAGGCTGCCAGAGCAGGTCATGGAGTCTTGTCAATGATATATAGGAATTTTGCTAGCACCGACAAGGAGGTGTTTATTCTCTTGTATAAGGCAATGGTCAGGCCACACCTTGAGTACTACATGTAGGTGTGGATGCCTCATTTTAGAAAAGATGTAGAGTTGCTAGAAAGAGTACAAAGAAGGTTAACAAGACTGGTGAAGGGAACAAAGGAGTGCTCTTATGAAGAAAGGCTTAAGTTCTGCAAACTGCAGCATCTGGAGACTAGGCACCTGCGAGGTGATCTGACTGAGGTGTATAAGGCCTTGAATGGTTTGAGCAGGCTCAATGCTGATGGGATACTTCTACTTGCTCAGATTACGAACCTGAAGGGGCATAGATTCAAATAGAGGGAAGACAGTTGCAGAATAGATGTGCGGAAGTTCGCCTTTAGGCTTAAACTCTAAATGTTTGTCTAGTGATTTTGATTTGATTTGGTTTTTAATGGCGCATTGGCAGCTAAGGCCATAATGTGCCAAGTCAAATTTAAAAGGCTACTAAACATTTTGGTAGCCTAGCCTACCACATCAAGCAATTAACTATTATGTAAAAAAAGGTATAAAATAAAAGCATATAAAGTATAAAACTTAGATATTTGTATACAAATTAATAGATTGTAAAAATTAAAAACGTCGGACATATTGTCTCTGTCACCTATTATCTGACAGAGTGTAAATGGTTCAGTCAAATTATTAAAAGTGGTAAAACACAAGCATTGTGCTTCTATAAAAACAGGACATTCTATAAAAAGATGACTGACGGTTAAAATAACATTACACATCTTGCATATAGGTGGGTCATCCGCCCTCAGCAAATAGGAATGTCAGATGACAATGACCTATGCGGAGCCGAGCAAGAACAACTTCCTCTCTTCGAACCCTGCATAGACTGGACTGCCATTGCGTAATTACACGCAATTACGCAATGGCAGTCCAGTGCGTAATTACACGCTTTATGTGATGTAGTTTATTTGTGGCCTGTCCGTGTCAAGAATCTTGCCATTGGGAATATAATTTAGAGCGTATTATTTGCCTGTAGTCTGTATAGGGGACTGACAGACAATGATTATCCAGGGAAATGGCTGATTTGGCAGCGGTATCAGCTAATTCGTTTCCCCAGATCCCAATGTGGCTTGGGATCCAGCAAAAGGGAATATCAAATTCTAATTCCACGAGAGAAAAAAGAATCTGCCGGATCCTGGACAGGATCGGATGAGGGTTATACCTCACCGATACTAGAGCCTGTAATACGCTTAATGAATCACAATAAATCCTATACCTTTGGTAGTCGCGATTTTTAATGCAATCTAGGGCTGTTTCTATTGCATGCAACTCTGCAGTATAAATGCTAGTTTCTTGTGGGATCTTACTGGATAACGTTTTGTGAGGGAACACAACAGCAGATCCCACATAACATTCTAACTTTGAGCCATCTGTATAGACCGGCAGAAAGTCAGAATACTGCTGTCTATGTGATGGAAAGAGTTGCTGGTAGACAGATGGCAGTGTAGTAGCCTTCTCCCAGATCTTAAGGGAGAAGTCACAAGTTGGAAAATAGGCATGCCAGGGTGGAAGGAATTGCCTGGGTGACTGGGAAATGTTGTCTACCGTCATGTCTAGTTCATTCAACAGCCCTTGAATCTGAATACCAAAAGGTTTGTTGGCAGTCCAACGGGTGTTGTAGAGGTTTTCCCAGCGTGGCTCAAAAACGGAATATCGGGCAGGGATTTCAATTTGAAGGCGTACTGTAAGGACAACTGCTTATGTCGAAGATCTTGAGATGGTTCGTTAGCTTCAACGTAAAGGCTTTGGACAGGAGATGTGCGAAATGCTCCAATGGCTGTCCGCATGCCCTCATGGTGGATTGGATCTAACCACTGAAGTACACTATCTCTAGCAGAACCATAAATCTGAGACATATAATCGAGTTTGGAACGGACAAGTGCTCGGTAAACACAAAGAAGGGCAATACGATCTGCGCCCCACGAAGTTGATGAAAGGGCATGAAGGATGTTAAGCCCTTTAACACATCTTGTCCTAAGCTGACGAATATGTTGTAAAAATGTCAGCTTCTTGTCGAAAATAAGTCCAAGGAATTTGAATTCTGCTACAACTGAGATGTTTTGCTCAAGCCCTAATTCTGGGTCAGGATGAATATTATGTTTGCAACAGAAGTGTACACAAACAGTCTTCTGTGATGAAAATCTGAACCCATTAGCCAAAGACCAAGCTGTAAGATGATCAATGGTTTTCTGCAGTTGCCTTTCAATGACCCTCGTATTGCACGAATGACAAAATATAGCAAAATCGTCAACATAGAAGGTATTGTTTACCGCGGGTGGAAGTTGTTCTGTGATGGAGTTTATTTTGATTGCGAAAAGCGTGACACTTAGAACGGATCCTTGTGGGACTCCCTCTTCCTGAGAGAAGACTAGCGAGAGGGTGGAACCTAAACGGACTTGAAATTGGCGATTCAAAAGAAAGTTTTTAATAAAAAGAGGAAGATTACCTCTAAGACCAAAGTTATAGAGGTCTTTTAATATTCCAAATTGCCAGGCTGTGTCGTATGGTTTTTCAATATCAAAGAAAACTGCTACCAGATGCTCAGATTTAATAAAAGCATCACGAATGGATGTTTCCAATCGGATGAAATGATCCAAAGTGGCTCTATTTCTTCAGAAGCCGCATTGAGTCCTGGAAAGCTGACCATTTATTTCCAAATATCATATAAGGTGTGTATTAACCATTCTTTCCAAGACTTTGCACAAACAGCTTGTCAGAGCGATAGGATGATAATTACTTGGATTTCTAAGATCCTTTCCTGGTTTTGGGAAAGCAAGAACGATAGCCTTTCGCCAGGAATCTGGAAATTGTTTGTTAATAAAAATTCTGTTAAACAAAATTAAAAGGTGATCCTTAGATTGTGGTGAGAGGTGTTTTAACATTTCGTAGTGGATGTCATTGGGCCCCACAGCACTTGCATGCGTGAGAAAGAGTGCTGCATTTAACTCTTCCTGTGAAAAGGGCTTGTTATATGATTCAAGCCCTTTTGAATAGAAGTTCAGTGGGTTTTTCTCACTTTTCTTTTTCAGAGCCAAAAACTCTGCAGGAAAAGATGTTATTTTTGCAGAGATTTTTGCAAATGTTTCCCCTAGAGTATTTGCAACTGCAGTTGGATCTGCAATTGGACATCCGTTGTGCTGTTTGTTGTTTGTTTGTTTTTTGGTTTTTAGGGGCATTAGCAACTAAGACCATATTGCTCCGGGATATGCGGCAGTCATTCCCTGACCTTTCCACATCCTCCATATTTGGTGGTGACGGGCTCGAACCCTGGTCTAATCAAGAAGCGTGTGCTACGCACTGCTGCTCCTTCCCACCTAACTATGGAGGCGCCTATCCGTTGTGCTTGAGGATCACTGAAGGGCATGGTGGATATTTTCCCTTCATTTTCCAGATCTTATCCCAGACTACTTTTGAGCTAGCAACCTGAGTTATGGAAGATGTAAAACGAATCCAAGATTTCCTTTGGCTCTGACGTTGTACATAACACACTTTCGCACGTGCATGTTTAAATGATATTAAATTTTCAGTCATGGGATATCGGTGGAATATCCCCCAGGCTTTGTTTTGTGCTTTTTTTGCTGCTATGAATTCTGAATTCCACCAAGGTTTGGGAAATAGTGGGAACCGGCTGGATGATTTTGGGATTGCAATTGCAGCTGCTTGGACAATCGTTTCTGTGACATACATGACTGCATCATTGATTGACTCCTGACTGACTGTAGCGATGTTAAGATTTGCCAGATGTTGAAAGGCATTCCAGTCAGCCTGATCAATCTTCCACCATGGTAAACTAAATGGTAGACACGGTCTACCACTAGTTAGGGTGGTTATCACGGGGAAGTGATCGCTTCCATATGGGTTTTCTTCTACCTCCCAAGTAAGTGAAGGAAGGAGAGAAGGGGAGCAGATAGAAAGATCAATGGCAGAGAATGTATGGGTAGGCATGTGGAAGAAGGTGTTTGTTCCCATATTTAGGAGGGAGAGGTCATTGTCAGTGAGCATATGCTCTATGACTCATCCCCTTCCACTGATGTTAGCACTACCCCACAGAGTGTTATGTCCATTGAAATCCCCAAGAATTAAACAAGGGGAAGGCAATTGCATGATAAGATCATCAAGGTCTTTCTTGGGGATGTCAATCCCAGGTGGCAAATAAACAGAGAAGACAGTTAATAAGAACCCCACTGTAAGGCGAATTGCTACAGCCTCAATGCTAGTTGTAAGCTGCTAGTTGTAAGAGGTGGAAATAGGCGGTACCCTGCCATTTTTGGATGTATTGGTCTCTAGGATGGGTTCCAGACTTAAGACGTCAGTGTTTAGGAAACCCATGTGTAGAGGCCAATACACCCACTACAACTTAGCACAAGCTGGATGATATAAGAACAATGTAGTGAAAGCTCTATTTGATAGAGCAGGATCACACTGCACCACCTCTGAGGATAAAGAAAAGGAAATTGATCGTGTCACGGCAGATCTTAGAAAATGCAGATACCCCCAGAGGATCCTGGACAGATATAGTAGAGGAGTGTTTGAAAGTAGGGAGCCGTTTGTTCCGGTAGCCACCACATACATCCCCTACTATCTGGGCCTTACTGAGCATTTAGCGAGAATTTATTTTGTATAATGCCATGTACATGCATTATACAAAATAAAGTTCTCACAGAAACCTTATACATATACTTGAAGAGGACTGTATCAATCAGTTAACAACTGTCAGTGAAGTAACCTATTAATAGTAAAACTTTGAGATAAAAAAAAATAAAAATAAATACAAGACTATCATATAAGTATCAGTAATTCACTTAGAATGGGTGTCATCAATAGAAAAGTTTGAAAACTATTAAGAGGATAATTACTGACCAAAAAAAAAAAAAAAAAGATTTTTTTTTTTTTTTTTTTTTTTTTATGCAGTGAGAAATATTCACTCACAGCTTGTGAGTGAATATTTCTCACTGCACACAAACCTAAAAGTTTGGCTATTGACCAAATAAGTCTACGCTAAATACTAACAGATATCATATCTGATTATTACTTGTATGTGAAATACTTGGACTATCTTAAAATTTCTCTTTTTGCAAAATGAGGCTATACTAGTGGTTGAATAATAAATATAACAATTTGAATGTAACTCACTGTAATATCAAGGGCTAAAAAATTAGAAAAAAAGGCAAACATGCATGCACACATGTATGTGTGTTTGCGTTTTAATTCACAAAAGAAACATACTTACATGACTTTGCTTATATTTTTTGCTTTCTCTTGTTGTTCCTTTGCCTTAGAAAAATTAATAAAGGTATGCAATGTTTTCGTTTTAATATTGCTTTGTTCTTCTAGGTTTGAACTGTAAGATTTCTCATGAATGTACTGTGAATTGCTAACATTTCCTGGCTTTACCTAATTTTTCAGGAATATATCAAAAATTACTGTTCAGTTGAATTTAAAAATAATATTCTGAAGCTTTTTAATTAAATAACTATTTTACTATATTTTCTTAGTTCAAAGAAAAATAAAAGTTATTGTTCATCAACTTATCAATTATCCTTTATTGTCCCTAAGTAACCTATATAAGATCAATAGGGCTACAGAGATATTACACTAATAATACCAACTTAAAAGAAAAAATACATATAGGAAGTTCCCACTTTACGAGTTCCTGGGTTTATGAGTTCTTTTCAAGTATCAACAAAATCGAAAATATGAACATTAACTGCAATAAATAAATGCTAAACATTCATAAATATGGCATTTCAAGCCACGTGAGTATACAGTACTACTGTATACTACTGAATAACTATGCATACTACTGTGTGTGTGTGTGTGTGTGTGTGTGTGTGTGTGTGTGTGTGTGTGTGTGTGTGTGTGTGTGTGTGTGTGTGTGTGTGTGTGTGTGTGTGTGTGCATTTGTTTGTTCAGGCAGATGAGAACGTGTCACTGACTCACATAACATAAAGCAGTTACCACGGCTGACATTACAAAGAGTGGTTGTGTTGCTCTTCATTTTTGTTGTCTTGTCTTATTTCAAATTTATACTGCTTATTAATACTGTACAGCATGCCAAAACGAAGTAATATTACAGAGTGATATTATAAAAAGAAACAACAAAGAGAAATAACATTGGAAACAAAATATGAGATCATACGCAAAAGTGATCTCATTATTCTTCATCATCATTGACTGATGATGACAAAGAATAAACATCCTTTAACGTTTGTATAACATAATTAATTTCTTTGTTATTATAATTTATTTGATTTTAAAGGCTGTTTTCATTTCTTTGGTTAAATTAATCATCGTTTAAACATAAAACTATTGTTTTGTTGCCCTTTATTTATTTAATGGTCAAATTTCATTGTTGAGAACATAACCCGTTTTTAATATTACATCTATGGTGCTTCTTTACGAGCGCACGCTAGGAACGAATTAACTCGTAAAGTTGAGAAATACCTATATATTAAATAAAACTAAAAGTAATTTAAGCAACAGCTTATATAAATTTCTCTACATGGCTATCAAGAAATTATGTTCCCTTCTACAGCATCTATAATCTCCCAAAAACTCTGTGCAGATAAAAATTATTTCAAGAGAAACTATAGCAGGTTTTATCTTAAGTCACAATTCCCAACCACAAAAACATAAAATTACAATGAGATAGCATTAAAAACATCCCTAACGATTATTTTTTCATGACAACTGCCACTACTACCACCACACTGCACATTTCTCTATATAAAGGCAGAGCCTGGAACCATTGGCTCACAATTCCCATGCAACATTCACCAGATAAGTGTTCTGCACAAAGTACAAACCAAAAACATGACCATCAGAGCTAGATTAGTAGAGGCAAGTATCACACACCTTTACCAATTGTTCCCATACAGTCATGTCTGTCTAGTCAGCCAACCATGGAAGAACCACTAGCCAGAGGTCCCATGCAGGCCACCATGTGCTGTTTACCAGAGGAGAAAGATGTGTTATGTGTTTAACAAAGGGGCAAGATGTAGGCAAGAAAGCCAATGTGTTATCCAGTGTAACAGACATGCCACAGCAAAAAAAAAAAAAAACTTAAAGCAACAAAACAAAGGGAAGACAGAACCCATTTCAACATAGACCATGTGCAAGACACTAGCATGGAATGGCTATCACAGTTGATGGCTAGCCCTTCATAAGCAAATGTGCCAACAGTTTTGGTTTTAAACATGTGGTAGTACTGTAGTTTCAACTGCATGTTAAATTTTCTTAAAGATAAAAAAGAATTTTGTAAATTATCTTTTATCAGTATCTAATGAAAAAGATTTAATAATCTTAGATGTTAAACATAATTAAACGCAATTATGCTTTCCGTGAAAGCATAATTGCATTTAAGCTATCTTCTTTAATGCACATATATTATAAAATTTTAGAGTTTAGTGAAATCAGAAACACACTTCATATCATTGTGTAAAATGAATGTGTTTTCAGAATTGTCAGAGAAATATACATTACAGTCTTTCATTCAAAGAGAGTTAATAGTTGTGGTACTGGAACAGAGAGAGAGAGAGAGAGAGAGAGAGAGAGAGAGAGAGAGAGAGAGAGAGAGAGAGAGAGAGAGAGGGTTAAAAAAATGTAAGATCCACTGCAATAGTTTTGGTTTATAGTGCATAAAAATATTGGTTGTAATGCAGAAATATCGAAATCTTAAATGTGAATAATCAATGTACATTAGCATTAGTAGAGGCACATGATGCAAGAAAGCAAGCTTATGCAGCATCAGCCAAAAAAAAAAACTCTCCTATTTCACCCATCCGTTCGTTCCAAATACCAGTCCAGCCCAGCCTTAAATTTATTTAGGCTATCAACTTCCACAACAAAGTATGGAAGTCTGTTCCACCAACCAATTACCCGCTGACTAAAGGCAAACTTAAGCACATCTATCCTACATCTGTCTTTCCTCAATTTGAATTTATGCCCTCTCAGGTGATTACTCTGAGCAAGAGGAAGATTCCCATCAGTATTGAGCATGCTCAAACCATTCAAGGCTTTATACACCTCAATCAGATCACCTCGCAGGTGCCTAGTCACCAGACACTGTAATTTACAAAACTTAAGCCTTTCTTCGTAAGAGCAACCCTTTGTTCCATTCACTAATCTTGTTGCCCTTCTCTGTACTTGTTCCAACAGCTCTACATCCTTCTTAAAATAAAGCCTCTAGACCTGTATACAGTACTCAAGGTGTGACTTGACCATTGCCTTATACAAGGGGATAATCACCTCCTTATCCCTGCTAGAAAATTTCCTGCATATCATTGAAAAAACACCATGAGCTACTCTTGCAGAACGTCCGCACTGCTCAGAAAAGTTCATATCTGCCTGCACAATTACCCCCAGGTATTTTTCGTTCTACCACTGTCAGTATAGTACCATAGAGTTGATACGTTACTCTGGGGTTACTGCTTCCCATATGTAGTACTTTACATTTGTCAATGTTAAACTTCATTTGCCACCTCTCAAGCCCATCTGCTCAACTTTTCTAGATCCTGTTGCAACAGCGTACAGTCATTAGTGTCCTTAATAATAATAATAATAATAATAATAATAAATAATAATAATAATTCATTTTCTTTGAAGTCACCTTTGTATATTCTTCACATCTGTATTATATTTATGGAATTCTATTGAATTATATATAAAATATATACAATATATATAAAATTAATTTTTGTAGTAATTTATGATGTAAGCAATGACAACCATTAGGGCAACACAGAGAGCTGTTTTGTATATTGTCTTGAAACAGATGAGGCTAGAAGAGGCCTCGATTATCTTCAGAATTAAAATGGAAATTCATTAGTTTATTTATATTAATCAGAATCATAATTAAAAATTATGTAAATAAAAATGAAAGAACTAATAGATTGGGTATTAAACCTTACTTTTTTTTTTACCTTGTTGTTGAATCCTGTAAATAACAGATGTAGAAAGCCTACCATTAATTTATCCAATTATCTTTTTCTGTTCTCACTGAAAGCAAATACTAATGTATGGTTACACGGCCAAATATACAGTTATAGTTTGCACATTTTCTTCATTTGTATAAAATCAAATGAAGGGTGAAAAAAGTAGCAATAGACTAGAATGGAGTTCTAATATTTTATATAGTCATGTGTATTTAATTTGGTTATAGTATCAGGAATTTTCAGCCTTTATTCATGTATTTTCAGTGTAATGAAAACTGGACATTCATCAAAAATAAGGCAGATGTAAAAAGATACATTTATTGTTATTTAAATAAAAAATTTTTCACTTATGAAAATAAACACATTCATTGGTAGAATTCTGCTGCATAGAAATAATTAGCAACTCTGTGGTCAACTCATAGCATGTCACCTACTGCTTGTGTCAAGCCGTTATGGAATTTAACCAAAGCATGAAAATGTTATAAACTTTTCCTGTATATAATTAACCATGAACTGAACAAATCAAAATATCGTGTCAGCAGGCATATTGGTGTACAAAGGTCACTACTCAGGAGCCCCTTTAAAATTTACACAAAGCTTGAAAATGTTATAAATTTTGCTTACAACTGAACATGTCAAAAAGCCATGCCAGCAGGCATGTTGATGCATAAAAGTCACCATTCAGTTTTGTTTATTTTTTGGAAAAAAGGCTACAAATAATTTAAGATTACGCATATTGCAATGTCATGAGGGATACAATTACAATTTTTTTTTTTTTTTATTATTATTATTATTACAACAGTGCAACTGACAAAATGAATGTGCCTGCTGGTATAATTTTTTAATTTATTCAGTTGATGGCTATTTTTTTTGGATTAAAATTTCTTGGATTAAAATTTTTACATGAGCAGGCATGATAGTGTGTTGTATGACATTCAAAATGTCTTTTGAAAGAGGAAAAAAGCAATTTTAAATATAGATTGTTTGTTCTACATTATTTTAGCTAATTTTTCTTAATTACACTAAAGAAATGATAAAATCTCTTCATATTACTTTCTTGCCATCTTCCAATATGGAAGAAGGGATGGGAAATGTTCAGGTGATTTGTCTTCAAAGCCACAAATGTATTCATACCAGCAGTCAAATTCCACAAACTGAAGGTACCAAAATGGATGAAAGGTCAGGTTAAGAGTTTGATTCAGCAAAATAAACAAACACTGGACAGTTACAGACAATCACATGATTCTGATTTGTATGAGTACAAGAGAATATGTAACAAAGCCAGTATGGGGGTAAGACAAGTGATGTTGATTAAAAGAAAGCACTAACAAAGAGAGCTAAGTACAGGGATAAAGAGTTCTCATATTTGAACATGAAAAAGAGGAGAGTAAATCCAATAGGTCCCTTAATTTGTTGCAGTGGAAGGTCAACAGGAAACCCAACAGAATTGGCAGAGTTGAACAGATTCTTTTAATCAATATTTATAGTAAAAAGCAAACTCAAACTCTGGGGAATGTTAAGATATTGGACTGCTGTAAAATAAATGATACAACCTTCTCAGACAAGTATTTGCTAGAAAATACTTGTCTGCCGCCAGGGACAAGGAGCTGATTATCCCTTTGTACAAGGCAACGGTCAGGCCATACCTTGAGTACTGTGTACAGGTCTGGAGGCTGCATTTTAGGAAAGATGTAGAGTTGCTAGAATGAGTACAAAAAAGGGCAATAAGATTGGTGAGAGGAACAAAGGGGTGATCTTACCAAGAAAGGCTTAAGTTCTGCAAATTGCAGCACCTGGAGACTAGGCACCTGTGTGTTGATCTGATTGAGGTGTAAAAGACCTTGAATAGCTTGAGCAAGCTCAATGCTGATGGGATTCCTCCTCTTGCTCAGATTATGAACCTGAGGGGACATAGATTCAAATTGAGGAAAGATGACTGTAGAATAGATGTGCAGAAATTTGCCTTCAGCCAGTGGGTAGTTGATTGCTGGAACAGACTTCCATCTCTTGTAGAAATTGAGAGCTTAAATAAATTTAAGGCTTAGCTAGACAGGCATTTCGAGTGAATGGTTGGGTGAACTGGGAGGGGGTTTTTTTTTTTGGTTGATGCTACATAAGCTTGCTTTCTTGCATCACATGCCTCAACTAATGCTGATGCTAAAATCAGAACAAAACTACATGACCAGCTTCAACAAAAACTGAACAATAAAGGATGTAACTAGTAAGGTTAAGCATCATGTGATATAACATAAGCACACTTTGTACATTACTTGTTGGAATCACTCTCATAATATGAGATTACCAAAGACCTTACATTTCCCAATACCACTTGAAATGCCATTTTTCAAATCATCCGAACAATTTATCTAGTTCTTGTTGAAGCAGCATACCATTGTAATTATCATTTAATACCCTAGTAACTTTTGTATTTTCAAAATACTCTGACATCAAACCTGTTATTTTCAGATTTGATCTTTCATTTCAATATAAAAAACATTTAGATAAACACACTACTCACTGACCTACCTTCATAAATGTTATTCACAAGTGGTGAATCCTGCACATTACACTTAAAAGTTAAGTTCGCTCAGAGAAAAAGCAACTTATAGTTACCCTTTGCTTTGCCATTTTCCCAAGCTTTTATCCACAATGGCACCTTCGCACCGATCGCATATCATTCCAATTTATAAAAAAGGTATTCACATGGTACTCAGCCTTACTAAAATCTAAATACTGAAACTAAATTTTCAGGTCCACAGTTAAACATTTCACCTTCAATGACCTTGGATTAGAGAAGACATTTACACATCTCTAAATCAGAGAAGACATTTACACATCTCGACACTTCTGGGTCTTCCAGTGATATCTTTCTAAACATTAAAATAATTTTCCTCCTAGTGATATTTATTCAGCCAATGGAAGGAGAGAGATGTGGGTTACATGGTAATATGTAACAAATACTAAAATACGTAACAGAAGATTGTTTTACTGTGGTAACTCAAGCTTCTGTTTAAGTGTGGTCACGCACTATGTTTATCTAACACGACCACGCAGTACCATTCTTGATTTCCATATGTAATGCATTTATGTATTCAGAGCAAAGAGACAAACACAATGTCGAAAGCTTCTGTAAGTATTTTATTTTACTTTATCAAAAGAAGCGAGTGCAGACAGCACGGGGCGAAGCCCCCCTAGTACACATTATAATAAATAGAAGTTTGGCAATCTGCTTTGCTGCATGCTTTTAATATCACTGATAAATCCCATTTTCTGCCTCCACCAGAGCTTACAACAATTGTAAAGCAGTCATTAATCAGACCAAACTAGATTTTGAACAGACTAAGAGTAGAAAACTTGCTTCTTGCCCTAATGGCAGCCAAGCATTCTGGTCTCTTGCCAAAGCTATTGGCTGCTAATTTTGCCCATCTCTGCTCCCACCTCTGTCAAAACCAGATGGTTCTATTGTCACTTCAGCTAAGGATAAAGCTGACCTAGAGATGTCAAAAGGATGTCAGAAGGATTTTGACGAATCTTGATACTAAGAAAGCTCCAGGTACTGATGGTATTTCGTCACTTATTCTCAAAACCTGCGCTCCTGAACTTACTCCTGTTCTTTACTGCCTTTTCTCACTTTCTGATTCCAAAGGTGTTTTTCTTTCTGCTTGGAAATTTGCTTATATCCAGCCAGTTCCTAAAAAGAGTGAAATCCTTCCCATCCAATTATCATCCCATTGCAATTACTTCTACTCTTTCTAAACTAATGGAGAAATCAATTAACTGCCAACTCTTAAACTATCTAGAAAACTTCCGTCTGATCAACGATCGCCAGTATGGATTCCGCCAGTGTCGATTGGTGATATACTGGCTTATGTTACCCATTTATGAACAAATTCAATGGAAACGTTTGGTGAAACACAAGCAGTTTCTCTTGATATCTCAAAGGCTTTTGATCGTGTTTGGCATAAAGGTTTTCTAAACAAGTTTCCATCTTATGATTTGCCAACTGTTTTTTGTAATTGGTTATCCTGTTTTCTCTCTGACTGCTCACTGAGGGTGATGGTAGATGGTTCTCTGTCTTCTAACTTCTCCACTAATGCTGGTGTCCCCATGGTTCAGTTCTCCCCCCCTCTTTTCCTCTTGTATATTAATGACCTTCTTCCATTGACCGGAAATCCTATCCATAGTTTTGCTGATGATAGCACACTGCATTCAACTTTCTAGTTTGAGAAACCTTGCCCTGCTCAATCAGCTTCAATTTCTCGAATATCCGCTACCAATTCCTTAAATGCCGATCTTCAGGTAATTCTCCATTGGGGCAAAGACAACTTAGTTGACTTCAACAATCCTTCTAAAACTTAGTCCTGTCTTATATCTCACAAAAAAGGATTCTTCTGCTCCTATGCTTATCTTTGGTGACACTCTTATTTCTAGGCAAGTTGATATATCTCTTTTGGGGATTACCCTGACTTCTAATCTCTCTTGGCATAAAGCACATTACAAATATTGCTTCCTATGCATCTAAAAAAACTTGGTTTTCTTTTTCGCTCTTGGCATTACATTTCTTCCCAACAGCTGTTCACTTTGTACAAATCGCAAATCCACCATAAACCAGTGCCCCCCAAAATCTCCCTCAGGCTTCTAGATTCCATTCAGAAGAGGGCAGTTAAGTCAATTAATGACTCCTCTCTAAGTGTCTCTCCACTCTCTGTCTCATAGATGTACTGTTTCTGCTGCATGCCTTTTCTACAGATACTTCCATGAGCACTGTTCTTCTGAATTGGCTTCTATAATTCCCACTCGCTCTTTCAAAACAGTCCGAACACGTGCCGCCACCAGCCAACATCCATTTACTGTCCAACTTCAAATTCACAGAACCAATTTTTCATCTTCCTCGTTTATTCATTCAACTGCCGTTTTCTGGAACAACCTTCCCTCATACGTATTTCTTGGAAATTACAGTCTACAGAAGTTCAAGACTAATATCAACATATATCTTCTTTTGTCTTCTCAAGCTCCAACCCATGCACGGTACTTACTACTATAGGTTTTAATACCTGTTATGTTTGGGGGTTTCATAAAAAAAAAAAAAAACTCTTGTGACATTTTTCACATCCAGCATGACAATTTCTCTATCAACTCTTTTACAGTAATCTAGTTCCTGATCTTTGCTGTCACAGCCAACAGTACTATCAAGCCTAAAAAAAATGGTCACAAGTAAATATTGATGAAATAAATTTATTTAGCTCATCAGCTACCCATTAAAGTCATCGATAATGCCACCCATGCTACTCTGTAGTGATTAATATTATTCAATTCCTTTCTTTTAATGTTCACATATGAAAAAAATTCTTTATTACTGCACTTTGCCCTCTCTTACAGCACCATTTCCAAGTCTGCCTTAGCATTTATTTATTACTCCCTAAATAATAACTGTATTACAGATTAATGTAATAATAATTATAATAATATAATTATAATTATAATATAATAATAATTAATAATGTAATGTAATTATTGAAATTAATATAAATCATGACTCAGAGCAGAGCAGCAAAGCAAAAGGCTCAAGCTAATGGAAGTACTGTGGCTCAGAGGAGAACTGAGGGGGAGGCAGTTGCCTTCTGAATCACAGCCTTTTAAAATGCACTGCTTGCATGGTGTTTATGGAGCATTCAGGTACGGGACATGATATTGCCATGGGGGATGTCTTTGCGTGTGCGCGATGCAAGGAGTGTGTCGAAATCAGGCAACAACTCAGAGTTGTTATGGGCCTATATGAGAGCTTGAAGGACAGGGTGGATGCCCTCGAAGGAACTAAATTGAGGGGCCCATCAAGCTCTCAGCTGCCCACTCAACGCCAGAGCTTGCACTTGGTCATCACCCAACACAGCAGCAACCCCCAAGGCAGAATGCGCTGGTCCAACAGGAACTAGTAGGTGTTGGTGACGCTATTGCCAGAGAAACGGGGAACATGATTTGTAAAAAGGATAGGTGGAACAGGACCAGGGTATGTCAGGCAGGGGCAAAGGTTGATGACGCTGTAGAGCAGATAGCACAAAAGGGTGATATAGTTGTACACGTTGGCACTAATGATATCAAGAGTAGGAGACCGGCAGAATTACTTAACAAGTACAGGTCACTGTTGAAAAAAAGCCGTGAATTAGGGTTGAATTTGAAAGTGTCTGCAATTCGCCCAGACACGATAGGAGAGAGTATATGATGAGAGCATTGTCGATCAATTCGGCCCTGGAAAGATTGTGCAAGGATAAGGGGTAGAATTTTTTTCAGCCTGGACTGTACTTGTTAACAGGAGAGACTGCTTCTACAGGGATGGGATACACTTAAATAGAAAGGGTGCAAGAATATTTGCTGATGCTATCGAGGCAGTGTTAGGTGGGTCGGAAAACTGCTAGCTTGGGGGAGACAAAGACTAATAGATTAACAGTAGCCACTGGCAGAGGTGAAAGAGATTCTTGCACTGCTTCTATTGGAATGAGCAGAAGCCTGAAAAACAAGATGCAGGATATTTCAGAGACTGCTGGAAGTCATTGCGGTACAAGTAAACACATGGGTTGTGTTAGGGTAGCTAAGAAAAAGAACAGGTACATGTATACTTGCGTGTACACCAATTCTAGGAATTTAGTAAATAAATTTGATGAATTTGAGGTATTGCTCAAAACATCAGAGGCAGATATTGTTGGGATTTCAGAGACGTGGAGTCACACAGATATAAGGAATGCAGAACTGGAATTTGGAGAGTATAAAGTCTACAGAAAGGATACACAGGATAGGAAGGGAGGAGGGGTTATGCTATTAGTTAAGAAACACATAAAATTCAAGGAAGTGAAGACAGTCGACATCGCTGGACAGTTTGGTGTGACATTAGCATTGGTAGATCAAAATTGAGAGTAGAAGTGTACTATAGGCCTAATGACTCTGATGAGTATAATAAGAAACTGTACAGGGAAATAGAGTGGGCCAGTAAATCAGAGAGTCTTATAATGGGAGATTTTAATTTCCCAGATATTGACTGAAATTTGTGGGTTGGTCACTCACACATTAGCAAGGCTTTTGTGGATTTATTGGATGATTGTTTTCTACATCAGCATGTTCGGGAGGCAACTAGAGGGAGTAATACTCTTGATTTGATTATCAGTAGTGATTCTTCATGCATTAAGAATCTGCAGATAAATGAACCACTAGATGGCAGTGATCACAGTGTGCTGAAGTGGGATTTACTCAAAGAGGTAACTACCATTAGGGGTAAAGGGAAGGTTTATTGCTTCCATAAAGGCAACTACAATGGTCTGAGACAGTATTTAAATTCTATACAGTGGGACCAACTGAAGGTGTTACTAACAGCAAATTCAAAATGGGAAGCATTCAAAGAACTTATCTTGGAAGCTACTAGGCTTTACATACCAACAAAGAAATATTGTTCAAGGTTTAGGCCTAAATGGATGTCAGATGAACTAATGAGACATATGGCAGAGAAGAAAAATGCATGCGATACATACAAATTAACACGTGACACAGAAGCCTATGATAGATACAAGTTGATCTGTTTGTTTGTTGTTTGATTTTTAAGAGCATTAGCAACTAAGGCCATATTGCTATGGGAAATGCGGTGGTCATTCCCTGACCTTTCCGCATCTTCCATATTTGGTTGTGACGAGCTCGAACCCCGGTCTAATCAAGAAGCGTGTGCTACGCACTGCTGCTCCTTCCCACCTGGCTATGGAGGCGCCTCACAAGTTGATCTGTAACCAAGTTACAAAGAAGGTTAGGCAGGCGAAGGCAGATTACGAGAAATCTTTGGCAAGGGATGCAAAGAAAAACAGCAAAGAGTTCTTTACTTATGTAAACTCTAGAAGGAAATGGATGAATCAGATTGGTCCACTTGACATCGATGGGTCAACTGTTGATGATCCTGCTCAGGTAGCTAACAAACTAAATGAATATTTTGCATCGACATTCACACATGAGGAGTTATTCAGCGAGGGGAATGCCAGAGGTATATTCAACTCTGGCAGTAAGCCAGAGAATCTTGTAATAACTGAGAGTAAAGTGGAGGAGAAATTGTTGAAGATAAACACAAGAAAGGCACCTGGCGTGGATGGGATCTATCCAGTAATATTAAAGGAGGCAGCAAAGGAAGTAAGCAAATCCTTAGCCATAATTATGAGAGCTTCCTTGGACTCAGGGGAGGTACCCACAGACTGGAGATGTGCAAATGTGACCCCCAATTCACAAAGGAGGATCAAAGGCTGACACAAGTAATTATAGACCTGTGAGTTTAACTTCTGTTCCAGGAAAATTAATGGAGGCACTGGTTAAAGAAGCACTGCAGGATCATCTAGACGAGACTTCAGTTATAGCTCAGACACAGCATGGTTTTGTTAAGGGGAAGTCTTGCCTGACCAATTTGATTGGATACTATGATGCAGTTATTTTATTTGGTTTTTAGGATCATTAGCAACTAAGGCCATATTGCTTCGGGAATATGTGGTGGTCATTCCCTTGACCTTTCCGCATCCTCCGTATTTGGTGGTGACGGGCTCGAACCCCGGTCTAATCAAGAAGCATGTGCTACGCACTGCTGCTCCTTCCCACCTGGCTACTGAGGCGCCACTATGATGCAGTCACAAAAGAACTGGATGCAGGGAATAACTTTGATATTATATACTTGGATCTTAGAAAGGCTTTTGATACTGTTGCACATGGAAGACTGCTGCACAAATTGGAGCAGTGTGGCATTGGAGGTTAGTTAGTTAGTGATTTGGTTTTTAGGAGCATTAGCAACTAAGGCCATATTGCTCCGGGATATGCGGTGGTCATTCCCTGACCTTTCCGCATCCTCCGTATTTGGTGGTGACAGGCTCGAACCCCTGTCTAATCAAGAAGCGTATGATACACATTGCTGCGCCTTCCCACCTTGCTACGGAGGCGCCAGTGGCATTATAGGCAAATTGCTGCTATGGATAAAGGGTTGGTTGAGGGGGAGAAGATGGAGAGTGGTAATCAATGGACACTGCTCATCGTGGACTAATGTTATTAGAGGAGTCCCTCAGGGTGCAGTGTTGGATCCATTATTGTTTTCTGTATTTATAAATGATATTGATGATGGTATATCAAGCTTAATGTCCAAGTTTGCAGACGATACGAAGGTTGGCAGGGTTGTCAAGGACACTACTGACACTATGCTGCTGCAACAGGATCTGGAAAGGTTGAGCAGATGGGCTGAGAGGTGGCAAATGAAGTTTAACATTGACAAATGTAAAGTACTACATATGGGAAACAACAACCCCAGAGCAACGTATCAACTCTGTGGTACTACACTGACAGTGGTAGAGAATGAAAGGGACCTGGGGGTGGTTGTGCAGGCAGATATGAAGTTCTCTGGGCAGTGCAGACGGGCTGCAAGAGTAGCTCATGGTGTATTGTCAATAATATATAGGAATTTTTCTAGCAGGGATAAGGAGGTGATTATTCCTTTGTATAAGGCAATGGTCAGGCCACACCTAGAGTACTATATACAGGTCTGGAGGCCTCATTTCAAGAAGGATGTAGAGCTGCTGGAACGAGTACAGAGAAGGGCAACAAGATTAGTGAATGGAACAAAGGGGTGCTCTTACGAAGAAAGGCTTAAGTTTTGCAAATTACAGTGTCTGGAGACTAGGCACCAGCGAGGTGATCTGATAGAGGTGTATAAAGTCTTGAATGGTTTGAGCATGCTCAATGCTGATGGGATTCTTCCTCTTGCTCAGAATAATCACCTGAGAGGGCATAAATTCAAATTGAGGAAAGACAGATGTAGGATAGATGTGCGGAAATTTGCCTTTAGCCAGCAGGTGGTTGGTTGGTGGAACAGACTTCCATCCCTTGTCGTGGAAGTTGATAGCCTAAATAAGTTTAAGGCTCAACTGGACAGGTATTTCGAATGAACAGAGGGGTGAAGTGGAAGTGGTTTTTTTTTTTTTTTTTTTTTGGCTGACGCTGCATAAGCTTGCTTTCTTGCATCAAATGCCTCTGCTAATGCTAATGTATACTTATCAGAGTATTCACTGTCCCTTGATAATTTATATTCATCCTGTACCACTTTCTTTTCCATTACTGCAACCAAAACTTTTCTTTTACTTTTCTGTAACAATCTGTAACTGACTTCATCAGTTCAGTGGTCATCCACTTTGATATATGCCTGGAGCAATAACATTTTGAAAATATGTAAAGATGAGTGGGTTCTAGAATTACTTCTCTGAACACTTTCCCACCAACTGTTCACATTGAATTGAGTTCAAATAATGCCTAAGGTCAGAAAAATTTCCCTTTCAAAAGTTAAACTCTTCCTTTTTACCCTTGACATGTGATCTCCTACAATACATTATGATCAATACCTGCTAGTTGTTCCTTAATGCAGAAGTTTTCAGTCATCATTTGAATCCTCAATAAAAATGAAATTAGGTATGACATTCTCCCATGCAGAATCTCCAACACATTGATATCAGAAGCAGTTAACCAATCAATCCAGAAGTGTTGTATTGCTGTGACCACCCACAAGTCTCAGTCTATCTTTGGAAAATTAAAGTTCTACGTGATAATAAATGGACTAACCTGAAGTTAATAAGTCTCAAAGTAAGCATTAGTAGAGGCATACAATGCAAGAAAGCAAGCTTATGCAGCATTAGCCAAAAAAAAAAAAAAAAAAACCTTCCCATTTCACCCCTCCATTCATTCCAAATGCCTGTCCAGCTCAGCCTTAAATTTATTTAGGCTATCAACTTCCACAACAAAAGATGGAAGTCTGTTCCACCAATCAATTACCTGCGCGGACTAAAGGCAAATTACTACACATCTATTCTACAACTGTCTTTCCTCAATTTGAATCTGTATCCCCCTCGGTTTCTTAATCTGAGCAAGATGAAGAATCCCATCAGCATTCAGCTTACTCAACCTATTCAAGCCCTTATACACCTCAATCAGATCACTTTGCAGGTTCCTATTCTCTAAGCTTGCAATTTGCATGACTTAAGCCTTTCTTTGTTTCCCTCACCTTTGTACTCGTTCTAGCAACTATACATCCTTCCTAAAATGAGGCCTCCAGACCTGTACACAGTTCTCTAAGTGTTAAACAGGATAATCTTGTATAACAGTATAACCTTGTGTAACAGGATAATCACCTCCCTGTCGCTGCTAGCAAAATTCCTATTTATCATTGACAAGACTCCATGACTATGAAAATAATGTTATTATCATCAATATGATAATAACATTATTTTCATGATTATGTAATAATCATAATAATAATTATGGTAATATTTAGGAAAAAATATTAGCTCACCTTTTGTGATTCACCTATAGAAATGTATGGTGAATGCTGCTGTGCATTACTCACCACTGTATTATTATGAACAGACTTCTCTGTATCACTATATGATGACTCTGAAGATTCAGTATTTTCATCATCTTCAGTTTCACTTTGTCCTGGTTCTTCTTCAAAATCTGATTCATAATCCTTTATAAACAACGACAATATATATATTATAATTTCATACAATAAAAATAGTTTTAAATTACACTGGACTAACAGTTTATATAAAATTACATAATTATTTCACAAAAACAAATGTTTAATTTGTTTATTCAAGTTCCCAACTCTGTGATTCTAGCAACTGTTCAATTCTTTTTGTTTTCTTTTTTCAAATTAAGCTTAACACACCTATTGCTATAGGATAATCATTAAAAAAAAAAAAAAAAAAGATTCTCTAGTTTCTGATGTTATATTTATTGAAGCATTCCACTTACAGCATTGTTAATAATATCACAATACTCATAAAGCATGGAAGATTTTTTATTAATGCAACAACTTCAACGTGGAATTCTTATGCATCTGATTTTGCATTAGTAAACAGCCATATAAATTTCCCACAACTGTGGCTTCCATTTCTTCAGTGATGCACACAACATAGTTATATTATTTCAGCTTTCAGTTCTTTAATGGAATGGGAGCTTATGCCTCTATTAGCCTTAAAAAATAATCTCTGCATGAATTGGTGAGTGCAAAAGCCAGGGCCGTCCAACTCCGAAGCATCTAGACTATTCTAAAGAAATCAAGAACCACATTTTCCACATATGGTCTTGTTCCATCTTACTGGAAAAATGTGTGTTGAGTATTACCTCTCATGTCAATAAAGAACTGAAATAGTGGTCTTGAAGAAATAGTAGTAGTAATAATAGAGGCATGTGATGCGAGAAAGCAAGCTGATGTAGAATCGGCCAAAAAAAAAAAAAAAAAAAAACAATTTCACACAACCATTCCCTCTAAACGTTTGTCCAGTTCTTCCTTGAATTTATTTAACCTATTGACTTCCACAACAACAGATAGAAGTTTGTTCCAGCAATTAACCATCCACTGGCTAAAGGCAAATTTCCACACATCTATTCTACAGCTGACTTTACTCAATTTGAATTTATGCCCCCTCAGGTTCGTAATCTGAGCAAGCAGAAGAATCCCATCAGAATTCAGCATGCTCAACCCATTCAAAACCTTATACACTTCAATCAGATCAGCTCACAGGTGCCTAGTCTCCAGCCGCTGCAATCTGCAGAACTTAAGCCTTTCTTAGTAAGAGGACCCCCTTCGTTCCCCTCACCAATCTTGTTGCCCTTCTCTGTACATGTTCAAGCAACTTTACATCCTTCCTAAAATGAGACCTCCAGATCTATACGCAGTACTCGAGGTGTGGCCTGACCATTTCCTTATAAAATGGGATAATAACCTCCTTTTCCCTGCTAGCAAAATTCCTGTATATCATTGACAAAACCCCATGACCTTCTATGGCAGCCTGTCTGCATTGCTCAGAAAACTTCATATCTGACTGCACAATCAATTCCAGGTCTTTTTCATTTTCTACCACCCTAAGTGTAGTACTACACAGTTGGTACGTTTCTCTGGAGTTACTTCTACCCATATGCAGTACTTTGCATTTCTCAATATTAAACTTCCATTGCCACTTCTCAGCCCATCAGCCCAAATTTTCTACATCCTGTTGCAGTAGCACACTGTCATTATCAACCCTGCCAACCTTTGCATCATCTGCAAACTTCGACACTATGCCTGATATACCTTCACCAATATCATTGATAAATATACAAAACAACAGTGGGCCCAACACCAAACCCTGTGGGACTCCACTAATAACATTAGTCCACAAAGAGCAGCGTCCATTGATTACCACTCTGTCTTTTCCCACTCAACCACCCTTTTATCCATTGTAGCAACTTACCCTTAATACCATTCTGTTCCAATTTGTACAGTAGTCTTCTATGTGTAACAGTGTCAAAAGCTTTTCTGAAATTTAAGTCTATGATATCAAAATTATTTTTTGCATCTAGTTCCTTTGTAACCACATCATAGTAACCAATCAAATTTGTCAGACAAGGCTTTCCCTTAACAAACCCATGCTGTGTCTGAATTATTGCTGCAGTCTTGTCTAGATGATCATGCAATGCATCTCTAACCACTGACTCCATTATTTTACCTGGAACAGAAGTTAAACTAACTGGCGTGTAATTACTCGTGTCACTCTTAGATTCCCCTTTGTGAATTGGGGATACAATTGCACATTTCCAGTCCATGGGGACTTAATTATGGCTAAGGGTTTGCTTAGTTCCTTTCCGCCTCCTTTAATATAATTGAATAGATTCCATCCACCCCAGGTGCCTTTCTTATGTTTAACTTCAACAATTTCTCCTCCACTTTGCTCTCAGTTATTACAAAATCATTAAGCACCCTGTTACAGTTTGATAAACTTCTGGCATTTTCCTTCCTTAATAACTCCCCATGTGAATGTAGATGCAAAATACTCATTCAGATTATCAGCTATCTGAGCAGGATCATTAACAGTTGAAATATCGATATCAAGTGGACCAATCTAATTCATTCTCTTCCTTTTAGAGTTTATATAAATAAAGTAGTCCTTGCTGTTTTTCTTAGCATCCTTTGCCAAAAATTTCTGTTAATCTGCCTTCGCTTGCCTAATCTCTTTTGTGACTTGATTACAGACTAGCTTATATCTGCCATAGGCTTCTGTGTCACCTGATAATTTATATGCATCTCATGCATTTTTTTTCTCTACCACGAGTCTCATTAGTTCATCTGACATCCATTTAGGCCTAAACCTTGTACAATATTTCTTAATCGGTATGAAAAGCCTAGTCGCTTCCACAATTAATTCCTTGAATGAATTTGCTGTTGGTAACATCATCAGTTGGTCCCACTATAAGGAATTTAAAAACTGTCTGAAACCAATGTAGTCAACTTTTACAGAAGCAAAAAACCCTTCCCTTTAGCCCTGATGGTAATTATATCTTTAAGTAAATCCTACATCAGTATACAGTGATTACTGGTAAAAGGAATTGCTGGGGAAAACATTCCAGATTCTCTGTCTTATCGTGAAAAACTGGTCTGAGAATTCCTGCAAATGAAACAGCATATAACACTGTGCATTTCATTTTGTATGCAAGATTTCTCCATGACCTAGATATGCACATTCTTTTTACAACAATCTGCTCTAGTTGAAAATGTACATCACTGGTAAACAAAATAAACTTAAAAAATTTCAGCTGTGCATCTTCATCAACATTAGTCAAAGACTGTTATACATGAATTTTGAATGAAAATAAAATAAAGGTTCTCTCTCTCTTCTCCCCTCCCCAAAGGTGCCCATCTAATTAGTCCTTAAAGTTTTCCACTGTCTGCCTCAGCCACCCCCCTCAGTAACTTATTCCAATGTTCCACAACAATATACTACTGTAAGGTAAATTTCATAAGATCTAGTCTACTGTTACTCTCTCAGATTTTAAAGTTGCACCCTATTTATCCCTCATTCATTTTATTAATTCCCCCAGGACCTTATATACTTCAATGAAATTCCCACTAAGGTGTGTATTTGCTATGTCTGTACATCACAACTCTTACACCAGGAATGGCAAACCTTTACTGCCCTGCACGCCAAAAATCAGCTGAAACAAAAATATAACAATTTCACATGTGACAGAAAAAAACAACAATTTTTGGGTGCACAGGAAAAAAAACTGACTAAAGTTATTAATCAGTCTTTATTGTTATTATAAAAAATGTAGCAATACTTGAAATTTTCTAATGAGAACTTTGTTTCTGTATAAATTCTGCACATAATTATCACTGCCAGATGTGACTGAGAGACCATAAAACACATGTGTCTTCAAATTAAAAAAATAAAAACACTTTTTTATAATATAAACTATTTATCAGTGATGACCTTGTGCCCATATATTTTATATAGCACACATGCCATTAGTTCACCATCCCTATTGTAAGCTGTCTTGTAGAGATAATACTTTGTGCTCTTAACTAATATAGTTACCCTTCTTTGCACATTCTCTAACATTTCTGTATCATTCTTTAGATGCAGTCTCTAGACTTGGATACAATGTTCCATATGTGGCTGTATCATCATCTTAAGAGGAATAATAACCTCCTTCTCTCTCTCTCTCTCTCTACTTGCAAAATTCCAATAAATCATTGAGAGAACACCTCATGGTATTCTATCTACTGCATGCTGAACTTCATGCCTTCCAGTACTGTAATCTCCACCATTCTCCTCAAGAACATCTTTCAACTGCTCTACTCTCAATCTATAAACTACTCCTGAGTTTCTGTTCCCAAGTGCATTCAGTAGAATGAAAACTTTAGTTGTAATTTTTCAGACCATGCATGTCATTTGTCCAGATCCTTTTCAAGCAGCATAGCCTGGTTCTGATCATTAATTACACTTCCAACATTTGAATCAGCAAACTTTGACAGCTTCTGTATTCCCTCATTAGTATCATGTAGGAAGATATGACACGAGAGGTCTGTGCACTAATCTCTAAAGGACCTTACTTGCTACTCTAGCCCACTATGCAGAATGCCCATTTATGACCACCTTCTATCTCCTGTCCTTGAAACAACACCTAATCCACTGATGAATCTTCTCTGATATTCTAATGTGCTCCAATTTATAAAATAATTTCTCACGAGAAAATGTATCAAAAGGCCTTACTAAATTCCAAATATGTAATGTTAAAGTTGTTTCTTACATCCAACCTTTACAAGCTCATAAGTAATTTATCAGCTTTGTCAGACAAGATTTCTCCTTCACAAAACCTTACTGAGAGCCATTTAAGATGCTATGCTTTCCAAGATGGTCCTGTATTGCATCTTTAACCATAGACTTCAAAACCTTATCAACCATGCAAGTCAACTTGCTTGTTTATAATTGCCCATCATTTCTTTAACTGTTCCCTTATGAAATAGGGAGATGTTGACACTTCTCCAGTCCAAGGGAATAATTCACACAAGTCTGAAATAGGAATAACTGTGAAAGTTCCACAAATCATCACCATACTCATAATACAGAATTAGTTATCCTCATCTCTTCAGGAGATCTAAAAGGTGTGATATATTATTTAAGGACATAGATTTCGATAATCAAGATCAGTGTTTGAAATATGAAATAAGTAATTTAGCAAGAGTGAAAATCCTGATTATAGTCCCAATGGGGATTACAATCAGACGTCACATGTGCACCCACATGCTGTCAGGAGGGGGGGATGAGTTAGTACATGGACATGCATGAGTATATATGTTGTGACACTGGCTTATACACCACCACCACAAAAAATTAATTGTTGCATTGTTAACTGTGGCGCTGATATTAGTATTGAAAAATGATGTGGAAGAAGAAAGGAAAGCTTATACAGCATCAGCCAAGAAATATATATATATATTCCCATATCACCTATCCATCGTTTCTAATAGTTTGTCTAGTTCTTCAAACTACCTACTTCTACAACACCAGAGATGGAAGTTTGTTCCAACTTTTTTTTTTTTTTTTTTTGGTAGTTGTTGGCGTATCAGCTTCTGTGGCCATAATGCACCTCCCAAGGTTTTTGCAGTACTTTGATCCAAGCCCGAGGCGGGATTCAAACCCGCAACCTTTGGGTTGCCAGGCAGGCACTTTACCCACCCAACTAGCCTGGTTGGCGTTTGTTCCAACAATGAACTACCTGCTGGCTGAAGGCAAACTTCTGCATATCTATCCTGCAACCATCCTTCCTCAATCTGAATTTATATCTCTTTGTATATGCTCTGAAGTAGAGGAAGGATTCCATATGCAGTGAGCTTACTCAATTTAATTCATTCAGAGCCTGGCTGAAGGCAAACTTCCACACATCTATCCTCAATTTGAATTTATACCCCCTCATGTATAGTCTGAGAAGAGGAAGGATTCCATCAGCAGTAAGCTTACTCAATACATTCAGAGCATTAAATATAAGCACCTCGCTCATATCTCCTTGCAGGTGCCTAGTCTCCAGACACTGCAATTTGCAGAACTAAAGCCAGCCACTCCTGGTCTAGAGCATGCTTTGTTCCTCTCACTAATCTTGTTGCTCTTCTCTGCACCCATTCCAAAAGACTCACATCCTTCCTAAAATGCAGCTTCTTGACCTGATTACAGAACTCAAGATGCTGCCTAACCACTTCCTTAAATAACAGGATAATCACCTTCTTATCCCTGCTGGCAAAATAACTATGCGTCATTGACAAAAACTCCATGAACTGGCCTGGCAACCTTTCTGCACTGCTCAGAGAACTCTATATCTGATTGCAATTATCACCAGGTCTCTTTCTTTCTTCACTATCCTAAGTGTCGTACCACATAGTTAGCACATTAATCTGGGATTACTGCTACCCATAAGAAGTACATTGCATTTGTCAATGTTAAACTTCAACTGCCATTTCTAAGCTCATATGCCTAATTTTTCTAGATTCTTTTGCATTAGCATACCCTGATTACTGTCATTAACTACCCTGTCAACCTTCATATTATCTGCAAACTTAAATATTAAGCATGATATACCTTCATTAATAAATATAGAAAACAACAATGGGCACAGCACTGAACCATGGGCTCTCCATTAATAATGTTAATCCAAGAAGAGCAGTGCTCATTGATAACAACTGTCTTTGTCTTCTCTTACTCAACCATCCCTTTATCCATAACATTAATTTTCTCTTAATGCCACACTGCACCAATATGTACAGCAGACTTTTATGTGCAACAGTGTCAAAAGCCTTTCGAAAATCTAAGCATATGATATCAGAAATTTTTTGCATCCAGTTCCTTTGTTACTGAACCATAGTATCCAATCAGATTGGTCAGAGATAATCACCCCTTAACAAATCCATGCATTGCTTCTTTAACTATCCACTCCATTATTTACCCCTGGAACAAGAGTCAAGCTAATGAGCCTGTAATCATCCTTGTGACCCTTCAATTCCTCTTTGTAAATTGGGGATACATTCTCACATCTCCAGTCCACAGGGACATTCTCTGAATCTAAGTGGGCTCTGAATTATGGCTAAAGGTCTGCATGCCTTCTTTACTATCTCCCTTAATATAACTGGATATATCCCATTTCCCCAAGGTGCATTTTGAACATTTAGCTTTAGTGAATTCTCTTCCACTTTTCCCTCAGTTATCATAAAATGTGTAGAAATTCTAACAGAGAACCCAATGTTCTCTATTAGAATTTGATAAATTTCTGGTATCCCCGCCCCTAAAAAATCCTTCATGTATGAATGCATCCTGAGCAGGATCATCAACAGATAAACCATTCATATCTGGTAGATCCATGTGATTCATCTCTTCCTTCTAGTGTTCACATTGCTGTTTGCTGCTTTTCTTTCCTTTCCTTTCCAGAGACTGCTTGTAATCTGCCCTAGCTTGCCTAACCTTCTTTGTGACTTGATTGCAGACTAGTTTACATATACTGTAGGCTTCAGTTTCACTTGATAATTTATATGCCCATAATATTGGCTGTAACAAAACAGTTTACAAACAAAATTATAAACACCCTTGGTTTTGGTGACATTGCGAAGTATAAAACAGATACAGAATTTATAAGGCACATTAAGACATCATTATATATGATAATCATTTTAGGAGAATAAAGCATAAAATCAGCCTTCACAGCCTTAGACCCATACTGTAATACTAAGTATTACAGATTCTCATTCCTGTCATGCTTTCAGTTTTTAAAACAAAAAAAAAAAAAAAAAATCAGAATATGTATGAAAAATAAAGTAAATGTAATTTATTAACATTTATTTATAAGTAAATTATAATTTTTATTTACCTCAAAATCTTCTTCGTAATCATCACCATTAACATCACCTGAATCACTATTAATGTCTAGTTCTCCATCCGACCTCTTTAAATATAAAAAATATATAAATTCCACACAAAAAACATTATAATTTATAGAATACATTTTTCTCTATAAATTATAACATATATATAAAAGTTTTAAATATTTATTTACTTTACAAAAAAAGGCAATAATCATGGCCTAAAATAATAATTATTTCAATACTCGAGTTACAAAACACATTACCGACTTTAAATTATACTATATTTTAAAATTTGTTAATGTAACAAAGTTACAATAACCTCAAGTTACAGACTTTAAAATTATACTCTATTATGCAATTTATTGATATTTGTTATACAGGAGGCTTGCTCAGAATTTTTGGAACACTCAGAGCCCTGCTTTACAAAATCCTTCAAAATACACAAACTACATTGATTCCATATATTTAGAAGTGTATACCACATACACATTTTTCTCTGCTGAATTTGAATCTGTCATACAATTTCAGAAATTACTGCCATCAAAATTTATAGAAGGCACGCACCTCTACAGAATCTGTCTGTCATTCAAACGGCATGTATAAATCAGCAAGCATGTCTGTTGTTACAATTGTCTTTCTTTATATTATTTTAAAATCTGTCACATCAACAGTTTCCCTCTCTATGTCAGTTTATATCAGAATTATTACCACACTAATGGCATAACTTAATTACTGAAATGTATTTCATTAGAAGCATATTTTTCCATACCCATAAAGCAATTAAACAAAACTTTTACCATTAGACCTCCATAACACCGGCATAAGGAGCAGAAATGGACAATAATATGCTATTTATTTATTTAAATATTGATGGGCATTGGCTTTTATAAATTATCTTTAATTTTAGATTTGATTTGAAAATGATTTGAAATAGTTATTATAACTTTAAATACAGAGGGGATTACACCTTAAAATTTTCTATCAAAGAATGATTTGCCACTGGAATAAACTCTCACCTACTCTTGTGGAAGTTTATCTAAAATTAAAGATCTGAAAAGAACAGATAAATGAAGTGAAAGATGGTAAAATGAAAGTAAAAAAAAAAACCACTTAAGTGTAACATTGGTTACACTTAACTGCCCCCCCCCCCCACTAATGTGACATAAACTTGCTTCCTTTAATCTACAGGCACATTTTAGAAAAATTCTGAGAAAAAAGTAAAAACCCAACAATAATGATAAAAATCTAAAATTTGGTGTAAACCGTTTATTCTTAATTACAAATACATTTCAGCATAAAGATAGCTATAAGTTTATGTGAAGGAAGCATAACACAAACAAAAAAAACACAGTTGACTACACTGTTATAGATTAGGATCTTAAACAGCTAGTTGAAAGTAGAAGGGTATAAAGATATCAGAGATATGAAGTGCCTATCATTTTGTATTGAGAAAATTTAAAATGCTAATTAACAAAAAAATTTAAAGGTTTAAAAAACTCTTAAAAGGAAAAAAAATCTAAAAAGCTCTCAGATAATGCTAACATTATATTAGATGACGAATGATAAATATTTAAGAAAACTTTACTGAAAGCTGGACTCAATAAGTTAAAGAGGCAATTAGAAAAGGAAGCAATATTACTAAATTTTTGGCAAATAAATCTTTACTAGAATATAGCGAAAAATGTAAAATAGCTAAGATATGTGTGAAAGGAATTAAAGAAAAACCTTGAGATTCTGTGAAAGGTATGGAAAAAAAGTGGCAGGAAAATGGGGGAAAATGTTCTGGAGTTTCGTTAAAATCTCAGAATAGGGAAAGGGGAAACTATAACTAAGGCAATTAAAATGACATGGGCAAGTCAGAACAGAAGAAAAAGATGCTTTTTAAGTATGGAGTAAATACTTTGATAATTTGCTTAGAGAAGACTGAAAACACCATCAAATAGAAAAAAAATAAAGATTGAAATGGGAGTAATTTTGGATACTCTCTGCATTGTTGAGGTAGAAAAGGTATGAAATGGAAACTTTTGTCAAGTTATGAAAGACCTTTCCTAACTTCACCAAAATATTTGTGAATGACATATGCCTACAAAACTTATATTGAACTGACTTGAACAGAAGATGGTCTGCCATTCATATTTATGCAGGTTATTTGCCAATGTCACCATAAAATATCAGCATGCATATGTAAACATGTAAACCATTGATGTTAATTAAAATGTTGATTTTGTACCTGCAGTGTCTCTGTATCTTTTCCTTGTTATGTGAGCATGTCCACTAACTCCTTATGGACTCCCTTAGAATGAAGAACTCTATTAACAAAATGTATTGCCAGCCTGGGCAATTTCATTAGCTTAATAATATAGAAATCCTTTAAATTACAAACCTCTTATACAGGCAGTTCTCGCTTTACGAGTTTAAGAGTTTTTTTTTTCCCAAGTATCAAGTACCAACAAAATCAAAAATATGAACATTAATTGAAAAAATGAATGTTAAACATTCATAAATACCGCATTTCAAACCACGCACATAGCTATACAATACAGTGTACCCCGCTTTACAATATTAATCAGTTCCAGAGACACCATCGTATCGTGAAAATATTGTAATGTGAACCCAATAACACATTGTTTTTTGGTAATTCGTTCCACGACCTCGGAAGTTGAAATTTTTGCTATATAACTCTCTAAAAGGTTGTTTTTATAGTGCAAATTGTACTAGTTACCAATTCAAATCACTAAAATGCACTACACTTTCATCGTTATCATATGTTCTGTTATAAGAACCAATTTTGAATGCCTTTGTGATATTTTTCTAAAGCACATTTCTAGAAGTCACAACCATAAAACGATAAAAACAATTTGCACTTTCCAGTTTATTGGGCTTTTCTGTTACTGCAAGCAATTATAAACAGGTAGTAAACTCGATGTTATTGCATTTGCGAAAATACCGATAGCTGGAATTGTGTGGGTTTTTACGTTATTATGGTGAAATGTGTTTCTCCTTTACTGAAATCTTCAATTGTATAAAAAACAAAAATTTTCAGAATCTTCTCTTTATTCCTTTTTTTTTTAAAGCTTCATAAACTTGTTACTCCACGTAAATCGTGTTAGTTGTAATTTGTGCATTCCGCTAAAAAATGGTTATGCATCTACTGAATTTTTTATAAAGAAAAGCAAAGATTATCTTGGAAATAAATGCCTCTTGAAGCATTTCTGAAGAAGACGACTCCTTGCCAACAAACCAAGTGGCGAGCCAATAATGAGTGTGCATTTAGTCGATGATGATGAAGAATAAACATTCTTTAATTAACATTTGTAAGTCATAAATAATTTCTCTATTATTATAATTTGCTTGATTTTACATGGTATGTTTTCATTTCTTTGGTTAAATCAATCATTGTTTAAACATAAACTAATTAGCTAACTAATTTCATTGTTGAGAAAGTAACCCCTATTTTTAGACCATATGTCTATGAGATTAAATTCCCACTTTACGAGTTTTCGCTTTACGAGCGTGCACTAGGAACAAATTAACTCATAAAGTTGAGAACTACCTGTAATTACAAAATCTCTCATTTATGAAATATAAATTACACTCCTTCCACTAAAAATGAACTAAATAGTGAAATTTAAAAATAAAATAAATTTTTGGAGGTTTTATGTACTTTTATATAGATGCCATTTATAATTAACACCATTTATTGAGATGGTAAGGGCATCATTTTTTAACCTATACTACCAGGGCTAGTATAGGTTAAAATGATAAGTAGTCTCATTAATCCTCAAGCATCTTGAAGAGTGACATAGTGTTTGAAGAGCTTGGCAAAAAGTGGTCCTGGTTTCATCAATCTGAACTATTTAAGATATTTTTAATTTTGATTAGTACTGTATTTCCATTTTCTTTTTATTTTATCTATTTAATGATTATAATTTACATATCCATTCCAATATTTTAAATACTGAAAAAAGTAAAGTCAGTAAAAAGTTATCCAAGTAGATCATTAATGGGATAGCTCCCACAACAGTATAGCTTTTGTTATGAAAATTGTTCAATATCACAGGGATGAAATATATTTATATTATATATTTCTTTTACAAAACTTTTCATGCTGATATAGATTATAACCAATAACATATGTAATAATGTTCAAGTACAAATATGATGATCTTGAAAAGTCTCTATACAAAGAATCTCAACACAATGTGTCAAAAATAAGGATCTTCAATTTCGCTATAGAGGATTTAATGTACAGTGTGTAATATCAGACTAGAGCCACTAAATTTTGACTTTAACTTTGACCATCGTGTAATTTGAGGGATCAATCCTAGAGAAATATGAATCAGTCTCGGACATGGACAAGTGATGAAACCACTATACTGTCAAGAAGGATCCAGAAAGAAGAGAATCCTATCAGTGCTGTTGAGAATAATAAAATATCATTAAACACAAATAAGGTCTAAGGTTAAGACTGGAACTCATGAGACTATCACTATTTATAATTATAATTTGACTAAGTATAAATACTCAATATTTATAGCTATAACTACATAGCAGTCAACATAGCTGTGTGATGGGGATGGGAAGTACTTCAAAAACTGGGAACGCAGCATGTATCCAATTTCCATCCCTAGCAAAGTACAGCACAAAAATTAACAAATGCAAATAGTGTGCTGTCAATGAAAAAAAAAAAATTTTTTAATTGCTTCAGAATTTCATGTTGAATCTTATGCGATTAAGATCAGTTTGAAAACTGTGGTCTAGAAAAAAGGAACCAGCTTAACCTTTAATAATTTGTTGCATATTTGTTTAACTAGATTTTAATCATGGATGATTCACTTTGTTAGCAAAATCTGAACTAATACTAACTGCAATTAATCATTTCAAATTAACATAATCAGTTTTACCTATTACTCTGACAGGCCTTCTCTACATGATGAAAAATAAAAATTACTTCAAATTAAAACTGCTTTATGTATGATATCAAAATCCAAAAGTAATTCTGAATATAGTACAGTTCTTTAATTAACATATCATTATAAAAACTTTTAATCATGCATCTATATGACACAAACCTTGAAAGTTGCTTTTGTACCTTCTTTCCTGAAAAGAAAACAGAAATGTTTAACTGATCTTCCAAAAATTTGTATTAAACTACCATAATTTAAGAGAACTTTCTTTAGATAATCAGAACATCAAACATAATGTGTAAAAATGGGAGAAATCTTATAATAAGAACATAAAATTTAATTTTGTTAATTATAATAGACAGAAATATCCAAAGGGGAAGAGGGAAATGAAACTAATAGTATACTTGATGGTTTTAAAATAAACCAAATTCAATCCATGTTTGCAAAAAAAAAATAATAATAATAATAAGTTCTTGTTTATATAACTGATCTTCCAAAAATTTATGTATTAAACTATCATAATTTAAGAGAACTTTTCAAACTGTTTTTCAATATGTATAACATGAAATAAAAAGAAAAAAACCTTATATATCAATAAGTTCATGACAATTATATAATGTGGAAAAATGGGAGAAATCTTATAATAAGAACATAAAATTTAATTTTGTTAATTATAATAGGCAGAAATATCCAAAGGGGAAGAGGGAGATGAAACTAATAGAACACTTGATGGTTTTAAAATAAACCAAATTCAATCCATGTTTCCAAAAAAAAAAATAATAATAATAATAATAAGTTCTTGTTCATATTTACATGTTTCTCATGTAAATATAAACAAGAACTATAAGGTTACTTTTATAATTACAAAATACACGTACTTTTGTAATTCTCTACTACACAATGAAGGCCTGCCAATTCCTAAACCCCATTCCAGAGAAGAATCTTCAGAATTGGATAATCAATCTGATGAATGGATAATTGGGATTACACCTCAGAAACCTATTAATGTAAAGTCTCACATTTCTCATTCCTCTAACTGGCAGAATTGGATGACTTAGTGAGGGACTCGAGTCCAACTAAATCTAGTGCACAACTCCTAACATCTCATTTAAAAGAGTTGAATCTATTGGATCCCAGCTGAATTGCAGCTGGGATCCAATAGACTCAACACACATGTGACACAAAAATGTCACTCCTGCATGTACATACAAAAAGATGTTATACCCACACACACACACAAAAAAAAAAAAACATGTCACTTACATGTTTCTACACTGTTGTAGAATTCCTGTGCTATTGTTTTGATTTGATCGGCCTTTATGAAGAAATTGGTATTAGTCACAATCCAGAAGACTGGGGTCTTTTCATAGACAGATGTGCTACTTCACAATGGAAATATACAAACACTAATTCCTGTCGCACACACTGTTCTTATTAAAGAACACTACAGAAATTAGGAGTCAGATAAAGTGTGACCAATATAGGTGGGATGTCTGTGAGGAAATTCAAGATGATGGGAATTGTTTCTGGGTTTGTAAGGTAGCTTTACTAAGTTACCTAGCTTTCTCTACCTCTGGGCCAGTAAGGCAGTATGTCAGCATATAGGAGAAGAGAATGGTCTGCTAGAACTGAGTTGCAGCCTGGTGTAACAAAGTAGTAAGCAATTCCTTAGAACAAAGTCTTGCTTCCATATCAAGCTAGGACTGACTGGTGAACAATTTGCAAAAGAATTGGATCTTGCAAGGTGACACCTTCAAGCATATACAAACTAAGTTTCCAAAATTGTCTGATTCAAAAGTGAAAAGTGGGATAATTATCAGACCATAAGTTAAGCAGATGCTGGCTGTACAACAACTATACAACAAAATGACTGATACTGAGCAAAATACCTGTCAGTCATTTCACTTTGTAGTAAATGGCTTTCTTGTTACTGTTAAGAAAGAAAATTACAATAAACTAGTTGAAAAGTTCATTGAAAATTACAGAAAAAAATGGCACACAATGTCACTCAAGCTCCATTACTTGAATGAACTCTCTCCTTGAGGGTTCATGTTCATTCAAGTCATTTAATAAAATTTTTTGAAACCAAAACTTTTTGAAATCAAATTTGTGGTTAGTGAAAAACATGGGGAGAGATCCCACAAGAACATAAAGTGAATGGAGAGGATGTAACAAGGACAGTGGGATGAAGCTATGATCAGTGACTATACAAGGTTCTTGGTTTGGGATCACAATGACGGCAAGAGACAAAGACATTATATAATGTACATTTTTAAGGAAATTTTTTCTTGTTAACCTGAAAAGGGTTTATATATATATTTTTTTTTTTTGTGATTTTTTTTTAGCTTGTTGTTTACTTGCACAAATATTACTTTAGATACTTGAGTATAAGTCAAGAAATTTTGGATCTTTTCAAAATCAAAAAGTTCAGTCACCAAATATACAGGTCACTTCAGGTTTCTACATACAAAAAAGAATTTATGTTAATAACTTAAAATAATTTTTAAATGTTACCAGGGAAAACTCACCTTGTTCTCATTTCCCTATGGAATTGGTGTGATGTATAGATTACTGCATATCTACTCACTACTAATTTTTATTCCACAATTTAATTTTTAAACAATTGCTTAATCATTTAATATATCATTTAATAGTAAGTGATGAATAGTATCTTTGATTTTATAAAATACATTAATATTTTTCATAAAATAGATTAATATCATAGATATTCCTTTCATTTACTATCAAAAAAAAGTTTTTCAAATAATAAATAAATAAAATAAATATTCATTTATTGCAAATACAGCAAGCCTATCACAGAACATGGCTAGGGGCAGGTAGTTTTGCACACTCCATCTATTCCACTATTCCAAAATATATAAAATCAATCTTGTTGATATTAGATAATGTGCTTCAAAGCACATTATCTAATATCAACAAGTACATAGGTCAATACATTTTCTGATTACCCGAGGTCCAAAACTAGGGGTCGACTCATACTCAAGTATCTACATTAATACTCTATCCTGTACAGAAGTTAAACATTGTTAATAAATCTGACAGAGTATTACTGGAGATTTACTTTTCTTTCATTTCTGGACAACCATTGATGATATGCAAAAAATATTCAGAATAAACAATCAGTCATATCAGAATCAACAATCGGTCATATTCAGAATCAATAATCGGTCATATTCAGAATCAACATACCCAAATCAATAAAATAACACCCAGATATGCAAATAAACAGAACCTTTTTGAAAATTTGTTACTTAATGTAACTTATTTAATATATTGTTTATCAATATAAATAATATATAATTTATACAAATAAATTTATCAATACAGTAAGTCCCCGAATTATATAAGTTCAGACTTACATGAATTTTTTTGCACTCAATTTTTTTTTAAAGATCGTAAAATTTAAAACAGTAAATAAATAAAAAAATAAGCAATCAATAATGACAAACATGGCATGCACAAGTGAGATACAGAGTAAACAAGCTTAAAAAATAGGAATGAAGAGAAGATTTTTATATTTTATTTATGTTTTTTTTTTTGACTAAAGATTTCAGTGAAGGGGGGGACACATTTCACCATAAAACGTAAAATCCCATAGAATTATTGCAAATGCAATAAGATTGAGTTTACTACCCGTTTATAATGAATTTGCACTAACAGAAAAGCCCAATACAGTAGACTTTCAGAATAACAGCACCTTCAGGGATTCACAAGGTGCCATTATTTTGATTTTTCCGTTATCAAGAAAATCTTATTTTTAATATATTTAATGCAGAAATAATGAGGCTAAATAAGAAATAGCAAGATTAAGAATGCAATTTTATTAACTGCACAAAAAACAAACATGTTGACAATCCAATGTTATATTCTGCCATTTATACCTGTTCTATTTTCTTCATTGTATCAAGTTTAGTCTAAGCGGGTAGCACCGCGGTATCGTCTCAAACTGGGTGGAAAAGGCCCAGGTTTAAATCCCATCGATGATGCAAGGAACTTTTATGGGCTTTTTTCACTCCGTAGCTGAGTTAGTCAGTCTCAGGCACAGATAGCAAAGTTTTTTCCCCAAGAAACTGTGGTTTTTCATCCAGCAATACAGACAAATTGACCAAAGAACACGCAATACTACACATGGGTATATGAATTAACTTTCCGGGTGACCCTAATGTAATAGTTTGGATTATATCAAGTCTGTCACTAAGCTTTAATGTTGTTATTCATTTCTTCTCCGTATGAGGTTTATTAACTTTAGGAGCCATAGTGAGGCATTTTTTAATTTAAAATAAATGCAAAACAGCGGCATAATCTGTGATATCAGTAAAGAATTTACTTTACTGATATCACATATCACAGTAAAAAATACAGTAATCATGTGATTGGCCATTTTCTTTTTTCGGCATTACAAGACATCTGTGCTGTATATAAACATCCGATCTTTTATGGGCCATTAGCTCAAATATTCCATTATTTGGGGTGCCATTATTTTGACAGTCTACTGTAAACCAGAAACTGCAAATTGTCTTTGTTTTATGGTAGTGACTTCCAGAAATGTGCTTTAGTAAAATGTGAGCATGTGAGCTCATAATAGTGTGCTTCTGCCTTAACCCTGTGAAATTCTTTATATAAAATTTCATTTTGACCGTAATCATGTTGCTGACTAAGAATAAGTGACAGTGGTACTAGTAAATCTACCAAGGAAAGGAAAGCAATCGATTTGGGTCAGAAAATTAAAATAATAAGGATTTATGTATGAAAATAGTCAAACATTAACAAGTATCGTGCGAAATTTAGACTTGTCAGTGTCAACAGTAAACACAATAATAAAGGACAAAGACAGAATACAAGAAGCGGTGAAGGGATCGGCACCAACAAAGTCAATTATAATAACCAAGACTTCGAACTACATATCAGTTTTTACAGTACAATAACATGCGTTTTTTTTTCCCCTTTCTTATGTGCCACTTCGGCTACTTCACTGCTGTCCCCAGATAAAGTTTTTAATTGAACTAATTAAAAATATATAACTATTTTTCTATATACAGATAGTTCTCAACTTTAAGAGTTAATTTGTTCCTAGCATGCACTCGTAAAGCGGGAATTTATTTCCCAAAGCCATAAGGTTAAAAATAGGGGTTACGTTCTCAACAATGAAATTAGTTAGATAATTAGTTTATGTTTAAACAATGATTGATTTATCGAAAGAAATGAAAACTCAGCCTGTAAAATCAAGCAAATTATACAATAGAGAAATTATTTACGACTTACAAATGTTAAAGAATGTTTATTCTTCACCATCATCGACTAAATGCACACTCGTTGATCACTCATTATTGGCTCGGCACTCGTTGGTTTGTTGCACAAGGAAGATTCTGAAAATTTATGTTTTTCATACGATTGAAGATTTTAGTAAAGGGGAAACACATTTCACCATAATAACGTAAAAAACCACACAATTCCAGCTATTGGTATTTTCACAAATGCAAGAAGATCAAGTTTACTACCCGTTTATAATTGCTTGCAGTAACAGAAAAGCCCAATAAACTGGAAAGTGCAAATTGTTTTTATTGTTTTATGGTAGTGACCTCCAGAAATGTGCTTTAGAAAAATATCCCAAAGGCGTTTAAAATTGATTCTTATAATGGAACATATAATAACGATGAAAGTGTAGTGCATTTTAATGATTTGAATTGGTAACTAATACAATTTACAAACCACACTCACGACCTTTTATATGGCCTTAAGGTCACCTCGTGACCTTAAAAATGACATTTTAGAGAGATAAATAGCTTAGTTATACAGCGAAAATTTCAACTTTCGAGATCTTGAAACAAATTACCAAAAAACAATGTGTTATTGGGTTCACACACATTACGGTATTTTAATGATATGATGGTGTCTCTGGAACTGATTAATATCGTAAAGCGGGGTACACTGTATTGTATAGCTACGCACATAGTTGGGAATGCGGTATTTATGAATTTTTAACATTCATTTTTTGCAATTAATGTTCAATATTTTCGATTCTGTTGATACTTGGGGAGAAAAAAACTCAGAAACCCGGGAACTCGTAAAGTGAGAACTGCCTGTATATAACTAATATATAAAAAATATATATCTAATTAATTGAAAAACATATAACTTTTTTCTTCATTCTTCAGAGGATATTATGTGGTTTTTGTAATTTTGGCATATCAGGGATAGAGTAGCAATATTTTATTAGTCTTTCCCAAGTTACATAAACCTTGACTTACGCAAGAAGTCCAGGAATGTATCTCTTATGCAAGTCGGGACTTGCTATATATCATACAGCGGTTCCCAAATTGTGTGCCACGGTACTGCCCGTACTTTATTGGATGGAAATAAATGATTTTATACATACGTATTACTGATATTTTACATTTGCATCAGAAAGATTATTCCATTGAGGGCTCATTATTGGAATTAATTACTTTCTTGTTAATGGATAGGAAATTGGTGCTTCAACTGAGAACTGAAGTCACAGTTTACACATCAAGCTCTACTTCCTCTTGTTATCTTGTTTCCATTTTCTCACAAGAATTGTAATTTATTTTCTAAGTAGATGGTGTCTGTTGTTTTACTACCACCCCTATGAAAGTTAACGATTTTCTCCTCAGCTGTCAATATTTGTTTAACGATGGTCACCAAAAGCACCAGTCAATGTTGTTAGATAATTTATCTTTTCTTTCTTTTCTTTTATTTATCTTTTTCAAACCAGCTTTGCACGCTGATTTCAAATTTGTTCTGTTTTTTTCCAGCATGTGTAGTTTTTGTAATATATTGCTAATAACATCAATACAAGTATAAAGTTATAGAATTCTTATAGTACCGTGATAATAGACTAATATAAAAATAGCAAAATGCTTAAAGTGCAGTACTCACCTTGAATATAATCTGCAATGGTTTTATGAAAAGACTGATGGCTAAATATAAGTGGAATGGTTAAGTTAATGCATTAAGGTGGGATGAGATTTAATTTAACAGAATTTTAAAATAAGCGCAAGGAAGCAGAAGTGCACTATTCCGTCGCTGGTTGTCATAAAGTAGAAAGTAGTTGATCTGGAACATGAAGGAATTGATAATGCCAATAGTCGTGACGACAGACTTTCGACAGTCTTCCGTTCGCGGTGTTAAGTGAGAAGTAACGCGTGCTGTATTTTAAGGAATTTTCTATACTCTCGTGATGCGCTTTGGAACACGTAGGAATCTCAAATGTGAGAGATTCCAAGCCAAGGAAAGGTGAAAGGGAAGTTTTGCGTTTAGGATGTTGAGATTAGTATTGTGTCAAAACCATTCGATAATGTGGGCTTCATATTGAAGAATTTTGTGGCTGGTTTTAAGTCTTATAATGGTGATAGCGGAGTCAATTAAAGGAGTGTGATTGTGGGTTTCAGTGGGTTTCATGAATTGTGAGTTCTGTACTAGCTTGTCCCGATCTAAGACTATTATAGTGGTAGTATGCGCAAGTATTGGAAGTTTTGGTAGAACCAAACTTGGTAGTACTACTACCAAGTTTGTATCACTACAAGTTAATTACAATTTCATTACAAAACACGAGACTGGTTACAATTACGTTTTTTATCACTTTTATACTTTAAATGTGTAGCTAAAATAATATAGTACGCTATGGTAAAGAGGATATGTACAATTTAAAAATATTGTACAGATGATTTTGTTTGGTACTTATTATCTGGAATGGTGTGGTACGATATCGATCCCTCCCTCCACTTATCATTCACCATACCATGGTTTTTGGGAACAAAGTCTAAATCAAGATATGAAGTTTCAGTAACATAAGACATCCCATTTCATTATATGCACTGAACAGTTCCTGAACCTTCATATGTGGGAGACCTGTGATTACACAAAAAGCTTCCACAAAGCCATTTGAAAGCCTCCCATGCTTTTTGTTCTAATACATTAAGAAATTTTTCAAAGCTTTCATCCTGCAGAAGCTCTCTAATTTTGAGGGCCACAAAGGTTCCCTCATTAACTTTCACTGCATTGATCTTGGAAAATTTCTCACTAATTCCTGTCAATTCAATGGATTCACATTACTTAATGTGAGAAATTTGAGAGTAACATGAATTTATCGAATTCACATTACTCTCAAATTCACCTTACACACTGCTTTCACAAAACACTTCATTAAGCCAGGTTTAATATAAAAAGGCGGAATGAAAATCTTCACTGGATCCACTAATGGAACATAATGCACGCTACTCATATGTAATTCTTTGAGGTTAGCCACATCTGATGTAATGGTTTGTGATAGAATGACTATCCCACAGGCATAGGAAACAACAATATTTTGTGAATCCTCCTTGCATGTCAATTAACATACCAATAATTTTGAGGTCACCACAAATATTCCACTGATGAGTGCTGTAGATATTACTTCAAGTAGTGTCCTCGTGTTTAAATGAAAAGATTGGGCAATAGGGATGAATGGCTTTAAGTTTCTACTGCACAAGAGAACACCTTTCAAACTTCACTGTGAGGAGTTGAAGGGGTGCCATTCAGATTTAATGTGTACTTGTGACAATTCTCTAAAATTCCACTGATATCACAGCAGTACCAGAGCAGACTGCTTAATATAAAGAATGTTGCCAGAACTTCATTTCTTTTCTGATAGTCAGAAACTCTGGCATTCTTTTTAACCAAGTGTTACTGATTCAGTCTCAAAGCAAGAAGTTCAATTTTACTTTGGAGAGGGCTGGATCTCTAACAAGGCCATTCAACTCATCTTGGGTAAACAACACCAGCTCCATCTCTTCATTGGGTGTGTACTCTGAAATGTCAGAAGTTTATAGGTTTCTACAAACAGCACCTTTTGTGTTCCATTCCATCTTCTAGAGAATCAAGTCCATGATGTGGAGGTACCAGAAATGCTATACTATCTTCATGAGGGATTGATCTCATCATTGAACCAGGTTCAAATAAACAATCTTGCACTTATTCTTCACTGAGAATCCAGTTACATTCACATTAAAAAGTAACAATCACCATCTGGTCTTCTTTTGGCATGTCCACATCATGGATAGGGCAGCAACTTTTTCCTTTTGTTCAATCATTTTCCATTGAAACAAGTTTTTTTTTTTTTAATAATCACAATATCCACTTGAACAAGAAGTACAAATAACATGTTGTGCCTAGCCTTATTCTGGTTACCTAGAAGCCAGCCAAAGTATAATTGTAAATTTTCTGGATATCCATTGTGATTTAGTTAGGAAATAACAAAGATATATTCAAACAATTACATTATTGTTTAATTGAATTATAAACAATAATAATAAATAAATAATAATTATATTCATGCAGATTGGCTGAAATATGTATGGAAGCCAAATATCTATCTAGACCACATATTCTTGGTATGCTTCCTACCTGACATCCAACAAAACACAATTTTGATACAGCATATGGCTGCACCAAAATTATGTTTTTCATATAGTGTTCAGTGCCAAAATTGGTTCTACAACCTATGCTTACCTATGAGATTTTGCATTTTACAATGACTAAATTTCAGGTTAAAGCTATCCTCAATATTTACAAGACATGCTTTATATAAAAATTTGAGATCTTTGCCAACTTAGTAGTAGTACAGGTGGTGGCATGTGATGCAAGAAAGCAAGTGTATGAGCTTATGCAGCATCAGCCAAAAAAAAAAAAATCACACCATTCCCTCCATCAGAATTCAGCGTGCTCAACCCATTCAAGGCCTTATACACCTCAATCAGATCACCACGCAGGTGCCTAGTCTCCAGCCACTGCAATTTGCAGAACTTAAGCCTCTCTTGGTAAGAGGATCCCTTCATTCCCCTCACCAATCTCGTTGCCCTGCTCTGTACACGCTCAAGTAAATCTACATCCTTCCTAAAATGAGGCCTCCAGACCTGTACGCAGTACTCAAGGCGTGGCCTGACCATTGCCTTATACAGAGGGACAATCACCTCCTTCTCCCTGCTAGCAAAATTCCTATATATCATTGACAAAACCCCATGACCTGCCCTGGCAGCCTGTCTGCATTGCTCAGAAAACTTCATATCTGACTGCACAATTACTCCCAGGTCTTTTTCATTTTCTACCACCTTAAGTGTAGTACCACACAGTTGGTACGTTTCTCTGGGGTTAAACTCAAGGTTAAACTTCAGCTGCTGCTTCTTAGCCCATCTGCCCAAATTATCTAGATCCTGTTGCAGTAGCACACTGCCATTACTGTCATTAACAACCCTGCCAACCTTTGTATCATCTGCAAACTTCGACATTAAGCACAATATACCTTCATCAATATCATTGATAAATATACAAAACAACAGTGGGTCTAACACCGAACCCTGTGGGACTCCACTAATAACATTAGTCCACGAAGAGCAGCACCCATTGATTACCACCCTCTGTCTTCTCCCACTCAACCATCCTTTTATCCATTGTAGCAACTTACCCTTAATACCATTCTGCTCTAGTTTGTACAATAGTCTTCCATGCGCAACAGTGTCAAAAGCTTTCCTGAAATCCAAATATATGATATCAAAATTATTTTTTGCATCCAGTTCTTTTTTATTAACTACATCATAATATCCTATCAAATTTGTCAGACAAGACTTTCCCTTAACAAACCCATGCTGTGTCTGAATTATTGCTGCAGCCTTGTCTAGATGATCCTGCAATGCATCTTTAACCAGTGACTCCATTATTTTACCCGGAACAGAAGTTAAGCTAACTGGTCTGTAATTACTCGTGTCACCCTTCGATCCCCCTTTGTGAATTGGTAATACATTTGCACATCTCCAGTCCGTGGGAACCTCCCCTGAGTCCAAGGATGCTCTCATAATTATGGCCAAATCAGATGCAAGACGAAATTAGTTTCTTGTACATCTTATCACATTTCTGGTATTACTGATAGATTTTCTTGTGCCACTACCTTGCATGGCATGGATGATTCTCCTTGCTTTCCCCAAGGGAGGAGGTGAGACAGAGATCCAAGGAAAGTGAGAAGACCCCTAAACTGAATTTTCTGACCATGTATTTCATTAACAAATTTTGAAACTAGAATAAGGAATAACTACCAATTGGTACACTGTTACACTGCAACTATTATTAATAGCATCAAGTCTGGAAGCAGGGAGAAATAATTGAAAAGAAAAGTCATAAAAAAATTTGAAGATCAGATGATAAGTGGGAATATTAGAAGGAAATACAAATGCATCTATTTGTCAAAAGAATATAAGTTTATACAAAATATATTTTTCTCTTTCTTGTTGTTTTCTTTTCTTTCTTGTTTTTTTTTTTCTATTTAGTGATAAGGAATTAATATCTATGGATATAATTAGAACTTTTGAAAGTGAGATTAATGGGTTCCTCTGACTGACCAATTGGGGTTAATCACTCTCTTAAGATAACTCCCTTCCCTTTCTTGCCTGGACATTTTAATCATCAAGAAGAGAAATGCATGTGATCAAGGGACTAGCAGAAGTCCTGGTACGTAATGCTATTAATAAAGGTAATAATCCCAGTGTAATAGTGTATCAATTGTAATTATCATTTAATTGTAATTACAAGCAAAGGAAATGACTTTTAAAGTCAGGATTAAAATAAGGGAGATGCTGACAGCAAAATTGGAAGACGAGTTGATTGTATACAAAGGTTAAAAACCCTTAAATTTTAAGTAAAATAGATTAAGCAAAATAACCAGATAAGATTATTTTGCTTCATCATGTTTTGCTTCATTATGAAACAACAAATAAAATTGAAAGAGAGAAGGTTTGTCTTGTTCGTTATCACTGCTTAAAGTTCACAAGCTATTACAACCTGCTCTCCCATAGTCTAGGAGTTAAGGCAAAAGTCTAGTAGTTCAGAGATCACTGGTTCAAGGCTCATCCATAATCTATGGTATTTTTAAATTTTTTGTTTTATTTTCTATTTAATTTCAATTATCTTCTTTATTTATAATATTAATTTGTAAACTAGTTTGTTGTAAAAATGTTGCAAAACAGTTTTGCAGCAACTAATAATGTCTGCTGTAGCTGAGTAGTAAACAAGAGGGTACAATAGAAATTGCATTTGAGTTGGCCCTGGTTCAAACCGACATGACTGCTAAATATAGTGTTCTTGTATCTTCTGTACCGTGTGAATTTCACTGATGCTATGTATCCATCCCAAAGTATAAACAGAAAATGTATTTATTTATTTCATTTACAGACTCATTGCTAGGCACTTGATGCCTGTACCCGTGAGCGTGTATATCTAATTTCACAAGCATGCCAATTTCACACACTGTCATTTAAACCTTCTTTTCTTAGAATAAGTAAGGAAAAGAAGTTTAAATAACTTCAAGGGATCAAGGTAGTAAATTATACAAGAACACAGTCTAAATTGAGTCAACAATTATGTTCTCAGTATTGTCAAGAGCGTTGCCTTGTGTTGCATTGTTTTAAATGAGTGAATTTCAACTAGTGGTAAGGACAATCAATACACATGTACGATACATTAATTGTTCCTAATGTGTTTAGGAGAGATAATCTGTAATGTGTTTGGGAAGGATAAAAGAGATAGAAGAGATCATGCTTCCTATCAGAAACAGCCTGAGCCCAACAAAAGATTTTCCAGATTCAGAAATTACACATGCCAACAAAATCTGGGTGGTGTGAGGTGGCTAGAAGCAAGGAAAATGAGAGTGGAGGTATGATACAGGCCACAAAATTGTGCAGGGTATGACAAGCATCTAACTGCAAATGGAATGGCTGAGACCTGATCATCATGATTAAATGAATATGTCAGAATTATGGTGAACAGATTGCTCTTTAAGAACAACTAGGTCAACTTTTTTATTACTTAAAAATTATTGATTTTTGTTATATTTTTGTTTAAAAATAGTAATGCACTTGTTACTTTGGTTATCTGATAAAATTCTTTAGGTCTATGGTTGTTTCAATGTTTACAAGGTGTGACTATTAAATAACGAGACTGTTGCAATAAAATAAATATAATGAAATATTTCATACCTTACCAGTTATCCCCTTCAAAATAATTGCCTTAGCTTTTCACACACTGTTCCATACATTTCTTATAAATATAGAAACATTTCTGGAAGTCATCTTCTGTAAGCCCTTTTAACACTTGTCATTTTTTCTGAATATCTTCAATGGCTTCCCTTAAGTACAATTTTCAGTTTAAGAAAGAAAGATAAAAAAAGTCACAAGGGGCCTAGTCTAGCTGGTAGGGTGCATGTTCACACACAGGAACATTTTTTGGCCAGAAACTGGTGAACAAAGAGTGCATGTATGCTGAAGCATTGTCTTGATGGAGCATCCAACCATCCTTCCACAATTCAAGTTTCTTCCTTCAAATTTTTTCACACAGCCTTGTCAGAACTTCAATGTAGTACGTTTGACTGACAGCCTGATTTTGTAAGACATATTCGGCCATAATAATTTCTTCAACATCAAAGAAAACAAGAAGTACGGTTTTCATTTTTGATTTTGACATTATTGCTTTTGGTCTAGGGGACAGTGCCGGATTAAGGATGAAATAGGCCCCCAGCCTTATTTAAATTTGCAGCCCCTTTCACAATATATAATTCACAATAGATAATAGATAATTCACAATATATATGTATATATTGTGAATTATCACGTTACACACATACATATAAATAAAAATACTACAATGGTTTTCATATTTATGTTGTGAATAATAATTCCTTGATAAAAATGTAAACTAAGAGGTCAAAAAAGTTTTATGATTTTTTACTTGAAATATTAAGTAAAAATAATAATAATAAAAAAATAATAAATTTTCACTACTTTAGAAAATATTTACACTGAAAATGAGGCCACTCTTCTGGTGAGGCCCCCGGCCATGGCCGGCTTGGCTGTAACATTAATTAGACCCTGCTGAGAGATTGTTATGTCTTTCATTGCACTCATTGTTTTTTAGTTTCTGGGTCATATTAAAACAGTCAGCTTTCATCACAGTAATTACAATATTCAGAAAGTCTGGATCTACTTCAATTTTTTTTCTAAACAAACTTGGAAGTGCTCTTATTCTCTGATCTTCATTCAAAATACAGGCACTCCCTGACTTACAAAATACACAACTTATGTAAATTTTACTTTAAGTAAGTTTTTGCCGGCCAGTGCAAACTTTAAAAAATTATGGAAACATATTTTGCATTGTGTAGAAATAAATGGAGATACAGTATTGTGAAAATATCGTTATGTATAATATCCCAATAACACTTTTTTTTTTTTTTTTTTTCTTTTGGTAATTCATTCCAAGACCTTGGAAGTTGAAATTTTCACTATATAACGAAGTTATTTATCTCTCTAAAAGGTCATTTTTATAATGGAAATTGTATTAGTTCTATATAAATTTATGTCAAATAAGCACAACACAAAAATCGCTTTTAACTATAAGATGCATAAACAAAACATGGGGCCAACACATTTACAAATGCTACTATTGGCTGAGAGGAAGCGCTATGTGGTCTGGCTGGAGAATGCACTACACTTTCATCGTTATGATATGTTCCTTTATAACAATCAAGTTTGAACGACACTGTGGTATTTTTCTAAAGCACATTTCTGGAGGTCGCAACTATAAAACAATAAAAACAATTTGCACTTTCCAGTTTATTGGGCTTTTCTGTTAGTGCAATCTATTATAAATGGGTAGTAAACTTGATCTTATTGCATTTGCGATAATACAGATAGCTGGAATTGTGTGTTATTATGATGAAATGTGTTTCCCCTTCACTGAAATGTTCAATCATATAAAAAACATAAATAAATTTTCAAAATCTTCTCTTCATTCCTATTTACTTATTACAATGATGAAGGGAAAGTGACCACCGGAAAGTGCAAGGGGCGGCAGTGGTAGGAAACGTGACAAAATTGATTTAGAAATGAAGATGAAAATGATTAAGGGTACAAAGCAGGACATAGTTTGTCATCTATTGCATGGGAATTAGGTCTCACTGCTTCAACAGTGAATACTATTTTAAAGGACAGTACATGTATAAAAGAACATGTTAAAGGATCAACAGTGATCACAAAACAGCATCCAAGTGCAATATATCAGAGATGGAAAAGCTATTAATAATAAGGATAGAAAATCAGATTCAGAAGCGAGTGCCCCTGAGGTGTTTGTACTGGCACTTATCTTAATCTTTTTATTGTACATTTCTAAGCACACTTTTGTAATTTTTCCTGAGCGTGAGATAAAAAAAAATTAATATATAATTCTATTTACATGTTTATTGAACATTTCTTTTTTGCTTCAATCAAATTCAGTGAACATAGTTGCGAGTGATGCATAAGGATTTAGGGAAATTCTGACACGTATAATTTTACTTACGTAGAGTTCTATTGAACACAAACCTTAAGTAAGTGGGGGAGTGGCTGTATTTAGCACATCTTGGTGCACGCACACTTTTCTCATGCCTAAATTTTCAGTTTAAATTTGTCTGTTTCTTTGTCCATACTGAGTTCTGGTGCAACCATTCTAATGCTTAAACAATGATCACTTCTAATAAATGTCCTTACCCAGTCCACTTTTCATCAGTTTTCATGGATATCAGAAGGGCTAGTCATCCATTACTGTCCACATTCTCTCTTCCTTCTAAAAATCTTTTATGCCATTCAAACATGTGCACTCTTGACATAGTATCTTCCCTGTAAACCTGACTTAACAACTCATAACTTTAAATTGGTGCTTTCAATAGTTTTGTTAAAAATTTCAGGTTGATTCGTTGTCCAACTCTTTTGTGTCATTTTTCCAGCAAACTGCAAAAACACAAGGTAATGAAAACCTGTCTTGCTGCAAAGTAAATGAGCATATTGGAACGTGACATGGTAGCCAACTAGGGGAAGGTTCAAGGTTAACTACTGTACCTGTGTTTCACAAGTGGCACTTGGTATGTAGTGGCTGTGCAGCAGTCTCTTTATTTAATAGCCAAACCTCTTAGGTGTGGCTATTAATGATACTGATGAAGGCACATCAGGCTTGATGTCTAAATTTGCAGATATAATGGGTGATATGGTGGTTAGCAGGGCTGGCCCGAAGCATTTTGGCTCCCTGGATGAAAAAAAAACTTTTATGAGCCCCTCCCCCCTTCATAGGTAATGAAATGCACAAGGAATTTGAATTCAATTTATTTATATGCCTCAAAATCGCAATAACATAATGAACTGTAATTAGACAACATACTGCTTTCAAGGTTATATCATATCTTACCCATTATTTAATTGATGATCAGAATGCGATTAGAAAAATATCAGTAATATTATAATAACATACTCCAATACATACAATCTAATTATTTCTAACAAGAGAATACAACACACACATTTCAATACACTTATTAAAACTATCAATTACTATAATAATCGATCTCATAATTTACATGAACATGAAATTTAATACAACACAATTGAAATGTGTGTATTTTTATGTGTGCGTAGTTTTTCCATTAATTAATGCTTTAATCAACTGAAATCAATAACATTTCTCTTAATGTATCTTCTTCCTAGATTTCATGTTAGCAAAGTTATTAATAATTTCTGACAAATCCAATTTTGCTACTTTTTTGTGTCATTTTCGATAGATAGAATTGCCAGCGAATTGAACCTTGTCTCTGTCACAGACAATCGCAAGTATGTTTTAATTAACTTTAGTTTACTGAAACTTCTCCCACCACTTGACACAGTTATAGGAATGGTTAGCATAATTCGCAATGCAATCCATAAGTTTGTTAGCATATCTTGCATTTTGTTTGAATTTATAAACTTCAAAATACCTAAAGCATTATTAGGTACATTTTCAGGCAAAAGTATACTACCAATGCCTCAATTTCTTGGCATAACTCTTCACAATTTACATCACATTCATTGATATCACTAAGCTTTATTTCAAGCTTTTTGCATCTTTTTAATAAATCATCATGGCCCATATATTTTTTTATATTGTACAAAAAAACCCAATTATCATAAAACTCGTCCATTGTTGAAATCTTTCTGTCAGGGACATGATTGTGCTGTCTAATATTACATTAAAAACATTTTGAAAATTTTTTCTTTGCTTTATTTTAGCGATTGGCCATTAAAATCATTAAGATGAGCAAATCAGGTATTTCTAAATTTGCATTTCACATTTAATCTTTCTGCCAAGCATTTTGTGATCTAAGGTTTCTACATAATCAGATTTTCTGTAATTCTAAAGACAGTTCTGTACAATGCCTATGTCCATGTCAGTGCCCGGCACTGATTTGCTTATCAAATTGATTTTAAATAAAATATCATTCCATATGCAAAAAAGGGTAATCAAAAAGATAAAATTTTCAGTTTTTACTATTAGGGATTCTGTACTTCAGATGCATAAATGGGTTAGTGCTTGGGTTTTCAGCCAACTCAGTCAAGGCTATACTTGGATTTCAATTTCAGGAAGGCTTTTGATATTGCTGCACATGGAAGATTGCTGTACAAACTGGAGTGGTAAAGCATTAAGAGTAAATTGCTACAAAGGAGATAAAGGGATAGTTGAGTGAGAAACGACAGAGTGGTAATCAATGGACACTGCTGTTCGTGGGCTAACGTTATTAGTGGAGTTCCCCAGGGTTCGGTGCTAGACTCATTGTTGTTTTGTGTATTCATCAAGGATATTGATGAAGATGTATCAGGCTTAATGTCCAAGTTTGAAGATGATACAAAGGTTGGCAGGGTTGTTAACGACAGTAAAAACAGTATGTTACTGCAATAGGATCTAAATAAGTTGGGCAAATGGGCTGAGAAGTGGCAACTGAAGTTTAACATTGACAAATGCAAAGTACTGCAGTAACCCAAGAACTACACAGTTTGTTTGCTATTTGTTAGTTTGTTATTTGGTTTTTAGGAGCATTAGCAACTAAGGCCATATTGCTCCGGGGATATGTGGTGGTCATTCCCTGACCTTTCCGCATCCTCCGTATTTGGTGGTCATGGGCTCGAATCCCGGCCGAAGCGTGTGCTACGCACTGCTGCTTCTGCCTACCTGGCTAAGGAGGCGCCACTACACGGTATGTACAGAGGCATACAATAAAAAAGACCTGGGGGTAATTGTGCAGTCAGATATGAAGTTCTCTGAGCAGTGCAGATGGGTTGCCAGAGCAGGTCATGGAGTTTTGTCAATGATATATCGAAATTTTGCTAGCAGAGACGAGGATGTGATTATCCTGTTGTACAAAGCAATGGTCAAGCCACACCTTGAGTACTGTGTACAGGTCTGGAGGTTTAATTTTAGGAAGGATGTAGAGTTGCTAGAATGAGTACAAAGAAGGGCAACAAGATTGGTGAGGGGAACAAAGGGATGCTCCTACCAAGAAAGACTTAAGTTCTGCAAATTGCAGTGCCTGGAGACTAGGAACCTGCAAGGTGATCTGATTGAGGTGTATAAGACCCTGAACAGGTTGAGCAAGCTCAATGCTGATGGGATTCTTCCTCTTGCTCAGATTATGAACCTGAGGGGGCATAGATTCAAATTGAGGAAAGACAGTTGTAGAATAGATGTGCGGAAATTTGCCTTTAGCCAGCAGGTAGTTGATTGCTGGAACAGAATTCCATCTCTTATTGTGGAAGTTGATATCTTAAATAAATTTAAGGCTGAGCTAGACAGGCCTTTGGAGTGAATGGATGGGTAAAATGAGAGGGTTTTTTTTTTTTTTTTTTGGTTGATGCTGCATAAGCCTCAACTAATGCTAAAAGGTGTTCCTTAATTCTAAAATTTCAGTTTTAATAGCTTTAAATGCTTTCAACTCAGCATTCCCACTTGTGGGTTAATTTTTAGACGATGAATCAAACAGTTATATGGCGCCCCCCAAAATTTGGTGCCCCGGGCTACTGCCCAGTGCTCAGGCCAGCTATGGTAGTTGGTGACAGTAATCAAGGAATGCTACTGAAATGAGATCTAGCAAAATTAATCAGATGGACTGAGAACTGGCAATTGAAGTTTAACATTAACAAATGTAAGGTACTTGATAAGGGTAGCAGTAATCTCAGAATAACATACCAACTATGTGGTACCACAATAAAACAAAAAAAAAAAAGTCATAGGGATAATCGTGCAGCCAGACATGAAGTTCTATGAGCAGTGCAGAGAGGTTAATAGGATAGCTCATGGGGATCAATGATAAACAGGAATTCTGCCAGCAGGGATAAGGAAGTGATTACAACACTGAATAAGGTAGTGGTTGTGCCACAACTTGAGTTCTACATACAGTTCAGGAAGCTTCATTTTAGGAAAAATATGGATCGACTGGAATGGGTCCAGAGAACAGCAATCAGATTAATGAGGAGAACGAACAAAGAACCAATAAAAAATTTCTGAAAATTGTAGCATCTGGAAATGAGTTACCAGCTTGGAGTTTTGACTGAAGTGTTTAAGGCTTTTGAGTATGCTAAATGCTGATGACATCCTTCCTCTTGATCAGACAGCACACGAGGGGAACATAAATGTAAATTTAGAAGGGAGAGCTACATAGATGTGCAGAAATTTGACTTTAGTCAGTGGTCGTGATGTTGGAACAAACTTCCATCTGGTATTGTGAAAGTGAGTACATTGAATAATTTTAAGGAAGTACTAGACATATTGTTATTGGGGATGGACAAATGATTTGGGAAGTGTGTGTTTGGTTTTTTTTTTTTTTTTTGACTGACTGATGCAGTATAATATTTTAATCTTGCTTTCTTGCATCAATTGCCACTATTAATAGTAATCACCCATAAAGATGGCACCTTAAGTGGCAAAAACCATTAGCAGACAATGGAGTTAATTTGGACGATGAAGTGAGAAATTGCATTTACCCCCAGGGGCTCACATCTGGTGAGTATGGGCTTGGCACACCCAGGGTCCTGAGCTGGATATCATCATTCTTCTCTTTCTTGGTGATTCCTTTCTACTTCTCTCTCTCTCTGGGTATTCGGGAATATTTTTTTTTTTGGCGGTGCAGCATAAGCCCCAGGCTTCCTTGCACCATATAGCTAATAATAATAATAATAATAATTTGTTAAAGGCAAAGGGCATGGGTTTTGATTCCAGGAAAATCAGGGAATTTTAAGAGATCATGACAGTGTAAGGCACAACACAGACTATCACCTAGGAAATTAGTACAGGGAGAGAAATAAAATAGAATTATGGAATATCTTTAAAGCATTAGTCATGAAGCCAGGATTGCATAAATACCACTAAAAAAATACAGCAATAATAGGATGCAAAGTGGGATGAATATGGACTGCCCTTTTTAAATTTATTTACAATGCTAGGAGCATTGTAAATAAATTTGATAAAGTACTGATTAGGTCATTAAATGCAGACATTGTAGGGATAGCAGAGCAAGGGCGTCACTCAGACATAAGCAATGCTAAATTTCAATGTGGAGAGTATAATGCATACAGGAAGGACAGACAGGAGAAGTACAGGAGTCATGCTCTTAGTTAAGAAGCATATTAAATCTAAGACAATGCATCCAGTCAACATGGATGACCAGTGCAATGTTGAGTCAGTTTGGTGTGATATAAGCACTGGGAAAACAAATCTGAGTAGGAGTGTGTCATAGGCCTAATGACTATGAAGAGTATACCAAACAGCTATACAGAGCTATAGAGTGGGCCAGTATATCAGAATATCCTATAATGGAGAATTTTCATTTCCCAGATGTTGACTGGAATTTGTAGATTGGTCACTCACACACTAGCAAGACTTTTTGTAGATTGGTCACTCACACACTAGCAAGACTTTTGTAGACTGGTCACTCACACCCTAGCAAGATTTTTGTAGATTTCTTGGATGGCTGTTTTCAACAGCAGCATATTAGAGAGGCAACAAGTGGAAGCAATACTCTTCACTTAATTATCAGCAGTGATTTTACATGCATTAAGAATCTGCAGGTAAAACACCCACTTGGTAACAGCAATCAGAATGTACTAAAGTGGGATTCAATTTAAGACATAACTACTGTCAAGGGTAAAGGGAAGAGCCTTTGCTGTCATAAGAGAGAGGCAACAAGAGGAAGCAGTACTCTTGATCTGGTTATCAGCAATGATTCTACATGCATTAAGAATCTGGAAGTAAAAGACCCACTGGGCTGCAATGATCACAGTGTACCAATGTGAAATTTAATTAAAGACAAATATTGTCAAGGGTAAAGGAAAGGGCTTTTGCTTTTGTAAGAGTGACTAGAGAGGTCTCAGACAGTTTTTAAATTCTATGCAGAGGGACCTACTGATGATGTTGCCAACAGCAAATTCTAAATGGGACTCATTCAGGGAAGTTATCATAGACGCTACTAAACTTTTCATACCAACAAAGAAATACTGTTCAAAGCTTAGGCCTAAATAGATGTTAGATAAAGTATTGAGACAAGTGGCAGAGAAGAAAACTGCATGGGATGCATATAAATTATCAGGTGATACAGAAGACTATGGTATATATAAATTAGTCTGTAATCAAGTAATAAAAGAGGTTAGGCAAGCTAAGCCAGATTGTGAGAAGTCTCTGCTAAAGAATGCAAAGAAAAGCAGCAAAGACTTCTATGCTTATATTAACAGTAGAAGGAAAGAATTGAATCACATTGGGCCACTTGATGTTAATGGGTAAACCATTGATGACCCTACTCAGGTTGCTGAAAAATCGAAAAGGTATTTTGCATCTACATTTATACATGAGGAATTCTGTAGGGAGGGGATGCCAGAAGTTTACCATTCTCTAATGAGGAGCTATATAACTTTGTGATAACTGAAAGGAAAGTGGAGGAGAAATTGTTGAGGATGTACATAAAAGAAGGCACCTGGGGCAGATGGAATCTATCCAATTATATTAAGGAAGGCAGCAAAGGAGGTAAGCAAACCCTTAGCATTAATTATGAGAGTTTAGAGAGAAATCACGGAATCCAAGGGAGGTCCGTATTGACTGGACATGTATGAATGTATCCCCAATTCATAAAGGGAGATCAAAAGGTGACATGAATAATTACAAACCTGTTATGTTAACATCTGTTTCAAGGAAAATAATGGAGTCGCTCATCAGGCAATAATGCAACACCACCTAGAAAGGAATGCAGTTATGGCATGGATTTGTTAAGAGGTAGTCTTGTCTAACCAATCTAATTGTATACAATGATGCAACGACTAAGGAACTGGATGCAAAAAATAATTTTGATATCAAATACTTGGGTATCAGGAAGGCTTTTTATACCGTTGCACATAAGAAGACTGCTGTGCTGGAGCATTGTGGCATTAAGGGCAAATTACTGATGTGGATCAAGGGAAGGTTAAGTGGAAGAAAAAAAAGTAGTTATCGATGGGCACTGCTCTTCATGGACTAATCTTATTAGTGGAGTCCCTCAGGGTTCTGTGCTGGGCCCATTGTTGCTTTCACTATATATTAATGATACTGATGAAGGTGTATCAGGCTTAATGTCAAAATGTGTAGATGATACAAAGGTTGGCAGAATAGTTAATGACAATAATCAGAGTGAGCTCCTGCAACAAGATATAGCAAAATTTGGTAAATGGGCTGAGAAATGGCAGTTGAAGTTTAACATTGACAAATACAGGGTACTACATATTGGTAGCAGTAATCCCAGAATAACTTATCAACTATGTGGTACAACATTCAGGGTAGTGGAAAATGAAAAATACCCGGGGTAATTATGCAGTTAGATATGAAATTCTCTGAGCAGTACAGAGAAGCTCCCAGGACAGCTCACGGGGTTTTGTCAATAATATACAGAAACTTTGATATCAGGTAAAAAGAGATGATTATCCCTATGTACAGGGTCATGGCTAGCATCTTGAGTATTGTATACAGGTCTGGAGATCTTACTTTGGGAAGGATGTGGATCTGCTGGAACAGGTGCAGAGAAGGCCAACCAGGTTGGCAAAGGGAACAAAGAGGTGCTCTTACCTAGAAAGGCTTCAATTCGAAAAATTGCAGTGTCTGGAGACTAAGCACTTATAGGGTGATATGACTGAGGTGTTTAAGGCCTTGAATTACTTGAGCAAGCCGAATGGTAATGGCATTCTTCCTCTTGCTGAGACTACACACATAAGGGAGCATAAATTTAAGTTGAGGAAGGTGGTTGCAGGATAAATGTGTGGAAGTTTGCCTTCTGCCAGTGGGTGGTTGATTGTTGTAACAGGTTTCCATCTGTTGTTGTGGAAGTGGATGGTTTGAATAAATTCCAGGGAGAAATCCATATCTTGCATGAATTAGATAAATTCATGCAAGGTATGGATGGGTGAAGTGTTTTCACATTCAATTACTCTCTAGCTAAAAGCATTTTTTTTTTTTTTTTTTTTTTTTTTTTTTTTGCACTTCTATCCTGTAGTCATGTTTTTCAATTTAAATTTATATCTCCTTTTGTGTAGTCTGATAAATGGTAAAGATACCACTAGCATTTAGTTTAACCCATTTAAAGGCTTAAACATAGGAAGGTGTCTCCTCACAGCTACCTAGTTTCCAGGCACTACTTGCAGAACGTCTTGGTAAGAGTACACTTTTGTGTCCCTCACTAATTTTTTTGATCTTTTCTGCATTTCTAACAGACCCTACATCCTTCCTAATATGAGGCTTCCAGATCTGTATGCAACACTGAAGATGTGACCTAACCATTGTCTTATAAAACAAGATAATTACCTCCTGCCCCATTGGAAAAATGCCAGTTTATCATTGACAGAACTCAGTGAGCTCTACTAGCAGCCTGTTTGCACTGCTCAGGGAACTTCATGTTGAACTGTACAATTATCCCCCTAATTCTGTTTAATTTTCCACAAACTTCAGTTGGTGAAGAATGAAACAGAGTTCTTTGTGGTCCCAAAAAACTACTTCTGGGATTACTATAGTAGTACTTGTATTTATTTATCAATGCTAAACCTCAATTGTCACTTCTCAGCCCATCTGCCTAATTTTTCTAGATCTTGTTGCAGTAATATACAGGTGCCCCCCACTTAACGCTGATCATTCATTCCGGAAAAACAGAGCGCTAAGCGAATCCGCGCTAAGCGAGCGCCGCTTTCCCATAAGGTAACATATGTATTTGTGAGCTGCGGTCGGTGCCATAGGATATTTCCTAATCAACAATAAACGGTAATGAAAAGATGCACAAATGTCGGTCAAAATATTTAATATTCAAATATTTGCACATATAAAATATTCTGCATTACATACGTATAATTATGTGGTAACTACTTGCGTATCAAAAGTAAACTTAAAATTCCAATTAAAATAATGAATTTAATTGATTTAATTTAATGGATGAATTTAATCATGAAAAATGTGTGGATTTTGAGTTGAACTTTGGCCCTCTTCCAAATAAACTAAAAGGGGTATTAATTTTAAATGGCCCGCAGCGTTACCACCCAACAATAAAGTCAACTGATCCTTCGCCGCTTTGAAATTTGGCATATTTTTTGTTCTTTCAATATGAAACTTCTTTTAGGCATTCGTTTCCACAAAAGTCCCGCTTCATCTATGTTAAAAACTTGTTGAGAAGTATAACACATAATACCCCTCTTCAATAATTTTAACAAGTTCTTTTTTGAAAGTTTCGGCTCCTTGATCTGCACTAGCGGCTTCTTCCTGGATTTTAAATATATTCTACCAGCCCTTACCAGTTTTAAATGGTTCCACATTTTTTTTTTTTTTTTTTTAGGCGAGTTTTCTTCAGATCATCATATTGGCTAATCTCTTTCTCTCTCTTTTTTTTTTTTTAAATATTTAACTTAACTGACTTCTGCATTGGAATATTATCTTCAATAAAATTAGTCTTTCCATTTCAATCCTAATAGCCGGCCTAGTCCTAGTTGCTTGCAGTGGAACAGCTATCTTTGCCGCTGATAAAATTAATTTTTTATAATTGTTCTTACAGTTAAACTTGCAAGTCCTAAATTATGGCACACATCCGCTTGTCGTTGACCGGAATCAATTCGTTTCAAAAAGTCTAATTTAATTTTCAAATTCAGTCTTTTTCTTACATTTATAGTCTCGTACTGCGCCCAGACGTTGTTGCTTTTTCATTCCTGTCGGTCATTATTAGCTCTTCGAAAATATAACCGCGTTGGTTGAATTAATTATGATACAATGTTCAAGTAAACTTTCCGTTACGCACGATATCTAATACTGTACTGAGTGATGACTAGACTTCGGATAAATGCATATAACCCAAATATTACAAGCAATATATTTGATCATTTTTTAAAATGTTGATCTCGGAACTACGTAACAAGTCACTGTACTGCAATTAAATTAGCGTGCGAGAAAATTTCACTGAGCGTGGGAAAATTCCTCAAGTCGGCGTGGGAAACGTTTTAATGCTGTTTTGCTATTCATTTTCAAGCTATCGACTCCATCAAATGAAACGATTTCGTTAAGTATGTCAAAAATGTAATCTGTAAAAGAGCGTTATAGTGATCTGTGACAGCGTTATAGTCAGATGCGGGTTATAATATAAGAACAGCGTTATAGCGAATCAGCGTAAAGCAAACCGCGTTATAACGGGGGCCTGCTGTACTTTGATTCCTAACCTTTGTATGATCTGAAATCTTAGACATTAAGCTTGATCTGCCTTCATCAACATCATTAATAAATACTGTACACACCGCTTAATGTGATCACAGATTATGTTATCATTCATGTAACGTTATGTCCCAATCAAACATATACTAATGCATAGAAAATATGGTGTTCATCATAGCCAGTGCTTGTTTTTGTTATTGCCTTTTGCCTTATAGGGGGTTTATGCATGTACAGTTGAAATGATTATGTAATACAGTCAGTCCTCGTATAACACGTGTTTGCATTACACGAATTCGATCATACACGATTTATAAATAGGGGAACGTTATCTTATATAACACGAACCGAATTCGCTTATACACGATTCGCCTTTGTGTTTACAATAAATGGCAGTCGAACGCGGAATCACCCCAACTGAACGCAACACGATAGGAATGAAGAAGATTCTGAAAATGTATTTATGTGTTTTATATCAGTGAAGGGGAAACACATTTCACCATAATAACGTAAAAACCAACACAATTCCAGCTGTCGATATAATCGCAAATGCAATTAGATGGAGTTTACTACCAGTTTATAACAGTTTCCACTAGCAGAAACGCAACTGGAAATTGTTTTTATTGTTTTATGGTAATAACCCCCAGAAATGTGCTTTAGTAAAATGTGAGGTGTTAATAGTGTATCTCGGCCTTTACGGTGTTGTTTATTCAGTTGCCACACGCGCGCAGCTTTGTTTATGTGTATCAAGCGTGCCTCCTCGTTTTGCAATTGTGCTTTATTCCCTAAAAATGGAGTAAAATACTTAAAAGGTGTGAAAAGGAAGCGTTCTGGCTAAGACACTGCAGATTCAGAGAAAAAAAAAAGCAATATCGATAAACAGAGGCGGACTGAGTCAAAAATTCTTACCCTTGAAAATTTATAGTGGCCTCATACTACGGTTTATGGCCAAAATCACACCGGCCTCCGGCCCACCGTGGTTTCCCCCGTAAGGCTTCTGTCCGCCTCTGTCGATAGAGAAAAAATATGAAATTGTGAAACGCCATGTGATATTGCACGTGCTATAGACCTAAATCAGGCAACGCCGAGAATTACAAAGAATGCAGAGAAAATAAAAACAACTTTCATAGCAGGAACAACTCGGTGTAATTAAAATCCATTAGATTAAGACACAAGAATTGGAAGAGATGGAACGGCTGTCATCTGTTTCGATAGAAAATCAAATAAAAAACAAGTTTGCTTACGATAGAAGCAAAAGCATTAGCAATATTTTATTACGACTTACGTATTGTAAAATACGTAGGTATTTTATTACGACTATTTTATTTAATATAATAATTTTTTTACGAATAAAATACGTATTTTATTCGTAAAAAATACTTTTTTAGTATTAAAAAATACTAAAAATACTTTATTATAATATTTTTATTACTTATTTTAATCGTTATAAAATACTTACATTTTATAACGATTAAAATTACCCGATTATTTATTGTTTGGTAATGTTTTGGTTCCAAATGTGTGTTCAATCTTGGGTGGGCGGCACCTAACCCTACTTTTCCCATAGGGCCTGTTGTTTATATTGCACGATTTCGCATTGCACGAGAGTTTCTAGGAACGCAACTATCGTGCTATACGAGGACAGACTGTATCCCAATTTTTTTTTTGAACAGCAATTTGTTCTGACATGTTTTGCTTTGTATAATTCTTAAAGTTTTCAGTGTCATTACTCTATGACAGAAAGTACTGTATCTGTACTCCTACTAATCACTGTTTTACAGTAGAGCATTAACCCTTTTCTAATTCTTCAGTTTAATATATATATATATATATATATATATTTTTTTTTTTTTTTTTTTTAATGGTTTGTATGGATTTCCAGAAACATTATGATAATTTCATTTTCATTGATGACTTCTCAAAGAAATAGGGACAGTCAAATTAAACAATTTTATATTGCATGATTTTATTGTTTTCTTCTTATCCACTTACACCTTTTTATGTACACATTTCCACTCTACATCAATAAACTCTAAACAGCTGTATTCTTGTTTCATCGTTTATTGTTATCATTTTAGCTGATTCCTGAAGTGATCACAATAAGCAGCATCTGCTACACTGAAAACAGTAAGGGCTCCAGCACTGAACAATGAGGGACTTCACTAATAACATTAGTCCAGGAAGAACAGTTCCCAATAATAACCACCATCTGCCTCTCAACTATCCCTTTTTCCATAACAGTAACTTGACCCTAATGTCACACTGCTCCAATTTGTACAGCATTCTTTCATGTGGATCAGTGTCAAAAGCTTTACTGAAATAAAAGTACTGTATATGATATGAAAATTATTTTTTTGCATCCAGTTACTGTGTCATAGTTGTTAATCAGATTGGCCAGACAAGATCTCCTCTTAACGTGTCACAGACATACATATAACATGTATGTCTGTGACATGTTAAATGTATCATCATCACATATTAAATATATCATCTTGTGATATGTTAAATGTATGTTTTCCAGCTGAAACCATAATTTAAGCAAAAATAAAGATTTAAATAATAAAAATATCAACATAAGCACTAGTGAATTATCTTTAAAAATTTCCCCTTTAAAAATTAAACTAAAATTACAAAAATCATCACAGCATATCAAATTCAATAACAGTTCTTTGTTATTTCTCACAAAAAAAAAAAAAAAATTTCTTGCTCCTATACTCATCTTCAATATTATCACTCAGATCTCTTCACATAAGCAAATTGCAAATACTCCTTCCTCTGCTTAAAAAAAAAACTGGAGATTCTTTTTCACTCTCAGCATTACTTTTCCTCTAAGCAGTTACTGACTGTACAAATCTGTCCACTCCATATATTGTTCCCACATCTGGAGTGTTGTCACCCAAAACCCTTCTCAAGCTCCTAGACTATCCAAATGAGAAAATTCAGGTTAATTAATCACCCTTCTCTTAGAAACTCTCTACTCTCTGTCAAAGATACACTCAGTTTCTGCTACATGTTATTTCTATAAATATTTCCAATAGCACTATTCTTTTGAACTGGAAACTGTACTTCCATTCAATATCCAACTCCAAATATTTTTCCCCTTCTATGTTTAACTCTTCTATTTCTGTTCTTTGGAGCAACCTCCTTTCACATCCTGAAAATTGCAACATGCAGAAATTCAGGTCTGATATCAACAAATATATCATCTTTCTTCTCAGCCTTTAACCCACATATAGTACTAACCCATAGTATTTTAGTATCACACATGGTACTAGAGTACTATGGATTATTTCATGTTTGGGATTATCATTAAAAAAAACAAAAAACAAGAAAATAAGAAGATGCCATAAATGTAACAAACTTAGTTCAGGAGATGCGATGGTACCATAACCTCGTGATTTCCAAGCACGAAAATCCATTTCTATGCTTGAAAGACAGAACTAGAGCCAATTAATTTATCTGCCAATTTATCTTTTCAGAGATGATTACAATAGACTCAGACAATTTTGTACACTCTTTACGTGGGAAAAACTGGTGATATTCAAGATTTAGGCAAAACATTGATTATTGTTCATCTAACAAAACATTGTTAGATGAACTGATGAATTCAGTGGCAGAAATTAAAAATGCATTGGACGATTATAAATCATCCAATGCAATACAGTATAAACTACCTTCCCTCCCCCAAATAAACTAATCATAAAATGATTAGTTTATTTAGGGAAGGGTTAGGCAGGCTAACTGGCCTCCGTAGCCGAGTGGTCGGGAGAGCGAGTGCAGTAGCACGCGCTCTTTGAGTAGACCGGGGTTCAAGCCCCTGACTGCTGAATATGGTCGATCTGCCAACCCGCACTGGACCAGCGTGGCAGATTATGGTCTATTTCCTTCAGCATGAATTGTTGAGGAGGCTTCCATCCTGTAGTGGGTTGATAATGGCTGCACTTTACTTTACTTTTTTTTAGGCAGGCTAATGCAGTTTATGATAATTCTTTGGCTAAGAGTGCAAAGAAAAGCATGAGATGCTTCACATATTTTAAAACTAGAGGGAAACAGATGAATCATATGGTCCATTCGAAGTAAAAGGCATAACTAATGATAATCCTGCATATTAGAGAAGTGCAAACGTCCCTCCTATTCATAACAGATGATCAAAGGATGAAGATGGTAACTACAGACCTGTAAGTTTGACCTCTGTACCAAAGAAAATAATGAGTCGACAGTTAAAGAAGTAATGAAAGGTCATCTTGATAGAAGTGAGGTTATAAGGCAATCACGGCATGGGTTTGTTAAAAGGAGAATATGTCTCACCAATTTAATTAGCTAGAGTGCTGTTACAATGGACTGGATGGAAAAAATAATTTTAATATTGTATACTTAGATTTCAATATAAAGCCTTTGATAGTGCACTACAACTACAATTATTGTATAAATTGGAGAAACGTGGCATTAGGGATGTTATTATTATGATTAAAGAGATGGTTAAGTGGCAGGAGACAAAGGGTGGTTATAAATGGACATTGTTCTTCATGGACTAATGTGATGAGTAGGTTCCAGAGAGATTGCTCTTGGACCACTGTTTTTACAATTTGTTAATCATATTGATGTAGGTATTTCAAATATGATATCTATGTCTGCTAATGATACAAGGGTGGGCACAGTGGTTAATGACAGTAATCAGGGATGCTACGTCAAGAGGATCTAGATAAACTAACCAGTTCGGCTGGAATATGGCAATTGAGGTTAAACAGTGATAAATGCATGCAAGGTGCTGCATTTGGGTACCAATAATTCGAAATTAGCATACCACTTAAGGATTATCACACACAGGGTAGTGGAGAATGAAAAGATGTAGGGGTAAATGTACAGTCAGACATGAAATTCTCTTTAAGTGCAAACAAGAAATTCTCTTTAAGTGCAAACAGTTCATGGGGTTCTGTCAATAAAGAGGGAACTTTGCCAGCAAGAATAAAGAGGGTTTTATCCCACTAAGGCAATGGTTAGGCCATCTGGAATACTTTATATAAGCATAGAAACTCATTTTAGGAAGGACATAGATTTGTTGCATAGGGTGCAGAGAAGGGCAACGAGCCAACCGGGCTAGCCGGGTGGGTAAAGTGCCTGCCTGGCAACCCAAAGGTCGCGGGTTCGATTCCCGCCTCGGGCTTGGATCAAAGTACTGCAAAAACCTTGGGAGGTGCATTATGGCCAGAGAAGCCTATGAGCCAACAACTACAAAAAAAAATTTTGTCAAAAAAAAAAGGGCAACAAGAATAGTTGGGAATGCAAAAGGATACTTTTATCAAGAAAACTGGGGTTCTGCAAATTTCATTCTCTGAAAACTAGGCATCTACATGGTGATCTAACTGACATATAAGGCTTTAACAAGGTTACGTAAACTAAATACCAATGACATGTTTGCTCTTTCTCATATAAAACATAGAAGGGGGCATAAATTTAAACTGTAAAAGGATGGTTGAAGAATAGATGTGTGGAAATCTGCATTCTGCCAAAGAGTAATCAGTTGTTGGAATAAACTTCCACCTAGTGTTGGTAAGTATTCTGAATAAATTTAAGGAAAGTTTGGACAAATTATTGGAAGGAATAAGGAATATTTTTTTTTTTTTTTTTCCTGGATAGTGCTATATAAGCTTTGTTTCATTGCACCATGTTGTCAGACAAATATTAACACTAACAAACACTTTTAACAAAATTATGACAACATTGAACAAATCTTAATAACAAAGCTTATATAGATTATATATATTTGCCAATTATAAATGTGATTGGATTAAGGCTAGTTAAGTAATTACACAAAGAATGATTTACTCTGATTTATATATGTATATTGAATTGCATAATTTATATTAAATGTATACATAAATATTAAAATAAAATATCTAATAAACCAACCTTGTTTTAGCATTCTGAATCCACTGTGCATCTTCTGGTATGTGGCTGATATCATCAATCTAGTAAATATTTTAAAACTTTTTTATCAATTTTTTTTAAAGGCAGCAACTCTTGATTATCCATAATTGAAAATAAAAAATCTTAAGAAGCATCAAGCCTATAAAAAAATTTAGAATAATAACAGCAAAATTTATATCCTTTTGCTAAAGTAAGCTAAGAGTAAACCAAAGCTTCTATAATAACATCATCACTTCCACAAAAAAAAATTGCTTCAGTACTTCACTACAGATAAATAAATGGTAGTACAACCCTTTTAAAAAAAATTTATATGCATTTTCAATAAAAGTGTTGTTTATTCACAGTGAAAATATTAAGGTATCCCATGGTACTGATGGTTCATATGTGACAGATCAGTGTCAATATGGAACTGAATCAGAAATTTCCACTTTTCCTAGTTTTGACATTAGCAGTGTACAGCAAAAGGATGCAAATCTTGCTATTATTACAGCTCTTCATTATCCATGGAAAGCAACATGTTTGAAAGTTAAAAGAATTACAGTGAAATTTCTCTAAAGCAGATGCCACTAGATCAAAAGAAGGTATCTGCTATACGGAGGTGTCGGCTTTGCAGAGGTCAGTGTAGCCAATTTTATTAATTCAGAAAAATCACTGTAACTGATTACTTACTCAGTTAATTTTTATTGATAATTGATGTACATATCTGTGTTTCAATTAACTCTTTAGTAAAAATTAATATGAACTACTTGGTTTCGAGCATTTCATTTTCATTATGGATAATTAGGCTATAAGGAAATGGTCAGGCCACACCTTGAGTACTGTATACAGGTCTGGAGGCCTCATTTTAGGAAGGATGTAGTGTTGCTAGAACGAGTACAGAGAAGGGCAACAAGATTGGTGAGAGGAACAAAGGGGTGTGTGTGTGCTTACGAAGAAAGGCTTAAGTTCTGCAAGTTGCAGCATCTGTAGATTAGGCACCTGTGAGGTGATCTGATTAAAGAGTATAAGGCCTTGAATGGTTTGAACAGGCTCAATGCTGAAGGGATATTTCTGCTTGCTCAGACTAAGAACCTGAGGGGGGGGGATAGATTCAAACTGAGGAAAGACAGTTGTAGAACGAATATCATCTTTTAAGGGCACAAAAGGTGATATAGTTGTACACGTTGGCACTAATAATATTAAGAGTAGGAGACCGGCAGAATTACTTAACAAGTACAGGTCACTGTTGAACAAAAGCCGAGAATTAGGGTTGAATTTGAAAGTGTCTGCAATTCTGCCCAGACACAATAGGGAGTATATGATGAGAGCCTTGTCGATCAATTCGGCCCTGGAAAGATTGTGCAAGGCTCAAGGGGTAGAATTTTTTTCAGCCTGGACTGTACTTGTTAACAGGAGAGATTGCTTCTACAGGGATGGGATACACTTAAATAGAAAGGGTGCAAGAATATTTGCTGATGCTATTGAGGCAGTATTAGGTGGGTCGTAAAACTGCTACCTTGGGGGGAGACAAAGACCAATAGATTGACAGTAGCCACTGGCAGAGGTGAAAGAGATTCTTGCACTGCTTCTATTAGAATGAGCAGAAGCCTGAAAAACAAGATGCATGATATTTCAGAGACTGCTGGGAGCCATTGCGGTACAAGTAAACACATGGGTTGTGTTAGGGTAGCTAAGAATAGAAACAGGTGCAAGTATACTTGCGTGTACACCAATGCTAGGAGTTTAGTAAATAAATTTGATGAATTTGAGGTATTGCTCAAAACATCAAAGGCAGATATTGTTGGGATATCAGAGACGTGGTGTCACACAGATATAAGGGATGCAGAACTGCAATTTGGGGAGTACAACGTCTACAGAAAGGATAGACAGGATAGGAAGGGGGGAGGGGTTATGCTATTAGTTAAGAAACACATAAAAACCAAGGAAGTGAAGCCAGTCGACATCGCTGGACAGTGCAGTGTTGAGTCAGTTTGGTGTGACATAAGCATTGGGATCAAAATTGAGAGTAGGAGTGTGCTATAGGCCTAATGACTCTGATGAGTATAATAAGATATTGTACAGGGAAATAGAGTGGGCCAGTAAATCAGAGAGTCTTATAATGGGAGATTTTAATTTCCCAGATATTGACTGGAATTTGGGGGCTGGTCACTCACACACTAGCAGGGCTTTTGTGGATTTATTGGATGATTGTTTTCTACATCAGCATGTTCGGGAGGCAACTAGAGGGAGTAATACTCTTGATTTGATTATCAGCAGTGATTCTTCATGCATTAAGAATCTGCAGATAAATGAACCACTAGGTGGCAGTGATCACAGTGTGCTGAAGTGGGATTTACTCAAAGAGGTAACTACCATTAGAGGTAAAGGGAAGGGTTATTGCTTCCGTAAAGGCAACTACGATGGACTGAGACAGTATTTAAATTCTATACAGTGGGACCAACTGATGATGTTACCAACAGCAAATTCAAAATGGGAAGCATTCAAAGAACTTATCTTGGAAGCTTTCTAGGCTTTACATACCAACTAAGAAATATTGTTCAAGGTTAAGCCCAAAATGGATGTCAGATGAATTAATGAGGTATATGGCAGAGAAGAAAAATGCATGGGATACTTACAAATTAACACATGATACAGAAGCCTATGATAGATACAAGTTGATATGCAACCAAGTTACAAAGGAGGTTAGGCAGGCGAAGGCAGATTACGAGAAAATCCTTGGCAAGGGATGCAAAGAAAAACAGCAGAGTTCTTTACTTATGTAAACTCTAGAAGGAAGGGGATGAATCAGATTGGTCCACTTGATAATGATGGGTCAACTGTTGATGATCCTGCTCAGGTAGCTAACAAACTAAATGAATATTTTGCATCGACATTCACACATGAGGAGTTATTCAGCGAGGGGAATGCCAGAGGTGTATTCAACTCTAGCAGTAAGCTACAGAATCTTGAAATAACTGGGAGTAAAGTGGAGGAGAAACTGTTGAAGATAAACACCAGAAAGGCACCCGGGGTGGATGGGATCTATCCAGTTATATTAAAGGAGGCAGCAAAGGAAGTAAGCAAACCCTTAGCCATAATTATGAGAGCTTCCTTGGACTTGGGGGAAGTACCCATGGACTGGAGATGTGCAAATGTAACCCCAATTCACAAAGGAGGATCAAAGGCTGACACAAGTAATTATAGACCTGTGAGCTTAACTTCTGTTCCAGGAAAATTAATGGAGGCACTGGTTAAAGAAGCACTGCAGGATCATTTAGACAAGACTTCAGTTATAGCTCGGACACAGCATGGTTTTGTTAAGGGGAAGTCTTGCCTGACCAATTTGATTGGATACTATGATGCAGTCACAAAAGAACTGGATGCAGGGAATAGCTTTGATATTATATACTTGGATCTTAGAAAGGCTTTTGATACTGTTGCACATGGAAGACTGCTACACAAATTGGAGCAGTGTGACATTGGAGGCAAATTGCTGCTATGGATAAAGGGGTGGTTGAGGGGGAGAAGATAGAGAGTGGTAATCAATGGACACTGCTCATTGTGGACTAATGTTATTAGTGGAGTCCCTCAGGGCTCAGTGTTGGGTCCATTATTGTTTTCTGTATTTATAAATGATATTGATGATGGTATATCAAGCTTAATGTCCAAGTTTGCAGACGATACAAAGGTTGGCAGGGTTGTCAAGGACACTACTGACACTATGCTGCTGCAACAGGATCTGGAAAGGTTGAGCAGATGGGCTGAGAGGTGGCAAATGAAGTTTAACATTGACAAATGTAAAGTACTACACATGGGAAACAGCAACCCCAGAGCAATGTATTAACTCTGTGGTACTGCACTGACAGTGGTAGAGAATGAAAGGGACTTGGGGGTGGTTGTGCAGGCAGATATGAAGTTCTCTGAGTAGTGCAGACGGGCTGCAAGAGTAGCTCATGGAGTATTGTCAATGATATACAGGAATTTTTCCAACAGGGATAAGGAGGTGATTATTCCCTTGTATAAGGCAATGGTCAGGCCACACCTAGAGTACTGTATACAGGTCTGGAGGCCTCATTTCAAGAAGGATGTAGAGCTGCTGGAACGAGTACAGAGAAGGGCAACAAGATTAGTGAATGGAACAAAGGGGTGCTCTTACGAAGAAAGGCTTAAGTTTTGCAAATTACAGTGTCTGGAGACTAGACACCAGCGAGGTGATCTGATAGAGGTGTATAAAGCCTTGAATGGTTTGAGCATGCTCAATGCTGATGGGATTCTTCCTCTAGCTCAGAATAATCACCTGAGAGGGCATAAATTCAAATTGAGGAAAGACAGATGTAGGATAGACGTGCAGAAATTTGCCTTTAGCCAGCGGGTGGTTGGTTGGTGGAACAGACTTCCATCCCTTGTAGTGGAAGTTGATAGCCTAAATAAGTTTAAGGCTCAGCTGGACAGGTATTTTGAACGAACAGAGGGGTGAAGTGGAAGTGGGTTTTTTTTTTTTTTTTTGGCTGATGCTGCATAAGCTTGCTTTCTTGCATCAAATGCCTATACTAATGCTAATGCTAATGTAACATTTTTTGTATATTAATGAATATTGTATATTTGTAAATAGTTTAGTGTTTTGTAAATATTTTAAATATTTGTAGTTTGTAAATAGTTTAGTGTTTTGTAAATATTTTAAATATTTGTAGTTTGTAAATATTTCAGTTAAATATTTGTATAGTTTGTAAATATTTCAGTTAAATATTTTAGTCCTGCTCTTTTGGATGAAACAATATTCTTCATGCATTATGGAATGCGAAGCAAAAAGCCTTTGGCTAAAATCTATTATTTGGGTACCACTTGTCTCCAGTCGTAGAATGGAGTGATTGTATGGTTGAGTTCTGTGATTGGGTGATTATTGTGAATGCATTTTGATTCTTATTGTTTTGTGTCATCGAGAAGGGGGGGGGGTGCTTAGCTTAGGTAGGGTGTTTATCGTCCCCATCCCGCTGTTTTAAAATCTGAAAATGAGTTCCGGATTTCAAAACAGCACCAAGTGAGGGATAAACACCCTAGGCATGTCAACCTAGAAGGAAAAGGGGGCTAAACAGTGAGTGGCACCTGCCAGTCACTGCCTTCTTCCTGACTTTTAGTCGAAGTATGGAGTGGTACCCAAGATCTGAATTTTTACCAGGCCTTTTCCTAAGTGACCTGTGTAAATGCAGGTAAATAATTACATAGGGATATTTATTTGACCTTGAGAATGCCATGCACTACAAATGCACAGGTAAATAATTACATAGATTCTTTCCTGATTAGATATCGATCCGTGCATTTTAACAGGCGTGTTATTTACATAGAAAAGATTTGACTTACTCTGTCATACCTCTACGTATTATGTAGAAAAGCAAAGCGTGCGTGGGGGTTGGTGAGCAAAGCAAGCAGGAGTCGCAGCTTCCTAGTCATCCATTAAAGAAAGTCTGGACTAATCTCTGTAAAGGGCAGACATAAGGATCTGATCATGATACCTTGCAGCAATGAGGGTGATTACAGCAACCACAATATTTAACTGGCACCTCCAAACATGTCTTCTTTGATGTTAGTTCAATAGAATGTGTTTCTGTGTTCTTTCTAGATGAAACTGCATTGAGAATTGATTGGAAACTGTATCTTGAGTTCAGAGGGCAAACTTCTGCACATCTATCCAGCAACTGCCCTTCCTCAGTATGAATTTATCTCTTCTCATGTGTGTAGTCTGAGCAAGAGTAGGAATTCCATCGGCATTGAGCTTTCTGTTCTCTATCTTGTGAACTTCTATGACCTTATGTGGTCATAAGGTCAGAGTATAAATAGAAAATTGATTTAACTTATTCTGATTTACTGTCTCACTCTACATGTCTGTACAATTTTTTGTCATATTCACCATAGTCATTAGTCCTATAACAAACTCCTGTCATTTTTGTTTTTCTAGTGCTTATGCTACACACCAAATTGACTCAATGTTGCACTTATCATCCATGTCAATTGGATGTGTTTCCTTAGGTTTTATGGGCCTCTTAAATAAGAGCACAACCCCCCCCTCTTCCCTTCTGTTCTGTCTGTTTTTTCTGTACAGAATGTATTCCCCCATATTCAAAATGTGTATCCTTTAAATCTGAGTGATACCTTGTCTCGGACATACTCACAATGACTGCCTTGATGATGTACTTCATCACATTTATTTACTGTATCCTAGCATTAGTGTACACACAAGCATATATTCACTTTTTTTTTTTCTCTTAGTAACCCTAATACAGCCCATATTTGCTTGTTCCATGAGGATCTCCAGCAGCCCTTAAAATCCCTAACATCTTGCTTTTCAGGCTGCTGTATGTTCCAGTAGAAGTAATGCAAGAATCAGTACACCTCGTCCCTGCAAATGCTCTTAATCTTTTAGTCTGTGTTATCCCTCACCTAGTAGTTTTCTGCCCACCTAACACTGCCTCAATGTCATCTGCAAATATTCTTAACTCTATAAAAACAATCTCTTCTCTTAATATACAAAATCCACAATTAGAAAAATTCTGTCTCCAGGGGCAAATTGATTGATAGATTCTCATTATGTACTCCCTCCTATTATGTTTGGGTAGAATTGCAGATGCTTTCAATTTCAGTCCTTACTCTCAAATTTTTCTCAACATTGCCTTGTACATGTTAATTAAATCCTCAGGTTTCCTACTCTTAATATTTTTAGTACCAATGGGTATAACAATACACCCACTCCCCGATTTATATAAGGGTTGCATTCCGTGGAACTCTGCTTAAGTCAGAATTTCCCTAAATGCTTGTGCAGCACTCTCAACTGTGCTCACTGAATTGATTGAATCAAAAAAGAAATGTTCAACAAACATGTAAATAGAATTATTTATTGTATTTATTCAATTTTTTATCTCATGCACAAAAAAAATTACAAAAGCGTGCAATTTAAAAAATTTCAAAATTATAAAATTAAAAAAAAAGAGAGGAGACAGGCATGACATCAGTAAGTTTTACCTCTCGAGCATCGTTTCCGGAATCGACGTCTTCAGCTGATAAGTATGCTGCTACAGAGGTTGAAGGCTGTGCAGATTTAGAAGGGATCAGCTGCTCAACCTTATAAAAGAACATATTAATGGATGACTGGACGGTGGCTTTTTTCTTTTCACTGTAGATTTTTTTGTAGCAAGAAAGCATATCATTCACCCCTCTGTTAACTTTTAAGAATCGTTCGCTGTCAGGATCCATGTTCTCAGACCTCACCATTGCTGATGCAATTTCACAAAATTCCACTGCCATCTCTCTGGTGATGAAGCGTCTGGGTTCTTCATTTGGTTCATATTGAGCTTCATCAGCATTTTCTTCTTTCACTATCGCTGCCTGCAAGTCAATAAGTTCTTCGTTAGATAATTCCTTCTCCTCTGCTTCTATTAACTCCTCCACGTCTTTGGCATCAACCTCCAGCTGAAGAAGCTCTGCAACCTTTACAATCTTATCTGTAACCTCTTCATATGATTCTTCTTTTTCAAATCCTTCAAAGCCTTTTTACTTGCCGTGGGCATATTTTCTTCCATGTGCCATTTAAACAACTTTTAGTAGTTTCCACTGCCTTATTAATGTTTAAGATGGTGTGGTAAATATTGTAAGATTTCCAAAAGTCTCTTAACGTAAAATTTTTCTCACCATCTACTGCAGACAATGCCCGAGCAAATGTGCATAAATAGTATGCTTTTAAATTCGAAATAACACCCTGATCCATAGATTGGATGAGTGAAGTCGTGTTTGGTGGTAGAAATATGACTCGTGTTCAAATTGAAATCATCTAGATGCATAGGATGTTCAGAAGCATTATCTAATAGAAGCAAAATCTTGAAAGGAACATCATGCTTTACAATATTTTTAAACCTCGGGAATGAAGCAGCATTTAAATCAATCCTCAAAGAGAGATATTGTTATCCATGCTCTTAGGTTCGATTGGAAATGCACGGGTAGGGTGGCTTTATTGATGCCCTTAAATGCACAAAGATTTCCAGAATGGTACACAAGCATTGGTTTTAATCTGTAATCTCCCACTGGCATTGTCTTTTTTCTTTTTGGCAATCTCTTTGGCAATGTATGTTCAATCCAGCATTTTTTTCCAATACAGAGCTGTCTTGTCAATGTTAAAAATTTGCTGCGTTGAATATCCACCTTCATCAATAATTGTTTTTCAACACATCACAAAATTTCTCTGCAGCTGCAGAATCGGCACTGGCAACTTCATCACATACTTTAACGTTTGGAAACCAGCACAATGCTTGAACCTATTAAACCACCTGTTGCTTGCCACCAACAAACACTTGGGGTTTGCCGTACTTATCCTTAATATCCTCATAAATACTTGTTGCTTTTGCTTATTTGGTCATTAGACTCAGGGGCACTCGCTTCTGAATCTGATTTTCCATCCATGTTATTAAAAATTGTTCCATCTTCGATATAGCACCTGAACACTGTTTTGTGATCACTGTTGATCTTTAGTGCTTTGATCTTTTGACATGTTCTTTTATACATGCACTGGCCTTTAAAATAGTATTTTCTGTTGAAGCAGCGAGACCTAATTCTTTTGCAATAGATGACAAACTTTGTCCTGCTTCTTAATCATTTTCATTTCTAAATCAATTTTTGTTTCGTTTCCTAACACTGCCACCACTTACACTTTCTGTTTGTCCCTTTCCCTTCACCATTGTAATAAGTAAATAGGAATGAAAAGATTCTGAAAATTTATTTATGTTTTTTATGTGATTGAAGATTTCATTGAAGGGGAACTCATTTCACCATAATACTGTAACGTAAAAACCCACAGAATTCCAGTTATCGGTATTATCGCAAATGCAATAAGATCGAGTTTAGTACCCATTTATAATTAGATGCACTAACAGAAAAGCCCAATAAACCAGAAAGTGAACAAATTATTTTTATTGTTTTATGGTCGTAAACTCCAGAAATGTGTTTTAGAAAAATATCACAAAGCCATTCACAATTGATTCTTATAATGGAACATATGATAACGATGAAAGAGTGGTGCAATTTCTATTATAAAAGTGACCTTTTAGAGAGATAAATGGCTTAGTAATATAGAGAAATTTTCAACTTACAAGGACTTGGAATGAATTACAAAAAAAAAAAAAAAAAGTGTTATTGGGTTCACATTACAATATTTATACAATACCTCCATTTATCCCTACAGATGCAAAATATGTTTCTATATTTTTTTCAATTTGCACCGGCTAGCAAAAACTTATGTAAAGTCAAATTTCTGTAAGTAGAGTATTGCGTAAGTCGGGGCGTTTCCTGTACCATGTTTTGTGCCCTTAAAAGATGATATCTGTTCTACAATGTCATGATCATCTTTTAACTCCTGGTAGACATACTCTGGACCCCTTCCATTATGTTAGGGTCCAAAAAATCGAGGGTTTGCTTTCCTTGAATTTAGGACTACCCATTTGGTACGTTATTCTGTAATTATTGCTACTCAGATGCAGCACTTTGTATTTATCAGTGTTAAATCTCAATTGTCACTTTTGAGCCCATCTAAATCACTTATCCAGATCTTGTTAGAGTGGCCCAGTTGGATGCCAGTATTCTGGCATCCAACCAGTGATGTTTTTTTTGGCTTGACTTTATTCTGTCTCCATTTGCTCCCCACATCAAAGGATCATACAAACAGTATCATTGTAACATTTTTACAATAATAGCTATTTTGAAATTGTTATATAATGTGAGCAGTAATTGTAAAATATTGATTTTCTGAACACAGGATATTTTAATTTGATTACCCAATTTTCATATTGTAATAGATTGTGTTCGACCATTTGTGAGGTCAGACAGATTGTTTTGCTTTATGAATAAAAATGTATTCATATTTTTGTACATATGATTTAGTTTTGAGCATTAATGGATATATTATATTAACATACAGTAGTATGCAAAAATATGTGTAGAAAAATATATTAAAAATTAATTGGTCAAATTATTATTTTATATTTAAATATATATGCACCTATTTATTTGCAACTTAATTATGTATAGCATAAGTGATCTTAATTATGTAGGTAAGAATAAATTAGCATAAGTTTCAAGACTGCGTTTTGTTGTGAACAATGGTTATAGAGCACATTAATAATTTTGAAAAAACTCTTGGTGGTCATGTGAGGCATTCGTAATATTGTTCTTTAAAGCAATGAATGTGCACACAAGTAAAAATAAAAGTTTTAATTTATGGGCTAAAATATTCATTAATTAAAAATAGAAAATAAACTGGCTCATAAATATATATTAAAATTCTCTAAAACTATATAAAAATTAAAATCATGAAATAAACAATAAAAATAGATAAACTATAAACCGTGAATTCTGTCACACCTAAATTTCATTTTATTTTTTTCTTTATGCTAAGTAATTTTCATCAATTACAAAAGAAAGAATTTTAAAAAATATATTTTTTAATTATGTTCTTAATATGTAAAATTTTTTTGGGCTGTAAGTCTCAAGTTTTCGACAAATATTAATCTGTCTTTACAGCAGCCAATGATTTATTTACTTTACATGTGAGGTGAGTATTAGTAGTGGCGAATGATGCAAGGGAGCAAGCTTATATAGCATCAGCAGAAAAAATAAATAACCTGCTTCTCTCTCCATTCTCACTAATAATTGTCTAATTCTTCCTTAAATTTATTTAAACAACTCTTCCACAACTCTTTGTGGAAGAGTTAGTTAAACAACTCTTTTAGTTAAACAGATCTTCCACAACACCAGATGGATGATGTGTGTTCCAACAATCAATCACTCTCTGGCTGAAATCAAATTCCTGCACATTTTTCCTGCATATATCCTTTTTACGCACATTAATATATATACATAATGTGCTTATTGTCTTCACAATGTCTGCCTGCATGTAACAACTTGCCTCCCAGTGGTCACATGCTCGTGATATTTTATTAATTAATAAGATTTATTGAGCGATTCCAAATTTCATTAAAATTGGACCAATGGAAATCCAGAAATTGTTTTTTTTCCATTTGTCCACACATAATAACACGACTCCATTTGGATAGATTTTCATGAAGTTTTATGTTGGGCCTCTTAGAAAGATTGGTTGAGCCATCTCAAATTTCATTAAAATTGGATCACTAGATTTCTACTGGTCAGATTTTAATGAAATTATTATTTTATTTTCAGTAATTATTTTATTTATTTTATTTTCAATAACTTTAATGAAATTATTTTTTTATCTTAAAAAATTATCATTTTGTTTTCAGTCAGTTTGCAATAACAAGACTCCTGGTGAATGAATTTTGATGAAATTTTGTTTGGGCCTATTAAAAAGATTTGTCACCCCATCCCCAATTTCATTAAAATTGAACCAGTAGAAATCTAGAAGTTATTATTTATTTTTTTCATACATATCACATAGGCTATCCATATATCGTGTTGTTGGGTTTTAGGTGCATCAACAACTTAGTCCATGTTGCACTGTATATAATAAGTCTGTACATTGAATGTGTTCTCTGATTGATTTTCTTTTTTGCAAAACTTGAAAACCCCATGTTTCTGGTGGAGACCATGCTGCTGTCGCCCGAGACTGACTAACTCAGCCACATTGGGAAAAAGACCCATAAAACTTCTTTGCATTATTGATGGGATTTGGACTTGTCTTTTCCACATGATGTGCGAAGGATGGTGAATATATCAGCTGTGCTGCCCACAAGGTCTCAAACACCATGTATTATAGCTGAAGCACTGGATACTTTCTTTGTTGTCACATGGTGTGGTGTATACTGACAAATGTCTGAAGAGTATTAAATCACATACCATACTTATTACTAAGACTATAGGTTAAATAAGCCTGTGTTGTCAGTAGAATTACTGTTATAGTAGGGTAGTTTAGATATGCAATTGGAGAGTTTAGCTTAATTTTGGTAAGAGCAGGGGGCTAGCCATATTCATACTGATTGTGAGTGATAGGTGGCCTCTGCTGAAGTGGGGGTAGCCCATAATTAGCATGAATTCAAATTCATGAAGAACAGTTGCAGGATAGATGTGCAGAAGTTTGTCTTCCACCAGTGAGCAGTTGTTTGTTTGAATAAACTTACATTTGTTGTTGTGGAAGTGAGTAGTTTGAATAAATTCAAGGAAGAACTACTCAAGCTATTGAAGGGGCAGTATTGTAAGGTTTTTTTTTGGCTGTTGTGCAAATTATGCAAAATTATGGCAAATTATGCAAAAAAGCTTGCTTTTTTGCATAATTTGCCACTACTAATACTAATTTTAGTGTTGTATTTTAGCAGTGATGAGGAGTTGATTACAGGCAGTTCTCGTTTTACGAGTTTTCGCTTTACAAGTTCCCAGGTTTACGAGTTTTTTTTCCCAAGTATCAACAAAATCGAAAATATGAATTTTAATTGCAAAAAATGAATGTTAAACATTCATAAATACCGCATTCCAAAACACATGCGTAGCTATACAATACAGTGTACCCCGCTTTACGATATTAATCCATTCCAGAGACACCATCGTATCGTTAAAATATCGTAATGTGAACCCAATAACACATTGTTTTTTGGTAATTCGTTTCAAGATCTCGGAAGTTGAAATTTTCGCTGTTAATTAAGCTATTTATCTCTCTAAAATAAAGTCATTTTTAAGGTCATGAGCGTGACCTTAAGGCCATGTAAAAGGTCGTGAGCGTGGTTTGTAAATTGTATTAGTTAACAATTCAAATCATTAAAATGCACTACACTTTCATTGTTATCATTCCATTATAAGAATCAATTTTAAACAACTTTGTGATATTTTTCTAAAGCACATTTCTGGAGGTCACGACCATAAAACAATTAAAAACAGTTTGCACTTTCCGGTTTATTGGGCTTTTCTCTTACTTACTGCAGGCAATTTGCAGGCAATGATAAATGGGTAGTGAACTCGATCTTCTTCCATTTGTGAAAATACTGATAGCTGGAATTGTGTGGTTTTTTATGTTATTATAGCGAAATGTGTTTCCCCTTTTATACAATTGAAGATTGTATAAAAAACATAAATAAATTTTCAGAATCTTCTCTTCGTTCCTTTTTTTTAAGCTTCGTAAACTTGTTACTCTACACGAATCGTGTTAGTTGCAATTTGTATGTGCTGTTAAAAAATGCTTATGCATGCAATTGTTAAAATTTCTAATTAAAAGAAAATATTATCTTGGAAATAAATGCCTCTTGAAATGTTTCTGAAGAAAACTCCTCGTGCAACAAACCAACAAGTGCCGAGTCAATAATGAGTGATCAACAAGTCTGTATTTAGATGATGATGAAGAATAAACATTCTTTAACATTTGTATAAATAATTTCTCTATTATTTTAATTTGCTTGATTTTACAGGCTTCGTTTTCATTTCTTTCATTATTTCATAAATCAATCATTGTTTAAACAAACTAATTAGCTAACTAATTTCATTGTCAAGAACGTAACCCCTATTTTTAACCTTATGTCTATGGGAAATAAATTCCCATTTTACAAATTTTCGCTTTACAAGTGTGTGCTAGGAACGAATTAGCTCGTAAAGTCGAGAACTACCCGTATTCTGTTGTACAAGGCAATGAATAAGTCACATCTGTAGTACTGTATATAGGAATGGAAACCTCACTTTAGGAACCATATGGATCTGTTAAATTGAGTGCAGTGAATAGCAGTGAGATTAGTGAGGGGAACAAAAGGGTGTTCTTACCAAGAAGTTTTTTTCCTGCAAATTGCAGCATTTTTAGACTAGACAACTGTGAATAGATATGATTTTGGTATTTAAGGTTTGACTGGATTGAATAAGCTCAATTCTGAAGGCATTTCCATTATTCAGAATACACTCGTAAGGGAGCATCAACGTAAATTGATGAAGGATGGTTGCAGGAGAGATGTGTGGAAATTTGTCTTCACCCAGCAGATAGCTAATCGTTGGAACAGCCTTCCATCTGGTGTTTTAGAAGTGGATAGTTTGAATAAATTCAAGGAAGAAGAATATAGGCTATTACAGGGGATGGGTAGATGTTATAGGAATTCTTTTTTTTTTTTTTTTTTTTTTTTGGCTGATAAGTTTGCTTTCTTGCATCATTTGCACTATAAGTACTAATAATTTCATTCTTGTTTCCAGTGGTTCTTAAGCTCTCTTCTTTAATTGTCTAGGAGCTGCAACACTTATCATCATTGCAGGATGATGAGTGTTGCAGCCGCATATATATAGTCTTGAAACAGACTGTCTTAGTAGTCTCATCTTTTAAAGAAATGGCAAGTTAACCTTTTGGAGAAGCTATTTATTTCAAAGTAGTGCAATATTGCGGTAACTTGTTTGAAAGATAAGTTTCTTTTGCTGTGATAATTAAGACCATTGCATTATTTTTGCAGTTTAAATCCTATCCTTTAATCTGCAAGAACAGATTAAAGGATAAGATTGTCCTTCAAGTACTTATAATGAGAGATCATTCTTTTTTTTATTGCATCAATTCTTAAAAACAAATATGATCTTTGATACTAGTGCCAGATTGCTTTCTTATTATTTACAGATTTTAAAATGTTCACAAATGTGCTGGATTTTACAGATGTATATGAATCTTAAAACCATGAGAATTCTTTGCTGTTCTGAGATATTCAAATTTAGTTTATTTAAGTAATTACACCAGTTTGATCTGTGATGTTCTGAAGTATTATTTTTAGAGTTAAATTTTTTATTGTATAATCTATAAAACTGTGTCTTTAAGTCTTTCGCTGTGTAGCAATGTACAATGTATTGCTTTTTGTCATATTCCTTTCATGCATTATACGTGCATGAAAAATACATACATGCATGCGTACACACACACACACACAAAATATCTCTGTGAAGCCCGTTATTTAACTTTAATTAAAAATCACAAATATTAGAAACTATTCTTTTCCACGTTTTGCATGTGCATTGTGTTGTTGTTGTTATTTGGCTTTTAGGAGCATTAGCAACTAAGGCCATGTTGCTCCGGGGATATGCGGTGGTCATTCCCTGACCTTTCCGCATCTTCCGTATTTGGTGGTTACGGGCTTGAACCCTGGTCTAATCAAGAAGCGTGTTCTACGCACTGCTGCTCCTGCCCACCTGGCTACAGAGGCACCCATGCATTGTGCTACTGTCAGCAACTTTATCACAACAGTTGATTAAACAAATGTGCATGTGTAAATTTTTTTTGGCCTGAGATTTTGAGAGTAGAATTCCTTCCTTTCAAAAGTTCTAATCTGTTTTGTTCAGCAGTTAGACTGAGTATCTTTATTCTTTGTTCAAAACACATACTACTGTCCAGGCACTGAGCAGTTGTGTTGTTACCCTGAGTGTACTTGGTGCATAGCACTAAACGCGATAACCACTTTCTATTAATTTTCCAATACATTCTAACCAGAAGGCAAATCTGTATTAAACGTTTTTTGAATTCCAATTTATAAAAGTTGGTATAATTTAAAATATGGCAAGATTTTAGGCAGAGTTGTTCGTTGATAATTTTTTTGAAAATCTTATTGGAAAATTTTCACTTTATGATATTATAATATTAATACTGTTTTAATTCTGGTAGCTTCTAACTGTTAACTTGTTGCCAACTTCACAGGTCTCACACTGTTAGACATGACTGTATTTTTATCACAATTCTTTAATTAATTGACACCAGTAAAAGGGCTCTTTTATTAATTTTATTTTAATTATTGTTTGTTTTCAGTTTTGTTTAATTGATAAGTTTACATTAATATCCAGCTTTTAAGAGAGCAAGAAATCAAGAAAATATACCTTCGTATATACACATTTGTGAAATTAGCTTGCAGACTTAAGATAAGAATCAAAACAGTTGCAAGCATTATACAGTGAAACTGCCTTAACGGACGCCCTTAAGGGTAGGCACTCAGGCTTGATTCTGGCAAGAAGTATTAGAAATCACATGTTAGATGACCTCTCCAAAAGCCACACTCTCTAATATGGATGTGAACACTTTAATAGGTGACCTTTTCATATTTTAAATCTCCCTGGACTGGATACTTTCAAGGATAATTGACATACTGTGTTTTTATAGGTCACTGGAATTTGCGATTAAGGCAAATGAAGATCAAGACTGTTACAGTAATACTGATTAGACTTGTAATGGCTGTGGATTCTCATGGAGCATATGATAAAATTTATCATTAATAGGCTGTCCTTTGCTGGCAAGCAGCATTTACAAACTTATTTAGACTATCTGATGCAGTTCCACTGACACATATCACTTAGCAAGGCAATAAAATTGACAAACTGAGAGATGCCATCATCAGAATTTGAAAAAAATAAAATAAATACTGCAGAGCAAATTTGTATACAGGACTCAGCTTGTGGTACAGGTGTTATACATGTCTTTCAAAAAAAAATTAACACTATCAATGGACCGCATAGGTAATTTTGACCAGTATCCCTTTGGGATTTTTTGTATCCATGAATAATATACTGTATTTTGATAAAAATGCTATGTGATACTTGACATTATTTTCATAACTGCTTTAGAGAGTGTTTAGGTGTCCAGCTCTTTGACTGAGGGACAGTGACAGTTTTCATGTGCTGACACATTTTTCTGTTACAGTTTTTCTGTGTTTTCGTTAGGAAATGAGAAATGGCTGTTGCTTAAGCAACTCCATCTGGTGGTTTCACTGCAGTTTGCTTGTCTATGCAGATTTCCCCTCTGGAATATTAGTTGAAATTTTCCTGTGCATTATCCTGATTGCATTTCTTAATTTTTTAAGAAATTAAATTTCTTGTTTTTTGTGGTAGAGCCGTATGCAGAAATTTAAAAGGTGTGGGGTTTTGACCACTTAACACTAGAGCTGATGACACAGTTAATTTAACCGTTTGTCTACTTTAAATTGTTGAGTTTTGCAGCCCTTTTAACTGCAGAAGTGTGAGTCCATGGTATTTCCTAACTTTCCATTAACTTACAGCAATCACAATTACAAGTAATTTTGCACACGTTTTTATTTTGAATTTTAGCCTTATACCTAAAACTGTGAAAACAGTCAAATTGACTGTTTGTAAAATTTTGATAAAACTAGCTAATTTTTATAGTTAATCAAGTTTTTGCATTTATTTACCTTATGACAAACGTGTGATTTGTATCACCCTGTTGTTTGTGCAAATACATGCCCAGGTGCATATGTTTGCATGTCTGTGCATGCCACTTCAGGTATGAGTGTGTGTATAGGAGTCACTGATATATATATATTGCTGTGCCATGCCATTTTAGTTTAGTTTGAGTGGAACTTATATGTGGGAAGGTATTTCAACAATTTTTACTGTGCTAGTTCAACAATTTTTACAGTGCTAATTGCATTACTAAAATGTGGCAATCTTATGATCTTACCCAAGAGCAAATTCAGAAATGTCTAGAGGAATTAGAAGAGCTATCTGAAACTGAATCTGGAGAGGAGAGAGGAGATGTATTTAGAGAAGAAAGTGATGAATGGATTCCTAATGAAAGAGGCAAGGAATCTAGTAATGAAAATAATACTTCTGATTCTTTTACATTAAGTGATGCTGTAGATGATATACAACATCATAATCTTAAAAACTATATGTGCCTATCAGTGGGCAGCAAAGATATTTCAAAATCTGGACACATATGGGAAGTTTTAAACTCTGGTGGTCCTTCAGCTGGATGTTCACTTCAAAGGAACATAATGTCATAATCATGAGTGCACTTCATATAAGTGTTACAATAAGTACGGAGTATGGAGTTGATGTTTTAGTCCAAATGGCTAAAAGATATTTCAACAAAAGCATGTTCACATAGATGGCCGGTTCACATCTTTTATAATATATTATAAAATATATTATATCTTGCAGTAATAATATATTATATATTATTATTTAAGGCACCTCCGCAGCCAGGTGGGAAGGAGTAGCAGTGCGTAGCACACGCTTCTTGATTAGACTGGGGTTCGAGCCCGTCACTACCAAATACGGAGGATGCAGAAAGGTCAGGGAATGACCACCGCATATTCCCGGAGCAATATGGCCTTAGTTGCTAATGCTCCTAAAAACCAAATAACAAACAAACATATTATATATATATATAATTATATGCAAGATATAATATATTATATCTTGCAGTAATCAATGCTGGGATTATTTATAAAGAAGTGACAGGGAAAGTCATGAAGAGAAGAGAAGAGAAGCGATTTTATGTTGAATCTAACTGAAGAACTCAAAGAATATATAGAAAGCATTCATAGAAAGCAGCTCAAACCAGTAACAAATCGTGGCCACTGTGTGTAAAAAGTATGTATGCGGAAAATGTACAGGAACTGTTAAAAACACCGTCATTTGTTTAAATTGCGGAAATTAATTTTTAAACTTCACTTTATTTCCTAGACAAAAAAGTTTTGTGTTCAAATTTTTTGCTGTCAAAAACATTACTTTTATGTGTATAAGTACAACACTATGTACTGTCACCAGTTACTTTATATCATTGTTTATAATAAAATGTTGAAAACACAACTTAAAAGTCTAGTTTATGCACATTAGTCAAAATGATCAGTGACAGTTCTAGTGTTAAAAGGTGAAGGGATTGTATCCTAGAAAATTAAAGGAATTCTATGTGAGCAAAAATGATGGATATGGACTAAAACTAGTAACAGTCTAATTAGCATTAGCATTAGTTGAGGCATATGATGCAAGAAAGCAAGTTTACACAGCATCAGCCAAAAAAACCCTTCCCATTTCACCCATCCAGTCACTCCAAATGTTTGTCTAGATCAGCCTTAAATTTATTTAAGCTATCAACTTCCACAACAACAGATGGCAGTCTGTTCCAGCAATCAACTACCCGTTGTCTAAAGGCAAACTTCCGCACATCTATTCTAGCATTAGCATTAGTAGAGGCATTTGATGCAAGAAAGCAAGCTTATGCAGCATCAGCCAAAAAAAAAAAAAAAAAACCCACTTCCACTTCACCCCTCTGTTCGTTCAAAATACCTGTCCAGCTGAGCCTTAAACTTATTTAGGCTATCAACCTCCACAAAGGATGGAAGTCTGTTCCACCAACCAACCACCCGCTGGCTAAAGGCAAATTTCCGCACGTCTATCCTACATCTGTCTTTCCTCAATTTCAATTTATGCCCTCTCAGGTGATTTTTCTGAGCTAGAGGCAGAATCCCATCAGCATTGAACATGCTCAAACCATTCAAGGCTTTATACACCTCTATCAGATCACCTCGCTGGTGCCTAGTCTCCAGACACTGTAATTTGCAAAACTTAAGCCTTTCTTCCTAAGAGCACCCCTTTGTTCCATTCACTAATCTTGTTGCCCTTCTCTGTACTCGTTCCAGCAGCTCTACATCCTTCTTGAAATGAGGCCTCCAGACCTGTATACAGTACTCTAGGTGTGGCCTGACCATTGCCTTATACAATGGAATAATCACCTCCTTATCCCTGCTGGAAAAATTCCTGTATATCATTGACAATACTCCATGAGCTACTCTTGCAGCCCGTCTGCACTGCTCAGAGAACTTCATATCTGCCTGCACAACCACCCCCAAGTCCCTTTCATTCTCTACCACTGTCGGTGTAGTACCACAGAGTTGATACGTTGCTCTGGGGTTGCTGTTCCCCATGTGTAGTACTTTACATTTGTCAATGTTAAACTTCATTTGCCACCTCTCAGCCCATCTGCTCAACCTTTCCAGATCCTGTTGCAGCAGCATAGTGTCAGTAGTGTCCTTGACAACCCTGCCAACCTTTGTATCGTCTGCAAACTTGGACATTAAGCTTGATATACCATCATCAATATCATTTATAAATACAGAAAACAATAATGGACCCAACACTGAGCCCTGAGAGACTCCACTAATAACATTAGTCCACGATGAGCAGTGTCCATTGATTACCACTCTCTGTCTTCTCCCCCTCAACCACCCCTTTATCCATAGCAGCAATTTGCCTCCAATGTCACACTGCTCCAATTTGTGTAGCAGTCTTCCATGTGCAACAGTATCAAAAGCCTTTCTAAGATCCAAGTATATAATATCAAAGCTTTTCCCAGCATCCAGTTCTTTTGTGACTGCATCATAGTATCCAATCAAATTGGTCAGGCAAGACTTCCCCTTAACAAAACCATGCTGTGTCCGAGCTATAACTGAAGTCTTGTCTAAATGATCCTGCAGTGCTTCTTTAACCAGTGCCTCCATTAATTTTCCTGGAACAGAAGTTAAGCTCACAGGTCTATAATTACTTGTGTCAGCCTTTGATCCTCCTTTGCGAATTGGGGTCACATTTACACATTTCCAGTCTATGGGTACCTCCCCTGAGTCCAAGGAAGCTCTCATAATTATGGCTACGGGTTTGCGTACTTCCTTTGCTGCCTCCTTTAATATAACTGGATAGATCCCATCCACCCTGGTTGCCTTTCTTGTGTTTATCTTCAACAGTTTCTCCTCCACTTTACTCCCAGTTATTTCAAGATTCTGTAGCTTACTGCTAGAGTTGAATACACCTCTGGCATTCCCCTCGCTGAATAACTCCTCATGTGTGAATGTCGATGCAAAATGTTCATTTAGTTTGTTAGCTACCTGAGCAGGATCATCAACAGTTGACCCATCAATATCAAGTGGACCAATCTGATTCATCCCCTTCCTTCTAGAGTTTACATAAGTAAAGAACTCTGCTGTTTTTCTTTGCATTCCTTGCCAAGGATTTTCTCGTAATCTGCCTTCGCCTGCCTAACCTCCTTTGTAACTTGGTTGCATATCAACTTGTATCTATCATAGGCTTCTGTGTCATGTGTTAATTTGTAAGTATCCCATGCATTTTTCTTCTCTGGCATATGCCTCATTAGTTCATCTGACATCCATTTTGGCCTAAACCTTGGTCCTTGAGGTTGTCACAGACATTCTCTCAGATATGCCAGACAAGCTGTTCTTGCTACCTGGGAGTCTAAAACGCTGATGGAACTGATATTCGGGTGACGCTTAAGTCAAGTGGACCCAATTTCGGCGAAGTCCGGACGGTCTATGACAGCCAAATCCTCTGCTTGCACCTTCACGATGGTGGGACTGTTAGTAATCCTGGGTATAACCCCCATGCACAAGTACATGGTGGGTGACCACCCAGGTGTGAACCAACGTAAGCAGGGGTCGAGGTGTGGCGCCCACACCACATGGAGGAACGCCGCCCCTCTATGTTACCAGGCAGTACTAGGTGGTAGATGACTATCATCAACCGGTGAAATACCACCACTTTGCTTATTGGAGGCTTGAAGTGGTGGAACCCATGTTTAGTCTCTAGAGCTAAGTTCCGGCCAACCCTTCCCTATCTCTTCCATCATGCAGTATGATTGATGATTTTTGAGGTTATGATGAATGTCGTGGCGAGATCCATTATTCCTTACATTTCGAGGGTACAGCTCTAAAACGGTGTTCGCAGGCCGGCCGCTAGTTAGTACACTGGACCGAACCTATTGGTAACTCTCTAGGAGGCTTCCAGATCAGCTAGTGTATAATCTTGCTACCTCTACTCTGCCAAATAGTGACTGGAGGGAGTCCGAGTAGTGTGTATGCGGGGAGCATTGTCGAGGCCACGTTATGTCAAGGATCTGGGTATATTCTTACCACATGTACGCCATATCCAAAAATTTCATTACTTCATACAGCATGTCCCACCCACTTTTTCTTACTATTGAATACACCATGAATTGTCAAAATAATAGAGCAAGCTTATCTGCGAAAAGATCTAAACCTCCCAAGGACTTCCTAATTCATTTCACAAATATACGTTGTCTTAATTCCAATCTCAACGATGTCCATTTCCACTTGCAGTCTTCCAAACCCCATGTACTTTTTCTGACTGAATCTCAGTTATCAGTTGATTCAACTACTTCTCATCTCAGATGTCCAAACTATTTGCTGTATGATTCCTTTCGCCTCAAAGGTGGTACTTGTGCATATGTCCGTTCTGATATTCCCTGTCAGAGACTTGGCAATTTGGAATCTCCTCTCTTTGATCTTCTCTGACTTAAAATCTCTCTACCTCATTGTGTAAAATTCATCTGTTGTCTCTCCCGTTCTCCCAACTCCACTAATCACTTGGAGCTCTTTGACTTCCTCTCTCTGCAACTTGACTTTCTCCAGTCCAACTTTCCTAACAGTGAGGTAATTTTCCTTGGTGATTTTAATGTTCACAACTCCAGCTGGCTTCCGTTTTCCAGTCACACCGACCCAGCAGGTCGAGATGCTGAGGCTTTTGCAATTACTAATGACCTAGCACAGATTGTTCATTTACCTACAAGAATACCGGACAATCCTAATCATACAGCCAATACGCTTGATCTTTTTCTCACAAACAACCCTTCTAAGTACAAGGTCGAAGTGAGAGGTCCTTTAGGCACTTCAGATCACAACTTGGTGATTGTCTCTTCTCCAATGGAACCTTTATCTCATGGCTATTCCCAACCTCGTGTTGTTTGGCATTACAAGAATGCAAAATGGGATGACCTGCGAGACTTCTTTTCTTCTTTTCCTTGGTCTGATTACTGTTTCAAAACTTCTGATGTCAACGTTTGCTCAGATCGTGTCAGTGAAATTATTCTTGCAGGAATGGAATCCTTTATCCCACACTCCACATTAAAATCTCTTCCTTTATCTAAACCTTGGTTTTCCAATAAATGTGCTAAGGCTGTCCAAGAGAAGAATGTTGCATATCGTAATTGGCTTGTTTCTAATTCTTCAGTTTCATTTTCTGCCTACACCAAAGCTCGCAACAATTGTAAAGCAGTTATTAATCAGTCCAAACTAGAGTTTGAACAGGCTAAGAGTAGAAAACTTGCTTCTTGCCCTAATGGTAGCCGAGCATTCTGGTCTCTTGCCAAAGCTATTGGCCGCAACTTTTGCCCATCTCTGCTCCCGCCTCTGTCCAAACCAGATGGTTCTGTTGTCACTTCAGCCAAGGATAAAGCTGACCTGCTAGCATCCCATTTTTCTTCCAGCTCATGTATTAATGATCTTGGTAAAACACCTCCCACCATTCCTAACACGCTCCATTCAATGCCTCCTGTGGTCTTCCGTCAAAAGGATATCAGAAGGATTTTGATGAATCTTGATGCTAAGAAAGCTCCAGGTCCTGATGGTGTTTCTCCACTTGTTCTCAAAACTTGTGCTCCTGAACTTACTCCTATTCTTTGCCGCCTTTTTTCACTTTCTTATTCCAAAGGAGTTTTTCCTTCTGCTTGGAAATTTGCTCATATCCAGCCAGTTCCTAAAAAGGGTGACAAATCCCTCCTATCCAATTATCGTCCCATTGCAATTACTTCTACTCTTTCTAAAGTAATGGAGAAATCAATTAACCGCCAACTCTTAAACTACCTAGAAACCTTCCATCTGATCAACGATCGCCAGTATGGATTCCGTCAGTGTCGATCCACTGGTGATATTCTGGCTTATGTTACCCATTTATGGACTAATTCAATGGAAAGGTTCGGTGAAACACAAGTAGTTGCTCTTGACATCTCAAAGGCTTTTGATCGTGTTTGGCATAAAGGTCTTCTAAACAAGCTTCCATCTTACGGTTTGCCAACTATTTTTAGAAATTGGTTATCCAGTTTTCTCTCTGATCGCTCACTGAGGGTGATGGTAGATGGCTCTCTGTCTTCTAACTTCTCCACTAATGCCGGTGTCCCCCAAGGTTCAGTTCTTTCCCCCACTCTTTTCCTTTTGTATATCAATGACCTTCTTCCATTGACTGGAAATCCTATCCATAGTTTTGCCGATGATAGCACATTGCATTCAACTTTCCCTTTTGAGAAACCTTGTCCTGCTCAATCAGCTTCAAGTTCTCGAAAATCTGCTGCCAATTCCTTAAATGCCAATCTTCAGGTAATTCTCCAGTGGGGCAAAGACAACTTAGTTGATTTCAACCCTTCTAAAACTCAGTCTTGTCTTATATCTCGCAAAAAGGATTCTTCTGCTCCTATGCTTATCTTTAGTGACACTCCGATTTCTAGGCAAAATGATATATCTCTTTTGGGGATTACCCTGACTTCTAATCTCTCTTGGCACAAGCATATTACAAATATTGCTTCCTCTGCATCTAAAAAACTTGGTTTTCTCTTTCGCTCTCGGCGTTACTTTTCTTCCAAACAAGGCGCCTCCGTAGCCAGGTGGGAAGGAGCAGCAGTGCATAGCACAGGCTTCTTGATTAGACCGGGGTTCGAGCCCGTCGCCACCAAATACGGAGGATGTGGAAAGGTCAGGGAATGACCACCGCATATCCCGGAGCAATATGGCCTTAGTTGCTAATGCTCCTAAAAACCAAATAACTAACTAACTAACTAACTCTTCCAAACAGCTGCTCACTCTGTATAAATCGCAAATCCGCCCTGCCATGGAATATTGTTCCCACATCTGGGGTGGTGCCCCCAAAACCTCTCTCAGGCTTCTTGATTCCATACAGAAGAGGGCAGTTAGGTTAATTAATGATTCATCTCTAACAGAGTCTCTCCACTCGCTTTCTCATAGACGTACTGTTTCTGCTGCATGCCTCTTCTACAGATACTTCCATGGGTACTGTTCTTCTGAATTGGCTTCTATAATTCCCGCTCTCTCTTTCAAAAAAGTCCGAACACGTGCCGCCACCAGCCAACATCCATTTACTGTCCAACTTCAAACCCACAGAACCAACTTTTCATCTTCCTCATTTGTTCATTCAACTGCCGTTTTCTGGAACAACCTTCCTTCATACGTATTTCCTGAAAATTACAATCTACAGAAGTTCAAGTCCAATGTCAACAAATATCTTCTTTCGTCTTCTCAACCTCCAACCCAAGCACGGTACTAAGTACTATAGGTTCTAATACCTCTCGTGTTTGGGGTTCTCATAAAAAAAAAAAAAAAAAAAACCTTGAACAATATTTCTTAGTTGGTATGTAAAGCCTAGTAGCTTCCAAGATAAGTTCTTTGAATGCTTCCCATTTTGAATTTGCTGTTAGTAACACCTTCAGTTGGTCCCACTGTATAGAATTTAAATACTGTCTCAGTCCATCGTAGTTGCCTTTATGGATGCAATAACCCTTCCCTTTACCCCTAATGGTAATTACCTCTTTGAGTAAATCCCACTTCAGCACACTGTGATCACTGCCACCTAGTGGTTCATTTATCTGCAGATTCTTAATGCATGAAGAATCACTGCTGATAATCAAATCAAGAGTATTACTCCCTCTAGTTGCCTCCCGAACATGCTGATGTAGAAAACAATCATCCAATAAATCCACAAAAGCCCTGCTAGTGTGTGAGTGACCAGCCCCCAAATTCCAGTCAATATCTGGGAAATTAAAATCTCCCATTATAAGACTCTCTGATTTACTGGCCCACTCTATTTCCCTGTACAGTTTCTTCTTATACTCATCAGAGTCATTAGGCCTATAGCACACTCCTACTCTCAATTTTGATCCCAATGCTTATGTCACACCAAACTGACTCAACACTGCACTGTCCAGCGATGTTGACTGGCTTCACTTCCTTGGTTTTTATGTGTTTCTTAACTAATAGCATAACCCCTCCCCCCCTTCCTATCCTGTCTATCCTTTCTGTAGACGTTGTACTCCCCAAATTGCAGTTCTGCATCCCTTATATCTGTGTGACACCACGTCTCTGATATCCCAACAATATCTGCCTTTGATGTTTTGAGCAATATCTCAAATTCATCAAATTTATTTACTAAACTCCTAGCATTGGTGTACACGCAAGTATACCTGCACCTGTTTCTATTCTTAGCTACCCTAACACAACCCATGTGTTTACTTGTACCGCAATGGCTCCCAGCAGTCTCTGAAATATCATGCATCTTGTTTTTCAGGCTTCTGCTCATTCTAATAGAAGCAGTGCAAGAATCTCTTTCATCTCTGCCAGTGGCTACTGTCAATCTATTGGTCTTTGTCTCCCCCCAAGCTAGCAGTTTTCCGACCCACCTAACACTGCCTCGATAGCATCAGCAAATATTCTTGCACCCTTTCTATTTAAGTGTATCCCATCCCTGTAGAAACAATCTCTCCTGTTAACAAGTACAGTCCAGGCTGAAAAAAATTCTACCCCTTGAGCCTTGCACAATCTTTCCAGGGCCGAATTGATCGACAAGGCTCTCATCATATACTCCCTCCTATCGTGTCTGGGCAGAATTGCAGACACTTTCAATTTCAACCCTAATTCTCGGCTTTTGTTCAACAGTGACCTGTACTTGTTAAGTACAGTGACCTGTACTAGTTAAGTTACAATGGAACATCAATTATGGAGGCAGTTGTCAATAATTAATTGCATTTGTAGTGACATAATTGCCTCGCCCTCTTCTCCCATTGGCTCGAATAAATATCACTAGGAGGAAAACTTTTTTATGTACAGAGAGATAATGCATGTCCTCACAGAGACCTCATAGAAAACAACACCTTCAGCAAGAAAGTACAGTCCATATGGAACGGCCAACCAGACCTCTCAGATTTTAATCTGATACAGCATGCCTGGGACACTCTAAGCATGAGAATTGCCATTCACAGGTTCCTACTCTGCCTCCAAAGAAATCTCACTGAGCTTGCATCAGTCTTTATACAAGAAATCAGTACTGGAGGTATAAATTCACATTGATACCTCCAATACCAATGAAAAAATCTCATTCTCAGCATGAGAATTCATTGTCACAAGTGTACTACTACCCACAAAGGTCATACAGCTTATCAGAGTATTTTTCCATGTATTATTGATGTACCATCTTCATATATTTGTTAAGACCCATAAAACCAATTTCTCACTAATGTTTTTTTTTTTTATCATAACTAATAAAAGGTGTTTGATTTATTTATGTTTCTGTGTTTGTTCCTTAAATTTTGAACATATTAGACAACAAAAGTCACAAATTGTCATTTTGTGACAGCATATACAGTCAGTCCTCGTATAGCACGATAGTTGTGTTCCTAGAAACCCTCGTGCAATGCAAAATCGTGCAATATAAACAACAGGCCCTATGGGAAAAATAGGGTTAGGTGCCGACCACCCAAGATTGAACACATATTTGTAACCAAAACATTACCAAACAATAAATAATCGTAATAAAATACTTACGTATTTTATTACGACTATTACGTAATAAAATATTGCTAATGCTTTTGCTTCTATCGTAAGCAAACATGTTTTTTGTTTGATTTTCTATCGAAACAGATGACACCTGTTCCATCTCTTCCAATTCTTTGTGCCTTAATCTAATGGATTTTAATTACACTTTGAGTTGTTCCTGCTATGAAAGTTGTTTTTATTTTCTCTGCATTCTTTGTAATTCTCGGTGTTGCCTCATTTAGGTCTGTAGCACGTGCAATATGACATGGTCTTTCATTTCGCTCAAAGCGTTTCACAATTTCATATTTTTTCTCTATCGACAGAGGCAGACTGGCCATAAGCCTTACCGGGGAAACCCCCGGTGGGGCGGAGGCCAGTGTGATTTTGGTCATAAACCATAGTATGAGGCCACTATAAATTTCCCCGGGTAAGAATATTTGACCCAGTCCGCCTCTATTTATCGATATTGCTTTTCTTTTTCTCTCTGAATCTGCGGTGTCTTCACCAGGACGCTTCCTTTTCACACCTTTTAAAGTATTTTACTCATTTTTAGGGAATAAAGCACAATTACAATATGAGGAGGCACACTTGATACACATAAACAAAGCTGCGCGCGTGTAGCAACTGAATAAACAACACCGTAAAGACGGAGAAACACTATTAACACCTCACATTTTACTAAAGCACATTTCTAGGGGTTACTACCATAAAACAATAAAAACAATTTCCAGTTGCGTTTCTGCTAGTGGAATCTGTTATAAACTGGTAGTAAACTTGATCTAATTGCATTTGCGATTATACCAATTGCTGGAATTGTGTTGGTTTTTACGTTATGAAATATGTTTCCCCTTCACTGATATAAAAAACATAAATACATTTTCAGAATCTTCTCTTCATTCCTATCATGTTGTTCGGTTGGGGTGATTCTACGTTCGACTGCCATTTCTTGTAAACAAAAAGGCGAATCGTGCATAAGCGAATTCGTTTCGTGTTATATAAGATATTGTTTCCCTATTTATAAATCGTGTATGATCGAATTCATGTAGTGCAAACATGTGTTATACGACGACTGACTGTATTTATTATTATTATTATTATTAGCCATATGGTGCAAGGAAGCCTCAGGCTTATGCTGCACCAGCCAAAATATTTTGAGTACCCTGAGAGAGAGAGAGAGAGAGTGAGAGAGAGAGAGAGAGAGAGAGAGAGAGAGAGAGAGAGAGAGAGAGAGAGAGAGAGAGAGAGATTGAGAGAGAGAAAGAAGTAGGAGGGAATCACCAAAAACAAGAATGATGATATCCAGCTCAGGATCCTGGGTGTGCCAAGCCCATACTCATGAGATGTGAGCCACAGCATACAAAACATTTATCAAAATACCTATATTTAAATTAGATAAAAATGTATTCAAGAAAGTGGTATTCCAAATTAAAATCTCACAACTTTATCATTCCTGTGATACTCAGTGTTATTCATTCACAGACTGAACCTATATTAGGCTAAAGAGAATGTCAGTACTTCCATAAACTATTTCCTATTCAGCTAAGGACAAAACAACACTAAGCTCTCCAATCAATCAATGATTTCCATATTTTCACTGAATGAGAATGGAATATCAGATAGTAAAACAAAAGCAAGAATCGGTAAAACATCCTCACTATATCCTTCTGATAAGAACCAAAGTTTGAAAAAGGTGAACAACCTCTGTCATAAACAAAACAGACATGACTTGTTTGTAGGCACAGGTTATCATTAAAAAAAAAATAACTGTTTAGCTGCTGCCTGAAGTCTGTCAAACTAATCTGTAGGATGGAGATCAAACCATTTCAGATGAAAAATCATCAGATCTCTATAGAAAATGGATATGATAATTATCCAGAACTATTCTTGGATCAGCAATATGCAGAATCTCTAATTTATCTGTCAAATGAGAATATATATGAAAATATACATTTTCAATAATACTAATTATAGCAAAGTTACAGTAAACTGTCATGCTGATGCACAAGTATAACACTGAGATGAGACAAGCAATACAAAGTTAAGTTCCACAAATAAAATATCTTATTTAGCAGAAAAAATATAAATGAATAAGATGACAAGGATAGCCTACTACCACCAAGTGTTCAATCTCCTCTTTTAACATCTTGCAGTAGTAGGTTTTAAGCCTACCATAACAGGTGCTTTATCAAGATCAAGTGCCACACAGTTTCATAAAGAAATCCCAAATGCTTTCAGGTTGTTCAGGAGATGCCAAATAATAATACTAATTATAGCAAGGCTACAGTAAACTGTCATGCTGATGCACAAGTATAACACCGAGATGAGACAAGCAATACAAAGTTAAGTTCCACAAATAAAATATCTTATTTAAGCAGAAAAAATAATAAAATAGCAAATGCTTAAAAAAGCGGTACTCACCTTGAATAAATCTGCATGGTTTAATTAGAAATGGTTGGTTAATATTTAGGTTGAACAGTTGAGTTAAAAAGACTAAGGGAGGGGCAAAAATAAAGTGTTATTTCAGAAATTAGAATAGACGCAAGGAAGCAGCTGTGTACACATCTAATCCTTGGTTGTCATTAAAGTAGGGAAAAATAGTTGAAATTAAATAAATAATATAGTGGGGCAATAGTCATTACGGGGACTTTCATTGGACAACGTCTTCAGTTGGCAATTGAGGGAGTAGAGAACGCGCGATATTTAAGAAAATTTTTATACTTCCGTGATGCACTTTTTAACATGCGGTAACCTCAACCGTGAGAGGTTCCAAATCGGTGAAAGGTTGAAGGGAAGTTTAGTGTTTAAGACTTTAAGATTGGAATGGTGTCAATACCACTCGATGGCTAGTGCTTCTTATTGAAGAATCCTATAGCTGGATTTGAGTTTAATAATAGAAATGGCAGAATCGATAAGAGGGGTGTGGTTATGGGTTTGAGTGTCAGTTGTGAGTTCTGTAACGGTTTGGTTAGTCGTAAGACTGTAGTGGTGGTAATATGCACGGGTGTTAGAGGTTTTTTATGAGCCATATTTTGTAGTAGTGCTTCCAATGTAACAGGTGTCGCAGTTTGGCTGGCAATTAATAAGGTATATTATATTATTAAGATCGCTGGTAGGATATTTATGTGTGTCTTTGTAAGAGCTGAAGATAGATCCGAGTTTACTGTAAGCGGAAAAGACAAGAGAGATATCAGTATCGTTGAATATACGCTGGAACTGTTCTACTGGTTCACTGTGATAGGGGAGGACTATGCAGATGTTTGTATTATTGTTATGTCTGATCGGGTTAATAATTTTATTTTTGGCGATGGCAATTGTATGTAAGATAAGTTGATGGAGTAATCTTTGGCTATGAATTTATCGGTGAGATATTGGATTTTGTTGCATAGGTCTTTTTGTGCAGAGCTAAATTTTAGAGCATTGTAGATTTAGTTGTATAAGACGGCTTTTTTAGTGTTAAGGGGGATGTGAAGTGAAATGTAATTATTTACCGATATGTGTGTTTTTCCTGAAAATTTTTGTACTTAGTTTTGTGCCTGTTATGTAAATGGTGAGATTGAGAAAATTGATCTGGTTGTTTAGTCCAATATTTCAAGGGTAAATTTAAGCCTGTCGTGTACAGAATTAAGTTTTGAAAAGAGATTGCCGATGCTAGGTCTATTGCCTATTACAAGGATGTCATCAGCGTAGCATACGTATAATTTTAATTCAGAGGGAAAGGGGTGTAGAATTTGGTCTCGATGGCTATCAGGTAAATTTCAGACAAGGGGGCCGAGATACCTAAGCCCATCGGTAAGCCAAATATTTGTTGAAAAATTTTATTGTTAAATCTGAAGTATCTGGCATCTAATAAAAGTGTAGTGAGTTCAAGGATGTGGTCTATGGAGAGAGAGGCACGTTCTGTTAAGGTGTCATCGGCTGCTAGAAACTCACGTAGAGCTTGTAGGGCGAATGGTATGTGGACATTGGTATAAAGGGATGTGACGTTGAAGGACGCTAATATGTCACTGTCGGATATTATGATATTGTTGATTTTTTGGAAGGCTTGTATAAATTCAAATAAATTCAAAGGACAGATGTAGAATAGATGTGCAGAAATTTGCCTTTAGCCAGCGGGTGGTTAATTGCTGGAACAAACTTCCATCCATCGTTGTGGAAGTTGATAGGTTGAATAAATTTAAGGAGGAACTGGACAGGCATTTGGAGGGTATGGTGCGATTTTTTTTTGGCTGATGCTGCATAAGCTCATACACTTGCTTTCTTGCATCACATGCCACTACTACTACTATTATTATCAAGATCAAGTGCCACACAGTTTCATAAAGAAATCCCAAATGCTTTCAGGTTGTTCAGGAGATGCCAAATGTAAAGCTGTAAAACTGGCTACCATTGCTGGCACTGAGAACAGGTTGCTTTGGATTTGATGAAGTTTTTTTTTTATTCTGAATGGTCAACACAATGGAATAAAGCTTGAAATCACTGATTACCACCACGTGTAGCAATTAAAATGGAATTTTTGAAAGCCATCACTATATCTTCTTTCCTCATCCATGCAATTTCACTAACAATGCCTTTTGTTTTTGTCCTTCCATAAATGTACTTTTTCTTGCTCTCTCACTATCGGGAAACATATTTCTGAACAACTGCCTGAATTATTACAGCTTAGAGGAAAATTATATTTTATGACTAAAGATGCATATAAACAATCAGAACATGACATCATCATTATGAAATGCAACAAGACCTGAAAAATTAGCAAAAGAAATTCCTACAGAAGCAAATATGCTTCTGTTTCAAGACCCACCTTTTTTAATTTGTTTGAAATAATACAATGGGTTGCTCAATGTAGCATTTGTTCTGCATATTATACCAGGATAAGACAATTAGGTTATAAATGTATCAGACTTGAGAAATCAGCAATGGAAATTTCTATTGTCTCATAAACATAAAACCTAATAAAACACTGAGAGAATGTACTTTTGTTTCGAGATGTGCCAAGTTTGAAATAATAAGACAGGTAACAGCTGAATATGAGAAATGGGTTACTCACTGTAGCATTTGTTTACATATAGTAGCACAAGACCATCAAGTTATAAACATATTATACCTGAGAATTTGGTGATGGATATGCTATTGTCTCGTAATCTTAAAACCTGATAAAACATTGGGCGAATGGGCTTCTCTTTTCAGACCCAGTATATTCAAAATAATACAGAGTTACTCAATGTAGCAATTGTTCTACATACTATAGTAGCATGAGACCATGTTATAAACATATTACAACCAAGAAATTAGTGATGGAAATTCTTACTGCCTCATGAACTTATAAAATCTGATAAAATGAATAATGAGTGGATACGGTTTGTAAACATCTGATTCGGGACTGATATACTCTGCAGGTCTCAAAACAGAAGTTTATGAAACAATAGGAATAAACATATAATAAAAACATAACACGCATAGTATAAGTATACATATAATACAAACAAACAATAACATTATACATATAATGTTATTGATTGTTATTTGGTTTTTTAGGAGCATTAGCAACTAAGGCCATATTGCTCTGGGGATATGTGGTGGTCATTCACTGACCTTTCCACATCCTCCATATTTGGTGGTCATGGGCTCGAACCCCGGTCTAATCAAGAAGCATGTGTTACGCACTACTGCTCCTGCCCACCTGGCTACGGAGGCACCTACATATAATGTGAGTATACATATAACACAAATATAAGAATATAGGTTGATAAGACAATAGGAATTTATGAATTTACTATTTTTTTGTGAAAAGAAAAAAGACAAAGTACATCTAAACAGTGTGGCAATTGGAAAATGAGACTGATGCTAGGAAAAAATAACGATCCCATTTATGAGTAAACTAAACTTGGTTTTATTATTATTTATTATTATTATTAGCCATATGGTGCAAGGAAGCCTGAGGCTTATGCTGCACCAGCCAAAAAAAAAAAATTCTGAATTACCCTGAGAGAGAGAGAGAGAGAGAGAGAGAGAGAGAGAGAGAGAGAGAGAGAGAGAGAGAGAGAGAGAGAGAGAGAGAGAGAGAGAAGTAGAAGAGAATCACCAAGAAAAGAAGAGATTAATGATGATATCCAGCTCAGGACCCTGGGTGTGCCAAGCCCATACTCACTAGATGTGAGCCCCTGAGGTTTATTCAAAGTAACTTCCTCCCATATCACACACTGCATGCTACGATCATGAAGCAACTGAAACAACTGATATACTTGTCAATGTTCTCATCACACCCATGGCCAGCCATAACAGGGTCCCACACTCAAATGGTCTAAATAATAATATCATCTGCATTTTTTCCAACATTTCAATCAACAAGCCTACCGCCGTCTTACCCATATTATCGTCACTCCAAGAGATCTTGCACGAGTTGACTTGAAAATTGCTAGAAGTAGAGCGTATACTTCATTCTCAATGTGTGTGTGTTTCATTTGATATCGAACATAGAACATTATTTAAAAATGTAATTTTTATGTTATACTCACTTTCAATAATATCTCTATTGTTTGTGTGATGTATGTGATTATTGGTTCCTATTATTATTTATTACCTGTTCTGTCTTACCTGTTTCCCTTTAAGCCCCTCTAAGGGGCTTAGACGGGAACGTATCCCGTGTGTTATCAGACACTCAGCCTAAAACACTGATGGATCCAATATCTCTTTATTACAGAAGATTTAGGAGAAGTCTGGTTGGCCTGCCTCCCTAAAATCCACTCATGCACACCTTCTCGATGGTAAGCCCTGTTACGTCACTTACGTGGCAACGAACTTGCAGAGTGGTTCCCTTCAAGATGCCTGGCCAGCGTGAAGAGGAAAAGACCAAACCCTCCAGCATATGACAGCACAACAAAGCAAATGACCCTCAGTCCCCAGCAGCTTTCACTCTCCCTCTTACGGCAGCAAGAGGATCAGAGTGGAAGCAGAGGGTACTAAGAATCTCTGGGTACGACCAGGCTGCCATGCACGGAAACTGAACTTGGCCTGTTATAACGTAAGATCACTCATCTGTGAAGACAGGAGATTAGAGCTGGAAAAGGAATTAGAAAATGTGAATTGGAATATCATCGGTTTGGCTGAAACAAGAAGAAGAAATGAATCACTTATAAGTTTATCAAGTGGAAATCTGCTGTACACCAATGGAAACAGTGAAAGGATTGAAGGTGGAGTTGGGTTTCTGGTCCATAAAGATTTTAAAAATAACATTTTGGAATTCAAAAGTAAATCATCAAGGATGTCAAGACTCATACTCAAGATTTCTAAGAAGTACAAGTTAAAGATTATAATGATTTATGCACGAACATCAAGCCATGATGATGAAGAGATTGAAAAAATGTACACCGAAATTAAGAGTCTTCTTGATGAGCAGAAAACCCACTACACTATTATTATGGGGGACCTCAATGCTAAGGTTGGAAAAAGGCAAAAGAGGGCAGAAAGAGGAACTATAGGAAATTTTGGAATTGGTGAAAGAAATAAAAGAGGTGAAAGACTTGTGGAATTTGCAGAATCTCAAGGACTATCAGTAATGAACACTTTTTTTCAAGAAAAGGGTGAACAGAAAGTGGACATGGAAGAGTCCAAATGGATTAACAACTAATGAAATCGACTTCATCCTCACTAACAGAAGATATATTGTGAATGATGTTACCGTCCTGAATAAGGTAAATGTTGGAAGTGATCACAGAATGGTAAGATGTACACTTGATATAGATGTAGGAAAGGAAAGGAAAAAACTGACTCGAGTAAATAATACAAAGGTCTTTGAGATAACAGAGGAGGAGAAAAAGCAGATGTACTGGAAATTAAGAACAAGTTTGAGCTTCTGCAGACTGCTCAGGACAAAGATATCGATGAGCAATATTACAACTTTCTGAAAGTGATAAAGCCCAAGAAACCTATAGGGAAAAAGAAATCCAAAGAAGAAAAAATTAGTCAAGAAACACTTGTCATGATGAACCGAAGACGACAAATGAAGAGCAAGAAAAACACTGACAGGGAAAAAATTGAGTATACTGAGTTATGCAAAGCCATTAAAAGAGATTCAGAGGGGACATAAGAAGATTTAACACAAGAGAAGTAGAACAAGCATTAAGGGAAAACAAAGGATTTAAATCAGCAGCCATGAGCAGCAATACAGAAAGACAAATGATACTGAAACTGAAGAATATAAGAAAACAGGCCTACGCGCTCTGGATTCATAATGCGACAATTTATTTCTGTTACACAGAGCATTAATAAACTACAATAAATACATTAGCTGAAACTGAAGAATAGCGATGGTGTACTTATAAACAGCAGAGAAGGCATGATTCAAATAGCAGAAGACTACTATAGAGAATTATACTAGGAGCGAAGGAATGATGCCAGCAGTGGGGAAGATGGATTGCAAAGTAGCAACACATACGACATACCTGATATTCATCCTGATGAGGTAGAACATGCATTGAAGAAAATGAAGAATCAGAAAGCCCCAGGGGAAGATGAAGTTACTGTAGAGTTGTTAAAATTGGGAGGAAGAGACATAACACAAAAACTGGCAAGGCTCTTCACAAAGTGCATTAGAAAAGGTGTGATGCCTAAGCAGTGGAATAATGCAATCATAGTTTTGCTGCATAAGAAAGGAGATAAATCAGAAATTGGAAATTATAGACCAATTAGCTTGTTATCCCACATCTACAAGTTGTTCACAAGGGTCATTACTAACAGATTAGAAAGAATACTTGATGAGAATCAACCGAAACAGCAAGCTGGCTTTAGGACAGTATTCTCAACTATGGATCACCTTCACGTAATATCACAGCTAATGGAGAAAGCAAATGAATATAAAACACCATTATGCCTGGCATTTGTGGATTATGAAAGGCATTTGACTCCATACAGCATAAGGCAATATTTCGGGCACTGGAAAGACAAGGCATAGATACCCCATATATTATGATTTTGAAGAAAATATATGAGAGTGCTACCTGCTTTATTAGACTAGACAAAGACAGTAGGAAATTTAAAATCGAGGAAGGAGTTCGACAAGGAGACACAATATCTCCGAAGCTGTTTACTGCTGCCCTTGAGGAAGCTTTGAGAAGATTAGACTGGTCGCAGAAAGGAGTCAGTATGAACGGAGAGTACCTAAACCATTCACGATTTGCAGATGACATTGTGGTCATAAGCCACGATCCCAAAGAATTAGAGGAAAATCTTAATCAGTTATGCACAGTTAGTAAGGATTTTGGACTAAAGATGAATATGGCTAAAACAAAAGTAATGATGAACAAGTATGCCACAGAAAGGGAAATAATGATTGAAGGAGCAGTAATTGAAAAGGTGGAGTCATATACTTATCTGGGACAAGTTATTAGCTGTAATAATGATAAATGGCTGGAAGTCAAGAGAAGAATAAATTTTGGATGGATAGCATTCAGGAAATATAGTCACATACTGAAGAGCAATATCCCAGTTTGTCTGAAACGTAAAATAATGAACCAATGTATACTCCCCACCATGACTTATGGAAGTGAAACTTGGGAACTCACCAAAAGAATGGAAGAGAAGCTGAGAACTATACAGCAAAGAATGGAACGAATTATATTGGGAATCAGACTGTTAGATAAGAAGAGAAACACATGGATTAGGCAGCAAACTCAAGTAAAGGACATTCTTATCAAAACTAAGGAACTAAAATGGTCTTGGGCAGGACACATAGCTCAAAGACATGATGACAGATGGACTAAAAAAATAACAGAATGGTACCCAAGAGGAGCTAGAAGAAAACCTGGAAGACAAAGGCGGAGATGGATAGATGAAATTCATAAGTTTTTGGGTAGTAAATGGATGGCCAGTGCTCAAAACAGAAGGAACTGGAAAGTTCATCCTGCAGTGGATTGAAAATGGCTGATGATGATGATGATGATGATTATTTATTCATGTTCCTATTTTTATGAGATGACTGCAATTGTTAAACAATAATGTTCATTAATGTATTAAATATTATTTGAATTTAAAATTTTTGTTCAGTATAATATAAAATTATTTAATTATTTCTTAGTTACTGTAAAATTTAAAAAAATAAAATAAAATAAAAAATCACTATTACAAAAACACTCTGTATAAGTATTGCACAAGATCCCAGGGCCTGCAAGTAATTCTTGAACAGGGACCTACAAATTTTGGAGCCAACCCTGATCACAGCTCTTTGAATGATGTCGACATCTTTCAGTGGTTCCTTGACTTCAGGAACAAAATGAAGTTGCAAAAAGGAGGGCTATGTCTGGTGAGTACAGTGAGTGTGACAGTACTCTCACTTTTTTGATAGCCAAAACTCAAAAACAAAGAGAGCCTTGTGGCTTGGTGCATTGTCGTGCAAGAGGAACTAACTTCCATCTGCTCCATACTGAGGCCACGTGATGGATTCTCTGCAACAAATGACTAAAAACATACAGATAATAGGCAGCAGTGACACTTTGGCCATTGAACACAAACTCTTTTGTGCACAATTTCCTTGCTATCCTAGAAAGTGGTGAGCATGGTTTTGATTTTTGACTTTTCTTGATGAACTTTTTTGGCTTTGGGAGAGTTAGCCAAATTCCACTCTGCATTTTGTTGCTTCACTGTGGGGTCATACTGAAAACACCACGTCTCGTTACCCATAACAACCAAATTCAGGAAGCTGCATTTCAGCAGCCTCAATCAGTTCTCTGCAGTGTTCAATTCATGCCTGCCATTAATCACCTGTTAACATATACAGAACAGACCACACACAGACCTTCACTTTCTTCAAATCCTGGGTTATTATTTGTCGAATGGTTTCTTTATTAGCACACAGATCTTCTAAAATCATCTGGAACATTGCACATCAGTCACTAGTAATTATTTCCCACACCTTTCTATTCAACTCTGGCATTTGAACCATTTTTTGCTAGGCTTGAATGTTTGTCGTCTTCCAGCTCTTCCATTGGTGAAACGTTTATGCCACTCGAACACACATTCATAAGACAGACAGTTCTCTCCATACACTTGCTTTGTCATATGAAACATTTCCATGGCACTTTTGCTCAATCAAACCCAAAACTTGATGTTTACTCTTTTTTCCATTGTCCCTCCACAATACAGACACAGGAGAGATGTGCAGTTCAGCCCAGACTACATTCTGAAATCGTGATAATTTCTTCTGACCTTGACTGTGGTGCTTGAAGAACAATCACTCTTTCATTTTGTGTTTACTTCTGGTAGATGACAGCACCAGCATTTGTCCAATAATCAGTCCTGTTTTCCAATTGCTTCTGTGTATATATTTCCAAAAAGATATGAATTCTTTGTAACCAACTATATTATAACAGTGAAATGGAGAAGGGACCAAATCAAGTACAAAAAATAGATTTCTCCATTGTAAATTTGCATAGTTAGTAATTATAATTGTACGTTATACAATTATGGTCAATGTTATTTGAAATAATAAAGTAACAGAAGGTTTAAGGGAGAAACTGCATCTTCCTAACAGTGACATATTGCATAAATAAAGGCACAAGAGTATGGTTTCTCTTCTTGTTACAGGATGCTGTACATTTTTATTTACATTACATGGCTAAACCAACTATCTATCCTACTTCAAACATGACCAAATGAAAAAGTGTGTGCAGTTACCCAATTTCCACCATGCCAAAGGAACCAAGTTCATGAAATTCTCAACAATAGTGAGTTGTGTGTAGACCAACAGTCATGTGCAAAAAACAAGTGGAGGGGTGCTTTTGTTGCATAGCAATCAGGAAAACACATAACAGTGGTAACATTTAACTGGAAACACTTGAAGTATTGGGGTAAAGATACTCACACAGCCCCAACCTTTTCCCATTCTAGCACACTCATCTGTTTGACACTGGAAGCCCTCATATAATTAAAAGTGAATATTTAGTTTCAACTGAATACTGAATTTTAAAAACTTACTGATTCTTCACAACTCTGTTTACTTTCCTCTGTTGAAATAGCTAAAAAATTAAATAGAATAAAGACAGCACTTAAAAATCAAAAAAAGTAATTAGAAATCAAAAATATTAGCATATATATATATAAAACGTATAAAAAATGAAATATTCAGAATATATTTTATTTCAATTTATAGACTGAAAAGCAACCTTTAAACAAGACAAAAATTACTGTTTACAATAAAGTAAAATAAGAGAATCTGAAACCAAATACAAAAAAAAAAAAAAATATATATATATATCAGCACATCTACTTACCTATATACAGCTCAACCTATAAAAAATGCCATCTTATAATACACATGTAAAGTTAAGCACATGTTTATTTGTCACCTTATCCACCAATATACACACAAAAACCACATTACAACGTGTTGCACTTTTTATCATTAGTGTTATTTCAGTCCATGGGTGCATGTTGCATATTTTGATTTGTTAAATATTGTGTTATAAAGATTTATATAAAGTTCCAGTATATACATATTCTTACTACCTGTACTGTAAACAAATGATTGCAAAAATGGTGACAATGTTTCAGAAAAATGGAAAGCATTAAATACTGAAATAAAATTGGAAGTTTTAAAATATTGACAAAAATGGTTTCCAACATGGATCCAGACAGTGAAAGAAACTGAACATTCAAAAGACACTCAAATGATCTGATAATCAGTTAGAGATTTATTTTGGAAGAGGGAAAAAGCAAGCAAGCTAAACAATCAACATCACATTCATCCTTTCCAAAAACTGGCCCAATACAAGATTTCTCCATCTGATTCAAAAAGTTATCACAAAAAAAAACAAAAAAAAAAAAGCTTAATTAATAATTTTAATAATTTTCTTAATAACCTTTGAGTTTTAATATGTTATTTATCATCCATAGTGTAATACAGTGGTTCCCAATCAGTGTGCTGTGACCCTTTGTGCCATTAATATTCGTCTTTTAACCTAAAGTGTGCCCTGAGTGATAAATATTAGGAACCACTGGTGTAATATGTATTGATAAAAATAAGTTTGAAAATGGGACAAGAAATGACAACTGATAGCTTTTATATTGCAAGTTAGTAGGATCCTGTTGTATATACCTGTCCTGGCAATCCCCTTTTCACATTTTTTTAAGTAGATTAAACTTTTCAAGAGTGTCATCGGAACAGCTATATTAACAATATTAATATTAATACTGCTCATGCAATACTAAAAAAAAAAAAAAAAAAATACAGGCACTCCCCAACTTATGTAATACTCAACTTACATAAATTTGACTTTGTATTTTTTTGCCAGCCAATGCAAACTGGAAAAAATATGGAAACATATTTTGCATCCCAAAGGAATAAATGGAGATATTGTGAAAATATCGTAATGTGAACTTAATAACACATTGTTTTTTTTTTTTTTTTTTTTGGTAATTCATTCCAAAACCTCAAAAGTCGAAATTTTCACTATATAACTAAACTATTTAACTATCTAAAAGGTCATTTTTATAATGGAAATTGTATTAGTTTTATATAAATTTATGTCAAATAAGCAACAACACAAAAATCATTTTTAACTAAAGAATGCATAAACCAAACACGTGGCCAACACATTTACAAAATGCTACTATTGGCTAAGAGTAAGGGCTATGCAGTCCAGCCAGAGAATGATCTACACTTTCGTCATTCATCTTACATGCAGCTTGTAGCCGTAAAGAGTATTGTGTACGGCATGTGCATTTTTGTATGCAATAAAGAGTTCTTTTTCATCTTACATAAAATATGATAATATTTTCTTTTCTAAGAAGCAATTTTGAATGCCTTTGTGATATTTTTCAAAAGCACATTTCTGGAGGTCACAACTATAAAATAATAAAAACAATTTGCACTTTCCGGTATATTGGGCTTTTCTGTTAGTGAAATCTATTATAAACGGGTAGCAAACTCGATCTTATTGCATTTGCGATAATACCGATAACTGGAATTGTGTGGGTTTTTACGTTATTATGGTGAAATGTGTTTCCCCTTCACTGAAATCTTTAATCATATAATAAACAAATACATTTTCAGAATCTTCTCTTCATTCCTATTTACTTATTACAATGATGAAGGGAAAGCGACCAATGGAAATTGCAGGTGGTGGCAGTGCTAGGAAACGAAACAAAATTGATTTAGAAATGAAGATGAAAATGATTAAGAAGTAACAAGCAAGACAAAGTTTGTCATCTATTGCATGGGAATTAGATCTCACTGCTTCAACAGTGAATACTAATTTAAAGGACAGTGCATGTATAAAAGAATATGTTAAAGGATCAACGCATTTAAAATCAGCAGTGATCACAAAACAGTGTTCAGGTGCTATATCGAAGATGGAAAAGCTATTAAAAATATGGATGGAAAATCAGATTCAGAAGCAAGTGCACCTGAGTCTGATGGCCATTCAAGCAAAAGCAAGAAGTATTTATGAAGATATTAAGGATAAGTATGGTGAACCCCAAGCCAAGTTTGTGACAAGCAATGGGTGGTTTAATAGGTTCAAGCATCGCACTAGTTTCCACACCGTTAAAGTCAAATTTTTGTAATTGCACACTTTCGTAATTTTGTACACTTTTAAAATTTTTCCTGGGCATGAGATAAAAAAATTTAATAAATAATTCTATTTACATGTTAGTCGAACATTTCTTTTTTGCTTCAATCAAATTCAGTGTGCATAGTTGCGAGTACTGCATAAGCCTTTAGGGAAATTCTGACTTACATAAAATTCAACTTATGTAGAGTTCTGCTGAACACAACCCTTACGTATGTTGGGGAGTGGCTGTATATGTTTTCTATCCAGCTGACTTTTGAATTTTCCCAAAACATCATCCTCACAATTTATTCCACTGAGTCACCGGATAAAGGAAAACTTTCTATGATCCATTCTATAACTTTTTGTCCTTAATTTGAATTTATGCCTCTCACCATCATTAAATACCAAGAAAATTTCACTATCATTCATTTTACTATCCCTTCTCAGAGTCTCATAAACCTACATTAATATTATGAACTTATGGAAGCTCTATAGCTCACATATTCCTCGCCATCTTCTGAGGGTACACTTTTTGTAATCTCTTTGGACCTTTCAAGAAGCTCAACGTCTTTTTTTTTTTTTTAAGTCTGACCACCATACCAGTACATTATTCCAAGTGCAGTCTCACAACTGATTCATATAGTGCAAATACAACCCTCCTATCTCTAAAAGCAACTATTTAATAAATCATCACCAGGACATCACAGGACCTCCTTGGGATATATCAGGATAGTAAACAATAATATGTACAAACAGCAGTCTGTCCATATAATAATGCAAGGAGCGTTGTAAAAAAAATGAATGAATATGAATCTAGTCAGGTAAATTGATGCTGATTTGTAGGACATAATGCAATCTGGAGATAAGGCAAGGAGAATTTCATTGGAGTGAATACAGTCTGTACAAGAGAGATGGGTGGGTTGCTTTGAATCAAAAGCTGTCGAATAGCAACCAGTTCATTTCCAGGATCTGGTCGAGTCAGGCAGAAGTTTAGTTGTGATGGTCAGGTGTGATACAGGCCAAACAACAGCAAAAGAAAATGATATGATATTTTTAAGCAAATGTGATTGCCTTGTTATGGATGACTTTAACTTACCTCTTATAAAACAGAAATTGGTGAGTGACAATAGATCAAATGGGATCAGATTTTGGAATCAACTCGTTTACTGTTTATTCTAGAATTCCAGAGCACATACAAGAGACTTAAATGTCCCTGATTTGATTTTTGCCAAAAATCTCATTGAACCTACAGTGGATTGAGGTATTGATTAGGCTGTGTTAACTAGAGAGACAACTGCACTTTGGGGTACAAACACATTTGCAAAGTGTTTACGGGATTTATCCTAGAAGCCACTAATATATTCATTCTAATGTAGAAGTGCCATAAAAGAAAGATGCCAAAATGTATGACAAAAGAGAGGTCTGCTGAAAGGTTTAATTGAGAAAAATAAAAAAAAGCATGGGGATAGTTGTAGCATTAGGCACCAATTCATATTGCCATGTTGCAATTTTTCCCAGACAGAAGCAAGATCTTCCAAAACGATATGTTACATCATTGGACCCCCCCCCCCACTGTGCACAAGTGGTTTGAGAAACACAGTGAAGGTATTAACCATCTTGATTTGTCTCACCTCAATCCAATTGAACACCTGTAGTATGTTTTGGAATGGGAAGCAAGGCATATGGACACACAACAATCATCTATTACGACACTGTGGAAAGCCTTACAGGTAGCATGGGTTTAGATCTTCAATGCTAGGTAAATAGCAGCTGTTATCTGTGTGAATGATGAACACAATATTGGGTAGGTGGTCACAATTCAGTGGTGTGTGTGTGTGCACGCACGCATATATACTGAGTGTGTATATATGTATATGCGAATGTGCCTAAAAATGGCCAATATCATCATCAAGAACTTATAGAGATACTTAGAATGGTTTTATTCATACTGTTTCCTAAATAATGTTGCAACAGTCCAGCTAAGACCACAGGTGGAAGATGTATCTTTACTGATTACTTAGATTTTACTCGTTAAGTGATACCACTAAGGAATTATATTAAAAAACGCTGTTAATTTTCCAACAGAGAAAAAAAAAAGAAATACGAAAATATGTGAAAAATTTGTCTAAAATGCAGCTACAGTGGAACTTCTCTATTACAAACTTCTATTTAACGAATTTCTCTATATTACGAATTTTTTTCGCAAAACATTGCACCTTGAAACGAAATTACATGTAAAATTAACCCCATATAGCGAAGTGTTAGTCTCTCTATAACGAATTTTTAAAAAAATTAGTAAAAGCATTTTTTAAGATTTTCAAGCATTTACTGCTAAACAGCCGCTCAAATATACGACCTCCTTCCCTCCGAAATTACGCATTAGCATCTGGAATTAATCATCCTTTTAGTAAATACTTGTGGCCATTGATGCTGTAGGAGGGTCTTTGTTTCATTTTTGTTATAGTTATAAAACCAAATGGGTTTTCTTAAAAGTGGTCATAAACTTTACAATAAATAGGATAGATTTGTAAATTGATGTTGGTTCAGGGGAAAATGAAATTCGCTGCAGTAAGCCTTTAGCGTGCTGCAGCGGCAATACATAGAATGCTACCATAGTCGATTTTTAGTAACACCTACTGAGTGACATTCGCTTCTCACCTCAACCGTACCATGTGACCTTCCTGTCAATCATTATATGATATGTCCGTTCTCATTTAACTGGACTCCTAGTAGATGGTTTTCATGAATTTTTTTTTTTTTAATTTCTTTCTTTTAGAACAATTTGTCATCAGTCACATAGGCTATATGCTCTTGTATTTTTTTTTTTTCTGAAAAGTAACATACAGCATACATTAACCGTAAATTTTTTTTCGTGTATATATGAATGAAAGTCGTATATTTCTTCAAAGTGATTGATAGGAAGTCACATGATACTGTTGAATTGGCAAGCGAATGTCACTGATTAGGCGGTACTAACAATTCACTATATGGCCAGCGCAGCGAAGTTTGCGGTGTATGTATCAGCAAGAGCTGCAGTCCAGTAATTTTTACATTTATGGAAACAATGTCAAAGAGAAAGTGTTTAAGTATTAATGATAAAGTAAAGATTCTTCATGATATTGACCAGGGTTTTAAGAAAAAAGATATTGTGGAGAAATATGGCATACCTGCAAGCAGCTTATCTACGATTTTAAAAAATCAAGAATCAATTTTAAATGTAATTGAAGGAGGAGCAGACAAGAAGCGAATTAAGTTGTGTATATACGAAGATGTTGATAAAGCTGTTCTAAAATGGGTGCAAATGATACGTGAAAAGAATATACCAATATCGGGTCCAATAATTAAGCAACAAGCTCTGAAATTTGCACAGTCCCTGGGACATACAGAATTTAATGCAAGCACTGGGTAGCTAGATAAATTTAAGAAGCACCACAGAATTGTGGAAAAGGTTATTTGTGGAGAAAGTGTTAATGTAAGTGAAGAAGATTGCAACAGTTTGAGGAACAATACCTTAAAGAAGATTTTGGAAGAATATGAACCTAAGGATGTTTTTAATGCTGATGAAATGGGTTTACGGTTTAAATGTTTACCGAATAGAACACTTGCTTTTAAGGATGATAAATGTTTTGGCGGAAAACAAAGCAAAGAAAGAATCACTGTGCTAGTTGGAGCAAATATGACAGGAAGCGAAAAATTAAGACTTTTAGTCATCGGAAAATCAAAAAACCCAAGATGTTTTAGAGGTACAAAATCTTTGGAAGTTGACTACACCTTTAATAAAAAAGCATGGATGACCAGTGATATCTTTGAAGACTGGATATTAAAACTAGACAAGCATATAACAAAAGAAAAAAGGAAAATCGTGTTGGTAACTAACAACTGTCCAGCACATCCTGCCAGTATTTCTGCCAAACTTAAAAGTGTGAAGTTATTGTTTTTACCGCCAAACGTGAAGTCAAAACTCCAGCCAATGGACCAAGGCATTATTAAAAATTTTAAATTTCATTATCGAAAGAGAATAATAATTAAGATTGTCAATGCATTATCAGAAAATAGAAACTTGGAAGTTACAATTAACCTTAGAGATTGCATCTCTGAACTGGCAAAAGTTTGGACAAACGATATCACTGAATACACTATTCAAAATTGTTTTTCGAAAGTGGGATTTGCATTGAATACAGAAGTCAAACATCAACTGGATGAACAAGATGAACTGCCCCTTTCACAACTGAAAAACTTTTGGACATTATTAGAATCGTCTGGAAACATCGAAAATGAAATAACACTGGATAGTTATGTTTATGTAGATCAAGATCTGATTACAACAGAACATCCGGGGTTAGATGCGATCATGATCACAAAGAAATTAACGATGACACTGAAGACACATCAGAACAACCCATTGAAAAGCCAACTCGTGAAGAAATGATTAACGCTTTTAAAATGGTTCGTATGGGTCTAAAGTTTTGTGAAAATGTTCCTGATAATGTTTTTAATGCTCTGAACAAATGTGAGGTTTTCTCTGAGAATCAGACATTTTTTAATTGTACTGTGCAAATGAAAATTACGGATTTTTTTTATATTTGTGATACTTACCGGCGAAAATTGTGTAAACGTAATTTAAATAAGTGTTTTTGAAATAAAATACATTAAAAATAAATGTAGATTCATTTTCATTTTCTAATTAAATAACAATTTCTAATAAAAAAGATATTCTCTGTATAACGAAATTTCTCTATAATGAATTTTTCGCTGGATTTATCAAATTCGTTATAGGGAAGTTCAACTGTATTTCTTTTCTAGTAACTGTTGTGATTAGATAAAATGGAACACTGAAAATTCTAAGTTACAATATAAAAATATTTTTTATCATCATCAATTTATTTCTGTTCTATATTTTGTAGACTGAATTTCATAAATCACAGTTAATGAAGACAATTTCACTTTAGAACAAACTGCTAAAAGTAATACATTTTTTAACAAAAAAGGTGTTTAGATTTTGATCTTTTGTTATAAAATAACAAATTTAACAACTTGTATCAACACTTCTCTTAAACTTTCACAAAATCATTAGAAGTATGAAGAAATATAAGTACTCACCCTTTTTTTTATTGTCTTCTACATTTTGGTGTTCATATTTAGCATTTGAAGACTTCCTAATTGTACCAGTTCGGGGTCTCTCTGTGAAATTTTCTCCCTCTTTTAATTTCTCAGGCAATTTTTTTAATGTTTCCTCCTTTTCTACATGTTTAGACTTTCTAGGCTGAAGTTCTGTAAAATTTCTATTATTCACTTTATCAGTCTTCACCTTTGGAACAGATTTAGAACTTTCTCTATTTGGAGTAGCTTTCAAATATTCCTTTAACTGACTCTTTTTTTCTTTAACTGGAGCATTAGGACTCTTCTCTGATGCAAATGATCTTGCCACGGCCTTAGGCTTTCCATAATTTTGCTGTCTTTTCTCACTAGTTCTGTCTGGGACTTTGTTTTCTGTTTTCTGAGTCTTTGTCAAGCTATCCTTTCTTTGTTTGGATGATTGTAACTGTTTTCCAAGATTGCTGTTATCCTGCCTGGAGTAGATTTTTGATTTACTTTTTTCATTATGAAGGAGTTTGTCTTGAGACCTTGATGGTCTGGTCTTTGAATCATTGTGAGTTCTTTCTGTACTTTCAGTTCTGCGATTCTGAACTCTATTAGAAGCAGCAGGAGTATGAAGATTTGCAGGCCTTGTAACACTTGCACCTCTTTCTGGTCTTGTTTGCCTACTGCGGTCTCTGCTGTTAACTCTCTACAAAAAAAATTAAATAGTAATAATTTTTTTTCATGACATTAAAACTATTCAATGTTTTCCTTTAAGTATGAATTCTGGGTTTCACTAACACTATAATTTCTCTCTTTTTTTTTTAATGGCAAAATCAATTCTGCAGTAACAAAAAGATATAGCATTAGCCAAACAGTTTACCAAAAGACCTTCCAACTACTTCTCCAGTAGATGTCCTCAAAAAAAATAAAATAAAATAAATAACTACATGAAACTAAAAATTAGATAGAAATAAATAATAAAAATTTTAAAAAATATATAAATAAATAAATATATATATACAGTATAAATATAAACCTATGTGTTTCCTCCCTTGTTTCCTGCTGACCTTTGAATATTCCAAAAAAACTGTCAGCTTCAACTACCCAGAGGTAACTTATTCCAATAAAATAATACACTTACTAAAAGAAAACTTCCTACAATCCAATATAAATCTCTCACCCTATAATTTGAATTCATGGCACCTAGTTCTGGAATCATTTATAACAGAGAAAATTTCAACTTCATTCATTTTACTATCTCCTCTCAGAACCTTATGGACCTCATTCAGATCCCCTCTACGGTGCTTGGTAGCTAAGCTCTGTAGCCCACATATTTGATGTCTTTCCTCATATGGGTGCCTTTTACAGATCTCACCAAGCAGGTTGCCCATCTTTAGATCTTAGGTTCAGTATGCATACTTAGACAGATAATTTCAAGTGGATAACCATTCCTCTCCCCCCCCTCCCAGTTATCCTTATTTTCCAAACTTTACTTCAGGCACATGCAGACAAACAGGCCTCAGCAGAAAGAGGAAGGTATGATTGCCAAGGTTTGGAGAGAAAAGAAAGGGAAACCACACAAGAAACCAACTGCCTTATACAATGGGATTATAACCCTCCCATCTCTACAAGTAAATCATTGATAAAACACCATGGTGCCATCTGTTACGCTGCTCAGAGAACTTTGTGCCCAACTGTGTTGTAACTTCCAAATTTCTTGCTTCCTCTACTGTTTATAATTCAGCCCCACCAAGTGCATAAGTTATTTTGGGTTAGCAATTCCCTAGGTGTAACACCTTGCATTCTTCTGCATTAAAATATAGTAGACTTTCGAAATAACACACCTTAAGGGATTCAAAGTGCCGTTATTTTGATTTTTCCGTTATCTAGAATGTTTTATTTTTAATATATTTAATGCAGAAATAATGAGTCTAAATAAGAAATAGAGTAATATTAAGAACGCAATTTTATTAACTACACATAAAATACATAAACACGTTGACAATCCAATGTTATATTCTGCCATTAATACATTCCTACTTATGCCCCATTCTATTTTCTTTATTGTATCAAGTTTAATTTGTGCAGGTAACACAGTGGTATCATCACCATCCTCCCCAGGCTGCGGTGAAAAGAACCGTGTTCGAATCCTGTCGATGACGCGAGGAACTTTTATAGGCTTTTTTCACTCCATGACTGAGTTAGTGGGTCTCAGGGGTGTACAGCAAGGTCCCCCCCCCCCAGAAAATGGGATTTTTCATCCAGCAAAACAGGAAAATCGAGCAGAGAACACACGCAATTTACAGACACAATACACACAGGTATATGAATTAACATTCCGGATGACCCTAATGTAATAGGATTATATCAATTTGGATTAGCATTAGTAAAGGAGCATGATGCAAGAAAGCAAGCTTATATAGCATCGGCCAAAAAAAAAAAAAAAACCTTCTCATTTCACCCGTCCACTTGCCCCAAATGTTTTTCTAGTTCTGCCTTGAATCTATTTAAGCTATCAACTTCTAAAATGAGAGATGGAAGTTTGTTCCAGTAATCAACCACCCACTGGCTAAAGGCAAACTTTTGCACATCTATCCTACAACTGTCTTTCCTCAATTTGAATTTTTGTCCTCTCAGGTGATTATTCTGAGCAAGAGGAAGAATCCATCAGCATTGAGAATGTTCAAACCATTCAAGAGTTTATATACCTCAATCAGATCACCTTGCAGGTGCCCAGTCTCCAGACACTGTAATTTGCTGAACTTAAGCCTTTCTTCATAAGAGCAACTCACTGTTCCATTCACTAACCTTGCTGCCCTCCTCTGTACTCATTCCAGCAGCTCTACATCCTTCTTAAAATTAAGTCTCCAGACCTGTATACAGTACTCAAGGTGTGGCCTGACCATTGCCTTATACAAGGGCATAATCACCTCCTTATCCTGCTATAAATATTTCTGTATATCATTGACAAGACACCATGAGCTATTCTTGCAGACCATCTGCACTGCTCAAAAAAACTCATATCTGCCTGCACAATTACCTCCAGTTCCTTTTCATTCTCTACCACTGTCAGTATAGCACCACACAGTTGATACATTACTCTAGGGTTACTGCTTCCCATAGGCTGTATTTTACATTTTGTCAATGTTAAACTTCAGCTGCCACCTCTCAGCCCATCAGCTCAACTTGTCTAGACCCTGTGGCAATAGCGTACAGTCATTAACAACCCTGCCGACCTTCGTATCACTGCAAATTTGGACATCAAGCCTGAGATACCATCATCAGTATCATTTATAAATACAGAAAACAACAATGGACCCAACACTGAACCCTGAGGGACTCCACTAATAACATTAGTTCATGAAAAGCAGTGTCCATTGATTACCATTCTCTGTCTTCTCCCACTCAACCAATCCATAGCAGCAATTTGCCTCCAATGCCAGACTGCTAAAATTTGTGCAGCAAACTTCTATGTGTAACAGTATCAAAAACCTTTCTAAGATCCAAATATATGATATCAAAATTATTATTTACATCCAGTTCCTTTGTGACCACATCATAGTATGCAATCAAATTGGTCAGACAAGACTAACCCTTAACAAACATCTGATATGTCCGATCTATAACTGAAGTCTTGTCTAGATGATCCTGCAGTGCTTCTTTAACCAGTGCCTCCATTAAGGTCCCTGGAACTTAAGTTAAACTAAAAGGTCTGTAATTACTTGTGTCATCCTTTGATCCTCATTTGTGAATTGGGATCACATTTACACATATCCAGTCCATGGGTACCTCTCCTAAGTACAAGGAAGCTCCATAATTATGGTTAAGGGTTTGCTTACTTTGCTGCCTCCTTTAATATAACTGGATAGATCCCATCCACCCCAGGTGCCTTTTTTATGTTTATCTTCAACAATTTCTCTTCCACTTTGCTCACAGTTATTACAAAATCATCCAGCTCGCTGCCAGAGTTTAATTCACCTCTTGCATTCTCCTCCCTGCATAACTCCTCATGTGTGAATGTAGATGCAAAATACTTATTTAGTTTGTTGGCTACCTGAGAAGGATCATCAACCATCGATATCAAGTGGACGAACCTGATTCATTCCCTTCTTTCTAGAATTTAGATAAGTAAAGAACTCTACTGTTTTTCTTTGCATCCTTTGCCAAAGATTTCTCGTAATCTGCCTTTGCCTGCCTAACTTCCTTTGTGACTTGGTTTGTTATTTGGTTTTTAGGAGCATTAGCAACTAAGGCCATATTGCTCCGGGATATGCGGTGGTCATTCCCTGACCTTTCCGCATCATCCATATTTGGTGGTGACGGGCTCGAACCCCGGTCTAATCAAGAAGCGTGTGCTACGCACTGTTGCTCCTTCCCACCTGGCTACGGAGGCGCCTCCTTTGTGACTTGGTTACAGACCAGCTTATATCTATCATAGGCTTCTATGTCACCTGTTAATTTATATGTATCCCATTCATTTTTCTTCTCTGCCACATGTCTCATTAGTTCATCTGACATCCATTTAGGCCTAAACCTTCAACAATATTTCAATAAATCTTCAACAATAAACCTTCAACAATTAATAAGAAAAACCTAGTAGCTTCCAAGAGTAATTCTTTGAATGCTTCCCATTTTGAATTTGCTGTTGGTAACATCATCAGTTGGTCTCACCGTAGTCACCTTTACTAAAGCAAAAACCCTTCCCTTTACCCCTGTTGGTAGTTACCTCCCACTTCAGCACACTGTGATCACTGCCACCTAGTGGTTCCTTTATCTGCAGATTCTTAAAGAATGAAGAATCACTACTGATGATCAGATCAAGAGTATTGCTCCCTCAGTTGCCTCCCGAACATGCTGCTGTAGAAAACCATCATCCAATAAATCCACAAAAGCCTTTGCTAGTTTGTGAGTGACCAACCCACAAATTCCAGTCAATATCTGGGAAATTAAAATCCCCCATTATAAGATACTCTGATTTACTGGCCCACTATTTCTCTGTACAGTTGTTTATTATACTCATCAGAGTCATTAGGCCAATAACACACTCCTACTCTCAATTTTACATTCCCAGTGGTCTCCGACAGTTTTTAAATTCTGTACAGTGAGATCAACTGACGATATTACCAACAGTAAATTCTAAGTGGGAAGCATTCAAGGAATTAATCGTGGATGCTACTAAAAGTTTCATACCTATTAAGAAATACTGTTCAGGGTTTTGGCCTAAATGGTTATCTAATGAACTAATGAGACTCATAACAGAGAAGAAAAATGCATGGGATGTATATAAATTATCAAGCAACTCAGAAGCCTGTGGCAGATATAAGCTAGTCTGTAATCAGGTCACAAAGGAGGTTAGGCAGGCGAAGGCAGATTACGAGAAATCCTTGGCAAAAGATGCTAAGAAAAACAACAAGGATTTTTTTACTTATATAAACTCTAAAAGGAAGGGGATGAATCTGATTGGTCCACTTGGCATCGATGGTTCGACTGTTGATGATCCTGCTCAGATAGCAAGCAAACTGAATGAGTATTTTGCATCTACATTCACACATGAGGAATTATTAAGGTTTGAAAATGGCAGAAGGTTATCAAATTGTAGCAGGATACGTAATGATTTTGTAATAACTGAAAGCAAAGTGGAGGAGAAATTATTGAAGTTAAACATAAGAAAAGCACCTGGGGTGGATGGGATCTATCCAGTTATATTAAAGGAGGCGGAAAAGCAACTAAGCAAACACTTAGCCATAATTATGAGAGCATCCTTGGACTCAGCGGAGGTTCCCACGGACTGGAGATGTGAAAACGTATCCCCAATTCACAAAGGGGGATCGAAGGGTGATACGAGTAATTACAGACCAGTTAGTTTAACTTCTGTTCCGGATAAAATAATGGAGTCACTGGTTAAAGATGCATTGCAGGATCATCTAGACAAGACTGCAGCAATAATTCAGACACAGCATGGGTTTGTTAAGGGAAAGTCTTGTCTGACAAATCTGATAGGATATTATGATGTGGTTACAAAGGAACTGGATGCAGAAAATAATTTTGATATCATATATTTGGATTTCAGGAAAGCTTTTGACACTGTTGCACATGAAAGACTATTGTACAAATTGGAGCAGAATGGTATTAAGGGTAAGTTGCTACAATGGATAAAAGGATGGTTAAGTGGGAGAAGACAGAGGGTGGTAATCAATGGGTACTGCTCTTCGTGGATTAATGTTATTAGTGGAGTCCCACAGGGTTCGGTGTTAGGTCCACTGTTGTTTTGTATATTTATCAATGATATTGATGAAGGTATATCAGGCTTAATGTTGAAGTTTGCGGATGATGCAAAGGTTGGCAGGGTTGTTAATGACAGGATGCTTCTGCAACAGGATCTAGATAATTTGGGCAGATGGGATAAGAAGTGGCAACTGAAGTTTAACCTTAACAAATGCAAAGTACTGCATATGGGTAGAAGTAACCCCAGAGAAACGTACCAACTGTGTGGTACTACACCTAAGGTGGTAGAAAATGAAAAAGACCTGGGAGTAATTGTGCAGTCACATATGAAGTTTTCTGAGCAATGCAGACAGGCTGCCAGGGCAAGTCTTGGGGTTTTGTCAATGATATATAGGAATTTTGCTAGCAGGGAGGAGGTGATTGACCCTCTGTATAAGGCAATGGTCAGGCCACGCCTTGAGTATTGCGTACAGGTCTGGAGGCCTCATTTTAGGAAGGATGTAGATTTGCTTGAACATGTACAGAGAAGGGCAACAAGATTGGTGAGGGGAATAAAGGGATCCTCTTACCAAGAGAGGCTTAAGTTCTGCAAATTGCAGTGGCTGGAGACTAGGCACCTGCACGGTGATCTGATTGAGGTGTATAAGGCCTTGAATGGGTTGAGCACGCTGAATTCTGATGGGATCCTTCCACTTGTTCAGATTACGAACCTAAGGGGGCATAAATTCAAATAAATTCAAAGGACAGATGTAGAATAGATGTGCGGAAATTTGCCTTTAGCCAGTGGGTGGTTAATTGCTGGAACAAACTTCCATCTGTCGTTGTGGAAGTTGATAGGAGGTTAAATAAATTTAAGGAGGAACTGGACATGCATTTGGAGGGAATGGTATGATTTTTTTTTTTTTTTTGGTTGATGCTGCATAAGCTCATACACTTGCTTTCTTGCATCACATGCCACTACTACTACGTCACACCAAACTGACTCGACACTGCACTGTCCAGCCATCTCGACTGGCTGTACTTCCTTGGATTTTATGAGTTTCTTAACTAATAACATAACCCCTCCTCCCTTCATATCCTGTCTATCCTTCCTGTACACACTGTAATAAGTGTATTGTTTAATATCAAGTTTGTCACTAAGCTTTAATGTTGTTCTTCTTTTCTTCTCTGTATGAGGTTTTTTAACTTTAGGAGCCATAATCAGGGGTTTTTTTTAATTTAAAATAAATGTAAAACAGCAGTATAATCTGTGATATCAGTATAAAATTCACTTTGAAAATGGTGAACGTAAACAAATCGAGTAATCATGTGACTTGGCGTTTTCTTTTTTCGGCACTGCAACACATCTGCGCTGTATGTATACATCTGAACTCCATGTGCCGTTATTTTGACAGTCTACTGTATAGCTGCCACTTCTCTGGACCATTCATGAAGACTAACAAAGTCATCCCTAAGGGGCACTGCTTGGTACTGATCAATAACCACTCTCCCAACCTCCACATAATCTGCAAATTTTGATATCACACCCTCTATCCCAACATTGATGTCATTTATGAAAATCAGAAACAACAGTAGTCCCAGAACTAATCCTTGGGGAACCCCAAGGATCAACTCCCTGTAAAACTGCAGCTGTCAGGAGACATATCAGAACTATGGATACCTCAAGAATTTCTACAACATATCCAACAATGTAGGAGATTCCAGTTCCCTTCCTCCTCAGAAGTGGGATGGGGGGGGGGGTGGCAGAACAAACCTTACTTCACCTTGCCCTACCATCCAAGATAAGTAAAAAGATCTCAGGAACCTCCAAGAGATACCTGTTCAGGGTATTTACAGGAAATAAGAAATTAAAACAAATTCTGGGAGCCACCTTGCACCTCCAACCCTAACAAGAAATTTGCGACAGTGTACTAGGTAGACTGCCAGTGTAACAAGCACTACATTGGGCAGTCCTATTGCATGGTCTGGGAGGAGCAAGCCAGTGACACCAAGCCAGGCAGGGATGATGTGGGGGAGCAGCATCATTCTACTCCATCAACATAATCATTAATTTCATCTTAGGAGTTCACACATTCTTTCCATTGCCAACATGAGGAGAAAGAAAGAATTTAAAAGTGTGAAGGATGATAATACTGTTGAAGAAGAAGGATAACCATTCCGCTCCCCTCCCAGTTATCCTTATTTTCCAAACATTACTCCAGAAACACGCAGATGACAAACAAACCTCGGCAGTAAGAGGAAGGGGCAATGACCAAGGTTTGGAGAGAAGCACAGGAAGGGAACCACACAGTATGCTTCACCAAACCATCAAACACTCCATTGGTTTATAAAGATCAGCTAGACTTGGAGTAAAGAGATACAAGACTGATAGCTGAATCAACCACCCCTCCATATCTCTCTCTGTCAGCACCAAAAGACCCCTAACTACTTCTCCAGTAGCATACCTCAAACTGGAGCAACCAAAACAATCAGAATCCATCTACTAAAATATCTGATCCACATAAAGAAAATCCACATCTTAAATCAGTAAAGAGAAAAAAAATTCCAGGTCACTGGTGTTAAGACTAAACATTGGGAATGCCACAATTATATAATGTTCTACTTTATTAGTTTTTCAGCCATATATATTTTCTGGTTTTATATATTTTTGAACTTGAAATTCAATAAACACATGTTGATTATATGCAATGAAATGGGAGTGGTTTGGGAGGGGGGGGGTAGTTTGGCTGATGTTGTATAAGCTTGCTAGCTTGCATCATTTGCCATACTAATTCCAGAATAAATTAATTTATAGTTGTTTAGGTGCAAATCCTTCTATATTCATCCTCTCGGCTTCTGTAATGCTTGTTTTTTTAATGTTAACTCCAAACCCAAAAGGCCAAGATAGATGTTACTTGTTAATATCAGACTTGAATTTTTATAGATTATAATTTTTGGGAAATACATGTGAAGAAAGGTTTTCTCAAAGAACAAAGGTAGAAGTGACAAATGATGAAAAGTAAAAATTAGCTGTGTGAGTTTAGATTTGGACAGTGAATAGACTGAGTTAATGCATGTGTTTGGACTAGTTCAGTGGAGATTAGTGGAAAAGAATGGTGCCATGAAAATATCTACAGAAAAGACATGTGGCAGAAAAGGAGTCTATATGACAGAGTGGAGAGGGTTTGTAAGAGACAGATCATTTATCAATCTGACTGGTACTTCTGGATAGAGTTTAGCTTGAAAAAGGTCTTGGGAACACTACCCCCACATGTGGGGACAATATTCTATAGTAGTGTACATTTGTGATTTTTAATGAGTCTGTAGCTGTTCAGAAGAAAATTATGCCAAAAGCAAAAAATAAAATCCAATTTTTTTTGGAGAGGAAACAATATCTGTATGTGTGCTTATAACAAGAGAGATTAGAAGTCAAGATAAGGTTAGGCTTTACAATCTGGTATCCCTTTCGATTGATCATTGCAAGTAGCAGTGATTGACATGCCTAACCCAATATGGTTAGTCTTAGGGTGTTTATACTCCACCTTGCCGCTGTCTTAAAATTGGAAAATGAGTTTCCAATTTTAAAACAGCAGCAAGATGAGGATAAACACCCTAATTAAGACTAACGATAACGGGCTAGACATGTCAATCACTGCTACTTGTAATGATCAATTGGAAGGGGATGCCAGATTGTAAAGACAAGCCCAGGATAATCCCAAATAACAATACATGACCTTGACTAGAAATGTGTTACTGAAGATAAGAATGGTAGCAGCAAACACTTTTTTGTAAGAAATAATACAAGGCTGAGGCTTAGAAAGATCACAGTTATCTAAGCTTTATTTGTCCCACTGAATAATCATCTGTTGATCAGTATTTAAGGAATTGATGGTAGATACTCAAAAAGTTGAAAATATTTGTGGGGTACAAGATTCCTCACACTAAAAGGTTGTTGTTGATATAATGCTTAATGACACAAGGGATACTGAGGCCAAATTGTGTCTATCATAGTTTATTAAACATTCATCATCATCAGCCATTTCCAATCCACTGCAGGATGAAGGCCTCTCCAACAACTTTCCAGTTCCTTCTCTTTTGTGCAATGCCCATCCATTTACTACCCACAAACTCATGAATTTCATCTGTCCATCTCTGTCATTGTCTTCCAGGTTTTCTTCTAGCTCCTCTTGGGTACCATTCTGTTATTTTCTTAGTCCATCTGTCATCATGTCTTCGAGCTATGTGTCCTGCCCAAGACCATTTTAGTTCTTTAGTTTTGATAAGAATGTCCTTTACTTGAATTTGCTGCCTAATCCATGTGTTTCTCTTCTTATCTAACAGTCTGTCTGATTCCCAATTAATTCGTTCCATTCTTCGCTGTGTAGTTCTCAACTTCTCTTCCGTTCTTTTGGTGAATGCCCAAGTTTCACTTCCATAAGTCATGGTGGGGAGTATACATTGGTCATTATTTTACATTTCCGACAAATTGGGATATTGCTCTTCAGTATGTGACTATATTTCCTGAATACTATCCATTCAAAATTTATTCTTCTCTTGACTTCCAGCCATTTATCATTATTACAGCTGATGACTTGTCCCAGATAAGTATATGACTCAACCTTTTCAATTACTGCTCCTTCAATCATTATATCCATATCTGTGGCATACTTGTTCATCATTACTTTTGTTTTAGCCATATTCATCTTTAGTCCAAAATTCTTACTAACTCTTCATAACTGATTAAGATTTTCCTCTAATTCTTTGGGATCGTAGCTTATGACCACAATGTCATCTGAAAATTGTAAATGGTTTAGGTACTCTCCATTCACATTGACTCCTTTCTGTGACCAGTCTAATCTTCTGAAAGCTTCCTGAAGGGCAGCAGTAAACAAATTCAGAGATATTGTGTCTCCTTGTCGAACTCCTTTATCGATTTTAAATTTATTACTGTCTTTCTCTAGTCTAATAAAGGAGGTAGCATTCTCATATATTTTCTTCAAAATTATAATATATGGGGTATCTATGCCTTGTCTTTCCAGTGCCCGAAACATTGCCTTATGATGTATGGAGTCAAATGCCTTTTGATAATCCACAAATGCCAGGCATAATGGTGTTTTATATTCATTTTCTTTCTCCATTAGCTGTGACATTACGTGAAGGTGATCCATAGTTGAGAATACTGTCCTAAAGCCAGCTTGCTCTTTCGGCTGATTCTCATCAAGTATTCTTTCTAATCTGTTAGTAATGACCTTTGTGAACAAGTTGTAGATGTGGAATAACAAACTAATTGGTCTATAATTTCCAATTTCTGATTTATCTCCTTTATTATGCAGCAAAACTATGAATGCATTATTCCATTCCTTAGGCAACACACCTTTTCTAATGCATTTTGTGAAGAGTCTTGCCAGTTTTTGTGTCATGTCTCTTCCTTCCAATTTTAACAACTCTACAGTAACTTCATCTTCCCCCAGGGCTTTGTTATTCTTCATTTTCTTCAACACATGTTCTACCTCATCAGGAAGAATATCGGGTATGTCGTACGTGTTGCTACTTTGCAATCCATTTTCCCCACTGCTGGCATCATTCCCTCGCTGCTTGTATAATTCTCTATAGTAGTCTTCTGCTATATGAATCATGCCCTCTCTACTGTTTATAAGTACACCATCCCTATTCTTCAGTTTCAGTATCATTTGTCTTTCTGTATTACTGCTCATGGCTGCTGATTTAAATCCTTTGTTTTCCCTTAATGCTTGTTCTACTTTTCTTGTGTTAAATCTTCTTATGTCCTCTCTGAGTCTCTTTCTAATGGCTTTGCATAACTCAGTATACTCAATTTTCTCGCTCTTCATTTGTCGTCTTCGGTTCATCATGACAAGTGTTTCTTGACTAATTTTTTCTTCTTTGGATTTCTTTTTCCCTATAGGTTTCTTGGGCTTTATCACTTTCAGAAAGTTGTAATATTCCTTGTCGATATCTTGGTCCTGAGCAGTATGCAGAAGCTCAAACTTGTTCTTAAGTTCCAGTACACACTGCTTTTTCTCCTCTTCTGTTATCTCAAAGACCTTCGTATTATTTACTCGAGTCAAGTTTTTTTCCTTTCTTTTCTTAAATCTATATCAAGTGAGCATCTTACCATTCTGTGATCGCTTCCAACATTTACCTTGTTCACAACAGCAACATCATTCACGATATATCTTCTGTTAGTGAGGATGAAGTCGATTTCATTAATTGTTAATCCATTTGGGCTCTTCCATGTCCACTTTCTGTTCACCCTTTTCTTAAAAAAAATGTTCATTACTGACATTCCTCTAGATTCTGCAAATTCCACAAGTCTTTCACCTCTTTCATTTCTTTCACCAATTCCAAATTTTACTATAGTTCCCCTTTCTGTGCTGTTTTGTCTCTTTCCAAATTTAGCATTGAAGTCCCCCATAATGACAGTGTAGTGAGTTTTCTGTTCATCTAGAAGACTCTCAATTTTGGTGTACATTTCTTCAACCTCTTCAACATCATGGCTCGATGTTGGTGCATAAATCATTATAACTTTTAGCTTATACCTCTTAGAAATCCTGAGTAGCAGTCTTGACACCCTTGGTGATGTACTTTTGAATTCCAAAATGTTGTTTTTTTGTATCTTTATGGACCAGAAAATCAACTCAACCTTCACTCCTTTCACTGTTTCCATTGGTGTACAGCAGATTTCCACTCACTTGATAAACTAAGTGATTCATTTCTTCTTGTTTCAGCCAAACCGATAATATTCCAATTCACATTTTCTAATTCCTTTTCCAGCTGTAATATCCTGTTTTCACAGATGAGCGATCTTATGTTGTAACAGGCCAAGTTCAGATTCCGTGCATGGGTCTGGTCGTATCCATAGATTCTTAGCACTCTCTGCTTCCACTCTGATCCTCTCGCTGCCGTAAGAGGGGGGGGGGGGTGAAAGCCGCTGGGGACTGAGGGCCATTTCTTTCGTCTTACTGTCATGTGCTGGAGGGTTTGGTCTTTTCCCCTTCATGCTGACCAGGCGTATTGCAGAGAACCCCTCTACACGTTCGTTGCCACCTAAGTGATGTAACAAGGCTTACCATCGAGAAGGTGTGCATTAGTGAATTTTAGGGAGGCAGGCCAACCGGACTTCTTCTAAATCTTCTGAAATAGAAAGATATTGGATCCATCAGTGTTTTTGACTGCGTGTCTGATAACACACAGAATGCCTGTTCCCCTCTAAGCCCCATTAAATACATTATACCTATTTAATTATATTGATTTGTAGAGACCAACATGCTTCAAGTATGTCAAGGGTTCTTCTATACTGGCTTGATTTCCGAGGAAATTGGATAACATCGGAGCTTCATTTGATCTGCAGAATGATTTGTAGGTATTAGAGTGGATGGATGAATAACATGAGCAGTCTGTCAGATTTTGGCAGACCATGAGTAGAGTGTGACAGGATGTGAACTGTGGTGGATTTTTTCCCAATAATAAAAACAGGTGTGTCAGATGAGTGCGCCAAATTCTCAATACTATTTCTTCTCATCTGTTCTGCCTGAACCCAGAGAGCCACGACTTTGGATCTTGTTTTATTTGATAAAGCTTGTTTGTGGTATTACTTTGCCAGATCTGTGACCAGTTATAATAACATGCCGTGTGTATTATAGTCTTGTAATCCATATAAAGAACCTTTGGTTGCTGTGAGAGGGTGGGAATAGGTTGTTTAGCTGCAAGATTGGTACTCTCATTTCCTGGAATTCTGGAATGTCCTGGGATCCAACAAAATGTTACTGATTGTTTGGATTCACTACAGGAGAGTAACTGGTGGTGAATGATTTTCAGTGTTGGATGAGAGGAAGAGAAATTTTCATTATGGCAAAGAATAATCTTATGTGGTCCTTCTGGACCACATAAGATTACAGTACTGAGAGAGTCAGTACAGATTAAAGCATGTAAAATGGAATATTCAACAATCTGGCTAAGTGCTAGCTTTATGGCCTATAGTTCAGCTGGTACCACTGTTCAACATGTAAAATGTTACGAAAACACCCAATCTTGACTAATTTCATGCTGCTGAACATGAAACCATATTAAAATTTGTCAATTGGTTCTTGTTTTCGAATTACAGTTGTTGTCTAATATTAGTGAGTTACTCTACATTATACCATGGCTCTCAGCAAAACACAAGGCAACACCACAGTTTCGGTACCAACATAATCTTATCGCATGAATGGCAACTGCCGCCTTGCTCTTCATCACACGATAAATTGTTGTAACCTCATATGTCTTCAACTCTGTTGCAGTAATTCTCGAATATGGCTAGATACTGGGTGATTTATTCTCAATTAACGGTTGTTCCCTGTGAGATTCCTACTTTTTACTTTTTGTGCAGTATTTTTGTTGATTTGTAAGATTAATATGCCCCCATAATTGTGTGAATAGTCTGAATGACTTCTGTTACGTATGTGGAGAAGTCACATTAGTTCAAGAAAGCGTTCCTTAACTCAAGCCAAAAAAAAGGCCTACTTCTTGTATTTTGGATATAAAGTAGGCAAACAGGACAAGGGCTGGGCTCCACACATATGCTGCACTACCTGTTCATCAAAATTCAACGCATGGGCAAATGGAAAGGGATGTTTTATGCCTTTTGCAGTGCCCATGATATGGAGGGAGCCAACAAATCATATTAGAGACTGTTACTTCTGTATGGTGGCACCTATTATAAAAAGGATGACAATGAAGAAAAAGTGGACAGTGATGTATCCAAACATACCATCTGCAATTCATTTCATGCCTCACAGTGAAGTACTACATATCCCTGAACTACCTGACCTATGCACATTCTGATGAAGACATTGATGAACATGATATGCATGAAGAAATACAGCGGCTTTCCACATCAAGGGATCCACCATTTTGTCCAAATCTTTATCCTTCTGGACCACATAAGATTACAGAAAGCGAGCTTAATGACCTCATCAGTGATCTCAAACTGCCAAAGAATAAGCCAGAGCTTTTGGCCTCAAGGCTACAACAGTGGAACTTCTAGATCAATCTGTGAAAGTGACATTTCATACTCAAAATAAAGACAAATTCTATTAAACAGAGGCGAACTCACTGTTTGTAAGAATACTGATGGTCTATTGGTAGCAATGAACATGAGGCATGTTTCTGAAGAATGCTGACTATTTATAGTCCACAAAAAATAAACTATGCAAACGTGGAGAACATCCTTTTAGGTGTACACTATCAGAAGTATGAGTCGCAGAGATGCAATTTTAAGGTAATCAGCATTTTATTAGGACTACAAAAAGGTTACACTAATATTTTTGCTTTTTCTGCAATTGGGATAGTTGTGCAAGGATATGAACTACGAGAAAAGGAGTTGGCCTCAACGAAAATCATTAACGCCTGGAATGAAGAAAATAGCATTTGCATCTCTGGTAGATCCAAATAAAGTTTTGCTTCCACCACTTCACATCAAACTGGGGCTCGTGAAAAATTTCTTGAAAGCTTTGGCGGTGAATGGGCTTGCATTCACATACTTGGAAGAGAAATTCCCAAGACTTAGTACAGAGAAGATTAAGGCAGGCGTTTTCATTAGTCCACAAATAAGGCAACTTTTCAAAGACGAACAGTTCTAATATAACCTTAGTGATAACAAGAAATCAGCATGGAAAGCCTTTCGAAATGTTTCAACTGGTTTTCTAGGAAATGTTAAAGCTGGCAACTACAGGCAGCTTGTGGAAGATCTCATTACTTCTTATAAAAAACTGGGATGCAACATGTCATTGAAGAATGCATTTCTTGCACTCACACTTAGATTTTCCCCCGCCAAACTGTGGTGCCATCAGTGACGAACATGGTGAGTGCTTCCATCCAGACATCGCAACAATGGAACAAAGATACAATAGCAAATGGAGTGCCGCCACGTTAGCCAATTATTGTTGGATGGCGAAATGGGATGCTCCCGAAGCTGAATACAAGAGAAAGGGTCCCGTGTTTGATAGAGGTATGTTTGTAGCTATATCTTACTGCCATAAATAAAAAAATACCTTGTATAAATATAAAAAAACTACTTTTTTTCGAAAACAAGAGCCAATCTGCCATTTTAAGCACTATTTTCATGTTTAGCACCCCAAAATATATAAAATAAACTTACTTTCATGCCCGTAACAAGATATGACCCAAAATGTGTTGCTCGGTGTAATGAAGCAGTAACTGTGAATGATGGAAAGACTGCCGCAACACCTACTGCATTGTCAGTTTTTGATCTGTCTGTGTATATTGTACAGGCATTAGAGTTTAGGATAGAGTGAGCTGCATGCAACTGTTTGATACTGGAGGAAGATAATGTAAAACTAGAGAGGTGGAATATACTGTACTCTCATTAGCAAAATACTGACTGGTGAAAAAGCCAACCATTTCACCATTTTTCTGGTCATTACAACACATTACAACTTTCAACTGTTTTAAAACTTCTTGGTAGTAGGTTCAGAATTTAGAATGAATTTGAATTTTTGATGCAAATGACCTTTGCATGTGATTTTAACTTCACTGCTTTTTTGGCCTTGGTGACATCGTTTTTCATTCACCTGTTATAATACTTGTAAAAAATATAATTTGCTTGAACACCTCAGATGAAATAAGGCCTTGTGCTACCTTTGATTTTGAGTGAAACTGTGTGGAACAAACTTTGTGCCCTTTTGACTCAAACCAAAATCTTCAGTCCAAATGACCTGAACCAAACCAAATGCAATATCTCCTAAGTAATTTCTCAAGTAGCCAGTCATCAATCCAATAGAACAATGGTAGATATTTCACTGATATTTGATCATTTTGATATTTCACAGATGACTACTTCTTTCTTTCTTCTTCTCCAGCAAAAAATTCTCCTATAAAACTTTTGAAACCACTTGAAAACTGCTTTTTTGCCCATCTCTGTAAAATTTAATGGGGATTTAATTTGTTTCCCTGGCTGATATTCCAAATTTACAACAAAATTTAATGTTTGCATGTTGTTCAAATTCAACATTTCCAGTACATGCTATAAATGAGGGAAAAAGAGTGTTTAATCAAAGCAGCTGCCTACTGTATTGCCATGTAACAAATTAAAATTTGGTATGTATTGCTCAAACAATGGCAGTGTAAGCCCCATTCATAATCTTCGAAGTACCACTATGCATTCAAGAACTATAAGATTATCCACCAAACCTTTTGATCATTTTTGGACCTATGATTCCCCATGAGCTCATTTTCTATTATTTCATATAAGGGCAAATTTAGCATTTATGTCTTCAAACTGTTTTTAAACTGTGAGCTGACAGAGACATATCAACTCAACAGGCATCTTGAGTTTTTTCATTTCTACGTGCCATCAGTGTCCACGGAATTTCCTATGCATTCTATCCCCAACCACTAAGGGTTTCTTTAGTTTAACTCTACTTCATAATTAGATTACACCTTTTTTAAGTAAATCTGTAATTAAAAATCATTATTTTGGATGTGCAATTAAATTCTTCCGAACACTGATAGCTTAGACTGGCATCATTTTATTTTAAATTACCTCATTTACATTATACTTGGAGCACTTCTTCAGTGAACCATTTTTATATTGGTTTCAGTAAATTTAGTATGTCTAGTAAGTTTTCCGTAGTCTGAGGCTTCTAGCCCTAAATTTTTATTTAGTCTTACACTAGTTTCTTAATTGATTCAATTGTTTTATTATTACTAACCATATGGTGCAAGGAAGCCTGAGGCTTATACTGCACCAGCCAAAAAAAAAAAAAAATTCCCGAGTTACAGTGAGAGAGAGTCAGAAGTAAAACAGAATCACCAAGAAAGAGAAGAATGGTGATATCCAGCTCAGGACCCTGGGTGAGCCAAGCCATACTCACAAGATGTAAGCCCCTGGGGTTAATTTTTAAACTTATAAGTAAAATTATTATTTAGGCTTCTTCTGCATATACATTTTCCCAATTGGAAAATCGGACTCAATTGGTTTGAAGTATGAAAAAATAATTTAAACCAAGATCACAAAGTTTTAAATGGTATTATATTATTAGCCATATTATTATTATTATTAGCTATATGGTGCAAGGAAGCCTGAGGCTTATGCTGCACCAGCCAAAAAAAAAAAAAAAATCCCGAGTTACGCTGAGAGAGGGGGAGAGAGCGAGAAAAGTAGAAGGGAATCACCAAGAAAGAGAAGAATGATATCCAGCTCAGGACCATGGGTGTGCCAAGCCCATACTCACCAGATGTGAGCCCCCGGGGTTGATTGCATGTAAGGAAGTCCGAGGCGTCTGCTACACCAGCCAAAAAAATAATAATAATAACAAATAAATAAAAATGTCTGAGTTACCCTGAGAGTGAGATAGTGAGTGAGAGAAAACATGAGTCAGAAGTAGAAGGGAATCACCAAGAAAGAGAAGAACGATGATATTCAGCTCAGGACCCTATGTGCACCAAGCCCACATCTCAACAGATGTGTGCCTCTGCGGTTATTGTATGGCCTTTTCCTAAAATAAATAAACTGAGTAAATAAAATAGAAATAATAGAGAACGGAATCCCACGATCATACGTTGCCCACAACCCCACCATACCAACTCCAGTGATTTCTAGATACGCTACCGAATGACAATTATAACTTACGCGGTCAGTTGGCATATCTACGAGGAGAGAATAATCAGTATTTTCCAGATAAGAAAGCGTAACAGTAAGTCACACAAGTATGTACACAGTGAAGTTATTGCTAATAACATGTTCTGAATGCGTTCTTCGATTCTGATTTAAGACTATATTCAAATTTCCAAATGTCATTATTTCTAAGCTTGCCAACAAGAGCAGGAGAAATTTTCTCTGAAAAATGCGCTTAACGTTGTAACATATACACACGGTAATTGCAAGCAGAGCACTCTATGGAGTCAAAAGGAACTATGAAAAATTTTCACAAAAAACAATCATAAAAAATCTCTTTCCCCACAGACAATCATGAAAACGTTGAAAACGTTCATCAAACACAATCACAAAAAAACACTTCTTCAGACATGCAATCATAAGAAATCTTCATAACAACAAGTAAAATCACTCAAAAAATTACTATATAAAATCATAATTTAACCTTATATTCTTTGAAATATATATTTATATTTTAAAGTCAGCAGAATCGCAAAAAGTTTAATGCGCTAATATGAAATTTTGAGGGAAGATACTCTAATTGATACGTGTTAAAATGATTCATTTCTGTCACTGTAGGTCGTTTCTGAAACGTTGTCGTTTACTTCATCAGGATATAACTTCAAATACGCTCAAACTTTCAAACCTAACGCCTTGTTAGGTTTGAAGGTTCAAAGAAACGACCTGCTGTACAAACAGAAACATATTAAAGGCAACTACTCAAAGACACGTGTGGGAACTTTCGCTGTAAGTTCTTGTAGCAGGGGCGTATTCATAGGGGGAGCAGATGGGAATATACCCCCCTTAACCATGCGTATAAATGTTCCTAGGTCTATCTAAAAAAAAAAAAAAAACAATCAAAAAGCTGGTCGTCATGCCCCCCTTTACGATGATACCTAGATACGATAGTGTCTCGAGGTATGAATTGATCTGAATGAATATCAGCCAGGGCTGATGTTTCGTGCCTCCACTATTTCATTCTTTCGACCAGATTTTAGTACTAGTTCTCGAAGGACAAGTAATAATACCTGACGGCAGAGCCGTGCCGAGGGTGAGGCGAATGAGGTTCTTGCCTCAGGTTAAAAATTGAACGGGACGCCAAAGAAAGATTAAATAATTGCCAACGTTGCCATTATTAACAGTAGGGCGGGATTTTTCATTCTTGCTTCAGGTACTAAAATGGCTCGGCACGGCCATATCCGACGGAAAGTGTGGGCGGTGGTAATTCTCCAACCTGAGTGATGACTTTCATCCATCGCCCACGCCTCCTAATTCCGAAGTTAGGGGTTTAACTGCCTATCAGGAAAAAAGTCAATTGGCAGTGAATTCTACAGTTGTTAGAAAGCAAAAATTCAAATTCAAATTATTTTATTGGAGTCACCCAGAATTGCTTCTATATACCCATATACTGTATGTATTGTGTCTGTAAATTGCGTGTGTTCTCTGGTCGATTTGCCTGTTTTGCTGGACGAAAAAACGCTAATTTCTGGGGAACAAAACCTTACTGTCTATACCTGAGACCGACTAACTCAGCCACGGAGTGAAAAAAGCCCATTAATGCTACTTGCATCATCGACGGGATTCGAACCAGGGTCTTTTCCACCCGATGTGGAGAGGACAATGGCGATACCACTGTGCTACCGCGAAGACAGATTGGAAAGACAGTTGGAAAGCAAAGAAAAAATATATAAATCAATAGATATATGAGTATATATTATCATACATACAGTCCAGTAAAACATTATGACCCATGCTTTAGTAATTGGCTGTTTCTCCCTGCCTGTTGGAACGCACTTCGCGGTGAGAACAGTAAATATGATGCTGCAAGTTCGTGACATATGATTCCATTCAAAGTACTTCATCGACATGGCAAGAAACGTGATCCGACGGACTACAAATCTTATGGGATGTTTACGGAGTGCTGACTGTGCTGTAGTTTAGGCTTTACAAGAGTGGACGGATAATGGACATAGAATCAGTCATCGGGACAATATCGAGCACCCAAGCCTCCTCGAAGGTTATGTTGAATATAGGCTGTCCCGCCTTGTAGTAGAGTCTCGCATTTTCAGTCTATCATCTAACAGCTAGACGATGGACTGAAAATGGTGACTTTGATTTAGGATTAGTATCACTGCCTTAAACCAGGTACTGATATTAATCCTAAATCAGGTACTGATACAGGATTGCAATCTTTTCATGATAATGTACAGGATGTATCCTTGGTTCATGAGGCTATTTCTCGTATGAGAAAAACTATTTAATAGGGTCACCCAGTTGGTGGTTGGTTCGTTTGGTGTTTAATGGCGCATTGACTATTGAGGTCATAACTCAGGGGCTCACATCTGGTGAGTATGGGCTTGGCACACCCAAGATTCTGAGCTGGATATCATCATTCTTCTCTTTCTTGGTGATTCCCTTCTCTCTCTCTCTCTCTCTCTCTCTCTCTCTCTCTCTCTCTCTCTCTCTCTCTCTCTCTCTCTCTCTCTCTCTCTCTCTCTCTCTCAGGATAACCCGGAAATTTTTTTTGGCTAGCCTCAGGCTTCCTTGCACTATATGGCTAGTAATAATAATAATAATAAAATTCTTTAATAATAAATTACCTGATATACATTTTGATTCCCTGCACAGATAATCAGAGGAATCTTATAAAACATTCACTACACAAGTGACCAATCACAAAAATACAAAAATACGAAAGTTCAGCTACAAAGTAACCATTAAAGACAAAATATCTGAACAGGGAATTAATCTTAATAAAAAACAAGACTACAAATTCAGCATAATATAAAATGGCATCGGTATACTAGAACCGGCACTTGCACACCTGTCCTCTACATACAGTAAGATAGCCCAAGATGTCATCTCGATATGACTAATCAATCGACCATAGGTCCAAGTCGATGTTGAGCGAGTTGAGAGTGTCCAAAATCACATTTGAGAAGTGTCTATTGAAATTCTGTAGCCTCTGGAGCCTTGATTACAAAGAGGGGGTACTGCCAAGGTGTCTGCACGGCAAACGCCAACCAACCACGTTCCAAATGTTCATATGATTATGCTTAAATGAACACAGATGAAGGAACGCCTTTATTTTTCGAACTTGGACTCTGGACTGCGGGCGTGTATTACAAGTTGGAGCATAGTACAGATTTGGAAGTCGTGTAGGTCCGGTGAGACCACCCGTTGGCCCACTTCAGCACCCAGAATTCTATACCACATAGTTTCTTGAGGCTGGTGGGAGGTACGGCCAACCAAACTTCCACGGCATAGGAGATCACGCTACTGAAGTACGTTTTGAGGTGATTCCTGATTATTTGTTTATTGCGAGTTCCGCATAAATCTATTTTCATTTCAATAATAATAATAATAATAATAATGCGCCAGGGTCACCCAGAATGTTAATTCAACTACCTATGTATATTGTGTCTGTAAATTGCGTGTGTTCTCTGGTCGATTTGCTGGATGAAAAATCCCAGTTTAAAAAATTTTGGTATCTATGCTTGAGACTGACTAACTCAGCCACGGAGTGGAAAAAAAGCCCACTAAAGTTCCTAGCGTTATCGACGGGAACCCACGCCTTCTCCACTCAGTGTGGGAAGTAGGGTGACGATACCAATTTTGCTAGTGGACAGACTTTTCGTACGAGAAGGGACATTACGGTTTGTTTGTTTTTTTTATTGCTTTTCCAGTAAAAGCAGTAAAGTGACTAAAGTTACAGCCGTAGCCAAGTAGCCAGGAGCGGGAGTGCAGTAGCACAGTCTCTTTGAGTAGAACGAGGTTCAAGTCCCTGACTGCTAATTACCGTTGATCTGCCAACTGCACTGAACCAGCGTGGCAGATTATGGTCCATTATGGTCCCACAGCATAAATCATTGAGGAGGCTTCCATCCTGCAGTGGATTGATAACGGCTGCGGTTTACCTTTAATAATGGAAAAGGGGTCAAACCTTGAGACTGTTGCCACATTGCTATTAATTGAAAATGAGAAATTGAAGGCATTTGAAGGTAATACGGAAGTTAACAAACGAACTAATTTACTGGATAGTGTAGTAAAGTCTTTTTCAGCTTGGTTTCCCTTCAAAGATCACAAGTGTCCAGTTCCTGATTTGGACAACCAAAATATGCGGGATAAAATTAATAACTCTGAGTCGCAAAATACTTCTGCGCATACTTTTGCTGAGGTCGGTCGAGATGGGGCATGGCCCTAGGATTTGTCTCCAGACATAAATAAAAATGTTCTTATTTTTAGAGCTAACGATAATAGTGATTTGAAGACAAGTGTCAATGTTAAGAATCTAGCAACCAAGACACTAAAATCTGAATTTAAAAATGTGAAGGTGAAATCCTTACGATTAGCCAGAAACCGTGGTGTTGTTCTTGAGACTGCTTGCAAAACTGACATTGAGCATATTTCTGCTTGTCACTCTTGTTTTTTTTTTTTTTTTTTTTCCTTCCGGTGTTACTTCTGGTGCTCCCATGAAGGAAAATCCTTCACTTCTTATTTATGATGTTCCAAAAGGAAGAAATTATTAAGGAAGAAGTCTAAGGAAGAAATTATTGAAGAAATTATTAAGGAAGAAGTCTAAGGAAGAAATTATTAAGGAAGAAGTCTAAGAAAAAATTATTGAAGACATATATTGCAAGAACTTAATGGATTATGGTTTTGTGGACGAATAAGTTAAGCGTGAAATCCATTGTCGTTTTACTACTGAATCTAGATCTTCATCAACTGTTCATTGGGTCATTAGTTTTCCTCCAAATTTTTTTAAATGTATTTCATTTACGAGAAGAATCTATTCTGCTTTTGGATCACAGAAATTTTGGAATTTTAGAACACTTACAAAGTGCTTATTTCTGTTTGGGCTTTGGCCGCACAACACAACATTGTACTCATGACTCTCTATCTTGTGGTCATTGTTGTAGGAGTGGTCATGTTTTTTTCAGAATGTCATTTGAAAGAGTAACCGGCTGTTACTCTTTGTGAGAGATGTCTCTTGTCCTGAATGTATTAGAACACTTGAACACGCAAGTCTGAGGATTAATCATGAATAGTTCTTTTTCCTTCAACTTGAGTAGTAATGATCACAATGGAAATGGTGTTCTGTGTAAACAGTAAAAATTATGCAGATAAATGGTGCAGATAAATGGACAAAGATCCAAAGCTGTGGCTAGTGAGATTAGATTCCCAATTACCCCCAGGAGCTCCCATCTGGTGAGCATGGGCTAGGCACACCCAGGGTCCTCAGCTGGATGTCATCATTCTTCCCTTTCTTGGTGATTTCTTTCTACTTCTCTCTCTCTCTCAGGGTAATAGGGAAATTTTTTTTTTTTGGCAGTTGCAACATAAGCTTCAGGCTTCCTTGCACCATATGGCTAATAATAATAATAAAAATAAATAATAACTCAGTTGACATAATTTCAATACAGAAACCATATTTTCTTAAATTGTCTTCAGAACAGTTATCTAAAATTGTAGGTTTTGCTATTACCTCATGAGTTATACAAACTGAATCTTTACATCCAAAAGGCATTAATACTGTTACAGCCAAATTATGAATGATAATTTTGATGTAACAGTTATTAATGGCCTCTGTAACAGGTGTTTACGTGTGTGCTTATTACTCACTTTTCTTGATCATTTTATGTTTTTTTCCATATGCTGCCCTCCTTCTGAGGACGTTAGTGATATTTTTAACCTTTTAGATTTCGCTCTGACTATGATTATTCCAAAGAATATTGTGATAACATCCGATGTGAATGCTAAGTCTAATTTATAGTTTAGAACTGGGACTGATACACGTGATCAATTATTAGAAATTATTTCAATCAATTATTTCTTACTGGACAGTCAGTGATCACCGGGTTTTGCTTTTATTATTATTATTATTAGCCATATGATACAAGGAAGCCTGAGGCATATGCTGCAGCAGCCAAAAAAATTTCCCGAGTTATCTTGAGAGAGAGAGAGAGAGAGGAATCAACAAGAAAGAGGATGATGATATCCAGCTCAGGACCCTGGTTAAAGCCCCTGTGGTTTTAACATAGTACAGGTATTGTCTACTAATTCTAGAAAGTTAATCACTCCACAAATGATCAGATTTTGTATTGAAAATATAGATTTTTTTGCAAGATCTCAATGACGTCTCGGCTCATCAAATTGCTGAAATGGTTCAAAAATCTTTGACAAAAGCTACATATAAGTCTTCTCGTAAGAAGTTTATAACCAAGCGTACATGTCCCTTGTAGTCAAATGTATTATTGTTCTTGCGTAAAAGGAGCACCAGGCAAGGCAGAAATATCAACATCACCAACATTTGCCATCTTATGAGGTTGGATCTTTCTACCGGTATTATAATAATTTAAAAAATAATTATGTTAAAGTTATTGCATTTCAGAAACGATTAACTTGGGCTAATTTTATTCAAACTTCTGGGAATCGCGACTTGTATACAAAATTACTAGAAATAAATTTTTTTAACACTAATAATTTTGGAACAGTTATTTGTAATACAGAGGAGACGATTGTTTGGAACGACACAATGAATCATATTTTGGATAGATTATTTCCCATAGATGTTCCTGTAACTGATTCTGAGAAACATTCTAGAATCTGAAATGATAATTTGCAATATATTTCTGATTCTCTGGATTGACCATTTCTTCCTGGTGAATTAAATAATATTGCTAGAAAAGTCACGAAGTGTCCTGGAATGAACTTGGTGGAGAATATTTTTATATTAAGTTTTGTTAAATTAAGAATGCATACTCTCGTGTTATTGTACAAGTATTTAGTGGAGGGTATTTTACCAGTTGTTTGGAAAATGGCCTTATTAAAACTGATTAATAAACCTAACAAGCCTTTAATTCCTCTTAGAGTACGAAGTATGCTTTATTATTTAATATAATTTAGTCCATGATTTTGATTCTCCTGCTCTTCTCTTATTCCATGGCACGTACTTGAGCAATGCTCTCCTTCAATACGTTCTTCTTGCCTTTTCTTAGAATGAACTGTTCTTTTATGAGTCTGGTATTATTATTATACGGAACTAATTAACATTTACACAGTCGCTATTTTCCCCCAAAAAAATTGTTCAGAAAGCTGACTCTCGATGTGTTACTGTCTTTTTTTTTTTTCTAACCTCACATTCTGCAATTGGCTTATCGCGTTCCGTTAAGTTCAATCAAGAATATTTAGTCTACCAATTTTTACGTTATTATCCTCTCTCTCTCTCTCTCTCTCTCTCTCTCTCTCTCTCTCTCTCTCTCTCTCTCTCTCTCAGGGTAACTCGGAAATTTTTTTTTGGCTGGTGCAGCATAAACCTCAGGCTTGCTTGCACCATATGGCTAATGATAATAAAAAAAAAATAATACAGAAGGAACCGCCAGCTTGGGAAAGACTTCAGCAGAAGATAGAAGAATTAAGAGTCAAAATAGGTCAGTTGACCTAGTACCAACAGGGTAGTAGAAGTAAGAAATTGATTAGAAAGGTGAAGAGCATCCTCAAGAGAGATAGCGTCCACGGCAAACATGAGACCAGAAATCAGAGAACAGTTGGACACACTGAAGCAGAACCTTCTTGCACTCAGCAAGGGACTACACCGATACAAAGAGAGCTTCCAGAGGAAAATAAACAACAGAAACTTCGATGAGGACCAAAGAGCCTTCTACAAGAAACTGGGAGAAGATGAAAAAGCAGGAAACGGACCACCCGTGAAGAAGATGATCGAGGAGGGGGAAATATCTGGGGCAGTGAAGTAAGGCATAACAGCCGAGACCCCTGGACAGAAGTGGAACGGAAGAAAACCAAGGACGTACAAGAGATGAGAGTGGGAGATTCCAGAAGAAGAAGTAAAACAAACGATCAGGAACATCCACAACTGGCGAAACCCGGAAATTGATAACATCTACAACTACTAGTACAAGAAGCTCACTTGCACACACACACACACACACACACAAACACCTAGCAGAGCAGCTCACTCGAATGATAATGCACCCGGAGACAGTCCCGACGCTTCTCACTGAAGGAGTCACATATCTAAAGCCTAAACACGAAGATACAAGAAACCCGGCGAAATACAGGCTAACAACCTGCTCCCAACGATGTACAAGATCCTGACCAGCTGCATAACCAAGAAAATATCAGATCACTTAAAGAGTCAGAACATAATGGCCGAACAGGAAAGGATGCAAGGAGCAATTAACCATAGATGCCGCAGTTATGCAGCAAGCCCGCAAGATGCTCCACAACCTACACAGGGCTTACATCGATCGCAAGGCCTTCGACTCCGTACCTCATAGCTGGCTAATAGAGATCCTGAAGATCTACAAGGTCAATCCGATAGTGACAAACTTCCTAGGAGCAACAACGGCGAAATGGAGTACCACCATTAAGGTCGAGAACATCAAAACTAATCCCCAGTAGAAGAGGAATCTTTCAGAGAGATGCTCTGAGCCCATTGTGGTTCTGTCTAGCACTGAACCCGCTATCTACCATGCTTAACGGCAGCAAGTATGGTTGTAACCTCAAAGAAGGAAGAAAGAACCTGAGCACACTCACCCACCTGATATACATGGATGACATCAAGCTCTACGCAAGGACTTCAGGATACAATTTGGGCTTGACAAATGCAAGACCAACACACTGCACCAAGGAAAATTAGTCGGCCGAAACTACCAGCTGTTGACTGGTAAAGAGATCGAAGCTATAACAGGAGAGACCTACAAAAATTTAGGGATGATGCAGGCTCAGCAGTTAGAGCAAAAGGAAATCAAGAAGTGCTTGACCGAAGAATATCATCAGAGAATCAGAAGCCTGCTGAAAGCAAAATTGAACGGAAGGAACAGTTAAAGCCATAAACACCTATGCAGCTCCAGTACTAACATACTCCTTTGGGGTCATAGATTGGACTAACACTGAGCTAGAGGATATCATGCGAAAGACAAGGACAATTAGCATTAGCATTAGTAGAGGCATATGATGCAAGAAAGCAAGCTTATTCAGCATCAGCCAAAAAAAAAAAAAAAAAAAAAAACACACCACTCCCATTTCACCCCTCCGTTCGCTCGAAATACCTGTCCAGTTGAGCCTTAAATTTGTTTAGGCTATCAACTTCAACAACAAATGATGGAAGTCGGTTCCACCAACCAATCACCCGCTGGCCAAAGGCAAATTTTCGCACATCTATCCGACAATGCTGACTAAGAGCCGCCAACTGCACCCGAAGTCAGCAATGGACAGAGAGACTAACAATAGCTCGGAAAGAGGGAGAAAGGGGCGTGATAAACCTGATAGAGCAAAAGAAAACAGCGACAGTTAACCTGAAGGATTATTTCGAGAACACTGTACAACTCCACCAGGCCATAAGGAAGATAGCTAAGGGGTATACCCCACTCAACCTAGGCGAGAAGCCCCCTCCCGCCCAGAAGGCACAAGAAACGAAGCCAGAAAGATGGGCAAAGAAGACACTCCATGGTAGACGCTATAATGACCTCCATCAAGATCACATCGATAACACTGCTTCCAATGCATAGCTCACAAGCTGGACGCGCTTCCCCGAGACTGAAGGATTCATGCTTGCCATCCAAGACTAGGTGATCAACACTAGAACCTATAGAAAATATATCTCAAAGGAGCCCGGAATGTCAGATAACATATGTCGATGTTGGATCGTTTCTGACCTCAGAAACGATCCAACACATCAGGGTGCAAGGTGATCACCCAGACTGAGTACACTCATAGACACGACCAGGTAGCCAGGATAATACATCAGAAGCTAGCGAGGAAATACCAGTTGACCAAAGAAAGTGTACCATCCTACAAGTAAGAACCCCGGACAGTACTAGAAACTCCAACACACAAGCTGTAGTGGGAACGCGCCGTAATAACAGATAAGACCATTCTGCACAAGAGACCGAACATAACTCTTGTGGACAAGATGGAAAAGGCTACCTACCTGATTGACATAGCGGTACCCAACACTAACAATGTCCAGAAAATCCATGAGGAAAAAATTAGGAAGTACACGAACCTGAGTCAAGAAGATGTGGCATATGCAAGAAGTAAGGACCATTCCGATCATCGTGTCGACGAACGGAATGGTGCCAAAGAACGTACATAGCAGCCTAGCAGCAATAGGTCTCCCAGAAAAAACCTACAAGGAGCTCCAGAAAGTCGCAATCCTGAACACCTGTAGGATCGTTATATAGTTCCTCGACCAACAGTAAAACCACACATTACAACAACCCTGTGTACTAGGCAGCAGTACCCGTCACGGAGTGGAATCGCAAATCAGGGAGAAACAATATAAGAGCAACAATAATAATAATAATCCCGGATATTCAGATCACCGAACAGCGAATAGCGGACCAGAGAAGGACCATCGTCACGAAGAACCTGATAGCTCATGCAATCTTGGAAAAAAATCAAGCAGGACGTGAGCCATCAACTATAAAGGCCGCCGTGACCTAGTGGTTAGGCGCGCGGGTGCATAAGTACACGTGCCTTGGGTGACTGGGGTTCAAGCCCGTGACTGCTGAATACGGTGCTGTTTCTTGTATTCTGTCTATCTTGTTAACTCCTCTGACTGTTTGGTCGTCCCGCAGTATAAACAGAAAAATTATTGTTATTTAAAGGATAAAGCATATGGCCAATACAGAACCAGGAGAGGAAGAACATACCACCACCGAACTAGAGGAGGAAAAGCAAGAAGTAATACAATCTACAGCAGCTGAAGTGGAAAGAGATGAGGTCATGATATCCAGAATAGAGAACGAACGAATGGAAGAAGGCCCTAACATAATTTGAAGGACCCTACAAAGACCCACATGATACCGAAGCAGAGGCCCAGTAGAATCTTGTGGAGAGTCACAGACCACCTCAATCGGCAAATAATACATTACCTCGACAACCATGGTGCAACACTGGAGGCCATCCATGTATTATGCTGCCATAGCAAGCCACTAGGATTAATGGAAGAGAAACGAGAGACCAACAGCAGAACCGAAAACAGAAAGAACAGCCAACTTGGGAAAGACTTCAGCAGAAAGTAGAAGAATTAAGAGTCAAGATAGGCCAATTGACCCAGTACCAACGCTGTAATAGGGGTAAGAAATTGATTGGAAAAGTGAAGGGCATCCTCAAGGGAGACAGCGTCCACAGTAAACATGTGACAAAAAATCAGAGAATAGGAGAGTACTTGGACACACTGAAGCAAAAAACTCCTCGCACTCAGCAAGAGACTACACCGATACAAAGAGAGCTCCCAGAAAAAAATAACCAACTGAATCTTCGATTAGTAGCAAAGAACCTTCTAGGGGAGTCTCAGAGAAGACGGGAACGGACCACTCGAGCAGAAGACGATTGACGAGTTCTGGGGAAACATATAGAGCAGGGAAGTAAGACATAACAGCCGAGCCCCCTGGATAGACCTAGAACGCAAGAAAACCACGAGCAAGAGATGAAAGAGTGGGAGATTCGGGAAGAAGTAAAACAGACGATAAAGAGCTATCACAACTGGCGAACTCCAGGAATAGACAACGTCCAAAACTACTGGTACAATAAGCTCACTTGCATACACAAGCACCTGGCAGAGAAGTTCACCCGAATGATAAGGAACCCAAAGACAATCCCGAAGTTTCTCACTCAAAGAATCGCATATCTGAAGCTTAAGATGAAAATACAAGAAATCCGGCGAAATATAGCTGGCTAATAGAGGCGCTGAACATCTACAAAGTAAATCCGATAGTTACAAACTTCTTAGTAGAAACGATGGCGAAATGGAGGCCGTCATATAGGTCGAGAATATCACAACCAGGCAAATACATTGTCAAGGAGCCCGGAATGTCCGATGACACATGTACATGATGTCACCTGGCCTCAGAAACGATCCAACACATCACTGCGGGGTGTAAGGTGATCAACCAGGCTGAGGACACTAATAAACACGACCGGGTAGCCAGGACATTACATCAGAAGCTAGCATGGAAATACCAGTTGATCAAAGAATGTGTACCCTACTACAAGTACGGACCCCAGGCAGTACTAGAGACCCCAACCCACAAGCTGTATTGGAACAGCGTCATAATAACGGATAAGACAATCCCGCACAACAGACCGAAACCCTTATGGACAAGAAGGAAAAGGCTATCTATCTGTTTGACATAGCGGTAACCGACACTGGCAACCTGCAGAAAACCCATGGGGAAAAATCAGGAAGTATACGAACCTAAGACAGGAGATCAAAAAGATGTGCAACAAGTAACGACTATCCTAATCATCGTGTCAATCACCGGTGTGGTGCCAAAGACTATATAACAGCCTGGCAGCAATAGGTGTTCCAGCGAACAGCTACTAGGAACTCCAGACAGTGGCAATCCTGAACACCTGTAAAGATTGTCAGAGTTCCTCGACCAACAGTAACTCCAGACATAACAACAACCACCCTGTGTGCTTGTTAGCAATATCCTTCAAGAGGTGGAACCGCCAATCAGGGAGAAAAAATATATGAATAAAAATAATAACAATATTTCATTATCTTTTATTCAAAGGACAAAATATTGCAAATTATTGAATATGTGCAATCGTGTTAAATTCTTATTTTGGACAGTCTTTCTGCATATAGATAAACTAGTGTTTATCATTATAACATGTGCATTTTTATTCCGAACGAATAAATACATTATTAAGATTGGATAAAGAACGCAAGTATGAGTAAAAGAGATCAAATTGAATGACAGACGTATTTCTCATGAATAATAGGTATTATGTACTACAAATATTGCAGATGATACATTTATGCACTGTAGTTATTGTCTAAGACAGTAGTAGTAGTGACATGTGATGCAAGAAAGCAAGTGTAGGAGCTTATGCAGAATCAGGCAAAAAAAAAAAAAAAATCACACCATTCCATCCAAATGCCTGTCCAGTTCCTCCTTAAATTTATTTAACCTCCTATCAATTTCCACAACGACAGATGGAAGTTTGTTCCAGCAATTAACCACCCGCTGGCTAAAGGAAAAATTTCCGCACATATATTTCTACATCTGCCTTTTACTTAATTTGAATTTATGCCACCCTAGGTTCGTAATCTGAACAAGTGGAAGGATCCCATCAGAATTCAGCGTGCTCAACCCATTCAAGGCCTTATACACCTCAATCAGATCACCGCGCTGGTGCCTAGTCTCCAGCCACTGCAATTTGCAGAATTTAAGCCTCTCTTGGTAAGAGGATCCCTTCATTCCCCTCACCAATCTTGTTGCCCTTCTCTGTACACGCTCAAGCAAATCTACATCCTTCCTAAAATGAGGCCTCCAGACCTGTACGCAGTACTCAAGGCGTGGCCTGACCATTGCCTTATACAGAGGGACAATCATCTCCTTTTCCCTGCTAGCAAAATTCCTAAATATCATTGATAAAAACCCCATGACCTGCCCTGGCAGCCTGTCTGCATTGCTCAGAAAACTTCATATCTGACTGCACAATTACTCCCAGGTCTTTTTCATTTTCTACCACCTGAAGTGTAGTACCACACAGTTTGTACGTTTCTCTGGGGTTGCTTCTACCCATATGCAGTACTTTGCATTTGTCAAGGTTAAACTTCAGTTGCCACTTCTTAGTCAAATTATCTAGATCCTGTTGCAGTAGCACACTGCCATTAACAACCCTGCCAACCTTTGTATCATCTACAAACTTCGACACTAAGCCTGATATACCTTCATCAATATCATTGATAAATATACAAAACAACAGTGGACCCAACACCGAACCATGTGAGACTTCACTAATAACATTAGTCCACGAAGAGCAGCACCCATTAATTTGTGAATGACAGTTTGTCATTCACAAGTTAATGTGACGTATACAAAACTGTTGGTATACGTTAGGTGGAGTATTGTGAACTACAGGTTTATGAATAATACGCGTGATATTATGTCATGAGAACTTTAAAGAAAGAAAAAATAATTACTTGTGCAAGAGCAATGATGTGAATTGAGTCACATTTATTTAGGAGGCAGTTTATCGGCTAGAGATCTTTTATATACAGTTAGGAACTGAATTTTAAGTTGGAAAATGTAATGATAATTGTGTTAATTAAGAATTATAGGCATTACGAAATGACAGGCCACGAAAGCTCGAAAGACAGGTATTAATGTTATAGGTTTAGTTGAATTCAGCATCATTAAGGGCAGCTGTATATATATTGAGATTATTGATTAACTGCAGTTGGATTATTATTGATCAAGGATTTATATTAATGAAAAAAAAGAAACGAAAGTATAACACATTAAAAATCTATTAAAGATGAAGGAGAAAACTTATTAAAATTGTAAAAGTAATCTACGAAAGGTGTTTGAAAAGTTCGTGGCCTGAGTATGAAAGGGTAGCAGTACAGTGTTAAAAATGTATGTGCTTAATGTATAACACTTCAAATAGTAACCCCAGAGAAATGGTTACAATACCGGAGGAGGATGCTCCTTCCTATTCTATGGTTATGAAGTGGGCAGCAGAATTTAAAAGGAGGGAGAGCCTGGAAGATGCCCGTGCTGTGGAAGACATTCAATGTCCGTCACTACAGAAGTCATTGCCAGTGTGCCTGTGGTAATGAGCGATCAACAAGTGACAGTGGACTATATTTTCAGCATCTTGGGTTTCTCATCTGAAAGTATGTATCACATAGCAACAGAAGTTTTCCCTATGAAAAAGTTGTCAATATGATGGGGTTCCAAAGTGGTTGACAGCAGATCAAAAACACACATTAGTTGCGAAGTGAACATTTGTATCGTTTCCAAGCATAGGCCTGACGTAGCCCAGTGGTCAGGAGCGACAGTGCATAGCACGCGTTCCTTGAGTGGACCGGGGGTCAAGCCCGTGACTACTAAATACGATAAATATTTGTATTGACGATTTATTGTAAACTCTACTGACTTGGTTGTCGTGTCGGAGTATAAACAGAAAATTTATTTATATCATTTAGGCCTGACGTAGCCGAGTGGTCAGGAGCGAGAGTACATAGTACGCGTTCCTTGAGTGGACCGGGGTTCAAGCCCGTGACTATTAAATACGATAAATATTTGTATTGATGATTTATTGTAAACTCTACTGACTTGGTTGTCGTGCCGGAGTATAAACAGAAAATTTATTTATTTCAGATCTAGCAAATTTCCTTGCAAAGTCTGTGACCATGGGTCCATTACTTTCAACCAAAGACAAAGGAGCAGTCCAACCAGTGGAAACACAGCTCTTCTCCCTTCCAAAGAAAGTCAAGTTGTTCCCCTCTGCTAGCAAGGTGATGGCATCGATTTTTTTGTGATGCTGAAGTGTTGGTAGTGGATTATCTTAAGAAAAGCCAGACAATCGCAGGACCATATTACGTTGCTCTTGTGAGGTGTTTTCCGAGGAAAACTCAGCAAAGGAGCCTTGTTCCATAAAGACAGTGCGCCTGCTCAAGAAATCTGTAACTGCGATGGCTGGACTGTATAAATGCAGCTTTGAAATCTTGAACCATCCCCATATTCACAGATTTAGCACCACTGCAGACTTTCCTCTATTTCTTAATTTGAAAAAATACCATTTTCCCACGACTGGTGACACCATTGCAGCAACGGATACATTCCTGGACCTCCAGGAATGCATCCGTTAGAAAGGAAAAAAATTCTTTGCAGCTGGAATCAATGTAATGCAATATAGGTAGCAAAAGTGTATTGACTCTAAAGGGGGCTATGTTGTAAAGTCACGTTACCAGACTCTTCAAATAAACCCTTCTACTCAGGCCACGAACTTTTCAAATGCCCCGATATTCCAGATGTAAAAGCATTAAAGATGTAAAGAATAATAGGCCGCCGTAGCCTAGTAGTCCGGCGCGCGGGTGCACAAGTACACGTGCCTTGAGTGATCGGAGTTCAAGCCCGTGACTACTGAATACGGTGCTGTTTCTTGTATTCTGTCTATCTTGTGAACTCCTGTGACCGGTTGGTCGTCCCGGAGTATAAACAGAAAAAAAAAAAAAAAAAAAAATGTGGTATGTGAGCTAGAGCTTCTATTCTCTTCAGTGGCTTCTAGTACTCACGAGATATACATCTTTGTAAAGAATATAATCTCATCTCGTGGATCTTCTAATCATATTCAGATTACATAGCAGTCAGGTTGTGCGGTGGGACAGCGTTTTGAGGGCAACTGTTGTCGCAAAGATAAACAGCAATTAGCACACAATAATGCTAAGGCAACGGCTGTATAGAGATACTAACACAAAGATACTAAGACTAACATAAACTTTCATATTACGGCCACACCAGAACTAACTAATCTGTCCATGTGCAACATGTCCATAAGTTGCATGTATTCTCTGACCGATGTGCGTGTTTTGCTGAATGAAACACCAGTTTCCAGGAGAAAAAAAAAAAAACTTTTCTTGTTGTTGTAACGGAGTGAAAAAAATCCATAAAAGTTCAGCGCGTCTTTGGCAGGATTTGAACCAGAATCTTTTCCACCCCGTGTGATGACGGTAAATGACACTGTGTTAACAGCGCGGACTAATACAAGAGTAAAAGGTATGAAAAAAAAAAAAAAAAAAAAAAAAGAGGATAATAAATCATTATTAGTAATGCAAAGGATGCAAAAAGCGAGGATATATAGTATAGCCAAAAAAAAAAAAAAAAAACACACACACTTGCAAATGACAACTTTAGTAATTTATCTAATTCTTCCTTAAATATATTCAAACTACTAATTTCCATACCACCAAACAGAAGTTTGCTAGAACAACCAACTACCTAATCGCTGAAAGCAAATTTCTGCGCATCTATCCTGCAACCATCAATTTACTCTTTCTCATCTGTATTGTCTCAGAAAGAGGAAAGATGCCATCAACATTTATCTTACTCAATCAATGAAATCTTAAACACCTCAATCAGATCTCCTCACAGGTGGAGCCCTCGTGGATAGCATAGTCCGAATAATCACCATCTTCCCCACACCCGATGGAAAAGACACGAGTTCGAATCCCTCCAATGACGCAAAAAATTTGTATGAACTTTTTTGCAACGTAGCGACGTCAGTCGGTCTTGGGTGAGGGAAGCATGTGTTTTTTTTTTTTTCCCGGAAACTCGGGTTTTTGGTCCAGCAAATGGCAAATCGACCATAGAACACACGCAAATTACAGACGTATTATATACTGCCCAATATGGCTTAAGTTGTCAATGCGCCTGAAACCCTACAACCACTTAGTCAATACCGTCAGGTAAGTTTATATGACGTGAATATCAGTGTATGCGTGGACCTGCACTTGGCAAAACCCCCATAATGACTGAATGTATAAGCTTGCTAAGTGCTGATGCACCTAAAACTCTACAACAACCAATCAACCTCATTTTGCTAAACTAAAGGCTTTCTTCGTAAGAGTATCTTTTCGTTACTCTCAGTAGTCTCATAGTTCTTCTCTACACTGCTTCAACTGATCCACATATTCCTAAACTAGGCCTTCTATCAGACCTGTGTGCAGTACTAAATCTGTGGAATCTTTTTGAAACGACGCATCCGAAATAGGCTTAACCAACAAACGAATCTAAAGCTCATTCAGCGGAAATGGAATAACAGCCTCGATGGATTTCACCTGTCACTATCGCTAAAGGTGAACCTACTTGCTTGTATGAATTTCCTAATATTTTTTGTAAAGTTAGTTGAAAAATATGTAGCATTTATGATCTTGGTCTTCTGACTAAGAGTCAAACCACAAAAGCGTATGTTCATATTGGTTTAAAATTAATATATATCTTTATTGCAGGCAGTGATTGGTTACATGATTGCCTGATGCAATAATACCCAAAACAGCAACAATGCTAGGGGTTTCGAAACGTTTCGAGCCAAAGTGATTTTAGGTGGCAAGGAGAGCTATGAAAGGTTTAGGCTAATGTGGCAAACTGAGAGAATAACCTTACAATCAAGATATGGAATCTTTATTTACAGCTCCTTTGAAAATGGATTCTATAAAGGAAAACGGCACCGACTGCAGTCACCACTATTTTTCTTATTATTACTTTTTATTTGTATTACATTTTATTACTACCGTTTATTTTTGTTAGAAAATTTTGTTGTAGAGGTTTTAAAAAACGACGATGGGTGTGATACTTTTAAGGATACTGATAGATGTGCAATGTTTCACTGGAGAGTGTATATAGAAAACAAACTCTATATAAAGGGGTACAACCAGGGACAGTCCCAAGTAGGCATTACAACTCCTAATAACAAACTATAGCCTCAATGATCAAAATAATGAGGAATTTTTTTTTTTTTTTTATTAAGACAACCCCAAACACGAAAGGTATCAAAACCTATAGTACTTAGTACCGTGCATGGGTTGAAGGAGAAGTATGGGGGGGGGGGGATGCCGGAAACTTTGCTCTAGAGCGGTGTTTCCCAACCTTTTTTTTACCATGCCCCACCTAAGTATTTCTAAAATTCTGATGCCCCCTATGTAACGTTGGGAAACACCGATATATATATTTTTTATATTCAAAAATTGAATTATTCCCTAAATGAAGCCTAATTACAACTTGTTCAGGACACGGGACTTAGGTTTTAGGAAAAAATCATTAGGAAAAATTAAGAAAAAAATAGGAAGTAAATTTTCAAAACATATAATAGACATTGTGATATCCAGTGATTTCTTTTCTTTAGTAACAAATCATTTATGGAACTAAATCCACATTCAGCTAAATATGAAGATGGAAACGGTAACAATAGCTCTCTTGCAAAGTTGGTTGAATTTGGGTATTTAATTTCTGTTTCATCACAAAGTCATGCCATCGCTTCTTTTATATTGAATAAAGTTTTAACTGACTCATCATTTTGCATTTCTGAGAATTCTTCTTGGTACTGCATTGATACATCAGACAAATCCACTAACATTGGTTGCATCATCCAGGTTGGAAAATCAATTTGTTTTAAATCAAGAAACCTTTCTTTTAAATCAACTGACAGAATTTTCAGATGATCAACAATAACAAATACAGCGGTATCAGTCACTTCACATTTTTGCAGACAACGAAACTGTTCAAACTTTTTTTAAAAATATATTTTTGACATAATTTAATAAATGTAATGAAACCAAATGTCTTCGCTTTTGCATCGATGAGAGTTTTATTTGTTCCTTGAAGTTGTTTATTTAATATATTTAGTTTTTCAAAGATATCGGCTAAATAACTCACAAATGTTTTACCATCGACTGTTAACAGATGCTTCATTTTAGGTTTGTCACTTAAAAAGTCACTAATAGTATCAAATAGTTCCATAAATATTTTCAAGCAGTTCCCTTTCGAGAGCCACCTTACTTCAGTGTGAAGTAAAAATCTCACATGGTCTTCATTTTGTTCTTCACAAAAAAGCTTGAAGAGACAAGTTTTCCCTATGAATAACACAATGCACAAGAAGCATTTCTGGATTCTCACCTTTCATCAATTTTAAGCAGCCATTTTTCTTGCCCATCATATTAGGAGCACCATCTGCAGCGCAAGATGTTATAATTTTCATTGATATATTATTGTCATCTAAGTAATTTTTTAGCTTATTATATATATCTTTGGAGGTAGTGGTGCTCTCTAATGATTTACAGAATAACATTTCTTCAGAAAAATTACCTTTATCAATATATCTTACATAAGTTATCAGTACGGCTTCACTGTCTCTCAAAGTTGAGTCATCCATTTGCACTGAGAATTTTCTTGTTTTCAGCTTTCCAACAAGTTGTATTTCAATATCTTCACTCATTTCATCTATTCTTTTGCTAACAGTATTGTTATTGAGTGGCATAGCTTTCACGTCTTTGTCATCTTTTTCCAGAACTGTTTTAAGAAATGCTGATATTGATGGTTTGATTAAATTCTCTCCTATAGTATGATTTTTCCCAGATTTAGCAATGAGTAAAGAAATTTCATAACTAGCCTCAAGAGTACGATTGACAGTTGCAGTATGAGCAATAAACAGAGATTTTACCAACAATTCTTCTTTTATACAAGTTAAGTCATAGTAGGCGGTTGTTTTAAACTCTAGACGAGCAATTTTTGAATTGCCCCCCTGAACAATCAAATTTCCCCCATGTGGGGCGTGGGACCCACGTTGGGAAACACTGCTCTAGAGACTAAACATGGGTTTCACCACTTCAAGCCTCCAATAAGCAAAGTGGTGGTATTTCACCGGTTGATGAAAGTCATCTACCACCTATTTTTTTTACTGCAACATAATGATTAAAGCTTAATAATTCCCAGGAACATTGCATTATCTCTCCCCTTTAGAAAATCCTGGGGACTTTTGTTAGTTGCGTGTTTCGATTATAAGCGTGAAACCGCATGTTCGGACACATAAAACATGAAAATAAAACAAAAACTTGCAAAATATTTGGCACAGTATAAGGCACTGCACACTCTGTTCTTTTAATAAATTACAAATTTGTACAGCATTTATTGTTTTAGCATAGAAATCGACGGTTTCTTTCTTTTTTTTTTTTTTTTTTCCACATTAAACATTGCACTTAAGGCAACAGAAGGAGTTTTAGTGAAGATAACCTCCTTATCATGTTGAAAGATTCATTATTAAACCCACAGTACCAGCCAATAAATAAAATTAAACATCAGAAAACCAGCAGGAAATATAAACCTGCACTTTCGGTCGATGCCGTTTGCGATATCCTGTGGTGTGAGCTTGATTTCGTCCAATGGCCATGGACATGTAAGGTCACCAGCATTGCTCCCTAAACTTTGAAGGTCTGCTAGAGACATACACGATCTGCTTGTGGGTAGCTGTTGAACTTGACTGCGAGATTCCCCTTCTTTTCCTTTCTGTATACGAGGAAAGAAATAAACAGTAATTAAACATATGAAATAAGGCATAAGTAGGTGTTTTTCCTTTAATACATTAGAAGAATGCAAATACAAATATCGTTACATGTTGTCAGTGTTGCACTGCACATGATTTGCATGTCTTAAAACCTACCCTTTCAATTCTTTTCACAGTGTTAATAAGATTCCACCAAAACAGTGATACCAGATTAGCAAACGGAGAAAAGAGAACATGAAAAGTGATTTGTCAAAAATTTTTAATGCAGTGGAAGCGTTACGGATATCATTTATTAAAACAACGCAATGTGCCCATGTTTATGCTGGGAACTAGGAAAGTTCTTCGAGAAAACATGAATATTAAAAACAGTAGCGGATATAGATGACAGCGCAGAGGTTGGACTGCAATAACTGTATTGTAAATATTAAATGTAAGTAGCTGTGTTGTTTTTATATTAGTTCCCCCTCCCTCAAAGCGGCACGTGCTCCCTCGCTGATAGCAAAATTTCTTTTTGCCGTTTCCGAGGGAGCTAAAGATTTTAATTTAATTCAGAGATAGAAAAGAGTACAATAACTGACACACCTAGAAAAAGGTATGCAAAACAAATGTAACAACAACAGAAAATAGCACGTGTATAGTATGCTGTATATTCTTCAAAAGGTACGTCTGACAACTCTATTCAGGGTTTAAATTTTAGTCTTCAGAAAAGCAAATAAGGGCGACGCAATGATTATAACTGGCAAACAAAACCTAGTAAGACTTCCATTATACGAACTTCTATTAACCGCGGCAGCCAGTCTATCAAAAAAAAAAAAAAAAAAGGTGGGGGAAGGGGTGGTGTAGTACGAAATGTTAAAAGAGTGCATGACAACCAAATATGAGAAATTTCGTACCAATAAATAGCACCGGTTTCGGAATTATTTAAGGAACAGTGCAGTTTTGAACGGGAAAACATTGGCAACTGGAACGCTAATATTTGAAACAAAAACGAGATTAAATACATATTTTGTTGAAAGTTTATCCAGCACATGCAAATATTATATATCACATTTGCATGTGTTCGAAATTAATCGAAATAATAAGTAGGCAATATTGTCAGATGTCGCCCACTCCAGAATAACAGGAGCAACCCCAGATCATGGTGGAATCACCACCGTGCTTGACTGTAGGCACTAAACACAGTGGCACCGTTTTTCCTTCAGTTGATCGTCTCGCATAAACTCTATGCCTGGATCCAAAAATTTCAAATTTGGATTTTTCAGTTTTAATAAGGGTTTTTGATCGCTATACGACCACGAAGTCCTGCTTGTTTAAGACCAAGTTTTGCAATGGATGTAGATAAGGCAGTTTCTCTGTTCCAAATGAACTCAGCTCGAATTTCAGGTACAATAAGTCGTCGATTGCATTTAGAAATCAGTGTTATGATCTTATCCAGTGTTTCGGTTGTTAAGCGCGGTCGCCCTAATCGTTGTTTGTCATTTAAACTGCCAGTCTCCTTCAATCGTCGAATGGTAATGCGTACTCCTTTAAATGAAACACTTAGTTTTTGCTAATAATTCTCATGGGATAACTTTCTTTATACACAGTTATGATAGCACTTCTATCAATATTCACTTCCTCATTTCTTGCCATGTTTATCACGAAACACAAAACTTACACCAACACTCTTTCTGAATGACGGCTGTTCGATTTTATAAGTCATAGCTCTTACTCCTCAATTTATATTATTGCAAAACAATCCAGAATCGTCTACAATCTTTTACATACTCCACATTCTAGAATCATTTAAAATTTTCTGACACATTCAGGAATCTTTTGCACCTTTCTGGAATATTCTCGAATATTCTAGAAATTTCTTAAATATTATTTAAGTTCCTTGATTTTTATACATAATATAAACATAATGTAGGGCCTATTCCTCTTCACAGAAAGAACTGCCGTTATCGAGACAATTACGTGATCCACAGATTGCTCAGGAGTGTACAATGTGCTCTTCCAACAAGATAGTGTACCCTCACTTCCAGGAGAACATTTGGATCTCCACGTTCCAGGTCGGCCCTCTTGAGGAGAACAGATGGTAGTATAATCGCCATCTTCCCCACATCCAGTGGAAAAGACTCGAGTTCGGATCCCGTCGATGACAGGAGGAATTTTTATGCAAGTTTTAAATCTTTTTACTAAAAGACTTGAAACTTACATTTCAAAATCGCAACTATGTGGGGTTGACAAGCTAAATGCACCGGTGTTGGCTCAGGGTTTAATATTAATTATTGATGTTTTTCAGTAGTCATAGATGGAGAGCACACAATTTTAAATTTTGTTGCGTTTGGACAAAGGGTGCTATTGATTGCTTTGTATCGTCGTGTGTTTATCTTCAATACTTTTTTTTTATCACTTGAATCGTGCAGAATGTTGGGGGCCAGGGTGAAATCGCGTTACGTTTTGGAAGAGTATTACCCCATACACATTTGAGGACTTCTATTATACTTTTGAATTAAATTTTTCCATCAACACAGTTGTTTTTTATAAAAATAATTTCCATTCCAATTGTCTTTATCAGAAATTTTTCGTGGATATGGCTTTCTTGGAAATTGAACTCTCAGGAATATGTGATTTTATAACACGTGATTACAAGGCCTATATAAATCCACTGGTTCTTGGAGATGAACACTTTCTCCCTGTGGATTTCATGATTTTTGCTGCTATTTGGGTGATATCGGTTATAATTGGCGATAGGGAAAACACAGTAAGTATTACTTATAATGTTTGAATTTTTTTAAACTTCAGTTTATCAGTTTAATGAAAACTCATTTTAAGAACGTTCGTAATTTTTCAATTAATTATAGTTATAGTAGAGATAATGTGGAATGCTTTCTATTGCCCTTTTTTTTTCCGTGGGAGCAATACGGCTTTTGAAAGCACAACACTTTAATTGCTTATCGATAAGCTTTTATTACAAATTTGCCATTCTTTAGTTGTCGAAATCGTTAATGTAACCTTTTACAGAATATTCTGTATAATGTCGACCAAATCCATACGAAAATTGCGATGTGTAAAAAGTTGAATATGACAATTTTTGATATCATCGAGAACATTGTAATAATAAATTAAATTTGTTGGATTTTGCTGATATTTTAATAAATATCACTTTATATTTTTTCTTTCTCCGTACCTAGATATTTTTCGTTTCATCGTTTATAGGTTCGATTTTAGTTTTATTGTAATTGAATCGCATGCGAAAATTTTTCGGAACATTTGTATTTTTTTTTCCCCCTGGATAGTTAATCAGTCTGCTTTTTTCATATTCTTTTGTTATAGATGTGAAGTTTAAAATTCGCGGTCGTCATCTTTTTATGTTATATGTGTAATAAATTGCTATGACTGGTAGAAACTACAATTGTTATTAATAACCATTCTTTTTCTTTGTAGGGTATTGAAAGTGGTACCTGTGGCTCTTTAAACCTATGCATGATCATTGATATGGACGGATTTAATTTGAAATGTGGAGGTCGCAAAAGTGAATTTCATTATAGAGAGTTGGGGATTATGAATACCGACTCCAATGCTATACCACACAGTTACAGATTTGGGATAAACATGAAACTCTGTCGGAAAGTGGAGACGTGGTGTATGCAAAAACTTTTATACATGGGTTAAGCCTTAATAAACCCGTGTATACAGAACCAGTGGAGGTGAGTGATGGGGACGAAATTGTAAGGAGATATTATAACATATGGAAAACTAAGGAGAAATTTTTAGTGGGTTACAAAGGCGGTTGTATAGAGCGGGATCTGTTGGTGGATCTCAATATCCCACATATTAACATGGAAATATTTGGCTGTCCGAAGTTTTCCATGTTACAGACGCTAAAACATTAAGGACTGTGGATTTCACACACCAGTTTGTGGGGATAATTGTTCTCACCGCCCCAATTTGGAAGTGCTAGCATTTTATCAGTGGTTAAAATATTTTCATTTAACAAGTGTTTGACAAGAAATAGTTTAATAAGGAAATTGTAAATATTTTTAATAATTTGTATATAACACTAAAATGCTTTAAGGGCTTAAGCTGCTGGAGAACTTAAACAATGGCGCCTTTGCAAAAATTTGCTAATTCAGAGTTTAGCTGTGTACAAATATGATGCGTTTGCACTAACCTGTATGCTTTGTATATAACATTCAATAAAATACTTTATTCATTAAAATCTGAGATTCAGTTACTTAGTTTAGACGAAATTTAAAAAAAAAAAAAAATATATATATATATATATATATATATATATATATATATTGGGTATTATCAGATATATATATATATATATATATATATATATATATATATATATATTGCTTTGTGCATAATACTTGAATATTTTTTTATTAAATACATTCTATATCTTCAGTTTTCACTACATTTTCAAGGAAATATTGAGCGGTATTAATTAAAATAAGTTTTTCATTCGTTAAAACTGTATCTTTAATGAATATTTTAGAATTTTAGCCATAATAATAAGAATGCTATATAACTTGGAAATTACAAAGTTCACCTTATAATTTTCACACATGGGGTTTCAAACTTTTGGGAAATTTCCTTTAACTTTTTAATTTCTCCTTAAAATTCATCCCATGTAAAATTAATTTCAAACTTTATAATTATGAAAAAAAAAACACATTGTGTTAAAAAAATAACGCTAATTAATTTAAAATTTTGTTCAAAATAAAGAGAATCAGTGAAATTCTGCCAACCAATGTGTTTCTGACTATTCGTTGTAAGGCAAACAACGATATTCATGAAGTTAAACTCAAGGATTTTGAAGTACAAACCTTATCAAAACTGACTGCAGTTCAATTTCAATAAAAGACTCATTATAAAATTTAACTCATTACAGATTATAAAATCTGTGTCTCCTAGATTCATTAAAAATAAATTTAAAGGCACTTTCAGTTGAGAAAATACCATTGGTTAACTGATTAAAAAGATTGCTCATGAATACTTTAAAAATAAAAAAGAATTAAAATTAAAACCACACATTGATTAATTTGTTGCTTATATTGCTCATGAATGCCGTTCAAATACATCAAAGCACTTTGAACAGATCTTAATTGCAACCCCGCCGCTATGCGGCCCCACTGTCAACACAGGTCTCCACCCAAACGGATGGAGGCCTGTGTTGAATACCAATAATGTGGTATTCAAAATAACACATTATCTTGAAAGTTAAAATAATACTTCTCACTAATTTTAAAAAAAAATCAGTTCAAGATACATTCTAATAATACATTTCGCAATGTTATGTGTAAATGCCTGAGTGGTACAGTGGTTAAAGCAATTGCCTCCAAATTCAAAGACCTGCACTGAAATTCTTTTTAGGAAAAATTAGTACTGCTGCCATCCAGTAGCAAAATTTAAAATAAAAAAATAAATAACCTAGTTTGAGCAGCGCAAAGCATCATGGTAGCAACACATTGGAGGCCAGCCACGCGCAAAGCATCGTGGGAAAGGCAAAAATATCGGTGTTATGGGAAGGCGAAGGAGGGGAAAGTCATGTGATGTGAGATATGACGTCATCCGCCGTTGTGTTGACAGTGGGGGCCTCTGTTGACAGTGGCGCCGCATAGCGGCGGGGTCGCAATTAAAATCTGTTCAAAGTGCTTTGATGGCTGCGCCCTCTAGTGGCAGCAATTAAATTCTGTTCAAAGTGACTCGATGGCTGCGCCCTCTAGCGTCGGCATGGAGGTAGACTTCTCTCCCCCCCCCCCTGGTAAAATCTGTTCAAATGACCATCCTTCCTTCTCTTGTTTAACGAAGGTCGTAATGAGTTGAAATAGACATGGAATTTTTTACATTTTTTATTGTTGCCTGTTTGCTTATAAATAGTTATACTGACTGATTATGTGCATACAATGCGGTTTAGGTACACTAAGCACCCCACTTATAAAGATTTAACTAGAATACTCCATAGATTTTACTTCTACACAGGTTACCAAAAGTACTGGAACACTAGCGAAAAGATAGCAATTTATATATCACATTTCAATACAGTGTTGGACCTCTTTAGCCTGCAATATATGAAATGCGTTGACGGAAATACCCGTTATAGTTTCATCCTGTTTCGTACTCCCCCCCCACCCCCTTTTACTTTTCCAATCATGGTTAGTGAACCTTATATAGCTATTTCGATTTTGCTTCTATAACATAATTTCACGTAATAGGTAATTTTCTGTTGTATACGACCAATATACTCGGATATTTCCCAAAGATAGGTGATCACAAATCTTTCTGTAGACTAATAACGCGTGACACGAAATTTGTTTATTCAAATAAAATTGATAATTTGGATGTAGCGTCAATCTATAAAAACTACTACAACCATGAAACATTAGATATAAGAATTAAAAGGTGGAGAAAACAAAGGAAAAATGGTCTGAAGATGTGCTAATATACAGATCTTCAGGAGAAAGACGGCAAAACATACAGTAATAAGCACTTCGAAAAGAAACAAACTCACCTTCCCAGAGAACATGCTGAATATTGAGCCACCTTCTGTATCTACAGAATATACTGTTGCTGTACTCTCAACTCTTTTCATCCCGCCCCTTTTTCTTCGCTTGTCTTTATGGTAGATGTAGTTCACCATAGCATATTCCACGAGAGAGGCAAAAATGAAGGCTGAAGTCGATTTTTGTTAAAAGTAAAAAAAAAAAAAATTTTAAATTGTAATAACAGTACTTGTTGACTAGGCTCAACTTTAAAAATATCAATCCAAATAAGAATATAATATACAGAGATTGTATACAGTACAAATCTTATCTCCACAGGTCGGCTGACGAACTAAACATCAGCCATGTGCAGTCTCAGACTGATTTAATTTATGTTATTTTAACTAAATTGTGTGAAACATAGGCCGCCGCAAGTGGGTAGGCGAGGTACGCGTCGCTTAAGGGCGGCAGTTCAAGAGGGCTCCGAAAGTTTATATCCATATTGTTTTTTGATTGGTAAACGCTTATCAGTATTCAACATTTAGGGCGGCAAATTTAATTTTGCTTACTGGCGGCACATAGGAACGCAACGCCGCTGAAACATAGGATGGAAAATTAAATATAATTACAGTATATATTTAGTAGGACAGTTATATAATTATACAGCTAAGGCTTGAAATACTGTCGATTTACTCATCAAATTTCAGGCAAAAGCTTATTATTTCAGTACTCACCAAATAAGCTTTTACTGGAAATTTTAGTAGGACAAACTACAGAAAACGTAATTACCATTTCACCTAATAAACAACTCTCTCATTTTAATATTTTAAGCATCATTCATAAAGTTTACTTAACGAAGGGCAAAGCATTGCACGCTCTGGTCTTATAAGAGATGCACTGTGCTCGGTAATAATTGAATCTGATAAATTCAGAATCTTTTATAACGGTGACCAATATCGGTTGGAGCGATGTTGAAGGTTTCCTTCTAAGATCATGGATATCGCAAATTTAAACGAGTGACTGTAATGCAGTTTACGTAGATTCTTCGATATCAGACTGAAGTATGAAATTAAATCGTGGGGGGACGACGGGTTCAATTCACTACTTAAAATAAGAGATAAAACTATTTAAGACATTGAAAGGAAGTCAACAGAAGAGTTTCCAATCGCCAGTGGATGCACTAATTTTTTTAAAAACTCAGCAGACTACGTTCAGAAATTTAAGAAAACCAGGTGACTGCCATGTTTCATCAAATAAAGTGTATCGGTTTTTTTTTTTTTTTGTTTGCCAATGCGTATTATATGGTCAATTTTTCTGTTTTCTCGATGTTAAGCCCTAGTTTACGGGGTTGGTAAGGACTGTGCGATCCTATCCTAGAACCGATTAACCACGGTGTGCATAAAAGTCCACAAAAAGACATTCTTTTTCATGTCGTGAAACGAACCCAGGCCTTTTCCACACGTTATCCGAAAGAGACAAATAATGAATCTGATCTAACAATTATTTGCAATCCTCGCTAAGCTTCTGACCTGATAAGGAAACTTTTTCACAATATTAAATTAATACACCAACCGTTTAAATTAACATAGTTTAATATTTACAAAAATAATGAATATTATAAAATAATCTATTTACAATGACTGACTTACTATAATAAAATAAAATAAAAGTTAAAATACAATAAAATATAAATACTTAAAAGCGTTAAAACTGCAATTGTAGCTTTCGGGAGCGCCTGCCTCCTTCTCAGCAACACATCCTTAATTATCAGGTTCACGGCACACGTGGTTGACCAAGCGCATGAGCAGTATATTCTTCACGTGTACAAAAAACCGGAAGCGGCTCGGGGGCGTGGAAGGCAGAAACGCTCATCTTTTGCGAGGATTACTGCCTCGAAAAGGGGGTGAAGCCGAACACCCCTATCTCTATTCATAGTATTATTTTCAGATGAACTAATCCACAAGCCCTCGAGCCACTTGCGGTCCCAGAATTTATGCGCCCGGTCAAGGATGACAGCATTCTCAGGGGAGACCAGGTGTTTTTCCCAAAAATGCTCGGCAATAGCAGACTTGCTAAACTCTGCGGTCTGTATAGCCTTCGTGCGTTTCCCCAGACGATCTTTGAGCCGTCGTCCTGTTTCCCCCACATAACTCTCCCCATAATCAGGGCATTTGATCTCGTATATGACCCCACTGCTGGAATCCCTTGCAATGGGTTCCTTAACCTGCGACATTACTGTGTGCAACTTCCGACCCGGAAGCTGCGCACAGCGTGCCTGGTAAGTACGGAATATCCTTGCAATATGTTCTGAAAGGCCCGGATAGTAGGGGAATGTAGGCTGTGGTGACTGGAACGGACGGAACTCTAGACTAAGCTCAACACCCCTACTATATTTATCTAAGATCCTCTGGGGATACCCGCATTTCATAAGATCCGCTGAGATTTGTCCGAATTCTTTTTTCTCTCCTCAGGGGTACTACAATGCGTCCCAACCCGGCGCAGACTTTACAGCATAAGAACAGCGTCGCTAAGGCACTTCTAGATAGATGGCTCTCTGTCTTCTAACTTCTCCACTAATGCTGGTGTCCTCCAAGGTTCAGTTCTTTCCCCCACTCTTTTCCTCTTGTATAATGACCTTAGTATTAGTATTAGTATTAGTAATGGCCGCATGGTGCAAGAAAGCCTATGGCTTATGCTGAACCAGCCAAAAAAAAAAAAAAAAAACCGAACAAAACAATGATAAAAAAATATATAATAAATAATAATAATAAAAAAAGGAAATTAAACCTATCATCCTATGCACTTCCCTGATCCGAAGGTACTATCCAGATGACCTTTGAATTTCCCCAAACTGTCAGCCTCTACCACGAATGTAGGCAACTTATTCCAGTAATTTATAACTCGATGGCTAAAATAAAACTTCCTGCAGTCTAATCTAAACATTTCCCCCCGTAACTTGAATTTATGTCCCCTAGTTCTAGCATCATTTATAATCTTCAAAATTTCGTCCTCATTCATTTTACTGATGCCTCTCAGAGCCTTAAACACCTCAATCAAATCTCCTCTATCAACCCGCATATTCGAAGTCTTTCTTCATAAGGACGCCCTTTTGCCGATCTCACCAGGCTAGTGACCCGTCTTTGCACCCTTACAAGAAGCTCGATGTTTTTTGTGGGTGCAGTCTCCATACTTGAACACAGTATTCCAAGTGTGGTCTAACAAAAGCCTTATATAATGGGATTATCACGTCCCTATCTCTACTTGCAAAAGTTCGATAGATCATCGATATGACACCATGGGCCTTCCTTGCAACCTGTTTACAATGCGCAGAGAATTTCATGTCTGACCGTATCGTAACACCCATGTCCCTTTCCTCCAGTACTGGGTTTAGTTGAACTCCAACAAGTGAATAAGTTATTTTGGGATTACTGTTTCCCAAGGTGTAATACCTTACGCTTTGTTGGATTAAAGCATAGCTGCCATTTTTTTGACCATTCCTGCAGTCTGTCTAGGTCTCTCTGAAGAAGCTCAGCTTGACAGTGATCATTAACCACTCTACCAATTTTAACATCATCTGCAAATTTAGACATCACGCCCTCTATCCCTTTATCAATGTCGTTTATGAAAATTAAAAACAACAGTGCTCCTAATACTGATCCTTGGGGAACCCCACTTCTTACATTCAACCACCCAATCTGAGGAATAGCCATTTATCACAACCCTCTGCCTCCTGCCCTGAAGCCATCCTGCTATCCATCTAAGGATTTTCCCAGTGATTCCAACCTGTTCCAGCTTATAAAGCAACCGCTCATGTGGGACTGAGTCAAAAGCTTTGCTGAAATCTAAATAAACAATATCGAAATTATTCCCTAAATCCAGCTGGTGATTGACCCTTTCGAAATAGCGAACCAGATTTGTTAAACATGATTTTCCCTTTACAAAACCATTCTGAGTATCCTTGAGAATTTCAATTCGATCCAAATGATCCTGAATTCCACCCTTGTTCATTGCCTCCATGATATTCCCTACCACTGAAGTCAGACTGACAGGTCGATAATTTCCAACTTCACTTTTAGAGCCACCCTTATGTATGGGAGATACACTGGCACTTTTCCAATCCAAGGGAATCTTCCCAGAGTCTAGTGATGCTGCTCGCATAATTAGCCTCAATGGTTCAATGCACTCACTTGCCGCCTCCCTTAAGATTATGGGGTATATTCCATCAACTCCAGGAGCCTTACTGGCCTGTAGGCTCGAAAGCTTTTTCATTAAATAATCTTGCGAAATTTCAATATCATTAATTACATATTTTTCAACTTCGCTCCCACAATTTCCCATTGCCACAAAAGGGGACAACACTTTTCTGGCATTTACAGTAGTACTGTATTCCTTCACAGCGAACATATGGTGCAGATGTGGGAAACCACAGGTGGCACCTGACCCTAATACTATGCACACTATGCCACAAAAGGTTTTTCATTTGTAAATATCGATGCAAAAAAAATCGATTGACTGGAAATCCTATCCATAGTTTTGCCGATGATAGCACATAGCATTCCACTTTCCATTTTGAGAAACCTTTCCCTGTTCAATCAGCTTCAACTTCTCGAATATCCGCTACCAATTCCTTAAATGCCGATCTTCAGGTAATTCTCCAGTGGGGCAAAGACAACTCAGTCGATTTCAATCCTTCTAAAACTCAGTCTTGTCTCATAACTCGCAAAAAGGATTCTTCTGCTCCTATGCTTATTTTTGGTGACACTTCGATTTCTATGCAAGATGATATATCTCTTTTGAGGATTACGCTGACTTATAATCTCTCTTGACACAAGCATATTACAAATATTGCTTCCTCTGCATCTAAAAAACTTGGTTTTCTCTTTCGCTCTCGCGTTACTTTTCTTCCAAACAGCTGTCCACTCTGTACAAATCGCAAATCCGCCCTACTATGGAATATTGTTCCCACATCTGGGACGGTGCCCCAAAAACCTTTCTCAGGCTTCTAGATTTCATTAAGAAGAGAGCAGTTAGGTTAATTAATGACTCATCTCTAACAGTCTCTCCACTTGCTGTCTCATAGACGTATTACTGTTTCTGCTGCATGCCTTTTCTACAGATACTTCCATGGGCACCGTTCTTCTGAATTGGCTTCTATAATTACCGCTCTCTCTTTCAAAACAGTCCGAACACGTGTCGCCACCAGCCAACATCCATTTACTGTCCAACTTCAAACTCACAGAACTACTTTTCATCTTACTTGTTTATTCATTCAACTGCCGTTTTCTGGAACAACCTTCCTTCATACGTATTTCCTGAAAATTACAGTCTACAAAAGATCAAGTGTAATGTCAATAAATATCTTCTTTCGTCTTCTCAACCTCCAACCCAAGCACGGTATTAAGTACTAATGAACTAATGAGAACAGTGGCACATCAGAAAAAATGAATGGAGTGAATATAAATTATCAGGAGACATAGACACTTACAATAAATACAAATTACAATCCTCAACAAAATCAACAGAACAAAATGTTTTTCATGAATATTTTATTGTGAACAGTGTCGCCGAAGGCGAATATTTGATATAATATTCATCCTGGCATGCAAATTCCGAGTATCCAATAGATGCCGCATATTATGCCAATTATCCATGCCTATAAAAGCACGGGTTGCGCTCACATCATTTATCCATGCCTATAAAAGCACAGGTTGTGCTCATATAATTTATCCATGCTTATAAAAGCACGGGTTGCGCTCACATCATTTCATTCCCGATTTTTTTGACTTGCTCAGTGGGACAGTGACACATCTCCAGTACCCAGGATGGCAGGTTATCGTCGTTTAGATGATTCTTTGAGATGGTGAACCATTGGTTGCATGTTGGCTTAATGTGTCGCGCAGTATCATCTCAGCACTATGAAAGCGGTTTCAGGAGATCGGAACCATAAGAAGAGCTGGCCAAGGCTGCACGAAAAAATCTGCTATTTGGCTCTAACGGCAAGACGGAACCCTACGATGTCCTGTCACCAACTGTCTCGTGAGGTTGCACAACCATAAGTGAAAACATTTCCAACCGGACTGTATTAAGAAGGCTTAATTCAAATTGACTCTACGCAAGGAAGCCAGTGGTTTGTATCCTATTAACCCCAAACTACCACAGGCCTCGCCGAAACCGGTGCCATGAACATATAACTTGGAGCCCTGACAACTGGGGTACAATTCTGTTCTCTGATGAGTCCCGTTTTAGCCTACAAACAGATTCTAGGCGTTATTTCATGTGGAGATAATGAAGAATGCGGTACCATCCCTCCACCATCAGAGAAAGGGAACTTACTTTGGAGGCGGAAAATGAACTGTGGGGGGGATTAATTTACGATGTATATATATATATATATTATTTTTTTATATATCTTTGTATCCTTTTGTTTAGTTCCCCTATTTAAATAACTCCCCTTTATAATATCTCCCCACTTGCGCATCTGACTATTACTTCACAGAAAATTCTAAGTTCAAGGGGAAAAGCTCTTAGATGTGTTTAATTCCCTTTGGATAGGCTAGTGTTCAAAACAACAAAAATACACAAATGTTGTATATAAAAAAAATCAGTTTATTAGACATATTTACATGAGCATATTAAAACCAAAAAAAATTGAATTCATACATAAGACAACATAAAAAAAACTTGAGAAGATACTTGAACCCATTCTTATCTCCTCCAGGAGTGATGTCAGAACAATAGTGCTAGGTGACTTCAACACTCACTTTGAGCATGGACTGGGCAAGGAAGAACATTACAATAAAAACAGCCACCTATTGCAGTTTCTGAAAGATATGTTTTTCAGACTCAACCTGAAGCAAAAATGCAAACTCCCCACCAGAAAAGAGAAACTCCTTGACCTGGTCTTCACAAATTTTGACTTAAATATCAACTATACCCGCAATTACTTCCACTCGGATCATCTAGCCTTATTGCTTGAGTTTGATATCAAGACCAAATATATCAGAAATGAAGTCAGGGAATGCTCCTTCAATTTTAGGAGAGCCCCCTGGGACAAAATAAGAAATGAAATCTTAAATGTCAACTGGCAACCATTATTTAGGAGTCAAGACCCAGATATAATTCTGGATATGCTGTACAATAACTTATACCTAATTATCAAAAACTACACACCCATGAGCCATGCAAAGGCAAACACTAATAAATTTCCTATGTGGTTCACAAAAGAAATTATTCAATTACTCAGGAAAAAACAACAAATGTTCATAAATTTCAAAAACACCCAGAGACATGACATTTACACTCAGTTCTCCAATCTAAGAAGGCAAATAAAAAACAGTATCAATTTGGCCTACCAAAATCACTTAGCTAACCTACAAAATGCAATGCTAAACAGGCATGATATGGGTCCATTCTGGAAGCATTGGAAAATGGGTTATAAAAAACAAAAAAACATGAACAAAATGGAGAACATTCAATCAGATCAATTTGCAAATTTCTACAGTGAATTATATACTGAAAAAGCTGATCACAGCAGTAAGCTTGACAACACCTCTCCCTCATCATATTTCAGTGATACCCTGACACAATTTGAAGTCAATGCAGAGATTTTACTGAATACCATCAACAAATTTAAATTAAGTTATGACACAAAGACTGGCAGTTTCCCCATGGCACTCTGGAAACACTGCTTTGTTGTATTGCAACAACAACTTATACATCTGATCACGGCCATTTTCAATAAGGGATCACTCCCTAGTATATTAAAGGAAACCACAATCACGCCTCTTTTTAAAAAGGGGGCTAAAGACACACCTTCCTCTTATCGACCCATACACAAATCTAATCCCCTAAGCAAGATCATTGAGAACCTGCTTTACTCTCAACTCTGCTCCTTCATGAAAAATAAATTCAGCCACATTCATCATGGCTTCCTAATGGGCAGATCAACTGTGACTAACCTTCTCTCCATTGAACATGACATAAAACTTAGCCTTGACAATAACAATCAGGTAGACATTATATACCTTGATCTACAGAAAGCCTTTGATTCAGTACCACATAAGTTGCTTTGCCTCAAATTAAAGAACACAGGTCTGTTAAGTAATGCCTTATCACTTATGTCTGACTTTCTTGAAAACAGGAAAAGCAGAGTTAATTTTGAAGGAAGATACTCCTCCACTTTCCATACACAAAGGGGAGTCCCTCAGGGTTCTCCTCTGGGGCCACTACTCTTTGCTGTATATATTAATGACATACAGGATTGTATGCAACATGTTGACATCAAAGTGCTCTCCTATGCAGACGACTTGAAAATATACAAAACCATCAAAACAACTCAAGACTGTGAATCACTGGAAATTGGACTAGACACCATCACCCGATGGATCACAAACAATGGTCTAACACTAAACTTAAACAAATGCTGCACCATGTCTGTCACAGACTATCATAAAAAACACAAGATTATTTATCCCTATAAAGCTAATAATCATGAGCTATCGAGAATACATGAGGTCTCAGATTTGGGAGTATGGTTTTCTGAGAAGGGAAACTTCAACACACATGTAAATAAAACTACAGCTAAGGCCTCCAAATCCCTTGGACTGGTTAAAAGAATCTGCTTTGATTTCACTAATGTACAGCTCATAAAAACAGCTTGCATAATGATCATCAACCCAATTCTAGAATATGCCTCTCAAATCTGGAATCCTCACACCAAAATTCTTATAAAACAACTGGAACGTATTCAGAAATCCATAGTCAGATTCCTGGTGTACAAATCTAGGTTGGAATTGAACACAAAATCCTACAATGAATGGTGCATTCACTTTGGGATTGTACCACTCTACCAAAGGAGAGCTGCGGCAGACTGCAAATTCCTAATGCATCTAGTGGCTGGCAAGCTCGATGCCCCCGAGCTGCTCTACCTCATCAACTTCAGCTGTCCTCCAAGAGTCTTGAGAAGACAAAATATGCTGGCACAAGAGCCATTCAGAACTGATCAACTCAGATTCCACTACTTCAACAGAACTGTAAAACTGCTGAACGACTCCAACATTGATATACTATATGAAAACATTAATATCAAAAAAGAACTACAAAGGTTTTTCAATCAAACTAATAGAGAATAAAAATAAATGATTAACTTAATAATAACAACAATAATAATACTATAAAGATAGGTATACTTAGCCTTAACAAAAAAAAAAAAAAAAAAGGAAAGGATAAAAGTAAAAAAAAAAAAAAAATCCTTTTTTTTTTTTTTTTTGTTTACTTTTTCTTCAAGGAACTAAGTTAAGTAATAACAATTGTATAAAAAAGAAAAAAAAAAAAAAAAATTTTGGTATAACAATTAAGATTAATAACACAAAGCAATTAATTCAACTAATTAATGTGAACAATCAAGAAAAGAAAACAACATAATGCTTAGAAATACTAATTTCTCTGTTACCACAGCTTTGCTAAAATGCAAATGGTCTGTAACGCATGATATGCATTGTATATGTTGTAAATTGACTTTGTATATTTGAAATTGTATATTGATACCTGACATTGTGTATAGATGGTAAATAGAAGGATTTTATATTTCTACGGTCAAATTCCTCCTCTGTAAGGCTTCGGCTGTTTTGGAGTAATAAAATAAATGATTTAGTCTAACCTACATGTGTATATATATATCATAATCATACATCAGGTAAAATCAATAGTAGCTGATATCAATCCCTTCCTTTCTAGATATATTTAATCCTGCATCCTTTAAATACCATTAGTAAAAGATATCCATTCCATTCTACACCCTTCTACATGTATAATACTGCATCAATTAAACAAGAAATATCAATTCCATTCCGTTCCTTTCTACATATACTTAATACTGCATCAATTAAATACCATTAGTAAAAATATCAATTCCATTCTATCCCTTCCTACATATACTTAATACTGCATCAATTAAATACCATTAACAAGATATATCAATTCCATCCATTCCTTTCTACATATACTTAATACTGCTTCATTTAAATACCATTAATAAGAAATATCAATTCCATCCATTCCTTTCTATGTATATTTAGTACTGCACCAATTAAATACTATTAACAAGAAATATTAATTCCATTCTATTCCATCCTACATATATTTAATGCTGCTTCATTTAAATACCATTAATAAGAAACATCAATTCCATTCTATCCCTTTCTACGTCATCATATATCCAACATTCTAAATATCTTATATCTAATAAATTTCCCTTTTTTAATGTCCTTTCTTCCTGATTCTTCCCTAAACTATCTTTACAATTAGGTATTTCTAAAATCCTGCTGACCAATTTACTGGGTTTCTACAGTTCTTTGTGTATGTGAAGGTACTACTACAATCTAGCGACTTACTTGTAGAACTCGGCGGGGCGTCATCTTTCATCCTTCCTATCAGGTACAGCTTATCTTCACCGTCTGGGGCGGCGTCTTACTATTCTCGAAGAATTTGGCACGGGTAGTAGGGCTGCCAGGCAGGTTTCGGCTTCATTTATTCAGCCCGCTTGATGCACTTCTCCTGTTCCGGAATGGCTACTCTCATGTCGGTCGGGGTTCCGATTCCATCCGATCCAGCACTTTGCTTTCCAAGATTTCAGGAATCTTTGTCTTTAACGGCTGATTGATTCTACCTTTTTCTTGTGAGAGACTCGTTTATCTTTCACATATTTCTTCCCAACTCCTAGACCTTTCCAAAGAGCCAACATTGACTATGTTCCACTCAAAAAAAGAACTCTGACTTTCTCAACGACTAACCCATTCTTACTAGCACCGACCAAACAAAACTCAACTATGTGTTCCTAAACCATTTCCCACACACAGACAAAAATCTCAACTTAGTGCCCTAAACCATGTTTACTCACCCCACAAAAATCTCAACTTTGTGTGTCTTTCCAATCCTTTCACTGCCTTTTTCCTTCATCTTAGTCCCGATTTTGCCACGCCTCTTCCCAGTGATTTCTTCCAATATTATATCTCCTTTCGGATTCTATCTCATTCTATTCGTTGGAAAACCCCTTATTCCGCCGGCCCAGTAGCACGTGATCAATACTCATCTTTTTACAACCTGCTGGATCTGGGGCCATCCGGTGTGTCCTTTGATGTTGCTGATTGTCCAAAAACAACTCTATCCCTCTCATATAACGCCTTGTCTCCATAGCGTTCAAAAACCACAAAAAGGGACATTAGTGACCACAGCATCTATCTTTGGAAACTTGTGTGTGCCGTTTAAGATCCGATTTCCTGTTTGCGGTAAATTGCCAGTACTATTTCGACGCTGCATAAACATTAACTTGTTTGTCGCACCAAATCCCCTGCTGGTCTTGCCATAGTATTCTCCATCAATTCCCTGCTTACAGCGGAAGGTAATGCTAATGGCTCTGTTTTCATTTCTACTACCACTAATTTTATAATTCTTACTGAATAATTTTTGTTACTGAAACTTCGGATATTACCATCTTATCCTACTAGCGGCAGAATCCAAAAGGAAACTAACTTTCAAAGTTTTTTAAAAAAATTTTATTTTTGTAAGATTTCAAATCTTACAGAACAACGGCCTAACCTCTCTTCATGTTTTTGATAGAGGTACCATAACTCTTTAGGGGTACGGTTGGCCCAGATTTTCTAACGTGGCCAGCAAGATCATAAATACTTAAATCCAATCGTACGTGAGTGGGACGCTTTGGGCACCACACTGCATGCCGACAGCCAACTCCTCGATCACTCAGTGAGCTAAGGCATGCGCTGGTGGAAGAATGGGATTTGTTGCCAAAGAATCTTATAGACACCTTTATATCGAGCATGGTTCACCGCTATCAGGCCTGTTTAGCCATTGGAGGAGATCATACGCTACTGATGTCATGTGACCATGTTTTCGAGCATCTTGTATTGACTTCTGTAATATGACCTTTTTAGTAATTCCTATAGAGCTCCTATAAATGTCCCTTATACCTGTCCAAAGTTTCGCGCTGTCTCCTAATTTCGTCGTTATTCTATGGTACACCACCATACGAAATTTTGTCCTGCTTCTATATGTTCTGTTAATTTTATTGTGCGGTGTAGTCTGTAATAAAGTTACTAGGAGAAGCTAAGGTAGATTATCACACACCTTTAGCTAAGAATGTTGTTTGTTATTGTTTGTTGTTTGGTTTTTAGGAGCATTAGCAACTAAGGCCATATTGCTCCGGGAATATGCGGTGGTTATTCCCTTGACCTTTCCGCATCCCCCGCATTTGGTGGTTCGAATCCCGGTCTAATCAAGAAGCGTGTGCTACGCACTACTGCTCCTTCCCACCTGGCTACGGAGGCGCCAGCTAAGAATGCAAAGAAAAATAGCAAAGGATTTTTTGCATATGTTACCACTAGAAGGAAAGGGAAGAACCACGTTGGTCCACTAGATATGAATGGCATAACTATTGGTGACGTTCGGGTTGCTGACAAACTGAATATTTAGAAGTTTTTGCTGACAAACAATGAATGTAGAAGAAAATATTTTTCTTCTACATTCATCCGTGAAAAAGTTTTTAAGGACGGGAATATCGAAATAACAGTATACCAAGTTTATTTATTTATTTCGTATGATGTGATCAATACACGAAGGAACCAGTTTTTCCTTGCTTCCTTCGTGTATCGTGGCCGGGATACCCAACCAATCGGCTGGTTCGGCACCATCGTGATATCCAGCCCGAGGCGGGAATCGAACCCGCGACCTTTGGGTTGCCAGGCAGGCACTTTACCTACCCGGCTAGCCCGGTCGGCAGTATACCAAGTTATTAATGGGGACTGAATGATTTTGTGATAACTAAGAAGAGAAATTGTTGAAGCTAAAAGTAAATAAAACTGGGGCTCATGGAATCTACTCAATTATATGAAAAGAAGCAGCAAGTAAACAAACCTATGTCCATAATGACGAGAGCATCCTTGGATTTAGGGGAGGTCCCTATTAATTGGAGATGTTCAAATGTGTTTCCTGTTCACAGAGGGGGGGGGTCAATGAGTGAAGTGAGTAATTATAGATCTCTAAGCTTGACTTCTGTTCTGAAGGAAATAATGTAGTTTATGTTTAAAAAATTTGGATAGTACTATCATTGTACGTTGGCATTCGAGGTGAGCGGACGCGCTTAGACAGGGCTCCTCAGTTAAGTGGTTTACTTTTGGATAGTGCTTTTAAATATTTGATTTATTTGGATATTGTTGGATTATTTTGTTATAGGTTTTCCTGTAACTGTTTGATTTTAATAATATTATAGATATAATTTTTTAAAGTTACTTTCATTGATATTTATTTAATTTTATAATGGTAGTTACGAGATCTGCCTTAAACACGTCACAGGGTATCGTGACTCACACGGAAATAGCAGATGGCGATTTACGGGTCAGTCATGATTTAATCCGTTCTGGAACCTGTGGAATGTTTTCCAAGGTCGACCTGGTGACTAATCCTACCTCACCTGGGGATTCTTTTCTTTGTGATCGATGTAAGGAGTGCACCGATCTTAAATTACAATTTGGTGCACTGATGGAACAATTTGAATCCCTGAAAAAACGAGTGCTTGCCCTCGAAAATAATGCTTCTGGGAGCTCGTCAGGGACTCAAAACTCCAGCAATCTACCAAGTGATGCACACCCGATTCGAGCCTCAAAACAGAAAAACCAAGTGCAAACTACCCTGGTTAAAAAGGACATTGTTTTATTAGGAGACTCCATTGTCAGGGAAACGGGGAATACTTTTTGTAATAAAGATAGGTGGAGGAGAACCAGGGTATGTCTGCCGGGAGCAACTATTGATGATGTCACCAACAGACTGTCAGATTTTAAAGGGGGTAAAGAAAATATTATTATTCATGTGGGGACAAACGATATTAAACGTACACGATCTGACGATTTGTTGGAAAAATACAGGACCATGCTGAGGAAATGTCGCGAGCTAGGCCATAATGTCTATGTGTCTGCAATTCTGCCCAGACACGATAGGAGGGATTATATGTTAAGAGCCTTGTGGATTAACTCAAGACTTGAAGGAATCTGCAAGGCTTTAGGGGGTAAATTTCTATCAGCATGGCCCACACTTGTAGGTAGAAGGAATCTGTTTTGTAGAGACGGGATACACTTAAACAAAGGTGGTGCAAAAGTTTTTGCCAGTATTATTGAGGATACCTTAAAGGTTCAGGGAAACTGCTAGTTAGGGGGGATGTGGGTAATACTGACACGCGTTTATCTGATAATATTGGTCAATGTAACTCTTGCACATACCTTAAGAGTTCTTATCTATTACCCCAACTGGACGTATTATCTAGATGTTCTGGGGCCAAAGACGTTTCACGTGAGCGGGTAGCTAATATCAGGGAAGAGAGCCTAAAAAACTTCAAGGGTTGTGTTAGGGTTGTTAAATATACAAGAACAGTAAATCTTAATTGTTTATACAGTAATGTTAGAAGTATCGTCAATAAAATGAGCGAATTCGAACTGCTGGTTAAAACAAGTAACGCGGACATAATAGGGCTTACAGAGACGTGGTGCCACCCGGAAATTGGGGATGATGAGTTTCAGTACGGCTTGTATAATGTATTTAGGAAGGATAGAGTAGATAGAAGGGGTGGTGGGGTAATGCTTCTTATCAGAAGCAGCCTGAGTGCGACGATAGCTTTCCCGGATTCAGACATTTCACATGCTAGTATAGAGTCTGTATGGTGTGAGATAGTTGGAAACAAAGGTACAATGCGAGTAGGAGTAATCTACAGACCAGGTGATTGTGAAGACTATGACAAAAGCCTCTACATGCAAATGGAATGGGCAAGTAAGCGTCAATGTCTTATTATGGGTGATTTCAATTTGCCTCTAATTGATTGGAGTAAATGGGAAGGAAACTCGACATGGGGAACAAAATTTTTAAATCAACTAGATGACTGTTATTTGTATCAACATGTCAGGGAAAGTACTAGAGAAAAGAATATCCTAGACCTCATCATCACACATGAATCAGATGACATAACAGGGCTGACAGTAGAGGAACCAGTAGCAGGAAGTGATCATGGAGTTCTACGGTGGATGATGACGAGAGAGGTAGCAGAAGTAAAAGGCAAAGGAATGGGTTTTAATTTCAGAAAAGGAAATTACGATGCCTTAAGGTACCACATGGCCTCTATTAACTGGGTAGATATCGCGCAGAGAATGAATACAATTGAACTGTGGTACGCTTTTAAAACATTAATCACAGATGCCTTGAATGCGTATATACCATTAAAAAAATACTCCACGAGGAGGGTTCCAAGTTGGATGAATAGTGAAGTTGCCGCATTACTTGAGCAGAAAAAGGTGGCATGGAAAAGTTACAGAGCAATTAAAAGTACTGAAGCCTATAACAGCTACAAGGTAATGTGTAATAGAGCCACAGAAAAGGTTCGACAGGCAAAGGCAGTTTATGAGAAATCACTAGCAAACAGAGCAAAGAGGGGGGATAAAGAATTCTTCACATATATAAATGCCAAGAAGAGCAGGACAAACCAGATCGGACCTTTACGTAAGGGAAAGGGGATAGTAATAAATACACCAGCTGCCGTTGCAGATGAACTCAACAGTTATTTTGCATCGATATTTACAAATGAAAAGCCTTTTGTGGCAATGGGAAATTGTGGGAGCGAAGTTAAAAAATATGTAATTAATGATATTGAAATTTCGCAAGATTATTTAATGAAAAAACTTTCAAGCCTACAGACCAGTAAGGCTCCTGGAGTTGATGGAATATACCCTATAATCTTGAGAGAGGCGGCAAGCGAGTGCATTGAACCACTGAGGCTGGTTATGCGAGCATCACTAGACTCTGGGGAGATTCCCTTGGATTGGAAAAGTGCAAATGTATCTCCCATACATAAGGATGGCTCTAAAAGTGAAGTGGGAAATTATCGACCTGTCAGTCTGACTTCAGTAGTAGGGAAAATCATGGAGGCAATGATCAAGGGTGGAATTCAGGATCATTTGGATCGAATTGAAATTCTCAAGGATACTCAGCATGGTTTTGTAAAGAGAAAATCATGTTTAACAAATCTGGTTCGCAATTTCGAAAGGGTCACTCACGAGCTGGATTTAGGGAATAACTTCGACATTGTTTATTTAGATTTCAGCAAAGCTTTTGACTCAGTCCCACATGAGCGGTTGCTTTATAAGCTGGAACAGGTTGGAATCACTGGGAAAATCCTTAGATGGATAGAAGGATGGCTTCAGGGCAGGAGGCAGAGGGTTGTGATAAATGGCTATTCCTCAGATTGGGTTGATGTAAGAAGTGGGGTTCCCCAAGGATCAGTATTAGGACCACTGTTGTTTTTAATTTTCATAAACGACATTGATGAAGGGATAGAGGGCGTGATGTCTAAATTTGCAGATGATGTTAAAATTGGTAGAGTAGTTAATGATCACTGTCAAGCTGAGCTTCTTCAGAGAGACCTAGATAGACTTCAAGAATGGTCAGAAAAATGGCAGCTGTGCTTTAATCCAACAAAGTGTAAGGTATTACACCCGGGAAACAGTAATCCTAAAATAATTTATTCACTTGGTGGAGTTCAACTAAACCCAGTACTGGAGGAAAGGGACTTGGGTGTTACGATACGGTCAGACATGAAATTCTCTGAGCATTGTAAACAGGTTGCAAGGAAGGCCCATGGTGTCCTATCGATGATCTATCGAACTTTTGCAAGTAGAGATAGGGACGTGATAATCCCATTATATAAGGCTTATGTTAGACCACACTTGGAATACTGTGTTCAAGTATGGAGACCGCACCTAAAGAAAGACATCGAGCTTCTTGAAAGGGTGCAAAGAAGGGTAACTCGCCTGGTGAGATCGGCAAAAGGGCGTCCTTATGAAGAAAGACTTCGAATATGTGAGTTGCAGAGTTTGGAAACTAGACACCTTAGAGGAGATTGGATTGAGGTGTTTAAGGCTCTGAGAGGCATCAGTAAAATGAATGAGGACAAAATTTTCAAGATTATAAATGATGCTAGAACTAGGGGACATAAATTCAAGTTACGGGGGGAAATGTTTAGATTGGACTGCAGGAAGTTTTATTTTAGCCAGCGAGTTATAAATTACTGGAATAAGTTGCCTTCATGGGTGGTAGAGGCCGACAGTTTGGGGAAATTCAAAGGTCATCTGGATAGTACTTTCGGGTAAGGGAAGCGCATAGGATGATAGGTTTAATTTCCTTTTTATTTATTTTTATTTCATTTTATTATTTTTATTTATTTATTAATTATTATTATTTGTTTATTTAATTTTTGTTTTTATCATTGTTTTGTTCGGATTTTTTTTTTTTTTTGGCTGGTGCAGCATAAGCCATAGGCTTTCTTGCACCATACGGCCGTTACTAATACTAATACTAATACTAATACTAATACTAAAAGTAATGCAGGTTAATCTTCGCAGGAATGCAGTTATACGCCAGTCGCAGCAGGCCTTGTTAAGGGTAAATCTTATCTGACCAATGTGATTAGGTACTAAAATACAGTTATAAAGGGAACTGGATCGAAGAAATAATTTTGATATCATACTTAGATTTCAATAAAACTTTTCCTGCTGTTCCTGACTGCTGTACAAATTGGGGCAATGTGGCATTAAGGCAGCTTACTGCTATGGATGAAGATATAGTTAATTGGCACTAGACTGGGATGGTTATAAACTGGCACTGTTCTTTGACTAATATTTTTAGCAGAGTCCTTCAGGGTTCAGTTCTGGTGTTTTCAATATTTATTAACGTTTCAATTAGTGTTTTCAATATTTATTAACAATAATGATGAAGGCATATAAAGTGTATTATCTAAGTTTGCAGATGATACAAATGTTGGCAGGACAGTTAAAGACAGGAGTCAAGATGTACTACCACAACAAGGTCTAGAAAAATTCGGCACGTGGGGGGGGGAAGTGGCAATAATTTTAAGGTTTAACATTGATAAATACAGGGTGCTGCGTATGGGTAGCAGTAATTCCAGAATAACACACCAATTGGGTGGTACCACACTCAAGGTAATGGACAACAAAAAAAGACCTAGGAGTAAACGTACAGTTTGACATGAAATTCTCTAAGCAAAGTGAACAGACTGGTACAGCAGCTCATGGGATGCTCTGTATGATATACAGCAATTTTTTCAGCAGGGACACTGAAGTGATTATCCCATTCTCCAAATTCTCCAAGACAATGGTTAGGTTGCATCTTGAGTACTGCATACAGGGTCTGGATGCCTCATTTTAGAAACGATGTGGATCTGTTGGAATGGGAACAGAGAAGAGCAACGAGTTTAGCAAGGAAACGAATGGTACTCTTACCTTGAATAACTTCAATTTCGCAAATCGCAGCACTTGGAGACCAGGCATCTGAGAAGACACCTCATCGAAAATCGAAATTCTTTTTGGTTGTAAATGGATTAAAACTATTATTTTTTAGGCCACCCGAATAATTAAATTCATCTTACGTGCGGTGTATTTTATGTCTGTTAATTTCGTGTGTTCTCTGGTCGATTTGCCTGTTTTGCTGGACGAAAAACCATGCTATCTACGCCTGAGACCGACTAACTCAGCCACGGAGTGAAAAAAGTCCATTAAAGTTCCTGGCGTCATCGACGGGATTCGGACCTGGGCCTTTTCCACACGGTGTTTGGGTGGGACGGTGACGATCCACTGTGCTACTCGCGCAGACCTTGTAAATGGATTCAAATTATCAAATTATTATATTAGGGTCTCCCGTAAATGACTACATATACCCGTTTATGTATTATGTCTGTTAATTGCGTGTGTTCTCTGGTCGATTTGCCTGTTTTGCTGGACGAAAAACCATGCTATCTACGCCTGAGACCGACTAACTCAGCCATGGAGTGAAAAAAGGCCATTAAAGTTCCTCGCGTCAACGATGGGATCCGAACCCGGGCCTTTTCCACCCGGTGTGGAGAGGACGGTGAAGATACCACTGTGCTACCCGCGCAGACCCTGTAAATGGATTAAGAAAACTAAATGCTGATGGTAACCTTACTCTTAAACTGAATAAAGTTGGTTGCAGAATAGTTGTGAGAAAACTTTGCTTTTAGCCAGAGAGTAATTCATTATTGGAACAGACTTCCGGCTGGTGTTGTGAAAGCAGGGAGTTTAAATAAACTTAAGGAAGGATTAAACAAATTATTAAAGAGGATGGAGAAATGAAGCAGTTTTTTGGCTAATGCTGTATAAGCTTGCTTCCTTGCATCGTCATTATTAATACGGAGGGTTGATTCAGCCTTTTGATAACGATTTTGACATTAATCCTGCTTGTGACGTATGACAGCAATGTAAATTTTTTTTTTCCCGCAGGCGCAGTCCCAAACCTTATGAACAGTTGTAGAAGATGTTTTAATGTCGACATGCCTCGGAAATTGAACCCAAGGTTGGAAGGTTACATAACCGCACTTTCCGAAGAAGGGTACAGTTATGCGAAAGTTACTGATAGGTGCAAGTCGAAAAATTTGACTGTATCGAAGTTCGGTATCCATAAGGTTTTGCATGAATGACAAAGGAAAATTCCGCGAAGCTGCTGCAAGTGGGCGAAAAACACCGAAGAAACTGCAATCTGCACCAAGTCGAACGAGGGAGGTAGTACGAAAAGTGCAGTCGCTCGTTGTCGGTGAAAATCCAAAGACCCAAAGAGCTATAGTGTCACGTGTGGGAACATCCCAGTCAACCGTTTGTCGCATAATCAACGAAAATTTTCAACTGGAGAAGAAGCACAAGGCCCTCGTACACCATCTAGGAGCAAGGCACATTGCAAAGCGGCGGGTCAATGCTCGAAAACTCTACGAAAAATATCTGGCAGCTGAAAGGTGGAAATTCGTAGCATCATTGGACGAAGCGTGGGTGTACCTCTCCTATTGCAAAAAATTTCGGACAATTGATTGTTGTTGTTGTTATTTGGTTTTTAGGAGTATTAGCAACTAAGGCCATATTGCTCCGAGGATGCGGTTGTCATTCCCTGACCTTTCCGCATCCTCCATATTTGGGTCACGGGTTCGAACCCCGGTCTAATCAAGAAGCATGTGCTACGCACCGCTGCTCCTGCCCACGGAGGCGATTGGGCAATTTATTACCGTTCACAGGGTGACAAGGCCTTTCCAACAACGGCCCATCAGTGCAAGGAAAGTTTTGGCCGAGGTTTTATGGTTGTAGCCGGTTTTTGTTATAACGGCAAATTTGAGTTGCGTAGAGTCGCTAAAAACGTGAAAGTCAACTCAGTGTATTACCAGACTGGAGTTCTACAGCCGTTGTTTGAACGTGAAATACCCACATTGTACGGTTTTGACGCTGAAAAGGTCTGGATGGATTAGGCGTCCAGCCACAATCACATTCCACCCGTGCTTTTTTGGGAGAATGGAAGAGGTGATAGGTATTCGTTCGATCCCGTTTGAAGATATACCTGTTAAATCACCTGACGCCGCACCCATGGATTTTTGCGCATTCGGACTTTTGAAAAGGGCTCTCGGAAACCGCCGCCCCAGAACTGTTGAAGGTTTGTGGAAAGTCTGCCAGCAGGAATGGGACAAGATCGACTTGGCAGTTTTGCAGCGGGCTTTACTTCAATAAAAATTGCAATGCCGTGCGATAGTCAATGAGCAGGGAAAACAAATAGAACACAACCGGTGGTGGCGGCAGGGAATTTCATAGTTTTAAAGGACTGTCAAAATCGTTATCAAAAGGCTGAATCAACCCTCCGTAGTAATACTATTATAAACACTAATGCTTAGTCATTTGTGAACTCCAGGCACCATGCTCAAAGTTCACAAATTATAACATGTTTAATACACACAAGCATACACTCGTATGTAGTAATGTGACAGGAAATACTACATAGTGAATTCGTGAGGAAATGGAAGTAACTTAAGTTATGGGCAACACTGTAACAAACAGAAGCAAAGGCTGAGATTGTAGTGGGTTATCCATCCTCGCTGGAAGAAAATCGAGGACATGATGTGTACAAAAAGGAAACAATTCAAAAATCGAGTGTACTTTGTAATGATGGAACTTACCTGTACATACAACGTTCCACACATCGAGTGCATGCACATAAGACACTTTTGGAAGCTTTTCTCTCAGTGCTTTCTCACTAGTGACTAGAGTGAGCATACTAGTCAAGCCAAGAGTGACACGAGCAGGAGCTGCAGGAATCTCGACCCAGAAGGATGTCCACGAAGTAACTACGATAAGAATGCTCGGAATGTATATGTCCATTAAAAAATGACCAAACTCTCTTTTCAAGTCAAATTTTGCCACAAGTCTGCTGAAATTACCTAAAAATTCAAAGTAACGAGTGAGAAGTTTGAAATGGAGGGATGAATTAGTAAGAAAGAGTTTATATTCGGAAAAATCTCTCGCATATATTAATTACATTACATCTGTTAAATTATAAAACCGAGAAGTATTATTTAGACATCGGTATCATTAAAGAATAGTTCATATTCATCCTGTGTTGAATAATAATAATAATAATAATAATAATAATAATAATAATAATAATAATAACTGACAGAGACTTCTATGGTGTTTTCAATTTCGCTTAGCTATTCCACAATATCCCTTACTAGTTGCTCAAAAGGATGCTCAAAGTATTTGTTAACTTTAACAACGTTGCAAAAATTATATTACGTAGCCAGACAACATAACCTGCCACAGCTACATAAGCTAGGGATTTTACATGTTTTGGACTTAATAAAAATTCACACAAGAAAGTATAGAAGTAATAATCACAATACTAAAATAAAATAAATACCATATTTTCTCGAATACCCCACGTACTTTCTTTTTTGTAAACTGGAGCTAAAAATCTGGCCGTGGAACTTATTCGCAAATTTAATTTGAAGCTTGAGGTTTTTCCTAAAGCTATGGCTGAACGAACAAATTTTTATTGTTAACTGTGTTTTTATTTTGCCCATCTAATCACAGCCTTACGAGAAGAAACAGTTTAGATTGGAAAAAATCTCTTTTGAAAAATATCAGTAAATTAACAGAAAAACTGATATATACAAATTGTATATATATATTTTTTTTATTTTTTGTTTATTTACCAATATTTATTAAAATGCCAACTGGAATGTTGCGTTACATAAAAAGTTATATTTTCTCTCTTTCGGAAATGAGCATTCTTGTTTCCTAGAAACGCGCAACATTAACTCAAATATCACAGATGTGATTATTGATGAAACCGAAACAGATATATAATAAAATCGACTCAATGTAAATGAATGGTTTCAAGATTTCACGCCAAGTACACATTTCTTCACTTGGTTGCACCTTAACTTCTAACCTTTCTTACCATATTTATGGAAAAATTACAAGTTAACGTCATCTGTATAGATCTTATAAATTCCACCAACCAAAAAATACTATTTCCACATCTTGGACAGTGCAGCAAACCTCTCTAAAATTCTTTGCATCAATCCCTAAATTAAACTCGTTTCACTCCGCTTTCCATCACCAATACATTCAATTTCTTCTGAGTGCCTTTTCTTCAGATATTTCTGTTCTTCAGAAACGGCAATGGTAATTTTACTTTTCTTCCTTCTAACTTAGTCGGAATACATATATGAACCAGATCGTATTATTAACACGCCGTCTTCAAACTCACTTTTCTTCATTTATTCCCTCTACTTCCACTCTACACAACAGCTCTCCTATGTATATTACAACCTACAGAAATTCAAATGCAATATCAGAAAGTTCCTTCTAGCTCAATCCTCATTCAGTCCTACATTCTACAATACTAAAAATTTCAGGCAATCTTTCATGTTTAGGATCATCACAAAAAAGCGTAACTGTGTAATATGACATATTGATGGATAGGTTCAGAGGAGTAAGTGTTATAGAGTAAAGACAATTTTAATAGCATAGCTTTTAGTTTTGGGCAATAGTGTTATTCACGGCATTTGATTAAACCGTTCTTGTCCCCGTCATCATTTAATCATACAGTTTTGCGTAAAATTGGAAATCTATTCCTATTTCATTCCAAAGGTTTTCTTATTTTATGCAAAACCAGAACAGATTTCCTATTTTTTTTCTTACTAATAGTTTCCTATTTATCCCCTACTAACAAATTTCCTTTCCTATTAAAATATGAACTAGTTTGCTATTATTGTATGATCTAGCAACTATGCTGTTACACTAATTTCACATGTAATAGATATGTAGTACCGAAACGCGAAGTGTTTTTTAATTGCCCCAAAAGTTTATAGCATACAATATAAATTGTATGGGTCGCCCATCAGAAATCCACACTATAGACTTATTCCAGTTTTTGTCATATCTCGGTATAAATTTAGTATCATGCCATTTGCCTCTTCATCAGAGATACAATGGCGTGATGTATACTGGTCTTGAAATCGTCCATATTTTTTTAGAAAAGTGGTATATACTCAAGATCTATATTTAAACTTTGTGCTAGTTCGTGATGTCAAGTTACAGTAGCGGTCAAAAAAAATTGCATCACTTGTGAATTTTGCAAATAATGTGTTTTGCGCTGCATTGTGGGTTGCAGAAATGTTCGAAATGCATTTATTAAATGGGATATATATCTCTGTGAATGAAATCCAATAAAAAGACTGAATAATTGCCATAAATATCTTCCCAAAGGGTAAAATGCGTAATTAATGGAAATATGAGAAATCATGCAAATGGCAATCATGACAACCAAACACATATTTTATTGCATTTACGTGTACAAACTTAAATGACAAGTAAATGTAATAGTATTATGTACTGTAAATCAGCAAAAGAAATCCTAAATATTTTGTTGTTCCTTCTCGAGCTGCAATTACAGCCTTGCAACGATCTGGTATTGAAGTTAGTCAACTTCTGGATATACGGTTGTCCAATTTCGTGGTACCACACCCTTACAGTGCTCTCCTGCAGCTGAATCTTACTTGTTGGTTTCTTCTGAGCAATTTTAGATGACATTATGTACCAGCAATTTTCAATAGGGTTCAAATCTGCGCTGTTTTCGGGCGAGTCCAACACTGTCATGCCAGCATTTCTGAGGTATGACTGCACTTTAAGGGAGAAAAACGAGAGAGAAAACATTGGTGTAAATATGTTTTAAGTCTTGTGAGACTAGACAAACTCATCACTAAATCTAAATAGCATAAAATTTACTAATTTTGCTGTGTGGAAAGGTGCCGAGTCCTGTTGAAAAATGCAGTTTTTGACGTCTGTGTAGTGATCCCTAATAACGGGTTTCAGGCACTTTTCCCAAGATAGCAGTGTAGGTTTCTGCATTCACCGTTCCCCTTAATAAACTTAATTCGCCCCACCCCTTTGCTTGTTATGCATCCCCAGACCATCTGAACGGCGGGGAACTTTATAGTCGGTGTTATGCAGTCAGGATGGTATGCCTCCGATTTTTGTCTTCTGACATATCGCTTCCCATCCGAGCCATGCAGGTTCAATTTCGATTCGTCAGAAAAGATGACGGTGTTCCATTGCTCTTTTGGCCATGAAACATGTGTTTTAGACCAAGCAAGTCGCTTCTTCTTGGGCCGATACGCATGCAGACCACATTCCGAAAGCTGTCTTTGGATAGTTCGTGCACTTATTTCAACGCCAGATGCCATCTCAAAGTCCAGTTTTAGATCAAAACCACTAGCATGGCGATTAGGAAGGCATAGCCGTTTCAAATATCGATCTTGAGAAGGCGTAGTCACTCTTACGGCCTGATACAGGTCTTCTCTTCACATCATCGGTTTCACGCTTTAATTTCAGCACCTGGGATACTGTTGACTGGTGGCAGCCTATTTTATCAGCGATAGCACGGGTAGAAAGCCCTTCCTGGGACAGAGCAACAGCTACACTTTTTTTTCTTGGTGTCAACTGAACATATGGAGTCCGCAAAACAGGATACTAATGAGCGTGTATACCCTTCAAACGCCCTATTTATAGAAAGGGTTGATGCAATACCTTGCAATTACTGTCTGCTACAATAGAAGCATTATCTGACGAAATATCGGTGCTTTGCAACAAACAAAATGACTGTAATCAAAAATCTTATACGTTGCATTACAAATTCTACTTTTTTAAGGTGATGCAGTTTTTTGTTTTTTTTTGTTGGCCACTGTATATTCGCTTCTCGTGGAGATGCTCCACGAAATCACAGCTCATTACCGAAATTCGACCTACAAGCGCTCCTGCCCTTGCATATGACATGCAGTTTCTGTAAATGCTTGGCACTAAAAGTATATTATTTTCCTGACTGTTGTGGGGAGAAAGAGGGGATCATTCTTAAACTTTGGGCTACGGAAGTCAAATTTATTTCATGAAATGAGAGCGAAGAAAATGCTGTGAAACTATTAAAATCATTTATAGCACTTAAAATGCTAAGGCTGTTTGTTCAAGGGAAGAATGTTGCATATCGTAATTGGCTTGTTTCCAATTCTTCAGTTTCATTTCCTGGCTACACAAAAGCTCGCAACAATTGTAAAGCGGTTATTAATCAGTCCAAACTAGATTTTGAACAGGCAAAGAGTAGAAAACTTGCTTCTAGCCCTAATGGTAGCCGAGCATTCTTATCTCTTGCCAAAGCTATGGGCTGCAACTTTTGCCCATCTCTTCTCCCACCTCTGTCAAAACCAGATGGTACTGTTGTCACTTCAACCAAGGATAAAGCTGACCTGCTAGCATCCCATTTTTCTTCCAACTCATGTATTAATGATCTTGGTAAAACACCTCCCACCATTCCCAACACGCTCCATTCAGTGCCTCCTGAGGTCTTCCGTCAAAAGATTGTCAGAAGGATTTTGACGAAACTTGCTCAGAAAGCTCCAGGTCCTGATGGTATTTCTCCACTTGTTCTTAAAACCTGTGCTCCTGAACTTACTCCTGTTCTCTGCCGCCTTTTTTCACTTTCTTATTCCAAAGGGTGTTTTTCCTTCTGCTTGGAAATTTGCTCATATACAGCCAGTTCCTAAAAATGGTGACAAATCCCTCCCATCCAATTATCGTCCCATCGCAATTACTTCTACTCTTTCTAAAGTAATGGAGAAATCAATTAACCGCCAACTCTTAAACTACCTAGAAACCTTCCATCTGATCAACGATCTCCAGCATGGATTCCGCCAGTGTCGATCCTGGTGATATTCTGGCTTATGTTACTCATTTATGGACAAATTCAATGGAAAAGTTCGGTGAAACACAAGCAGTTGTTCTTGACATCTTAAAAAGTCTTTTGATCGTGTTTGGCATAAAGGTCTTCAAACAAGCTTCCACCTTATGGTTTGCCAACTGTTTTTTGTAATTGGTTATCCTGTTTTCTTTCTGACTGCTCACTGAGGGCGATGGTAGATGGCTCTCTGTCTTCTAACTTCTCCACTAATGCTGGTGTTCCCCAAGGTTGAGTTCTTTCCCCCACTCGTTTCCTCTTGTATATTAATGACCTTCTTCCATTGACCAGAAATCCTATCCATTGTTTGCTGATGATAGCACATTGCATTCCACTTTCCAGTATCTTGCCCTGCTCAATCGGCTTCAACTTCTCGAATATCCATTACCAATTCCTTAAATGCCGATCTTCAGGTAATTCTTCAGTGGGGCAAAGACAACTTAGTTGACTTCAATCCTTCTAAAACTCAGTCTTGTCTTATATCTCGCAAAAAGGATTCTTCTGCTCCTATGCTTATCTTTGTTGACACTCTGGTTTGTAGGCAAGATGATATATCTCTTTTGGGGATTACCCTGACTTCTAATATCTCTTGGCACAAGCACATTACAAATATTGCCTCCTCTGCATCTAAAAAACTTGGTTTTCTTTCTCTCTCGGCATTACTTTTCTTCCAAACTGCTGTTCACTCTGTACAAATCGCAAATCCGCCCTACCATGGAATATTGTTCCCACATTTGGGGCCCCAAAACCTCTCTCTCTCTCAGGGTTCTCGATTCCATTAAGAAGAGAGCAGGTAGGTTAATTAATGACTTATCTGTCTCTCCACTCGCTGTCTCATAGATGTACTGTTTCTGCTGCATGCCTTTTTTACAGATACTTCCATGGGCACTTTTCTTCTGAATTGCCTTCTATAATTCCCGCTCTCTCTTTCAAAACAGTCCGAACACGTGCCGCCACCAGTCCAACATCAAACTCACAGAACCAACTTTTCATCTTCCTCGTTTATTCATTCAACTGCCGTTTTCTGGAACAACCTTCCTTCAAACGTATTTACTTAAAATTACAGTCTACAGAAGTTCAAGTCCAATGTCAACAAATATCTTCTTTCGTCTTCTCAACCCCTAACCCAAGCACGGTACTAAGTACTATAGATTCTAATACCTCTCGTGTTTGGGGTTTTCATAAAAAAAAAAAAAAAAATACGACATCGTTGCTCATACCCTGCTACTAACTTTCAGCTCTTTTCTAAAAAAAAATTATTACTGGTTTCATGAATTCTCGTTTAAATGTTTGCCTTTATGTTAAAAACATTTCAGTATCGAAGAATAATAATATCTGTGCATTTAGTTATAAGAGCTTTAAAAATGTGCTTACCTGTTTGCCAATATTCTTCATGAGTGATCTCTAGAGAATAATTAGTCAGGTCAAATCCTGTTAAGTAAAAATTGTTGTTCAGCTCCATAGGTTGATATTCCGACCATTTTAAAAGTAAATGCTCCTCTGCCAGTGTACCTAAAATTAAAAACAATTTATTTAATAAATTAATGTTCTTTGTTAGAGTAGATTATCCAGGAGTCCTAAAAACTTCATTCACACTTCTGAATGAGTAACATGTATCTACTGAACAGATAAATAAACCTATACATATCACAGCAGGGATGTCCCAGTTATGAATTTGTGGAACTGAAATGTTTGTAGTTTTGCTGACCACAACAGAGCTCCGCCAGAGCCAGTTTTAATCAAAACGTTGCATAAATGACAGCAAAAAACATCAGTGCATTAATTAATCTATTTATGTAGCACATTTAAAACATTCCAACAAAATCAGATATCTCGCATTGAAGTTGTACAGTTATACAGATTGACTGTTTTTAAAATCGCCAACTACATATATTTCCGATTGTACTCGAGGAAACAACACATTCTTATTTTTAATGAAATTGGAGTTTCTCTATTGTCGCTCATATCCGTATTGTATTTTTGTCTGTAGAAGTGTGTTCCAGGACCAATTTGTATGTTGTGAGGGCTGAAACACCTCCGTTTGATATTTCAAACCTAGTTCCTTTACAGAAGTTAAAAAGAATACAGAAATTCATAGACCAACTGAACGATGCAAAATGTCTGGAATGGTATTTCCAACAAGGTGGCAACAACTACAAACATATCTGACGTGACAATGTAAACAGTGAAATCGGTGTATGAAGATCGCATGATCTTCATACACCGATTTCAGTCATTGTATGATAGCTGTCACAGACCTTACCTATCCTGATTTTTCCCCCTCGGGGATACCTTAGAGAGGGAATTTGTAAACAATCCATACTCGAATGGAGGACTAGAAGACATCAAAACCGAATAAACAGCCAACATTCCTCAGGACGTGCTTTACCATATGGTCGAAACGTGTCGTGAGGTTTAAGCGTGTTTAGTAGAGAATGGAGGCACTTCCAACATCTCTTATAATGCATTGTGACTTCATAAAACAGGTCTTCATGTCGTCCAAATTACATGTTATTCCAACGAGTGTAACAGGAAATATACGCAGTTGTACAGGGTTTGCATCCCTTTACATCCATCAAACAACCGCAAGGGAATAACACTGAATCTATGTTTAGCCTCAAGGCTTGATTTTCAGAGGATAATTGGTAATTTATTTATCCCTATTTTGTGTGACAATTGTTGGGAGATAACAGCAAGAAGGAAGGGAGAAGGCATAAGCCAGAGGCTTTTAGGGGGTGTTCCCTTTTAAAAAGATAACAATAAAAAGAGATATGAAATTATACAGGTGTTATTTAACAGATACATCATAAATAAATCGGACATGTTTCGAAACATTCCATTAAAGAGACTTCGAAAACCAACCACATATGTCACGTGGTTGGTTTTCGACTGTTGGTTAACAACAGTACTTATAATTACATTGTGAGTACTTTTACAATAAGAAGTATGAAAGAAAAACATGATGAAATAATTGCCTAGAGTGTTACAAGCTTTTTAACAGCTATTCCTTCAACCTGTTTACATAATTTTCAAACTGGTATGCATTGTGGAATGCAAAGTTCAGGAGTTGAGGGGAAGGTGATTTAGATCAGACATCCCTGGTGATGCGTTCAGTTAGGAGCTTCTTGAACTGTTTTAGTGAAATGGCATTTTTGATATTTTCAGGAAGATTATTCCAGGTTTTTGCGCTTCTGTATTTTACATTTTTCTAACCTATGGCTTTTCTAAAAAGCGGAACCTTCAGGTTCGCTTCATTTCTTAAATTACATGTTATTTCTTCTTCTTCTATTGTTATAAAAAAGGATCTGAAGAGTGGAGGAAAGTTTGGTGTTTTCAAAGCATTGTAGACAAAGACAACCTCAGCTTTTTGTACAGTTGGTAGATGCTTAAGAGTCTTGCTTCCTTATATCTCGAAGACGCCGATGCATTCCGAGGAAGGCCTAAAATTGAACGAACACATCGATTGACAATTGAATTGATTCTCGCAAGGTTATTTTGACAGGTAGTATGAGATGATTCCATATGTGAGGTGAGGTGATTCCATATGTGAAGTGAGGCTGTATTAAGGAAAGGAACACTAGTCTGAGAAGGGAAGGAGGCACCCAGGCAGAGGCTCGGGCGAGTATTCCTGCTAGTGACGAAGTCTTTTTTCGTAAGGTGATCATTTGTTTATCCCAACTCAGCTTATCATCTAGCCAGATTCCTAGAAACTTGGTATCATTCACCCTTTCGAGTTGGTTTCCTTTGTATTTCGAAATCAATATTTAATGGTTTATTTTTCGTCCTAAACACCATGGATTTTTCTGGGTTTAGTATAAGGTGATTCTTTTGAAGCCAACTATGCATTTCAGAGATCAGGGCACAGATCTTGTGTTGAAGCTGGTTAGGGTCTTTATCAGTGATAAGAATGGAAATATCATCGGCATATGCTACTAGGTGGGAAGATGGAAGAAGAGAGAGAAATTCATTAACGTAAAGAACAAATAGGACAGGTCCGAGAAGTGAGCCTTGAGGTACTCCCCCGGAGAAAATAAGAACTGTCTGAAAAAGACTGATTTGTTTTAACGACAAATGGCCTATCAGTAAAATAGTCTTCACGGAGAAGGTTAATTTTTACTCTCAAGCCAAGATTGTTGAGCTTGTTGAGCAGGATTTTATAATTTATGCAGTCAAAAGCTTTGGATAGGTCTAGAAACAGTACTATTGCATAGTGACCCTTTTCAAGACAGTCTGTGATCTTAGAGCAGTAGTCAACAATTATCAGGTCAGTGGACCTTTTCGAACGATAAGCGTACTGTTGTTGATGGATAAGCTGATTGACTTCCAGGAAGCCCATGAGTCTGCCGTAAAGAAATTTTTCGAATAATTTCGCAAAAACTGAGTAGAGCTATTGGACGAAAATTGTTGATAGAGTTGCAATGTTTTTTCCCCTTAGGAACAGGAACAATGACTGCTTTTTTGAATTGAGACGGGAATTTAAAGATTGAAAGGAAAGATTGTAAATATACTTCAGCGGTGTCAGAATGAGTTAAGGGCCTTCTTCAGCAGAGCAGGAGATATTTCATCAAAGCCAGGGGCTCCCTTTACTTTTAATTGATGTTCTGCTTCTAAAATTTCTTGATCTGAGAGCGGAGCGAGAAAAAAAAAGAGCTCCTCATTGAGTGCTTGACAGATTCTCTCGTTGTATTATATCTAGAGTCAAATTTGTCTTTAAAAAGGTTATTAACACTTGAGATAAAGTGATTACAGTAGGCTGCGGCTTTTTTCTGGTCATCTGAAATGAGTACCTCGTTCTCAACTACATCTCCAACGTAGCTCTGTGATTTCGTTTTCCTTCCAGGTAGCAGCTTGTCCAAGACTGTCCACTTTTCCTTGCTTGTAATGATGCCTTTAATTTGGGAACTATAATATTTTCTTTTCTCTGACGAATACTGTCGGTGACTTTGTTTCTGTACGTTGTGTATTTGTTTTTATCTATCTCCTTTCGTGTTGTTCTAGCAATTCTTGCAAGTTTGTCCCTTTTCCTTAGCATGTTACAAATTTGTTTGAGATGAATGGGTATAATTTCCGTCTTGGCCTTGTGGTCTTTTCATTCCCTGGGCTCCTGATGTATGACGCGCATTTTTCGTAACTATTTAGGATATGCTCAAAGAAGAAGTTAGTCGCAATTTCAGGATCATCTGTAGCAAACACCCCATCCCACGAAGACTGCTGGAGGTCAAAACAGAGCTGATTGAGGGAACCTGTAGTAACAGATCTGTAAGTGTGCATGATCTCTTTCACAATTGCTTCATTTTCAATTACCATTAGGATGGAGCGATTATCAGAAATAGTTGCATCCAGTACTGCATAGGTTAGTGAGCATTCCCCAATTGCGAAGTCAAGAAGGGAATTGTGGGACTCTCCCATTCTAGTCGGGATAATTCCGTCAGTCAGAAGACAGAAACCATTGAAAGAGTTGACATCTTGGAGGTCTTGTACTTGAGAGGAAGAGCTTTGAAGTATGTTAATATTGAAGTCTCACATCAGCAGAAGACTAAGGGATTTGCTTGTGAAGTGAGATAGAATATTGTCAAGAGTTACAAAGAAGCTGTTGACTGAAGCTGAGGGAGGTCGGTATAGACACCCAATCACCAGAGAGGTAATGCGGATAAAAGTGATTTCACAAGCTTGATCTCAGTAAAAACCATTAGGTCTGGATGGAGATTCCATGATGTCAGTTGAGCAAGGATTTCATCATTATGTTTTACAAGACTGCGAGCATTCATATAGTATACATTAATTACATCTTTTGATGCTGTAGTAAGGCATAAGTTATTTGGTTTAATTGTTGGCAAGTGACATGACAGAAAGGTGTTTTCACAAGAGTTAGAGTTATTCGAATTCTGGTAGGATGAGGAGATAGGTGAATCATTCATAGAGGTTTTTCCCAGTCGGGATTCCAGAATATCTGAAAAATTGTCATTCCCGTTGACTAGTTTCGATAGCTAAGTGACTGGCTGATGACCTAGTACCAGGAAGAAGGGAGCGTCCATAGAAAGCCGGAATAATGGCTCCCTCAGGCCAACAGTAATCCTTTAGTAATAGATCAAAGTCCGTTTGTTGACACTGAATATAGAAAGAGCTATTATTATTATTTTTAGGCCACCCGAATAATTAAATTCATCTGCCGTGCTGTGTGTCTTATGTCTGTTAATTGCGTGTATTCTATAGTCGATTTGCCTGTTTGCTGGACGAAAAACCCCAGATTCTAGGGGAAAAGATTCGTGGCTGAGTTAGTCGCCTGAGATCGACTAACTCAGCCACGGAGTGAAAAAAGCCTATTAAAGTTCCTCGCGTCATCGACGGAATTCGAACCCGGGCGTTTTCCACCCGGTGTTGGGAGAACGGTGACGATACCACTGTGCTACCCACGCAGACATATTGAAAGAGCTGTACGAATCGTGTTTGGAATTCATTTTTTATTACTCTTACTTCTATCTGCAGTTGATTTCCGATGTGCTGCTCTACTTCTGAACCGCACAGTTGGGGTTCGAGCCGCGAGACGAAAATACCCTTGGTTGAACTTTTAGTTCTGGGGACTGCTCGGATTGAAGAGTTGGTAGCTGTTCCCACAACATCAGGGGGATTTCGATGTCTTCCTGTCTGATTAGAAGCAGATTAATTCCGATGTCTTCCATTGTCCTGCCTGCCTCCTGGAGGAAATGACATCTTCTAGATTCGATTGACAGATCGATTGGCATATTTACACGCTTTCTGAGATTGTCTAATAACCGGAGCATATACTGGAGGATGTGGAGGTTGCTTTACAATAGATGTGTAAGTGGCTTCTGCTATAGAAGTAGGAGTCGGTTGAAATGTGGGATTTTCCATGGATTTCGCCAAGTTGCATGTAGAACTGAAGGATCTACTGGAGTTTTGAATAAGATCTGTTAAGTCCAAAATTTTCTGTAGTAAACTATAATTTATTTTGAAGTTGGGCGTTTTCTGACCTGATTTTTTGAGTTTCGTCAAGAAGAGAGGCTATCATGGATTTTTGAGTGTCCAGGATTTGAAAAATCATTTTAGTGGTCATCTCATTTGGCTTTTCAACTTGGGCTACTCTTATAACTTTAGTTGCAGTTTGAGTTTCTCTCTCTCTCTCTCTATATATATATATATATAAAGGTAAGCTGGGGCCATTATCAACCCATTGCAGGATGGAAGCCTCGTCAACAATTCTTGCTGAGGGAATGAACCATAATCTGCCACGCTGGTCCAGTGCGGGTTGGCGCAGATCAACCGTATTTAGCAGTCAGGGACTTGAACTCGGTCTGCTCAAAGAGCGTGTGCTACTGCGCTCCCTTCCTGACCACTCGGCTACGGAGGCCTCTCCGTATATATATATATATATATATATTATTGGATTGATTTACTTTTTCTAATGATATTCTATATATATATATATATATATATATATATATATATATATGTATATATATATATATATATATATATAATAACAAAATATATAACAAAAAATGTATACACACTTTTACAGCCCACAAATAAATAAATATTTTTTCTTTACCAATTAAAAATGTATACAAACTTTTACAGCCCACAAATAAATAATATTTTTTCTTTTTTAGCTGTAGCCAATTAAAAATTATGGCTAAAACGAGACTAAAACGAGACTTTGAAGAAAGGAAATTCGTCCTAAAGTGCTACTGGAAGTGAGAGAACGTAGTGGAAGTGCAAAGATGTTTCAGAAGATAGTTTGAAAGAGATTCACCAACGCGGCTCACCATTGCTCGCATTAGACATAAGTTTGAAGCAGAAGTTACTGTTCAAGACGTCGACAAGCATCGTTCTGGAAGACCGCGGATGTTCACAAGCCCAAAAAGAGAAGAAACGGTAATGGAAACATACCAACGTTCCCCAAGGAAATCTATTCGGCAAGCGGCTCGCGAGATAGGCATTTCAAAAGATAGCTTTCATCGCATTTTGAAGCGCAGACAATGAAAAAGTTATATTCCAATATTGGTGCATGCCCTCAATAAAGACGATCCTGACCGAAGAGTTAAATTCTGTGAGTGATACCTGTCAAAATGTGCAGAGGACCCACAGTTTCCAAACAAGGTTCTTTGGAGTGATGAGGCTACATTTAAGTTAAACGGCTCAATTAATCGCCACAATTGCAGCTACTGGGCAACTGAGAACCCGTATGTTACGGAGACACGCCATGTGAACTTACCAGGGGTTACAGGTGTGAATTGTCAGCGTTGGGCCCAACTGGACCATTCTTTTTTGACAAGACTGTAACTGGTGCCGTTTATTTGAACCTGCTGCAGGATTCCGTCATGCCACACGTTTGCGAGATGTTTGTGGATGAGGAGGACTTTTATTTCCAGCAGGATGGAGCGCATCCCCACTACCATCGTGATGTTAGGGGCTTTTTCATGAAAATTTGCCGAACATATGGATTGGGCGAAGAGGTAGCATTGAATATCCCCCACGTTCACCAGACCTCACGCCACTGGACTTTTTCTTATGGGGATACCTAAAAGATAATGTTTATCGCGCAAAACCGGTAACAATCGTTAAAATGAAAACAGCCATTGAAAGAGAATGCGCCCATATTCCAAATGAACTGTTTCATGATGTTTGCAACTCTGTAGAACTACGCTGTCATCGGTGTCTGCACCAGAATGGCTACCCGTCTGAACACTTGCGATAGCTCAAAATAATTACACATCTGTCCTCTTTAATTTGAATTATAAATCTTGGATGTAACTGAATTGAAACTGTATTAATAAATATTCAAAGAGTGGATACATTTTTTGAGACGCCCCTATATATATATATATATATATATATATATATATATATATTTTTTTTTTTTTTTTTTTTCCCAGCCTGTTAACAACGAAATTATTTTCTAACTTTAATTATACTTATCCATTTATCGCATAAATTACCTTTTGACCGTGTTAAACAGGCAGATGATATCAGAAACTGATAGCCGGGTTAATTGTAGGGGGACATATTGAAAGGGTTAGCCCTAGATAAAGTCCCTTTCAATGTGTCCTATTACCTATAATTGACTTGATATATATTATTATTATGTTTATTAATTGTTTTATTTTTACTTTTACTTTGAGTAATGATCATCCTTTACTAGGTTTGGCCTCGTGGACCAGTTATGGATATTATAGGGTTAAGTAGCTACCAGCTTATCCTATATGAAATATATCTTACCTATTTTACTAATTGTACTTAAACTATACAAAAAATATATAATAAGACTGATGTAACGTTCTATCTAGATATGTATAGATGGCATTAATTAGTTATTGTTTAGTTTACTTTACATAAGATATTTATTAATTTTCTATATTAGATAGTATGAATCAGAGCTGTAATACTCAATATGTTCTACGTTGATAATAATGTTAGTAAATTAATAAGAGGAGTTTACCTCAATATAGTACGTGGAACACTTCCGTATGATACCCTCCAGAAATTAAAACGGAAAAAACGAAAAAATCGACAACTTACCGGTACATTAAAGTAAAATATAAATAATTAAATAATCAATTTAACACAATTCAAAATCAATTCAAAACAATTAAAATTCAAATTAACGCAATTAAAAGAATCTAACGAAAATATTCAAAACGATTTTCCTTCCTGAAGCTGACAATGCTTTTCGACCGACTGTCGTGATCACAGGAATGAAAATTACCGAATCAGGCTAAACCTGCAACTTAAATAGTGATTATGTGTCTTCGCGCATGCGCGTAAAGGTCCACGCATCGGAGATCAAATATGGCCGCCGAACATTAACAGAATTCTCGTGTAATTTAATTTCAACGGTTTCTGCAATTAATAGTCGCGTATAATTACGTTGAACGTTAAGTATTTTGGCCTCGTTAAATAAAAAAAGTATGTTTTTCGTTAATGGCATGAAAGGCTAATTCTGACGCTGCTGAACGAGAAGCACGAACAGAGGCTTCGTGTTGATTTACACGGATATTAAGAGAAAACCGCGTCGAACCCTGATAAGACTAGTCGCAATCACCGCAAGAAATGTTGTATACTAGATCATTAATTTGTGTTGCGAACGCCGAAAGAACCGAGCGATTGTTCAATATAGTGTGTAACTTCCGTATAGGCCTAGCTATAATTTTAAATTCGGTATCTTTAAAGAATCTGTTAAGCTGTTTGTGCCACTGTTCAATATCACTGGCGACATCACGTAATATTGTTAAGCTTGCCTTAAAATCTCGATATTCGGATAAACAAAAATACCTTTCCCAGGTTAGGAAGCTTCGCGATAAATTAAAAAATTATCTACATCCGAACGATTGGTCTGTATTGAAGACCTCCATAGATTTGCGACGGGAAGCACAATCCTCAGAAATAAAAAACAGACACGTTAATAAGTTGCAAACATTATCGAATAGTTCAAGACACGTTCATACGAATTCTAACACATTGTCGCGAGCTTGCGACCAAGTTCACACGAGTTGGGTGACATCCCCCCCACAGACACATAACGCACTACCACAGAATATGTCGGCTAGTTCACGAACACCCCCTCACCCAGTATCCAACGAACCGACATATCAACAGGTTACAAATCTTTCCTCGTGTACACTATCGCAGGACCAGATTTCACTTTTATCCAAAGGATTAAATTATAATTTACCACCTCGAAAGCTGCCAAAAAAACAATGCGTAATTGATATTGAATTTGGACTTCGTAGTGTTCCACAAAAAGATGTATTTATTCAACAAGTTAACCAAGTAGTGAATAACATAAAAGAAACGCGACTTCCTAAATTGAATACACATGACAGTTCAGCTTTACGAGAACTTCGAGAAAATAAGGACATTATTATACAGAGGGCAGATAAAGGAGATACAGTGGTAATACTAGATAAACATGATTATATTAATAAGTTAGATTCAGTTGTATCTGATACCTCCACTTATTGTGAAGTGGACCCGACACTGTTTACCAATTTGGTAAATCAATACAATAAAATGTTAACCACATATCGTAAAAACGACTACATTACTATGGTTCAGTTGAAGGAATTGAAGTCCAGAACATACAATATTCCTGCACTTTTTGGTCAGGTAAAATTACACAAGCCTGGATTTCCGATTCGACCTATTGTTTCCTACAGGAACTCGGCATTTTCAGCCTTAGCCACACATGTATATAACATTATAAAACCTTTTAGACAGGTTATACAATTTGGGATTAAGAATTACGATACATTATTTAATAATCTTAAAGACTGTAGACTCGGCGACAATGACAATTTATTCTCATTAGATGTTACCTCATTATATACGAATGTAAACGTTGAATACACATTAGATATTATTTGGGATATGTTAAATAAAAACTCGACACCGATTAATTATACGAAGCTGCCTATAAAGGAGATTTTTCACTTAATTAAACTATTAGTCGAGGCTAACTACATCACCTTTCGAGACAAGGTGTACAAACAAATTTTTGGATTACCAATGGGTTTGAGCCTGAGTGGCTTAATGTCAGAGATCTATCTCTCAACGATTGAGCAGATACATTTGACACCTTTTCGTCCCCGTATCACATACTATGGGAGGTATTTAGACGATGTTCTAGTTATTACCGATAGTAGTACTATCCAAGACATTTTACATTCGTTTAATAATATTCATTCTAGACTCAAATTTACATTGGAAAGGGAAGATACGGATACTAAGTCATTAAACTTTCTAAATTTCACGCTTACCCGGGACTCGAACAAAATACAATTTAGCATCTATCGAAAACCCACAAACACCGGTATGCTTCTACATTATAATAGCTACCACCCGTTCACCTACAAAAGATCGATTATCTTTAATCAATTTCTAAATGCCTATAAATATTCAACGACGGATTCTGCTTTAGACTCAGAAATACAAATATTAACTAGCAGATTCTTGAACAGGGGTTATCCCATTAACACAATAAATCGAATTAGGGTACAAGCTAAGGATAGGATACAAAATACTGCACCAATCAACAATAGTAATATCAAAAAATACTTTATTTCTGTCCCATATGTTGAATAGTGGCACAAACAGCTTAACAGATTCTTTAAAGATACCGAATTTAAAATTATAGCTAGGCCTATACGGAAGTTACACACTATACTGAACAATCGCTCGGTTCTTTCGGCGTTCGCAACACAAATTAATGATCTAGTATACAACATTTCTTGCGGTGATTGCGACTCGTCTTATCAGGGTTCGACGCGGTTTTCTCTTAATATCCGTGTAAATCAACACGAAGCCTCTGTTCGTGCTTCTCGTTCAGCAGCGTCAGAATTAGCCTTTCATGCCATTAACGAAAAACATACTTTTTTATTTAACGAGGCCAAAATACTTAACGTTCAACGTAATTATACGCGACTATTAATTGCAGAAACAGTTGAAATTAAATTACACGAGAATTCTGTTAATGTTCGGCGGCCATATTTGATCTCCGATGCGTGGACCTTTACGCGCATGCGCGAAGACACATAATCACTATTTAAGTTGCAGGTTTAGCCTGATTCGGTAATTTTCATTCCTGTGATCACGACAGTCGGTCGAAAAGCATTGTCAGCTTCAGGAAGGAAAATCGTTTTGAATATTTTCGTTAGATTCTTTTAATTGCGTTAATTTGAATTTTAATTGTTTTGAATTGATTTTGAATTGTGTTAAATTGATTATTTAATTATTTATATTTTACTTTAATTATTTATATTTTACTTTAATGTACCGGTAAGTTGTCGATTTTTTCGTTTTTTCCGTTTTAATTTCTGGAGGGTATCATACGGAAGTGTTCCACGTACTATATTGAGGTAAACTCCTCTTATTAATTTACTAACATTAATTTTCTATATAAATATATATATATATATAGTCCTCATCACGCATGATGAGGACTAAATTTCTTTTAAATGCTTACGCATTGACGCATTTTTTAGTTTCATTCCGTCCTGTAACCACGAAGTATCGAAAAGTTTCCGTCTAACTTAAGGAGGAAGAAATTTGTCTTCACGTATTTCTTATTTAGTTGTTCTTTCTACTATGAGTAAATTTGACATCATGTTTTGATGGCTGCGTCACGGTTGATAGTTTTGGAGTTGGGTTGGGGCCTCGACGGTGATTCTGGGTTATTAAGTCGGTGTCGTAGCTATTGTTATGGAACACATTAAAATGTAGTTTATTGAATTCATTTATTTTAATTAATTTACGTGATGGACTAAGAGAGTTGGATAAGAAGCCTTCCTATAAAGAGATCAAGGTAATCCCTGTATTATTTACTAAAAGTAACAAAAAAATATAGGAGATACTGAGCAGATAATAGCTCTTATTATACTATATATATCCGTTTAAAGCCCCAGGTATAGTATGAGTCCCCACCGCTGATGCAGGAGATACTCTTCGTCGGTGTTTTCCATCTCTACATTCGCTTGCCTATTACCTTTAGAATTGATCTGCTGTTCGACGATTGCTAGACTTCTTGACAAACGGTTACACTTGTTCCTATTTTTTATCTTAGTTAAGCACTTATTCTTATTTTTGAATTTCTTACATGTCCAGATCTTCCTGCAGTTCTTTCTACTTTTGTTCTCGGTAGATGGCAGGCACAGTCGGCAAATACTTCTCAAGCAAAGCTTGCACTCTTGGATCTTCAGACAAAGTACATTTAGTTTGTGGAGCAATATCTCCACGCAGAATGCATTTAGTTTGTGATGCTCCTCCGATTCTGTGATTAATGTTAATAATTAGTAAATATTTAATATTTAATGGAGTAAATAAATGTTTAATAAAATTACCTTCCGGAAAAATCTCTTGCCTTCAGGTTATAAACAGCAAGCAACGATTTTTACAAGGCAAGCGCACTATGGTTTGAGTTTACAGCCACATGGTTCGGAAGCAACGTAAAACTTTAGCTATGAGTACGCACAGAGGCGGATTTAACGGCGGGCGCACCGGGCGCGCCCTGGGCCCCGACTTCTGAAGGGCCCACGCAAAACCCCAACAAATTAGTTGAACATATTAGTTCAACTAATAGTTGAACTAATATGTTCAACTATTAGTTCAAAACTTTGTGATTATTATTATGCTATTATTAATTATAATATACATATATTATATTCAAATTTTATTGGAAATAAAACATTAATAGTACATAATATTTTTTATTTATTTAAAAAAATGGTTAACATGTATTTTTATTTTCCCTGTCTCTCTCATTTTTTTAAGGGGCCCAATATTTTCTTCTGCGCCCGGGGCCTCAACCGACTTTAATCCGCTCCTGAGTATGCATACTTTTATAAATTAAAACATTTAATTTCAAATATTGATATAAAATGTGTTTCATACCTGGATTAGTTGGACGGTTTGACCATATTTTGTTAAAAAACTGCTTCATAAAAACAACAACGCCCCCCCCCCAATACAATAAAGTGCACCCCTGGGGGCGCACTTGGTTTTTTTTTTTTTTTTTTTTTTCGGAAAAAAAAATGCTGCCCTCGCCTGAGACCGAGTAGTAGAGCCACTTTGTGGGAAAAAAATTAAAAAAAATAATAAATAAATAAATGACCTAGGCCTTTCCACCCAATTTGGGTTTCTATTACCGTCCTCACCACACCGGATGGAAAAAATCTGGGTTCGAATTATGTCAATGTCGCGAGGAATTTTTATGGGTATTTTTCATAAAAATGGCTGAGTTAGTCAGTTTCGGGTGAGGGCAGCATGGTTTTTTACTCCCGGAAACTCGGGTTTTTCGTTCATCAAACAGCAAATCGATCACAGAACAAGCGCAATTTGCAGACATTATATACAGTCTAATATTGCGTTTAAAATACTACTACAACAACAACGTCCCCTTTACGAACCCCATCCAGTCACAGAAACGAGTGAAACTATGCAAAGCAGCAGGCAAACCGGTCTGACATAACTGAGTGACTAATGTAGAAGTGGTAATACAGTATTTCTCAATCCTTTTTTTTTATAATAGGACCTACCTAAACTGCAAAAAAAAAAAAAAAAAAAAAAACTGTGCTCAATCATTTTAGAAGTTATATTTACAGACGTTTTGGCTTCTCGATTTTTCTCATCCAGAATAAAAATAAAAGTAACAAAAAAGTAGTTATCCCTTATTGCATATTATATTATATCATATTTTATTTTTATGCGATTATTGTTTCACTGAAATTTCCTGCCACCCACCCAGTTTTTTCTTGGTGGGATGCAGAAAAATCTGCAAAATTTGGTAATGTATATACTGTATATCTTAATCTGTGACCATTCCAGAGTATAAACTGAAAACGTATTTATTTTATAGAGTACACAAGACTTACAAAAAAAAAAAAGTCTTGGAATTGCACAATGGACTAAACCTCAATGTCATGAATATAGGAGTTCTTCCTCCCGTCCCCCATTGGTTGATCGTGTCAAGACAATTAATGAGATGAAGAGTCAGTGTAGTGTCTTCCATACAGTGCCTCCACAATGTGCAGAAAAGACCCGAATTAGAGTTATTGTGGTTGCCGTTACCTTTGCTTCCTTAATTAATAAAAACCTTTGTTTTTTTAAACAAATTTTAAAAACAACATCCTTATATCTTCTTTGACTTATACTACACTCAAGCAAAAAAAAAAAAAAAAAAAGTAGTAAGGTAACTGCAATAAATAAATAAATACAAAATAAGTTTCCTGTTTATACACCGGGATTGCCACAATGGGACAGTGGAGTTTACTTGAGAAAATACAAGAGAAGTGAGTGACCCATTCTGAGTTAGGCGGGGTTAAACAACGGTTAATTCAAATGTGCACACTAAAATGCATAACATAAAAGGTATTGTTTAGTAATCTCCTAAAATAAATAGATAATGGGGCATATTCATCGAGTAGGAGGACGGCAAAACGAATACATCAGAAGTTCTCAAACTCTCTCGGTTCACGGCGCCCTTAGTATCTTAGTTATTTTTTCACGGCGCCCCTAGGCCAAACGAAATACCTAACAATTCCGTTTATTTAGTAGGTAGGTCCAAACAACTTAATAAGTAATGTTGAAACTGCGAACTGCCTCGAGCTAGTAGTTCGCGCGGTGTCCGACAGATGTCGAGTATCACTGTGTTTCACTCGAAAATTTATATTTTAAATTTAGCCCCTGCGAGTTCGCTGCGGCGCACTGGGACGCCAAGGCACACAGTTTGGGGCCGTTGGAATACATTATTAATGAAACCTCTCCATGTAGTGGAAAAGAGCGATACTGTATTTCGATTTGCATCGGATAGTTTAAGTCTTGGCACGGCCTTAGTCTTGTGTCATTATACGAATCAGTTCCTTGATGTGAGATGATAAATCTAAGCCGATTATTATTAGTCATTCCAAGATTTCTAAGATCTGGGTTATTTTGAGCCTTACATCCGGGAAACTACAGTGGATTCCGGTTATTTGGGCCACCGGTTAATCAACGCAGCCATTTATTTAGGGCAAATCTTAAAAAACAGAGCCCAATCGAGAAAATAGCCAGGGTTTACTTCCCTTAATTGGGACAAAATGCCGTTTAATCGGGGCAGGAGACCGCAGCACTGAAGATTACCCTACGATTGTCTCCGACCATACCACGTAGTTCGGTCGGATTTCTGGAGGTCACAACCATAAAACAATAAAAACAATTAGCAGTCACCTGTTTATTGGGCTTTTGTGTTAGTGAAATCTATCATAAACTCATAGTAAACTCGATCTTATTGAATTTGCGATAATACCGACAGCTGGAATTCTGTGGGTTATTATGGTAAAATGCGTTTACACTTCTATGGAATCTTCAATCATATAAAAAAAAATAAATTTTCAGAATCTTCTCTTCATTCCTATTTTTAAAGCTTCGTAATTTGTTACTCCTTTCTCACTTGCGCGTATCGTGTTACTTGCAATTTGTGTGTGTCGTGTTTTTTGTTAATGATTGCTTATCTTTTTACTGTTTTAAATTTTAACCCCCACCCACAAATGACAGTGAACAGAAATGTCAACTACTTTAATTAGTATGTACACATTATTACAGTACGTATATTCTTCAGAATTTCACGTATCATTTAATTTTTTAATTGGTAAGGTAATAAAGGGTAAATTTGTACTTAATATATCTTTACTTTTATAGCCTGTCGATAATATTCCTCCTATTTTCGCTAATTATAATTAGAATCGCTGTTTAATTGAATTAAAATTCAATTCACAAACGTGATCACAATGACCGGCGCTTATTACACATCATATAGTGAACAGTACTTACAATGGTGACTCCATCATAACGTGATTTGATTGTACGGTAAACTAATTGTAAAGGTGGGGAGGGGGGCTTTGTATTTTTAACTATTTACGTGAAACTTCGGATAATTGGGGCAGCCGCTTAATCGGGCCAAAATGCGCTAGTACCGATGTGTCCCAAATAACAGGAATCGACTGTATATCATTGATATCCAAGAAAACCTAACAAGCAGAAACAGTTTTGATGTGCTGCTAAATCCGGAATATCGCTGACACCAAGATTATAAGCCTTCCACTGTATATTCCTCAAATAAAGCGAATGATTTATTCATAGATATTCATAGATGCTTTGAACATTTCGCCGCTTGCCATTTGTTCAGAGAAGTCTGGGTTCAAATCTTGTTGATAATCGGAGGAATTTCTACAGGTGTCGGGATTGTAATTAGTCCATGTCAGTCAGAGAGAGTATGGTTCCCCATGAGCTGTTCCGGGTTTTTCAGCCTGCACAACATGCAAATCGCCCTGTGAACACACACACACATTCGTATAGACTTAGAAAAAAAGTCTGTGTATAAAAGCTCCAAAAACAACAACCCTCAAAGTCTTGGTGATCCCTTTTCGATTTCAGAGTTATAACAGCTTACATGATATAATGTGCTGAGACGTCTAAAATTTATTTTTTGAGAATTTCTTTTGCATTGTAATTATGGTATTAATTGGTAATCGATTTTAACATGGAGAAGAAGAATAATGAATAAATAACTTACTACTTTCAATTTCAAGTCTGCATTGTTGCTTATCCAGGGGATATCGGTAGAATTCCATCTTACACAGGGGTCTCAGCTTTACTCTACGTTAAAAAAATAACAACAAAAAAAAAAAAAACATTCAAATTAGAACAGCATTAATTACAAAATATACCTTCAATGTGTCTTATTAAAGTACCATATGTTTAGCAAAATTCTCCCTTCCCACAGATTACTATTCCAAGATATATACTGTTTTCAGAATTCAACTTTAATATTTGACATGCATCTCCTTTGGCGACCTTTGTATCCAGACTATTAAATCATTTAAAAGGTCTTGCACAAGAAAAATGAACTTCTCAATAATATTCATAATATTTGTTATTCAAATGAATGTACAATTCTCTATTATTTTAATAAATTTAAAAATCTATTAAATTAACTATATATAACTATAACTTTTTTCATAACGGATATACAGATATCCGTTATGAAAAAATAGGCGCGGAAAAAAAGATTTTATTAGTGAGTAGCAGAAAGGAGTGATAATATTTGGCAAGTTTAAAAGCACATCCTGAAGAAGTGGCTGAATTTGTTCAGAGTTCACAGAAAAACCAACAAGGCATTTCATCTGGCCTGTGTGTAAGATGTCGTACAGCTAGTGGTGGTCGGTGATACTCTGGGATGTTTTAATTATTATGACTTGAGTCCCCCTACTTGAAATACCAATCAAGATAAATCAGGCTGGCTATACAAATATTCTGGATGATCGGGTTGTGTATTTTGTAGAACATCTGAGGAACACTCATCATTCGATTGTGGGGGGCGGGGTAACGTTTATTACTTATGGGGTTATTTTTTTTGTATATCTTCCTTTTGTATTAATATTTTAATTTTTTATTACTTATATCCCCTTTTTTATATGTATATCCCCGTAGTCCAATCCTCCCACTTAGCATCTGACTTGTTTGTTCTCAGAAGATTACCTGACTCGTAGGGGACCTTAATTATTTTAAGTATTTCTCCACAGGATTGGCTGAGTTTCGGAATGACAGACTCCCACACATGAATATAAAATAAAACAATGTTTATTAACATATCATACAAAAACTAGCAATAGCAGTTATTCAAACTATATTTAGCTGGTGACTTGTTATTTCATTAACCTTTATATGTGTAAATATCTTGTTCAAGCTCAATTGTTTCATCATCAGATATTCTACTCTAATACACATTATTATTCATTATGTCATGGTGTCTCTTCATGTTCTTTACAGGGACTTCAATAGGTCGTGTCATACACTTTACATAGATTCTTCCCACTCTTCTTCTGAACAGTCTGTATAATAAACCAACTACCAGCCAATGAACTGGCTCACAAAAACCTTCAGAGTTCGTGTCTCAATTTGTAAGAAAATTGCATTTATTCAATCAGACACCCTTTCTGCAATCAGGTCAACAGGAAATATTAATCAATTCAATTTAACATTACCCTTTAGAACAGATAATCCTCTATACCGTTATATATCACTTATTAATTAGCCCCTACTTAAATCAGAAATACTCTCCACAAATCAACTCATAATAAATCGAAATTTCAACCTTTAATTTCATACATATTATAAAAACCTTTCCCAACTTTAAACAATTCTTAGTTATCTATTATACCCTCTCCTTCCAGCAAGCATTAATATGAGGAGCTTCACTTCAGATTATAGGCTACGTCCGTCTTAAATACCTAACACTTTTATTCATTACTTAAACCTCCCTCCTTAACCATATATGTCTAGTTATCTTAAAGTCCTCTCCTTAATAAATTAAGTACACCTATGTCGGTAAACTCTCTAGCACTTACGTGTTTGGCCTGGAACTTTCCTCCCTGCTCGGATTCCTTTCATATCGGTCATTCAGGTACTGGAATGCGGGGGCGCTCTTTTGGGGATCTCGGTGATTACGGTGCTTCCCTACCGGGTACTGCACGGCTGGAATCAATCAGTGTCGCATACTCTTTACCGGTCAGCATTTCTTCTTCCGTGGATAGAGGGGTTTTCGAGTAGGTCAATGGTTCGACCACTCATTCGACTGGCTTTGCCTATATAATTCTCAGGGTGTGATTCTTCCTCACTATGGCTTCCATGTTTACAGGCGAACATTCCTACTGGCTGTCGGGATATGCAGAATTTCTATCACTGCTTCCATCTACCTCAGGTCTGCAGCTATCACCCAAACTAGACTGCTGCTCTGCTTAGTATCGTTCTCCAACTCCTTCAATTCATTCTCCAGACCGCTCCGTGAACTTCTTCAGCCTCCTCCGAAAACTTCTTCCGAATCTCACGAAAACTTTTCCAGAAAGCCACGAACTTCTTCAGAATCTCCCTCTCAAAATTCCCTCTATTTTCTTCCTGGCCAATAGGAGATCTGCACATCCTTTTTCCTGTGTTCTCATTTGTCTCCTCTCCTCTTCAGTGGGCGGGTCTTCTTTATTCTTTGTGCCCCAACTTCCGTGGACCTCGAACATACCAGAACAATCCAGAAAGAGAAGCGGAAGTTCAGGTCAACTGAGAAGCGTCACAGCTCCTCCCGTGACCTCACGCGCGCACACCTGGTGACGTCGCCTACCTCTAATAGCGTCTCACCGTGAAATCTTTAAGAGGGTCAGCTTAAGCACTCTTGGCCCTTACTATGGTGCATCTGCCTCTGTCTTAATGGGGGATTTGTCATGGTATATTACTTTCACTGACTCGTCAAAGAACTTCCATACAAACAAGCTACAACTACACAAGGAGTGACTGGAAGGTATTTTTGAATTCCAGTGCTACTTAACTGATGTTGTTTTTACCAGAAAACGACTATTCGTATTACAGTTAAATTCTCATAATATTTAACCATTTATATTAATTAATGTAAGGACGGGTCCTTACATAGCATTCCTCTTCCCCTAAAAAAATTTATATTCCATATGTAAATTTTTTTCTTTCTTTCTTTCCTCAGACGGATATGCCTTTATCCCAGATCCACTTAATTGACAGCCAATCTCCTCTAATTGCCTTTCTATACTTTCTAATTACACTCATATACCAGACATTACTTAAACTTATATTAAGCTTCATTACTTACTCCCATCCCATATTTTCGTCGAATACTGCTCCTAGATACATTTGCTGCATCCTGTTTATTTCCTTCAGTTTGTATGCCTTCTCCTCACTGGAAGCTTCAGTTCTGTAACTTCCCAATCCTTCGATTCCTTTAATTTCTGTTGCTCCATTTAATTTGCGATCCTTCTCATCACAGCCATTTTCTCCCCCTTCATGTGTTTTCTCTCCCGAATGTAAATCGACCCTTTCTCTCGTTTCCAAAACTCCCACGTGTAACACCCTCCCCTTTTCTTGGCACTTTCCCTCATTATTCCTATTTGTTTTGGTGTTCTTATTTAATTCCCATTTGTTTTGTGTAACCAGAACTTTATTATCTGTGCTTGCCTTACACCCTTCTAATTCTTCCCCACTAGCTTCCTTTGGAGTTTCCCCTTTCTCTGGCTCATACTGGGCTCTGCCGCCTGCCTTTCGCCTCCTGTCTACCTTTGGACTCGCCTGGGTATTACTGCCGAATATAATGCGGCCATTTCTCACATCTATCTTGGCTCTTAATTTCCTTAGCAGGTCCGTGCCTAGTATTGCGTCGTGTCGACGACTGTTTATTCTGTTTGCCACAAAATATGAATGGGCCACCAAGTTTTCACACCCCTGTATTCTTACCTTGTCTCTGACAATATAATCGGTGTGAATTTCTCCAGCACCTACCCCCTCCACAAGAAATTCGCGGCAACATCTCACATCTCCCTTATTTGACCCTTTGCAATATCTGATGAGGTAATCCCACATTAAAATAGACCTTGAGGCTCCTGTGTCCACAAGAAATTTACCTGGTATCCCACCTAAGCTGCCCTTTACATATAACAGGTCGTTTCTCCTGCCATTATCATTTACAGCACCTAAAGATATCTTTTTTCCTTTGGCTGTGTTTAAGTGTAATGCTTGCCTCTCCCAGCGGGCATGTCTAAAAGATCTATGTCTTTTAACTACGGCATTGTTAATGCGCTCTCGTTCATTCCTGTACTCACCATGTTTAGCGCAATGCCTTTCCTCCCTGTGCTGGTCCATGTTTCTGGGGTTTTTAAAGTGTGGGTACCTGTCTCGTTCCCAATACTCTCCCCTTTCCCAGTTATTGCTAGCGCCCCGTCTTACTTTGCAGTCGCGGGTCCAATGGTCTGTGTTCTGGCACCTATAACACCATTTACGACCGCCATCCTTGTCTCCCCCCTCGTTTGTTCGTGAAACTATACCCAATCTTTGTTTCACTTCCGTTTGTTGCTGAATTTCTCTAGCATCATTGCTTAAGGAGAGCCTTTCCATCATCCACTCCATCTTTCTTTCGATGCTATTTAAATGTTTAGCTAACCCTTCGATTTCGCTTCCCCACTCCCTCGATTCCTTTCCTGTTTCAGGCTGCTTTCTGTCGGTCATTGCGTTTATTTCCCTTGCCCCCGTATTTTTGCTAAAGTTCTCAAGCCTTTCTTCCTCTAATGAGTGGGTGTACGCGTCTGTTAATGTTTCTGGATTTTTTCTTAGTACTTCTTTTTTAAAATTGTGCCTGAGCCCTGTGATGAACTGCCCAGTTAGTATTTTTTCGAATGCCTGTTTCTCCGATTCCGATGTTTCTGTATTTAGTTTTAAATTTAGGAGGCGCTGGTGGAATTCGCTTACTGTTTCGCGAGTGGTTTGCGTGTATCCCCCCAATTTTCCTATGCTTGTTAACAAGTCATTCTTTTTCCCAAATATTTTTCTTAATGTCTCAGTGAATCTGTGGAGCGTTACTATTTCTTCTGCCACTGTAGCCTGCCTGTATTTTTCTAATGCCTGTCCTTCTAATTTAAATTCCCCTATAGTTATGACATCCATATCGCTTAACTCTTCCTTATCCTTAATTAGCTTTAATTTATGAATAAATTTTTCCACTCTTTCACCTGATTCCCCCTTAAATGGTTTCAAATACTTGCTGTATTTGATTTGTCCTGACCCCTTTGCTACCCCGCTTACCATTCTCACCTCTGGTTTTTCTTGGCCTTCATGTTCGTCACTGTGGCCCCCAAAATTTTCGCAATCCTCACCGCGTTTCCTACCCTTTCTTGGCATTTTTATTTTATATCTATTAATCTCTAGCTATCAACTTTAACTAATCAATATGTCTGCCGATTAATCTTTCTACAATTCTTTAACTATATTAGATAATCCAATTCAATCTATCATTAACATTTACCTGCTTGATCAATAATCAATTAGTAAAATTTCAACACCCAATAATTATAAAACTTATTAATTTTTACCTATCTATCCTTGAGGTTTCCCTGTCCGGTCTCACTAATTAATTCAATTGTACATAAATAATAATTTCCAGTTCAACGCTAAATCAATACTTGTCTCTAAAATCCACCGTTATTTACCTGTTCCATCTAAAATTCATTCAACAATAATCAACTCAGTAATACATATATAATTCTAACTTACGCTTTCTGGCTCGCCAGCTGAATTTTTTCTATCAGTTTCAGCAACTGGATTACATATATATACATGTATATCTATTTTCCTGTCGTTCTGAACTCAGCCTTCCGTTGTGCAGAATTATCCTGGCTTTCGCTCGCCAATTGTGGGGGGCGGGGTAACGTTTATTACTTATGGGGTTATTTTTTTTGTATATCTTCCTTTTGTATTAATATTTTAATTTTTTATTACTTATATCCCCTTTTTTATATGTATATCCCCGTAGTCCAATCCTCCCACTTAGCATCTGACTTGTTTGTTCTCAGAAGATTACCTGACTCGTAGGGGACCTTAATTATTTTAAGTATTTCTCCACAGGATTGGCTGAGTTTCGGAATGACAGACTCCCACACATGAATATAAAATAAAACAATGTTTATTAACATATCATACAAAAACTAGCAATAGCAGTTATTCAAACTATATTTAGCTGGTGACTTGTTATTTCATTAACCTTTATATGTGTAAATATCTTGTTCAAGCTCAATTGTTTCATCATCAGATATTCTACTCTAATACACATTATTATTCATTATGTCATGGTGTCTCTTCATGTTCTTTACAGGGACTTCAATAGGTCGTGTCATACACTTTACATAGATTCTTCCCACTCTTCTTCTGAACAGTCTGTATAATAAACCAACTACCAGCCAATGAACTGGCTCACAAAAACCTTCAGAGTTCGTGTCTCAATTTGTAAGAAAATTGCATTTATTCAATCAGACACCCTTTCTGCAATCAGGTCAACAGGAAATATTAATCAATTCAATTTAACATTACCCTTTAGAACAGATAATCCTCTATACCGTTATATATCACTTATTAATTAGCCCCTACTTAAATCAGAAATACTCTCCACAAATCAACTCATAATAAATCGAAATTTCAACCTTTAATTTCATACATATTATAAAAACCTTTCCCAACTTTAAACAATTCTTAGTTATCTATTATACCCTCTCCTTCCAGCAAGCATTAATATGAGGAGCTTCACTTCAGATTATAGGCTACGTCCGTCTTAAATACCTAACACTTTTATTCATTACTTAAACCTCCCTCCTTAACCATATATGTCTAGTTATCTTAAAGTCCTCTCCTTAATAAATTAAGTACACCTATGTCGGTAAACTCTCTAGCACTTACGTGTTTGGCCTGGAACTTTCCTCCCTGCTCGGATTCCTTTCATATCGGTCATTCAGGTACTGGAATGCGGGGGCGCTCTTTTGGGGATCTCGGTGATTACGGTGCTTCCCTACCGGGTACTGCACGGCTGGAATCAATCAGTGTCGCATACTCTTTACCGGTCAGCATTTCTTCTTCCGTGGATAGAGGGGTTTTCGAGTAGGTCAATGGTTCGACCACTCATTCGACTGGCTTTGCCTATATAATTCTCAGGGTGTGATTCTTCCTCACTATGGCTTCCATGTTTACAGGCGAACATTCCTACTGGCTGTCGGGATATGCAGAATTTCTATCACTGCTTCCATCTACCTCAGGTCTGCAGCTATCACCCAAACTAGACTGCTGCTCTGCTTAGTATCGTTCTCCAACTCCTTCAATTCATTCTCCAGACCGCTCCGTGAACTTCTTCAGCCTCCTCCGAAAACTTCTTCCGAATCTCACGAAAACTTTTCCAGAAAGCCACGAACTTCTTCAGAATCTCCCTCTCAAAATTCCCTCTATTTTCTTCCTGGCCAATAGGAGATCTGCACATCCTTTTTCCTGTGTTCTCATTTGTCTCCTCTCCTCTTCAGTGGGCGGGTCTTCTTTATTCTTTGTGCCCCAACTTCCGTGGACCTCGAACATACCAGAACAATCCAGAAAGAGAAGCGGAAGTTCAGGTCAACTGAGAAGCGTCACAGCTCCTCCCGTGACCTCACGCGCGCACACCTGGTGACGTCGCCTACCTCTAATAGCGTCTCACCGTGAAATCTTTAAGAGGGTCAGCTTAAGCACTCTTGGCCCTTACTATGGTGCATCTGCCTCTGTCTTAATGGGGGATTTGTCATGGTATATTACTTTCACTGACTCGTCAAAGAACTTCCATACAAACAAGCTACAACTACACAAGGAGTGACTGGAAGGTATTTTTGAATTCCAGTGCTACTTAACTGATGTTGTTTTTACCAGAAAACGACTATTCGTATTACAGTTAAATTCTCATAATATTTAACCATTTATATTAATTAATGTAAGGACGGGTCCTTACACGATACTCCTGTATTCCAAGAAGGCAAATATCGGGTTCACAGGGTTTTAAATCGACACGAGGAAATGGTAGGACATTTAAGTTTGTCACTGAAGTCAACAGATTTAAATCATATAGAGCAGTTTCCCAACTTTTTTTTTTTTTTTTTTTTTCAGATATGGACCACTTTTATATTTAAGGTAGGCACCACGGACGACAAAAAAATATTCAAGCTAGATTTGTGAAAATTTGCTTTCACCCAGAGAGCAATTGATTTCTAGAACAAACTTCAGTCTGGTATTGTAGAAGTGAGTAGTTTCAATAAATTGAAGGAAGGAAAATTTTTTAGAGAGAACAGACAGTTTTTTTTTCTGGCTGATGCTGAATAAACTTGCTTGCTTCCTTGCATCATTAATTGCCATTACTAATACTATTAAGCTACACATTACATACAAATATAATACGATCTACATACGTGCTCATCTGCGCGGGTAGCACAAGAGTTAAAATCATCGTACTCCTTACACGGGGTGGTAAAGGCCCGAATTCGAGTCCTGTCAATGACGGGAGGAATTTTAGGGGATTTTTTCACGCAGTGGCTAACTTAGTAGGTTTCAAATTCCCTCCCCCACCAGAAACTCGTTTTTCTTCCAGCAGAACACTCAAATTGATCAGAGAACACACAATTTATGGAAGCATTCATTACACATGGGCAGACAAGATAGTTCTTTGGGGGCTCTAATATGACATTTTATGTACGAGCTCGTAACTGTTTTTATGGGATTGTTGCCTACCACAATAAAGCTTTAATCTGTTGTCGTCCAATAGAGCACTTTCATAAGTTATGCGGCCCACAATTTAAGAAACAGTGCTGTACAGAACGTATGGATTATTTCAAACGGAAAATGAAAACACAATAGTATCTATAAAACAGTGCTGTACAGAAAGTATGGATTATTTCAAACGGAAAATGAAAACACAATAGTATCTATAAAACCTGAATGATTTGTGCGTTTAACTGTTTTCAGAATTGGCCTGACACTGATATAAACTATTTAAGGGGCCTAGTTGAACCCTACCAACTATAATTCATGAAGTGAATTATAGATAGTTGTGACGAATTGGTTGTTTTGATTGCACTAAAAGAATGGATACACATTATTAACTGAAAAATTACACAGCCGTCTTCTCGTGTTCGTAGGCTCTTCGATATTCATTTGGTGTTCGCAGGCACTAGGTGCTCGTCATTCAGAGACCCCACTACATTATATCAATCATATTAAAATGCCTTTGCGCTAAATCTAAGTTTAAATTTATAAACAAATTCAAAAACGTTTCTATAAATTTGGCTTTGATGTTATTTTACAGAACATATTCCAACACTAACTTACTAGCAACACGAACTTTGGCGACATTATTAATACCTGTGCTAACAAAAAAACCCGAAGAAACAATTTATCTTAGAAATCCGTATTTAAAAATCAGCAGCTTATTGGTGGAATAAAATCGTTGAATTATATCCGAATTATACTTTTTTTTTTTTTTTTGGGGGGGTGCCTGTTTTTTCGTAGGCCCTAGGCACTAGGCACAGCGCCTAATGGAAAAGAGATCCCTGAAGTGATTAATATTAGGTGTGTGTATGTACTTTTCCACTATAAGAAGCCCAAGAAGTCCTTTTTATTTAAAGTGCGTAGTGCAATACCGAAGCAACCCGCGTTAAAAAGGTCTTCACAATATGAGATTGATGTACTTAATAGCAAACCCAATTTGCTCATTGCTACGTACAAAATGAAGCTTAATTCTAATTGTACAATTATGTTTTATACTTCTTTCACAGAATGAGGCTTTTTTTCCTAAATCCTCTGAGCTTTTAAGGCTAGTTATTTGATGAAGCAAATTTTTAAAATGATATTGATGGAACTGGCTTATTTTGGAGAAGAATGCCTGGCCATATGCACATTGTTAAAGAATGAAAATAATACAATGTCAGGTTTTCATGTGGCTAAAGACCATGTAATTCCTCTCCTTGGTAGCATTGCAGGTTGGAACCTCTGCCTCCTGTACACCAGGGGATGCTGCTGTTGTTGTAGTGTTTTAGGTGCATCAACAACTTAAGCCATATAACGCCATATACATATTATTTCTGTAAATTGCACGTGTTCTGTGGTCGATTTGCCTGTTTGCTGGATGAAAAAACGCGATTTTCCCCGAAGAAGAGCCGTACTACCCTAGCCTGAGACAAATTAACTCAGCTACTTTGTGATATTTGTTTGTTCATAGGGTTTTAGGCGCATCAACAACTTGGGTCATACCGCAGTATATATTATGTCTATAATCTGCGCGTGTTCTTTGGTCGATTTGCCTGTTTTGCTGGACGAAAAACCAAACCCTCGTTTCCGGGAGAATAAACCATGCTACCCTCTCCTAAGACCAACTAATTCAGCCACGTTGTGAAAAAGGCCCATAAAAATTCCTCATATCGTCGTCAAGGCATAGCACAGTTAATAGAATCGCTGTCCTCCCCACATTAGGCACAACAGGAGAAATCCACAGACACTGAAGTGCATTAACAAGTAGTCTCTTTCCGTTGAATGGATCAAAGGCTTGTGCTACAATTAACATCCTCGAGGCATGTTTTGAAGCCATTTTATCAGCCAGTTGAAGGACTATTTCGAGAGTAAAGGAATGTCCAGGTCATTTTCCACAGGTGGATGAATTGCATTCCAATATCTGAGTTGTGGTTCTGCCCCCAAACTCTGTTCTCATCCATTGATGGCAACACTAAGGTGTTGCCATCAATGGATGAGAGGTTTACAGCAGCAACCTTCAAGGTGTATAGAAACCATGCAGGATATTTTCTCAAGCTATCTATACTATAGACAGGGTTTGTTTGTTTGTTATTTGGTTTTTAGGAGCATTAGCAGCTAAGGCCATATTGCTCCAGGGGGAAATGCGGTGGTCATTCCCTGACCTTTCCGAATCCACCGTATTTGGTGGGCACAGGCTCGAACCCCAGTCTAATCAAGAAGCGTGTGCTACGCACTGCTGCTCCTGCCCACCTGGCTACGGAGGCACCTATAGACAGGGAAGACATGCAAAGCCTGTAAGGCGATCAAGTCAGCGAATATGAATAGTGTTTGGAAGAACTTGTATCATCCAATTGTAAAAAGTTTTCAGTGGTTTAAGAATACACTCGGAGAAGATACCGAAGTCGTCGATCTTGCTCATCTACTAGAACTCGAATGTGATGCTGAAGATGTTGAAAACTTACATTGTGGAGGAAAGTCAGAATGATGAAGTGGAACCATAAAAGCACGTTACATATAAAAAAAAGGTTAGACGACCACCAAAATCTTCTACATCCTCATTTGTTCCTCAAGGCTATGTAGCATCACCCTTCACTCATTTAGTATTAATTAATTAGCCAGCGTACTGATGCCACCATATATTTACGTGAGAAAGTCAGCACTAAGAATTTAAGTTACGTGGGTTCGCTGTAGAATTATATTTTATGATTAATATTACTATTTTATGTTCCATATTTACAGTTGATGTAAAAAAAAAAGACACTAGACTTAATTAGTCACCAAACTAACACCACCAATGCCTATTTATATGATTTTGTAATCCCAATCTTAGGTGAAATCCGACATCCGTATAGGAGTAGGACCCCCGAATCCTTGGTAAATTGGGGACTGTCTGTACTTACCTTTTGGTGAGCAAAACCGTACCATTGGGCTCAATACACACCAGTACTGTTCCTTCGGAGTCTTTGGATAAAGAGGCAATTTCTTTATTGTTAACCACATGCACTGTAGGTGCCCATATTTTCTCTGCGTGAAAATCGTCTCCAATGATTTTAGGAATAGTTGGAGTTGGGGTAAAGGCGAGCCTGGGATCTAACCACATCTGGCGGTAAAGGAGCTGCATTGTATACACCTAGAGATTTTGAGAAAAACACACTGTTTATTTCGACATCTCTGGATATATATTTACTGCTAATAGTGAAATAGGGAAAACTGTAAACTGATGGTATTACCCAATATATTTTTAGGAATACAATTTTTTTTTTCATGAAGAGGATTATGAAAGAAGAGAAAAATACCTATACCTATACAAAATACCTAAAAAATTAATTCTTAAACTTAGTTTTTTCAAGGAATACTATCTAACCATAACTGTATCATTGAGAAATTTCGCAGCCTCGCTTGCCATCTGCTAGAGTAGATAACGCTTATAAGGGTGAAAACACACCAGATAGATGAGAATGTCTACTAGTTATGTTTGATACTGAGGTTATTTGAACACAGCTAAAACATTTCGGACAGTTTCATGTACGAACCGTAGGCTACTTGACCTAGCAAACACTGCTCTGAATAGAACTAACTGTCACTGAGATCCAAACACAAATCGCTTTCATCATACTCGGACTATTTCGCACAAATAAAACTATTTTTCCTAACAATTATGTTAATAAATAAAATAAAGGAAGTTTACAAAAAGGAAGTTAATAAACCACGAGGTCTAAGCCAGCTAGACATTTCTCCAAAAAATTCGCAAATTTAAAGAAGCCAACCATATAATCAAAACACATTGACAAAGGGGAGGTGGGGGGGAAGGAGCGTGCAAAAAATACGATAGGTTAGGCCCCATCCTTATCTCTCTAATCCTGACCTCGTTTTTTTTTTTTTTTTTTAATTTCTTGCATGCTTGCATGTGTACTAAGAATAGTTTAACATCTTGAGGTCAGCAGATAATTAGAATAACTGATAAGCCGCAGTGAAAAAATAGTGAAAAAAATTCAGTTCATGGTTAAGACAGCATCAAATACGGATGTTCCAATGCGCATTTCAGCGTCAGTCATAAACAGTGTACTGTACATTATTTCATTTATGTAAATTCATATTTTATTTATTATTATACTCGTTATCTCTTATTTTTATTAATGTACTCAAATGATATTTTCATAATAACCAGCATGTGTATCTGTGAAATGTGAAATGGGCGCACGCACATCTCCTATTCTTATAAGACACCAGAAATTAATACGCTTAGAGAGTAATGAACATGTTATTTTTTAAATAATATATATGTCACTCAAGTCACACTTATATATACTGAGAAGGGAAAATGTCATAATCTATAACCTATTTTAATTGGCAGTTAATCTTTATGAATTATGTCTCACTAAACCACAACAGCCTTATTAAAATGTCTAATCAAAGGTAGGAATTAAAACAACATGCGGGTAAATGTCACTCACTTGGCTTTCCACTCTGTATTAACGCTATGGAAGAAAAGGCCTAGTGAGTGATTTTTAGCTACCTGTTATTTTTCTTCCTACTGTTAAAAAAAAATGTCATGTACATATATATTACCCGAGAACAATCTCATCCACCCATGTGAATTATTTCCGTAAATTGTGTGTATCCTGTGGTCGGTCTGCTTGTTTTTCTCGACGATTTTTAGGAAGAAAAAACCTTCCTCTCTTTGCCTGAGGCCGACAAACTTAACCACGGAGTGAAAACGTCCATAAAAGTTCTTCCCGTCATTGACGGGATTCCACCCGTGTGAGGAGGAGTGGTTATAATCACTGTGCTATCCACGAGGACTCTCCTTGTTATGGTCACAACAAGCAGCCTTGGCTTTTTATGTGCTACCCAAGCGTATCCAAATGATTAAATACAAAAATATTATGTCGGGCGATGCACTGAATTTATAACAGAAAAAAAAAAAAAAAAAAAAGGGAGAGGAGATGAATAATGATAGCCTGGTGATAAATATCTGCACATGCCTTGCACTATAATGAAGAAAAATATGTCAGAATGAATTTTGAGTCCATAAAGAAAAATCACAGTAAAAGTGAAGAAATAGATTACTACAGGGTGGAGACATATAGTCCTCCCCAATTCGTCTCCAAAATATATCTCTAGAAAAGAATCTAGAGATTTATCTCTAGATTCTTTTCTAGATAAGAATATATCTCTAGAAAAGAAAAAAATAACGCCAGTGGAGAAATTTATTTTTTCAATGTCATGTCATTATTTAGTATTAGCATCAGTAGTAGCAAATGATGCAGGGAAGCAAGCTCAGGCCTGTTCCTTCTCATTGTTGGTATTGTGCTAAACACAAGAGCGCCAAAGGCAGCCATTCCTCCTGGATTTAGCGGTAGGAGTACCCGCTTAATTAGTCGCAACCTGCCGCGCGACTCCCAAAAAAAAACTGCTACAAGGTATATACGTGTAACATTCGCCCTTATATAGACCAGTGCGCTTAGTAGTGAGGATGGTGGCAGACGCCGAGTATGGAGTTATGGTTGGGGGGGGGGGTCCCTAAAGTAAAGCTAGCACTATGGTACTATATGTCATAGGGTAACTGTCAGGCCAACCGCAGCAATCCGCGTTACTCCCCAGACCACGAATGCCGCGTGCCTATGAGGCGCTTTTGTGCAGTCTTAACGTAAACAGTAATTTTAATGTATTTCGCAATTATGAATGTACAAATAATAAAATATGTATTAGAATAAAAAAAAAAGTAAAAACCCCTTCTGATTAGGCGCCTTTGCACGGTGTACTACCCTCACATCCGCACGTGGTGATCCTGCCCAAGACCTTTGGTGTTGATGACAGTGCTCAATCATCAACATTCTGCACAATATGTAATATTATTAAACAAAATGTAAAACACTATTATTATAAAGACAAATTTTGTTATATCTACAAAACTCTGATGTTAACTTTTGATCGAATGTTTGGATTCTTTTCTATGGGCAGATATAAGTTTATTTCTATGCATCGACATACCACCCAAACCTCTCATCGACACACAAAACTGTAGTTGGTGTGTGAATTATCCCAGACCAATCTCCACTACTAACAATTGTTCATAAGAAATAATTGTTTAAGATGAATAATTTAAATGGAAAAGTATTATTAGGTAACAGCAAACCTAAAGAAAGAAACTTCAATAACGTACTTACGGTATGTATTTCATCAATAGAAGCTATACTGTACACAAAGATGCTGGTATTCACAAACACAACTTCACCTGAAAAGAGAAAGAACGGTGAGCATTACTTCCACAGGTATTTTTATTCGTTTTTTTTTTTTTTTATTTCTTGTTCTTATTATACAAATTCTAATATAGAAAAAGAAAAATAACAGGTTTCTTTCAAATTAAGGAACTCTAGGACCACGTGTAAACAAATTTTGTTTCCTGAATTTAGCTACGTTTCAGGACTATTTTATGTACCCCTCTTCGAGCAAAGAGGGGGAGACGGAAAAACCTGTACCAGTAATTTATATCGCTAAACTAACCGAACTATAGATTACTGCTTAAAAACTAGATGAAGTAACATGCGAAATGGGCGTGCTATGACCAATGTAGTCGATGCACTAGGCCAGTGGTTTTCAACCTTTTTTTTAATAACGGCACCCCTAAGTAATTTATTTTATTTTGCAGCACCCCTACTCAATTTTCTGCCTGTTAGATCCGATTCTTACTCTGTATATATCCGTATAGATATATATATATATATATAATATTAAAAATATATATATGTTATATGATATTTATTACAATAATATAATTATAAAAATTACATTTCATAATACAAATTATATATATACAGTATATAATTTTATTCTTTATATAGAGGTACTAAGTAAGCATCAATTATAGATCACCACAAAATTAAAAAGATACTGTACACCTTTTTATAATGAAATAAACATATAAATAAAAAAATAATAAGTTTAAGTAACTTAAACCTAAATTACGTGGCATCCCTGGAATGTTGTTGCGGCACCCCGGTTGAAAACCACTGCACTAGGCATTCCCAAAAACAGCCTCCATTCCAACATTTATTTGACATTTTATCAAAAATCCGTTAAAAGTATTATATACTTATACTACATATAAAGCTAATTTTTATATGGAAAGGTAGCGTGTATTGTTATCTAGTATTTAGTATTTGCATCAAAGAACTAATGTCATGATATCAATATACTATTATGCCTATTATTTATGAAAATTGTATATATTCCGTGGTGGTTTGCTTGCTTTGCGGATTGAAAACCCATGCATTTCTCCCACGAGACGGACTCCGGCCATAGTGTTAACAAAATCCATAAAACTTCTTCCAGACGAGTTGGATTCGAACCAAGCCATTTCCACAAAGCATTGAATAAAACACGCATATTCTCCATTCCGCTGTATACCTTTTCCTTGGGGCTGGCAAATTGGATACAATCAGATTCTTTAGTCCCCTGCGAAAACGGCTTGAATTCGAATCCCCTGATGGTAAGAGGAACAGAAAATTTATTTATTTATTTAACTTTTATTGCCTTCTTTCACACTGTGGCCGAGTTAGTCGGTGTCGGGCAAAAGTTAGTCTTGAAAATAAGCAAACCAGCCGAATAATATACATTATTACAGACACAATGCAATGATGCTTCATGACCATATTTGCTTTTGGCAATCGCGCACAAACACACACCGCACGCTTGAGGTATATTTTTTAACAATTGATGGACCATCTACTATGATTCTTCACGAAACGCTTTGTGGTAAGGATGAATTTCTTATGAGTTACCATGACCAAACCATGAAGCCAGAAATAGTACAAGAGGAAAAAAAACAGGCTCAATACCTTTTAACTGCTTATTTCCGAGATGCGATATTTGTAATTTGTTGATTACAGTTGTTGTGAATTAGCATCAGTACAACTTAGGATATGAGGTGTCCGCAAAAGTGCGCATGTTCTGAGGCTGGCCGAGATGTTTGGTGATTCCAGAAAATTCTGAACCTCTGTCTGAAGGCTGCTAAGTCATCTCAGATGTATGAGCAATAAACAATATCTGCTATTTAACGCCAACTATCAAAGCGTTCTCTTACCTGGGTCTGAGAATGGCCGCACTCTACGATTGTATGTGTCCACGTGAGTCAAATTATCAAACAGCTCTTCCTGGTGTTTCCATTTGTTACTGTTTTGAATTTGGGCCACAGGTGATGCCCAACTGCAATGAAAACAAAATCATAACAACATTAAACTTCAGAATACCACAAATAACAATTTTTATTTTTAATTTTTCTTCTTTTATATGGCTGAAGTAAAACAATATTCCTTGAATTCGAATTTTGCTAAAATTCAAGCTAAAACTGCACCAATTAACATAAATTAAGATGGTAGATGGCTTTATGTTTAAGTAACTGCTAACCTTCAATTATCTCCATCCAATTATAGAATTTCATTTCTATAATTGGATGGAGAACCGTTTCTTAAAAAAACGGTTCTAATTGGAAATTAGAATCGTTTCTTAAAAGTTTCATAAAGATTCATAAAGAGGGCAGTGTATCTGATCATCGGTATACACGAATACACGACATAATTCGAATACACAATATGCATATATACACGGAAAGGACAGAATTCATGGGATACCTGGTTCCGGGGCAACGCGACGCTGGCACCCCTCTCGCTAATGGACGAGAGGGGTGCCAGCGCTTGGCAGGTATATAGGTACACTGCATCACTACATTCACGTAGACGACAATTCGATGTCAGTATGGATAAATCGTGAGTTAACAGACTTTGAAAGAGGGATGACAGTGGATGCCCGACGCATGGGTCGCTCTATCGCGGAGGTGGTACAGAAATTGCACTGTCCCCGTTCGACAGTCTCAAGAGTGTATCGGGAATACGTCATTTCCGGAATAACATCTCATCGTTGACAGCACTTTGGGCGGAGAAAGGTGGTGAATGAAAGTGGCCATCAACGTCTGTCTCGTATTTTTTCAGCCAACCGGAGAGCGACAGTGGCACAAATCGCCGCCAACTTCAATGAGGGAGGTGCCAGAAACGTCTCTACCAAGACCATCAGGCGATCATTAGCTGCAATAAGTTATGGGAGCCGCCGACACAACAGAGTCCCATTGCTAACACGACGACAGACTCTACGCCTCAAATGGGCGAAAAAACATCGGCACTTGACCTTGGATGATAGGAGACGGGTCTCCTGGTCCGATGAGTCCCGTTTCCAGTTATTTCGTGCGGACGGGAGGGTGCATATTAGTCTGCGCGGTAGCACTATGGTATCGACACCGTCCTCCCCACACCGGGTGGAAAAGGCCCGGGGGAAATAGGGCAATGGACTCTTTCAGCAGGACAATGCGCCTCCCCACAGAGCAGTGATGACTAGAACATGGTCCGAAGAGCATTCCGCAGATTTTACCACCATGGAATGGCCTTCCCGTTCACCGGACATGAACCCTGTGGAGCATCTTTGGGATGCTATGGAAAGGTCCTTTCGAGCTTTGGATCTTCCACTCAAGTATGCGACGGAATTATGGGCACCGGTAATGCATGGATGGAACCTGTGGAACGCTTTCGCTAACTAGTGGACTCAATGCCTCGCTGTGTGATGCCCTTATCTGGGCGAAATGTGGGCCTACCCGTAACTAGATAGGTATCCCATGATTTCTGTCCACTCAGTGTATACGCATATTGTGTGTTCGAATAGGTACATCATCCACGGAAAAAAAAAAAAAAAGCATTGCTAACTAAAGTTGTTTGTCGGCTGCCACAACGAAGTTATAAATTCTACTTACCACTAGGTGATTTCACCAAAATAAAAATTATGCTAATACTTATTTTAGATTTCAGTGAAAGTTAATTTCGAATTACCAAACATTTATTTCTCAAGATATCCTAAAAATATTTCTTATATAATGTAATTATATCTTACATAAATACTTTATAAGTAACATCACCATTTCATCTAATAACATTCAGGTCTCATGAAAACTATTTACCAATGACCTGAAAATCAAGGTCAACATCACTACTGAGGATGGTAAATTACTCCGGCATTGTTTAGACAACGTTATCGCATGGCTGATAAAATAAGTATGCTTTACAGAGAAAATGGACTCATGTCATTATTTTAAACAAGCTAGGATTTAAGTTAAGCATAATATTATCATTAGCATTAGTAGAGGCATATGATGCAAGAAAGCAGCATCAGCAAAAAAAAAAAAAAAAAAAAAAACCTTCCCATTTCACCCATCCATTCACTCCAATAGTTTGTCCACTTCTTCCTTGAATTTATTTAAGCTATCAACGTCCACAACGACAGAGGTAAAACTGTTCCAGCAATCAACCTGCTGACTAGAGGCAAATATCCGCACATCTATTCGACAACTGTCTTTCCTCAATTTGAATTTATACCCTCTCAGGCGATTATTCTGAGCAAGAGGAAGAATCCCATCAGCATTGAGCTTGCTCAATCCATTCAATGCCTTATACACCTCAATCAGATCACCTCGCAGGTGCCGACCGGGCTAGCCGGGTGGGTAAAGTGCCTGCCTAGCAACCCAAAGGTCGCCGGTTCGAATCCCGCCTCGGGCTTGGATCAAAGTACTGCAAAAACCTTGGGAGGTGCATTATGGCCACAGAAGCCGATGCGTCAACAACTACCAAAAAAAGAAAGAAAGAAGAAACCTCGCAGGTGCCTAGCCTCCAGAAGCTGCAATTTTCAGAACTTAAGCCTTTCTTTGTAAGAGCACCCCTTTGTTCCTCTCACCAGACTTGTTGCCCTTCTGTGTACTCGTTCTAGCAACTCTACATCCTTCCTGAAATGAAGCTTTCAGATCTGTACGCAGTACTCAAGGTGGGGCCTGACCATTGCCTTATACAAGGGGATAATCACCTCCTTATCCCTGCTAACAAAATTTTTGTATATCATTGCCAAGACACCATGACCTACTCTGTCAGCTTGTCTGCACTGCTCAGAAAACTTCATATTTGACTGCACAATTACCCACAGGTCTTTTCATTTTCCACTAACCTGAGTGTAACACTACCCAGTTGGTACATTTCTCTGGGGTTACTGCTACCCATATGCATTACTTTGCATTTGTTAATGTTAAACTTCAGTTGCCACTTCTCAGCCCATCTGCCCAACTTTTCTAGATCCTGATGCAGTAGCATACTGTCATTACTGTTATTAACAACCCTGCCAACATTTGTATCATCTGCAAACTTTGACATTAAGGTTGATATACCTTCATCAATGTCATTGATAAATATACAAAAGAACAATGGGTCCAACACTGAACGCTGGGGGACACCACTAATAACATTAGTCCACAAAGAGCAGTGTCCATTGATTGCCACTCTCTGTCTTCTCCCCCTCAACCATTCTTTTATCCATTGTAACAACTTGCTCTTAATGCCATATTGCTGTATTCCATGTGGAACAGTATCAAAAGCTTTCCTGAAATCCAAGTACATGATATCAAAATTATTTTTTGCATTCAGTTCCTTTGTGACCAAGTCAGTAACCAATCAAATTGGTCAGACAATGTAGACAATATATAGTAATATAGGTGCCATATTTTGAAGGCGCTGTAGACAGCTGCCCCAATATATATATAAATGTTCTTGTTTATACTCAAGCACGACCACCAAGTCAGAGGAGTTTACAATGCATCACGAAATACCATCCTTAATCGTATTTAGCATTCATCCAAGCTTGAATCACGATCCACTAAGACAGCGTGTGCTACCGCATTCTCGCTCATAACCACTCGGCTACGTCACGCCTAATACCTTTCGTCCTAATACATTTGTAATTAATAATTTTCGTCCAAGAACACTAAAGATATTTGAATTCACTAATTGTTTAGCTGATCACTTCCCACAACTAAAATTTTCTACACTCTGCGCTATTAGTGTATACGAGGTCAGGAGTATCTAGTTCTATCCTAATTTCACCTCCTGTTAACCAAATCGCTATACAATTGTCTCTAACACAACGTGTACACAAAAACACAAATATATATAGGTTATGCTAACAAGCTCTATCTCTGCAGTCACAAGATAGGCGAGTAGATATACATAAATACAGTATGGCTTTAGGCCTGGCAGATCGACAGTGGATCTAATTTTTTTTGCATCAGGTAACTGATGGAAAAATGTTATGAACACAATAAAGAACTATGGATGCCATTTTTGGACATACAGAAAGCGTTTGATGCAGTGAAGAGAAAGTGTGGGAGGTTTTGAGAAACTTGGGGATAAAGGAACATCTTGTGGAGAGAATTGAGAATATCTACACCAACACAGTGAGCAAAGTAAGAACAGTGGTTGGGTTGACAGAGACCACTACTATTCATAGCTGTCATGAATGATGTGCGGAACAACTTGGACAAGACCGGATGAAAGTCATGTTCTTCGCAGATGACCTCTGTATATGGGGGGGGAGAGAGCAGGGAACAAGTGCAATGGCAGGTTGATATGTGGAGTAGTATGGCCAAAGAATTTGGGCTAGTTTTCAGTCAGGAGAAGAGTGAAGTATGGTTCTAAAGAGGAGTGGCGAACCTGACGGATACTTTACAATAGAAGGGAAAGAGCTAAAAATGGTTAATAATTTCTAGGAAGCACCATCACACAGACTGGAGTGATAGACGAAGATGTTGTTGTTATGTTGTTATTTGGTTTTTAGGAGCATTAGCAACTAAGGCCATATTGCTCCGGGATATGCGGTGGTCATTCCCTGACCTTTCCGCATCCTCCATATTTGGTGGTGACGGGCTCGAACCCCGGTCTAATCAAGAAGCGTGTGCTAACGCACCGCTGCTCCTTCCCACCTGGCTACGGAGGCGCCGATAGACGAAGAAATAAGTAGAAGGATACAAGAGGGCGGGCATTTCCATAGGCAGACAAGAGATCTGAAGCAGAAGGATACAGGCGGGCGAGCATTTCTATAGGCAGACGAAGCTAATACCAGACGAAGAGCAGATACTAGAATGCTCATAAGAAAAACAAACACCAAAATTCTGAAAATCTACCAGTGATGGGTTCCAACCCACCACAGACATCCCTTAGAAAAAATCTAAACCTACAGATTCAAATTATTACTTTAACGGCATCGGACTTGTTTCCATTTTTGTAGTAGAAGTGTGTGTTTACGGACAGATCTACATGTTATCATGCTGATAAACACGGACTATTTCACACAAAAAAGCCCCGTCTGCCTGATATCGGCTCAGCAACCTCGATTAAAAGGGACTTCAATTGATGCAACAAGCAGATACCAGTGCAAATTCAAGATTTCAGCTATATATAAAACCTAAATGAGTCAGTTTCAACGAGAGCAATGTACAACGCACGTGAAGTTATAAGGACTGGTTTCCTATAGGATGAATACAAGCAAATAAAATAAAATAAATAATAAACTACAAAAGACATTTTGAAAAACCATATTTATCTTGATAAATATTGAGAAATGAAAAAACAAATACATAGTTGTAATATAAACATCACATTCATTAGATAAATTAAGAACAAGGGAATGCAATGCTATTATTAAAAAAAAAAAATTGTTTAACCTAATCTGCCTCAAGTGCAAAGACTATAAGATTATTGCTATTATTTATTTTATTTATTTTTTACATCGATGAAACACTTATTTCCCGAAAGGGAAACTGCAAAGGAGCAGTCCATCTCCAGAATAAAACAGATTTTAATTTAATTTTATTTTATTTTATTTCACACAAGAGAGGAAGAAGCGTTGGCTGAAATGTTTATCACGATGAGTTAATAAAGCTGTAGTAGCCTACGTCTAAAAGCTACACACACTTATCCAGTTTCAGTAGCAGCTTCTATTGAAATAATATGCACAAATTCTTGTAATTATGGATAGGTGATCTGAGACAGTCCACACATACATAAAAAAACAGAAGTATACATATGTATGTATTTATTATAATGAACGATAATTTTAAATGAACAGCTCCGTAAAACAAATATACAGCGTAAAACAAAAAAAGATGGAGGCCTCCTCAACAATTCATGGTGAGGGAAATGGACCATAATCTGCCACGCTGGTCCAGTGCGGGTTGGCAGACTGACTCTATTTAGCAGTCAGGGGCTTGAACGCTGGTCTACTCAAAGAGCGTGTGCTACTGCACTCCCGCTCCTGACCATTCGACTACGGAGGCAAACTGTAACTACAACCTATCTCCGAAGAATGCGGTCGCCTCCACAATACAGCAACATATCTTAGTAACAGAATCGCAAAGCAGATTCGAAACGTTTTGTGCCTTTGCCTTGTGTATGAAATATTCTTTTCGATCACCAAATAACAAGCAATAAACCATTAATAACAAAGCAATGTGTGCGCCAAGTAATAGGAAAGTCTTCTGTTTATAAAAATTTTTCGTATTAAACTTTTCGGGAGTTATTCAAATTTTTAAAGAAATATGAAAATGTTGATCGGATGTTTTTATCCAATCAGCATACGCGAATTACATTTGCTTTTCCCAGGCATATGGTCAATGGTTATGTCCCAGACATAAAACTTGGGACGTAGCCATTCAGTCAGAACCTACAATGAAGGAAAATCTTCACAGAAACCGTTCAGGCAAAGAGACCATATGTTTTTGATGGGAAAGGATATGGAGCTGTAATATTTTGCTGAAGGTTCTGAGCTTTTTTTTTTTTAATTATTATTACTTCTCCTTCTTATGGAATACTGATCAAAAACTACACTACACTCAGTTTATTACGCTAGTGGCATAAAGACTTCTAAACACTGATAATAGTAGATTAATAATATTCACATCTTATAATATTAAAATAATAACTTTCATATTATACTACATAAAATCGAAAGGCCCGAAAAAAATTAAAAGAGAACTGCTTATAGTCTTCTCGGTACAGTAGACTGTCGAAATAACGGCACCCCAAATAACGGGACATTGAGATCGGATGAAAGAAAAAAGTTCCTCGCGTTATCGACGGGATTCGAACCCGGGCCTTTTCCACATACAGCGTAGATGTCTTGCAGTGCCGAAAAAAGAAAACGTAAAGTCACGGATTACTGTATTTGTTTACGTTCGCCATTTTCAAAGTGAGTTCTGTACTATTATTATTATTAACCATATGATGCAAGGAAGCCTGAGGCTTATGCTGCACCAGCCAAAAAAAATTGAGTTACCCTGAGAGTGAGAGAGAGAGAGAGAATCAGAAGCAGAAGAGAATCACCAAGAAAGAGAAGAATGATGATATCCAGCTCAGGATATCACGGATTATACCGCTGTTTTAAGTTTATTTTAAATTAAAACCCCCTCGCTATGGTTCCTGAAGTTAATAAATGTCATACAGAGAATATATAGGTAAAGAGGCCTGTGCGCTCTGGATTCATTATGGTAAGTTATTATGTAGCACAGAGCGAAACGGAAGACAAAATAAAACAAAATAAATGACAAGTTTAATGTTAAATTCATACTGAAAAGAAAGAACAACATTAAAGCTTAGTGACAAACTTGATATAATCCAAACTATTACATTACGGTCACCCAGAGTGTTAATTCATATACCCGTGTGTATTGTGTCTGTAAATTACGTATGTTTTTTGCTCGGTTTGCCTGTTTTGCTGGACGAAAAACCTTGCTATCTACGCCTGAGACCCACTAACTCAGCCACGGAGTGAAAAAAAGCCTAAAAAAAGTTCCTCGCGTCATTCGAATCCGGGCCTTTTTTTTCCACCCGCTGTGGGGAGTATGGTGACGATAGCACTGCAACACGCGCAGACAGAAGTGTATTAATGGCAGAATATAACATTCCATCGTCAACATGTTTATGTTTTTTTAAGTGCAGTTAATAAAATTGCATTATTAATATTACTCTCTATTTCTTATTTTGCCTCATTATTTCTCCATTAAATACATTAAAAATAAAACTTTCTAGACAACGGAAAAATCGAAATAACGGCACCTTGAATCCCGTAAAGTGCCGTTATTTCGAAAGTCTACTGAATATACAATAGTGCTTTTGTTAAGCAGTATGTATAATAGCTTTTTTTTTTTTTTTCTTTAAATATGGACATGGAACACCCATTGTATGAAAACGAACGGATATTTCAGATAACATATGGTGCACGTTTCTGTGTCAAAACAGACAATATTGTTGCATTGTAATCAGAGGTAGCAACGATAACAAATGAGCAAAAAAAAAAAAAAAAAAAAAATCTGTTTATATGCCCGGACGGTCACATAGGGTCAGAGGAATAAAGATTAGATTCCGCCCGTTTTCCTTGTTTTATCGCTTTTTAGGAGGTTTTCTAATTTTGGACGGTATATATATGTAAATGAATACATAGCTGTAAATTAAAATAACCTGCCACAGCAACTAGCCATCTGTCTTAGTAATATTAAGATTAATGCAACCACGCATACACTTGTTATTTGAATCTGGCCTTGACATATGCACGCAATATTACATTTCAAAAAATTCACCAGTTTCCTCTCTTCGTAAAATTCTTGATAACTGTGCAGCTCAGCAAGGTAGTTGAAACTTATGTAACCTTCTTTTTTTTTTTTTTTTTGTTCTTAAAAGTTATCTGGCTCTTGTATGTGCATCTACATCGGCAAATAATGCCGTATAGAACGTAAAAGAGCAACTGCAGGTGAAATCTTCCAACAAGAAGGCACCATCTGCTATGATGACCTTCAGATATTTCTTAAAAAAAAACCAAAAAAAAGACACTTGGTAAAACAAAACAACATACTAGGTTACATAAGGGCTTTTTCTTACTTATTTTTTATTATTTCCTTTTAAGCAGAATGTTTACAACTGAAAATTGACGCACACTTCATTACAGTTCAAGACAGTCTGACATACACATACGACACACGTTTTCTTCGGTGTCATGGCATCGCTCAACGCTTCCGACGCTCGGCCAGCGACTATATAAAAAACGACGATCGGCCAATATATAAAATTAATATACAATGTACTTTATTCCTTCAGTAACTTTTTTTTTTCCTTTCTACGTTTTAATTGTTTTCGAAGTCCCTTTTTACTTCAGTCTGTGTTCACTGAAGTTGTATTTTATGCTGACTGAAAAATTCGGAATAACTCACAAGGTAGGAAGGGGTGCTTTTCTCCTGAAATCGTTAGGTACAATCCCAAGTAAGAGACTTAATTATCCCTCTAATTATTTAAGAGGCCTTAAGAAAGGATTTGTACCGAACCTCTATAAAAGAGTGGCAGATGGGTAAAAAACCTCTCTAAAAGAGTGGCAGATGTAAAAGAGTGGCCTCTGTACTGTCACGGAGGAATCGACCCTACGATACGGGTCAATAATACAAACAGTCCTCGCATTTACGACACAACTGGTTTCTGAAAATCGCTATATTATGGTGTTTATAGTGTATTATGTCTGTATGCAAATCGATTTACATACAGACACAAAACACAATAAACATCATATAGGCTTCCATATCATAGAAACAGGTGCACCATGACGAAAATTTAAAAAAAAAAAAAATCTCACGAACGCAAACGTAACGATTAAGCTATCGAGAAGACACCACTTATCTACACAGGACCACAGTTTCTGGGAACAATAAAAATGGAAGTAAAAATGTGCTCTGGTCAACAGCTACCAGTTGATCAAAGCACATTTTTACTTCCATTTTTGTTTGTTCAGTTGGTAGGTGAACAAGCGAGAAATTGGATGAGTCTGCTAGCCAAGCAGACTCATCAATTTTTTTCTCAGTTTCTAATTTTGTCTAGCCAAGTTCAATAAGTTTTCCACGCCTATCGAAAGATAAAAATAACAACATATAGCCCGAAAATAAACACTGAATTAACTATGGTAGAACTAGAAATTCTCCTTCTCCTTCAATAACTTCAGATCTCAAACACACAGGAATCCTATGTCTCATGGATTTATGCAAAAAAATACCTTCATTAAGGCTACACAAATGGCTGTCAACTCTTTCTTGAGTTCCTGTTCGAAACAAGGAAAAAACACTACCGAGTAGTTAGTCGTTACTCTCGTGACTCTTCCCCATTAGATGAAATGATCACATTCTGAGGTACACGAAAGCTGATGTTTATCTGATAACTATCCTTGGAGAGAATCCATCGTCTTACCTAGTGTCCCCACGTCAACAGATTGCAGCTCTCCGATGAGCACATCATTAAAACTATCAATTCCAAATTAACATTATAACTAATAAGCTTTCAGGCTGAGCAATAGGCTATAACTTTTATTGGATCTAGTGCAGTTCATCATTATTGCACTTATAGTAGTTAAAGAGCAAACTCAATTCGCTTTATAGCTAACAAAAGCATCAAACCGATATACTTTGATTGTTGGTTACATACCGATCTGGAAGTGACATATTTGCCTCTAATTGATTGGAGTAAATGGGAAGGAAACTCGACATGGGGAGCAAACTTTTTGAATCAACTAGATGACTGTTATTTGTATCAACATGTCAGGGAAAATACTAGAGAAAAGAATATCCTAGACCTCATCATCACCCATGAATCAGATGACATAACAGGGCTGACAGTAGAGGAACCAGTAGGAGGAAGGGATCACGGAGTTCTACGGTGGATGATGATGAGAGTGGTAGCAGTAGTAAAAGGCAAAGGAATGGATTTTAATTTCAGAAAAGGAAATTACGATGCCTTAAGGTACTACATGGCCTCTATTAACTGGGTAGATATCGCACAGAGAACGAATATAATTGAACTGTGGTACGCTTTTAAAACATTAATCACACATGCCTTGAGTGCGTATATACCATTAAAAAAATACTCCACGAGGAGGGTTCCAAGTTGGATGAATAGTGGAGTTGCCACATTACTTGAGCAGAAAAAGGTGGCATGGAAAGGTTACAGAGCAATAAAAAGTACTGAAGCCTAAAACAGCTCCAAGATGATCTGTAATACAGTCACAGAAAAGGTTCGACAGGCAAAGGCAGTTTATGAGAAATCACTAGAAAACAGAGCAAAGAGGGGGGATAAGGAATTCTTATATTCACATATATTAATGCCAAGAAGAGCAGAACAAACCAGATCGCACCTTTACGTAAGGGAAAGGGGATAGTATTAAATACATCACGGCGCCTCCGTAGCCAGGTGGGCAGGAGCAGCAGTGCGTAGCACACGCTTCTTGATTAGACCGGGGTTCGAGCCCGTTAGCCACAAAATATGGAGGATGCGGAAAGGTCAGGGAACTGACCACGGCATATCCCCGGAGCAATATGGCCTTAGTTGCTAATGCTCCTAAAAACCAAATAACAACAAATACATCAGCTGCCGTTGCAGATAAACTCAACAGTTATTTTGCATCGATATTTACAAATGAAAAACCTTTTGTGGCAATAGAAAATTGTGGGAGCGAAGTTGAAAAATATGTAATTAATGATATTGAAATTTCGCAAGATTATTTAATGAAAAAACTTTCGAGCCTACAGGCCAGTAAGGCTCCTGGAGTTGATGGAATATACCCTATAATCTTAAGGGAGGCGGCAAGTGAGTGCATCGAACCATTGAGGCTAATTATGCGAGCATCACTAGCAGTGGCAGATTACCCATTAAGGCAATGAGGCACGTGCCTAGGAGCCCAGGCTTTGGGGGGCCCCCCCAAGCCAAGACTTTTTCCTATAGTGTTCTAAAATAGATTAATGTTTTCAGTAAACATCATCATAAAAATCTTGATTAATTTAAGTGAAAATTTAAGCAAAAAATTCAAAAGTACAAAATTTCATTTATTTGCCACCTAACTTTTATTTATTTTTTATTCTTTTTTTTTTATTATTATTTTTTGGGGAGCCCCCAAATATAATTTGCCTAGGGCCCCCAACTATCCTTAATCCGCCACTGATCACTAGACTCTGGGGAGATTTCGTTGGATTGGAAAAGTGTCAATGTATCTCCCATACATAAGGGTGGCTCTAAGAGTGAAGTGGGAAATTATCGACCTGCCAGTCTGACTTCAGTGGTAGGGAAAATCATGGAGGCAATGATCAAGGGTGGAATTCAGGATCATTTGGATAGAATTGAAATTCTCAGGGATACTCAGCATGGTTTTGTAAAGGGAAAATCATGTTTAACAAATCTGGTTCGCTATTTTGAAAGAGTCACTCACGAGCTGGATTTAGGGAATAATTTCGACATTGTTTATTTAGATTTCAGCAAAGCTTTTGACTCAGTCCCACATGAGCGGTTGCTTTATAAGCTGGAACAGGTTGGAATCACTGGGAAAATCCTTAGATGGATAGCAGGATGGCTTCAGGGCAGGAGGCAGAGGGTTGTGATAAATGGCTATTCCTCTGATTGGGTGGTTGAATGTAAGAAGTGGGGTTCCCCAAGGATCAGTATTAGGAGCACTGTTGTTTTTAATTTTCATAAACGACATTGATGAAGGGATAGAGGGCGTGATGTCTAAATTTGCAGATGATGTTAAAATTGGTAGAGTAGTTAATGATCACTGTCAAGCTGAGCTTCTTCAGAGAGACCTAGATAGACTTCAGGAATGGTCAGAAAAATGGCAGCTATGCTTTAATCCAACAAAGTGTAAGGTATTACAGCTGGGAAACAGTAATCCCAAAATAACTTATTCAATTGGTGGAGTTCAACTAAACACAGTACTGGAGGAAAGAGACTTGGGTGTTACGATACGGTCAGACATGAAATTCTCTGAGCATTGTAAACAGGTTGCAAGGAAGGCCCATGGTGTCCTATTGAACTTTTACAAGTAGAGATGGGGACGTGATAATCCCATTATATAAGGCTTTTGTTAGACCACACTTGGAATACTGTGTTCAAGTATGGAGACCGCACCTAAAGAAAGACATCGAGCTTCTTGAAAGGGTGCAAAGACGGGTAACTCGCCTGGTGAGATCGGCAAAAGGGCGTCCTTATGAAGAAAGACTTCGAATATGTGGGTTGCAGAGTTTGGAAACTAGACACCTTAGAGGAGATTTGATTGAGGTGTTTAAAGCTCTGAGAGGCATCAGTAAAATGAATGAGGACGAAATTTTCAAGATTATAAATGATGCTAGAACTAGGGGACATAAATTCAAGTTACGGATGGGAAATGTTTAGATTGGACTGCAGGAAGTTTTATTTTAGCCAGCGAGTTATGATAGGTTTAATTTCCTTTTCTTTTATTAATTATTATTATTTATATATTTTTTATCATTGTTTTATTCGTTTTTTTTTTTTTTTTTTGGCTGGTGCAGCATAAGCCATAGGCTTTCTTGCACCATGCGGCCATTACTAATACTAATACTATTGTGTGAAAAATATACTGTAACATAATTTTCATTAGACGCTCATTTCAAATATTGTTATTTTTTTTTATAATAGCATGCGCGACTAATATATTAACTAATTTTAATCAGTTCCTTATCACACGCGAAATTTTTATACAACATTCGTTTCAGCTTATTTTTGACACGCAAAGCAGAAAAAGTTCGCCACCGCTGACGTAACTCTAGCGGCAGCACCTGTTAAAACAACTGGTACAGGATTCATAGCATGGGATATTTAGCACTTCAGATAAATAGACTTGCCTTTATATTAAACTTCATGTCCAAAGACGTGTGTTTCCTGGACAGTATAATCCGTAAATGGAACAAACGAAACTAATTCATGGAGACTGTGATGTCTGCCAGAAGAATCAACAACCCTACAAAGTTGGATCTGACTTTTTTTTTTTTTTTTTTTTTTGCGTGACTAATACTGCAAGAGTTGCAATGATCGCATTTTTATGCGATTAAAGAATAATGAATGATATGGGCTGTTATTTTACATCTCTACTCAAAGTCCATATCCTGTCTAAAAGCCTACAATTTATGAATTTTAGCAACCACTCTGAACGTTACATCATCCTACAATATCATTAAACTATAAACAAGTCTATATCATGACGGATGCACGTACCCATCGTGGTAAAATTGAAAGAGTTAATATTTAATTGGGGCACTGTGACATTTTATCGTAATGACTGTAGGTAAAGAGGGCATATTTATGAGAATTACAGTAGCTGAATCTTATCTACACTCATTAGCTTCATTATATGGCATGCCATAAATCTTTCAGTGTATGATGGTAGCCCAGTAACAACTGGGCAGATTATAAGAGCTGCATGTGGAACAATAATCAAGTGATGACCTAAATTTTTTTTCTCGTATTTTATATTGAACTTGTATATGAATCTTATTAAAGTTATGCCTTTAACAGTGTCGGACAATCACACTAATTTAATAAATAAAATAAAATAGTAAATTGGCAGCATAAGAGAGCCGATTCCCAGAATTTTAACCCTCTGACGGTCACCACCGGATAAAGCATGCCAGATTCTTTTTTTTTTTTTTTTTTGGTAATTTTAAACAAAATCGATACGAGTGACATCAATACCAATTTATGAATTCCTTAATTATTATTTTTTAAATTGAAAATAAAATACTTACAATCATTTATATTTCTTATAACCATAATGGAATTCTTCAGATAACAGTCTGATTTTTTATTTATTTATTTTTTAATTCTGACACCATTTACAATTTGCATTTGACTGGTCTGCGAGGAATTGTTGCATACAATTGTATATAACAAAGCATAACCGGAAAACGATTCTTGTTTAAACTACTCAACCTTGAGGATAAGCTCAAAATAAAACGTGTCTATACATACACTTCCTGATATGGAAAATGGTTCTGTTTCCGTTCTGTATAATTTCACCATCTGTAAACATCTCATATTTCATATATCCACACTTCTTAACAACGTTTAATTTTTCCCATTAATCCCCTCACCTCCTCATATTTTATAGCATAGGTTTACACAGTTACATTATATGCATCAATTCAGCACATTAAACAGATAAATATTTAGTTGCATCTGTGTAATAAAGTACATATGCAAGAAATACAGTATATATATATATATATATATATATATATACTGTATTTCTTGCATATGTACTTTATTACACAGATGCAACTAAATATTTATCTATGCAACTAAATATTATTATATAGTTATATTATATAATATGGCTATATTAATACTATAATTAGTACAAAATTTAGCAATGATACGCACACGAAAAAAAAAAAAAAAAAAAGAAAAGAAAAGAACTTCCAGTGTTGATAATATTAAAGAGAATTGTAGCTAGTATTTAGAAGAATATTCAAAAGAAAAGTTTCAGGAATATTTTCAGCAGTGGTAGCATCGTTGGTTAACGCGTAGTTTCAGAAGATAGTGTACTTTAAACAAGAGAAAGCGCACTGATGCTTTGTTGGTAACCAACAAAGGTATATTTAAAAACCATACTACCATAATTCAGCCTAGTTGTGAAATTAGGCTGCTTTATGGTAGCATCTTCTTCCAGTCACGTAGTTTCTTGAGGAGCTGTTGTGGCCACCAACAAATTCCTCCAACTGCATCGATCTTGTGCACTACGAGCGGCATCGCAAACTGTCATGCCCAGAAGTTCACTGATTCCCATACTTCCATCTAGTTGCTGATCTTCCTCTGCTCCTCTTCCCCTCGATTTTCCTTCCATTATATTCTTCAACAGAAAGTTTCCCTTCTTGCTACGTGTCCAAAAAATTTGAGTTTTCTTCTCTATTGATGCTATGAAGAAGAATCTTAGGTCTGCCAATGTTATTCAATACTCACACATTTGTTCTTCGATCAAGGTAAGAAACACGCAGTATCCTCCTGTAACACCACATTTCAAATGCCTTTTCAGATTCCATCACATCCATAAGTGGCAACCGGAAAAATTAACGAATCAGTAACGAATCAGTAATTCTCAGTTTCGTATTTAGGGGCAGATCTCTCCATAATTTCGTCAGATCAGTGACCAACGTTTTAGCAATTGCCTGTCGTCTCTTTACATCATTTGAATAGTCACCATTTTTATTTATTCTTGACCCTAAGTAATCAAATTCATCAACTTCTTCGATATGGTACTCGTGTATGGTACAACCTTTAATAGGTTGTGTAGCTTATAATTTGGGAGAAGGCAACTGAGGCCATTGGGCATCGGTGAATATCATGTTGTAAACAGTCCATCCGTATAAACGAAATAGACGGCATTCTAGGGAGTCAAATCAGAGCAAAAAAATTTAATTAAAATTAAAATAAAAAAGACAAGTCAAATAAACAAATAGGTTACTCGTATTATTTAAATTCCCGTGTATGTACGGAGGGAATATGAATTTTAATTCACTTCTCTACGTTTCTCAGAATTTATTACCATGCCAAATCTTTTATTTTGCAGAATTCCAAAAAATTAACAAAAAAAAATCGTTTATAAAATTGAATTTTTGTTTTTATTTGTGACGCAGGATCAAGGTGATCCTCGTCGTAATTCTGACAAGCAATAGCTGACTCAGCCGCTCAGCAAAATGTTTCCTAGTTTACCAAAAACCTCAGCCTACATCTGCTTTTAGTGTGGGGGAAGCAGATTGCATGGTTCATCTAGGACAGTGGTTCTAGAGCCGCCCCTGTTTCAGCGGCATATTATCCTAAGATGCGGTGGTGCTGTAATTTTTAGCTCATAATACTGTACTCGTATTGTACATTCATGCAATAAAACATGTATGGGTAGAGTTGGGTTGGGGCGTTTTGAATTAGTGCTGAAAGGAACTCAGGCTGATGAGTCAAGTGTGTTATGTTATTAACTTGCGTGTATTCTAAGACTGGTTTGTGTCTTTGTGGGATTGACAAATTCAAGAAATCCCTGCATGTGTTTCAGACACCGGCTATATCAGCATAGCATGAACAGGTCTCGATAGTTACTCACTTTTGTTACATTAAAACTGCAAGTAAAATGGACAATATTATAATATTAATCATGCAAGTTAAAAAATAATAAAATAAAACGAAGACAAAGTTCTAGTACTTTTATACTGCAAACAACTTCCTAACTTAATTTACGTGGTCTGATTAACTAAATAACCCTTTCATGCCAAGTGCACAAGCTACAACACGTTACGCTTGTGAGGTGTTGCCACTACTTTCTTCCTTCGCGGTATCGCTGGATACAGCCACCGTTCTCCCCACACCGGGTCAATCCAGTCAATGAAGAGCGGAATTTTTATGAGCTTTTTTTTTCACAACGTGGCCCAAAGTGGCAAAGTTAGTCCGTCTCAAGCGAGGGTTGCATCCCCCGCTTGAGACGCCCCCGCCCCCGTCCAGAAACACTGATTTTTCATCCAGCAAATAAATAAATCAATCGCAGAATACACCCAATTTACAGACACAATATATCGACGCCTAATAGCTCTAGTTGCTTTTGTGCTTAACACACACCCACACCACCATCTACAATCACGTATTATTAAATACTCCTAAACATAAAGCAAAATTAGATAACACAAAAGAAGGCAATTAAATTAACCAGCGAGAGCCGATACAACTGCAGCAACTGTAGTTGTATCGTAGTGCAATTGCAGCCAGGAATAATGCAAGAAAACTATACCCATTTACAAATCCAAAAGCAAATACTAATACACACTATAAGATGAATAATACCAAATAAGATTTTTTGGAGAAGCTACAACAACCACTTCCTCGGGAGGCATCTGTAAATTCCCAAATGGTTGTATTTCTGTCATGGCCTGCTTGTTAAAAGCGAACCGACCATGAATGTCCCTACAGAATCTAAAATGAGAAATTAACTAAAAAGTGCGTGCTTGAATATGGCTGACAGCCTCTAAAAATTGGTTTCGGTTGACAATGAAATTCACAGTTGGTATTTCAGTTTGAGTTGTTTCGACTTTCAGAGGATTTCAGAGGTTAATTTTCTCAGTTTACAGTTTTTCAGTTTACATAAACCTCCCAGAAAAACCAAATTGGCTAGAAGAAATGGAGAATATAAAGGGATAACAATGATCGTTATCATGTTAAGAATTATAATTAAACGTGCATTACAGATTAAAAAAACCTCTTCTGTAAATTACAAATGGTATGAGTGTTGTCATTTGTGTACCTCAATAAAAGTCTTTCCGCAATGACAGGGTACTAAATGTATACTGCTAATGCATCAAATATATTGCCTTATGATTACGTAAATATTATGTCATGTCACATATTTCATGTCGAAGAATTTGCAGACAGGATAAAATACACTTTTAACTTTAATAACTTGAAAAAAGTAAAATATAAACACGAAAACTGCATCGGAGTAACTTTCTCAAAAGTATCTCAGCTGGTTCAGTATAAATGAAAAGTAAAACTTTATCCACAGAAATGCTGAACTTCTCAATTCTGAAGAGAGAAAGAAAGAGGGGAGGTTCAAAACGCTTTGAGCGTAGCTGGTTGGCTAGTAGAACAATTATTACGAAAAATTAAATTTAAGGAAATAATTGCACAATAACACAAAACAGGAGAAAAAGTCCTACGTTTCATAGGATATTCTTCTTCAGAATCACTGCGTTAAAGAAAAAAAAAAAAAAACATTGAAAAGGACAGACACAATGACAAAAACAGTGTGAAATGGACGAGGGGATGACAATTATCGTTGAGATTGCAGTCCTCATTCTGAATTACGAAATGGTCGTTGACAAAATGCTCCGATGACTGCCCGCTGTCTGTTGCAAGCTGATATTGTTAGAGGAATGCAAACAAGCCTTGCTTCAATTTTCTGGATCTGTAAAAAAATTATAATATCTCAACAGATCTAGTCAAGTTTATCATAGTATCGACAGGATATAGAATATTACATACGAGATCACTCATATTATTATGTGATTATGTGAGAAGATAACAGAGGCTGGGGAATGCTGTTGGATGACTTCATTCAGAGTTCTTCACGGAGCTCACTAAATATCATGACTTCAATACCGCAGTCATCACAATGATCTTGCCATTCTGTCTCCTTTGAAATGAATTTTTATACCCCCTCCTTATGTTTCAAAGGAATATTCTATGAAAGGGTAACAATGTGTAGTATTTCCTACAAATTTACTTTTTAAAGAAAACAGCCAACTAACTAACTACCAGGGAAAATCAAATGAAAACAGGATTTCGGTTGTTTTAAGTTTAGATTAAGTTCCGTCACAGATGCACAGTTAGGAATTGGTACCAGTGCTTTTACTGAACAGGTCAAGTTGTATGCACAAGGTGTGTGTTCATACAACTTGACCTGTAGAGCCAATATAGCATCCATAGCGATGAGGGCGTTCACTATGCGGTATTATTCATTTTCTTAGAGCAGAGGGCTATCATTTAACGGAAATTCATCAGCTTATGAAAAAGGTGTACTTCATACGAATGGGAATATAATGAGTATATTAATGGGAAAATCTTTATTATGAAAAAAAGAAGAAAAAAAAAGCTCTAGAAGGTGACCCTTGCCCAAGACAAGCTCACACAGGGCTGGATATCAGTCTTGAGTCTCCCTATACCACAGATGCCAACTTTGAGAGATCGGTAATTGTAAGCTGGAAGAAAATAAGAGATATTTGGGCGAAAGCAGGAGGGGAAAAAAGATGATATTTTGACAAAAACAGCAGCTTTTTCATAAAAAGCAGTTCTTCGCAAACAACAGGAGGACAGCAGGAGACTTTTAGAAAAAAAAGCAGCAGACTAAAGTCTACACTGCACTAGAAATTAAAATTCATTGACAAAATGTACATTTTATATTAAAATACAGAAGCAGTATTGTTTACCAGCACATTATGCTTTCAACCATTAGCTTACCCAGGATTTTTTCTCTTTGTGAATTTCTGCTGGATTGTCATTTAGGCATCAACTCATTGTGATTTCTTCAAGAAAGATACTGTCTACTTTACCCTCTTCAGAGATATTGAATCAAGGTTTTGTTTATAACAGTGGAAATGTTGTTTAGACTTGGCTAGCAAGAGCATCTCCAAAGCTACACTAGAAAGAGATCTGAATTCAGTTTTTTTTTTTTTTTTTTCACCTAGCTAATTATTCCTGCATATGATGAACTGTTAAAATGCTAAGCATTACTTGGGTTATAAATGGTACAAGTGATGCGACAAAACATCTATTGTTTCATCTATTTCTTTATGTTCAACAACACCAAGAAGTACTGGCCCACAACAAGCTTGGCCATAAAAAAATTCAAATTTGAAAATAATGCACTGCCAATTGATGAAATTTGTCCTACCTCGGCATTTACAAGAACTCATTTTTTAATGGGAACTTGGGTATCATATAGCCACAAGCAGCAATAAACTACTTGCTCACTGATCAAAAAACAAAATCTTCTCCTTTTTTTTAGACTCTCCACGACATTGGTAGTAGAAATGCTTATAACTCATCATTCTGGTTCAATCTGTTTTGGTAATTAATTTCCAAAATAAAAGTGGAATATTTAAAAACTGTTAGTATAACATACTGTATTTGCACATAACGTTCTTCAACGAATCTAGAAATAATGATCTCAGTACAATGATGTGAGATGCGTTGGATTGAAGAGCTATGCGAATTTTCAAACGTGGGCATGGTATTTAAAAAAAAACAAAAAAACAAGCAAATTGCTTTTTCACGCCAGAAGAGAGGAACACATACTTTCCGCAAGAATGAGGATAACATGCTTAGAGTATCGGCTTGCTTGGCCTGTTTAAGATTGCTTTCACCAGAAGTGTGACTCAGAAGTTCTTTTTCTTGGTGAGATCATTAATTAGTATTTTTTTAAACACTCTGTAAGATTTGGACGTGAGTCAATGCCACTCACTACTATCACTTGTTGTACTTTTCATTTGATAATCTGGGGAGTATCCATAGGACTTATTTCATCACTTCTAACAACTATACTTGTCAGAGGTTGCCACTGTTCTATCAGCCTACTTAAACATTTTCTAAAAGACAAAAAACCTGTATATTCACGCTCATTTTTTTTTATTATTTTATTATTATTATTTTTTTAACTTCAGTGGCATGCATCAGTTGAATTAGTTTAAATCAATCTTTTCTTTAGGGACTTCTAGATAGTAGTAAAAAAAGGAAAAAAAAGTGGCTTTATTAGGGCCACTCGAGGGCTAATTCATCTGCCCGTGCACATCACTATGCCCATAAATTACGTGTTCACTGGTCGATTTTCCTGATTTTCTGGACAAAAAAACAGAATTTCCGGGGGACAACCTGGCTATTGGCTATCACTAACTCAGCCACGGAGTAAAAAATCCCATAAAATTCTTCGCGGCACTGACAGGATTCGAACTTGGGCCTTTTCCACCCGGTTAGGAAGAATAGTGATTATAACTGCTGTGCTATTCAAGCGGTTTAATGTCCACAAAATATCACCCACTTTCACAGGAAAGCATGCAACCTTCCTTTTCAGCACAAAAATTAATGGGATGACAAAGACAGTCCATTACCACCAAGTGCTCAATCACCTCTTTTAATATTCTTGCTATTCCACGATTTTAGATCTACCATAATAGGAACATTATCAAGACTAAATACCACAGTGTTTTAAAGGAATCCTATATGCCTTCAGGTTGTTCGGAAGATGTCCAATGTTGTACCTGTAGAGTATCCTTCCAATGCTGGCACTAAGAGCATTTCGATTTCACAATATTTTTTACGAAAGGTCATCACGTGCGATGTGCTTGTAATTACTGATTACTACCATCTGTAGCAATCGAAAATGGTATATTTTTCAGAGTCACCACTACACCTCCTCTCCCTCTCTGTGCAATTTCACTAACAATGCTTGCTGTTTTTGTTCTTCCACAACCGTATTTTTTTTTTTTTTTTTTTTTGTTATTTCACTATCGGGAAACGCATTTTTGAAAAACCCGCGCCTTGCATGATTAATGCAACTCACAGAAAGATTCTCTCTATATACATTAATACATTAGTTCCTCCTAGTGATATTTATTCGAGCCAATGGGAGAAGAGGGCGCGACAATTACGTCACTACAAATGCACAAGTAAATAAATACATTGTTGTCTTTCATTGAAAGACAACTGCCTCTATAACGTGCAACAATTAAAAATCCAAACAAACCACCAGAACAGCCATCTTCCTACAGACCGATCACACTACTCACAGTACTAAGTAAACTTTTTGAACGGCTACTGTTATCCAGAATAAATCACCACTACCAACAGGCAAACCTACCCTCACCAAACCAGTACGGATTCAAACCAGGTCGATCCACAGTTGATGCACTCCAAAGCGTAATTGCCCAAGCACAAGAATCTGAGAAAAAATACGTGCTAGCTATCTCAATTGATTTTGCCGGAGCGTTCGACACCCTATGGTGGCCGAGCGTCCTGGGCCGGCTCCGGGAGGCAGAGGTTCCTGGCAACCTCTTCAATGTGCTTAAAAGCTATCTCACCGACAGAGCAATCAAGATAAAAGCTCCCTACAAAGAAATAGAAAGAAAAATATACAGAGGGTGCCCACAGGGGAGAGTACTTGGACCAAAAATGTGGAACCTCCTGATGGACCAATCGCTAAACAAGGATCTGGAAGGGGTCCGCTCACAAGCCTTCGCGGACGACCTCATCCTAACAATAGGAGCTAACTCCAGGGCACAACTGGAAATACTGGCAAACTGCGCTATGCAAATTCTCCAAGACTGGGCTACACACCATTTACTACAAATCTCACCGACGAAGACAAATTCCATACTCTTGAAGGGAACACTGAACATCCACAGACCACCCCAAATTAAAATTGGCACTAGAACAATAAGGCTCGGTACAGAGCTCAAATACCTGGGCGTCATCTTGGATACCCGCTTATCCTTCAAACCGCACCTAAACTACGTAACAAGAAAAATAAGAAACTGCACTGCCTTAATAAACAGAATTGCCCGAAGAGACTGGGGATTGAAACAGAGAATGATAATGTTTTATTATAAAGCAGCCTTCTTATCAATCACGACATATGCAGCTGGTGCCTGGTACAAAAAGGCCAGCACAGCTTCAATCCTAAGACTACTTGATTCCATACATAGAATCATGCTACTCACTGCTACTCGCGCCTGCAGCACAGTGAGCACAAACACGCTCTGCAAGTCATCGCAGGAACCCCCCCTTAGACCTAGAGGTGGTGAGGAGAGGCATCCTCCACGAGCTGGCTAAAGGCAATGCTTGTACACACCTTGACTTCAACGGAGATCCAGGAAATAACCGCACTGCGGAAAAAAGAAGACTCCAGACCCACTTGCTGCAGGCGTGGCAGGTAACAAAGAAATTCTTTCCAAATATAGATAGGTTCCAACCTAAATTATCAACCTGGTACGCACCTGGTCTGTTTGTGACGTACCTACTCACAGGACATGGTGCCTTAAACGCCAAACTAACAACTCTGGGAATAATTGAAAATCCAAATTGCACTTGTGGCGCCCATAAACTCAGTCGCACCTAATGTATGACTGCCACCAATACGACGACATCCGCTACCAGCTGGTGACAAAACTACAACATTCACCCAAGGACCAGGAGCCATTCATCCTGGACGATAAAGAACCATGGTATTTGCAGTAAAAGAAGGTCTGAGTACAGTGGGTTCCCAAAATATCTCAACAATGAACATCTGCGAATGGACTGTGTAAAACATCATAAAGGAAATCATTTTGCTACATGTCAATGAGTAAATACATAGCACGCTATTGTCCTCAACTAGAAAGTGAGTAAACCACTTGCACAAGTTCAGGCTTCTCCACGAAGCCTGAACGTGTTTCATGCAAATTTGTCGATCTTTGGAAGACAAAAATGATCTACATGACATCGATTCCACATATACGATGAAGTGAAGGAAGCCGTCAAACAACGGGACCAAGAGCAACGAAAAGACATATAAACAGGGTACAAAAAAATCAATGTACAGATGGACAAGAGCCTAAATTGTGATTAAATAAAAAAAAAAAAAAAAAAAAAACAAGAGCACCAGTTATTGGAACTGTTGGAAACAGTTGGTTTTTCAGACTCCTCTTTCCGACAGAAATCCCGGACTTCTACGGGTCCATTTCACTTCTCAATTAAAAAAAATTGCATCAGCGCGCCTACACGGATACGACGTAGCCGAGTGGTCAGGGGCGAGAGTGCAGTGGCACGTGCTCTTTGAGTGGATAATATATCATATATATTATCGTAAGTTCAACAATATGATAATCACACACAAATCGTGGGATCCTACTTAGTAACGGGTGCCCACCTTTCGCACGGATAAGGGCAGTCACACGGAAAGACATTGGGTCCACTAGTTCACGAAAGCGTTTCAATGTATTTACATCCATGCTTGCTAAACCACTGTCCATAATTCAGTGAGTGGCGGATCCAAATGCTCTTCGAACCATGTTCTAGTCACTACGGCTCTGTGGGAAAGCGCATTGTTCTGTTGGAAGAGTCCATTGCCCTGTGGATGCACGATGACCATGAAGGGATGCAGATGGTCTGCAAGGATGGACACGTAACCTGGACCGTTCAGAGATGCGTGTAGACGTACCAGAGGTCCCAACGTGTGCCAGCTGAACACGCCCCAGACCATTACCGACTGTCCTTATTGACATGACGGGTGCACAGCTTCTCCCGGTTTCCGCCAGATACGCACCCTCCCGTCCGCTCTAAATAACTGGAAACGAGACTCATCGGACCAGGAGACCCGTCGCCAATCATCCATGGTACAGTGCCGATGTTCTTTCGCTCAGTTGAGGCGTATAGTCCTGTGTCGTGGTTTTTTTATGAACACCCTAAACACGAGAAACACGAGAGGTATTAGAATCTATAGTACTTAGTACCGGGCTTGGGTTGGAGGTTGAAAGACGGAAGATATATGTTGACATTACACTTGAACTTCTGCAGACTGTAATTTTCAAGAAATACGTATGAGGGTTGTTCCAGAAAGTGGCACGTGAATGAATAAACGAGGAAGATGAAAAGTTGGTTCTGTGAGTTTGAAGTTAGACAGTTGCGGCACGTGTTCGGACTGTTTTGAAAGAGAGAGCAGGAATTATAGAAGCCAATTCAGAAGAACAGTGCCCGTGGAAGTATCTGTAGAAAAGGCATGCAGCAGAAACAGTACGTCTATGAGAAAGCGAGTGGAGAGACTCTGTTAGAGATAAGTCATTAATTAACCTAACTGCTCTCTTCTTAATGGAATCTCGAAGCCTGAGAGAGAGAGGTTTTGGGAGCATCGCCCCAGATATGGGAACAATATTCCATGGTAAAACGGATTTGTGATTTGTACAGAGTGAACAGCTGTTTAGAAGAAAAGTATCACCAAGAGCGAAAGAGAAACCAAGTTTTTTAGATGCAGAGGAAGCAATATTCGTAATATGCTTGTGCCAAGAGAGATTAGAAGTCAGGATAATCCCCAAAAGAGATATATCATTTTGTCTAGAAATCGGAGTGGCACCAAAGATAAGCATAGGAGCAGAAGAATCTTTTTGAGAGATATAAGACAAGATTGAGTTTGAAAAGGATTGAAATCAACTAAGTTGTCATTGCCTCACTGGAGAATTACTTGGAGATCGGCATTTAAGGAATTGGTAGCAGATATTCAAAACATTGAAGCTGATTGAGCAGGACAAAATTTTTCAAAATGGAAAGTGGAATGCAATGTGCTATCATCGGCAAAACTATGGATAGGATTTCCAGTCAATGGAAGAAGGTCATTAATATACCAGGGGAAAAGAGTGGGGGGAAAGAACTGAACCTTGGGGGACACCAGCATTAGTGGGGAAGTTAGAAGACAGAGAGCCATCTATGATCATCCTCAATGAGCGATCATAGAGAAAACTGGATAACCAATTACAAAAACTGGAATAGTTCCTTCAATTTGGAAAACCTACCATGTTAAGCCCATTCCAAAGATCAAGAAACCCAAATCTCCTAAAGACCTGCGACCAATATCCATCAGTTGTTCTTTACTTAAAATTTTTTAAAAAGTAATTCAGCCAACAATTGCCCAGCATTGCTGTGCACACAGGCCCGAGTACCTGCATACCGTTCTACAAAGGAGATCGACAACTACCAATCTTCTTGATACCCTCTTCAGAATTCAGCGCACCCTTAACAACAAATCACATATTGATATCATATTCCTCGATATAAAATCGGCTTATGACAGAATACACCTCCCAGCTCTTTTTACCATTCTGAAACACTACTTTGGCCTGGCAGATACCTTACTTCAAATTTTGAAGTCTATTTTACTTCCTAGACATCTGTCTGTGACCCACAATAACTTTCAAGTAACTATTGACGTTTCCAGCCAAACGTCTCAAGAGGCATCACACAAGGAAGCGTACTGTCAGCTATCCTGTTTGCAGCAGTTTTGGAGCCTTTCCTTGCTCAGAATCCGAACTTTGTCTCTTATGCCGACGATCTGAAGTTCTACATGAGCTCAGATCATAACCATCAGATTCATGATATCAAACAACAAGCTTCTAGGCAGATATTGAGCTTGGAAAGTTATCTTGCCACAATTGGGCTGCATCTGAGCCCTTCCAAATGAACACAATTGACGATAACCAAGAAGAAAGTCAAAAATGATATCCAAATCTTTGTTAGTGGGGAACCGGTGCAAAAGGTGACCTCTCATACTGATCTTGGTCTCATCTGGGATGTTGGGCTCACATTTCAGCCTCACTTTTCCAGGATGAGGCAGAAGACGTACGCTGCTCTTTGGACAGTGCGTCAAGAGCTCGTTGGTGTGCATCAGCCAGCGCTGCTTGTTCGACATATCCTGAGGTGTATTACGCCGATTCCTCTCTATGCTTCAGAAATTTGCTCATCTGCCCCTGCCTCCTACCTTCAGAAGTATCTCAGTTTAGAGTATTGGTTGCTTAGATGGATGAACAGGGTGGTAGGCCACCCCCTAACTATCTACAGATCTATCCTACAAGCAAATCTTGGCACCACTCCCCGGAGACATATCATCATGACAAAAAATGTCCTCACGCTTGCACGGCTTATAACGAGGCGAATTGATGCTCCATCGGTATCCACATTAATCTCTGGCACTAGGAAGGCAAGAGGGGAGCACCCCGACTCCTGTCTTCCTCTGCGTCTTACGCTGTCAAGCATTGATTCCCTGAGGAACATATTTCCAGCCAATTGTCTTCGGATCTTCAATAAATTTAGGATCCACCCTGATAGGTTCTGTGAAGACAACCCCTACAGGAAGGAAATCCTCAAGAACTGCTACCAGATAATGAACTTATAATACTCACCTGCTCCTGGACATGACAGACTTTTTTTTTTTTTTTAACTTGCCTATTTTTATATGACAAAGACTTTTGTATTCATGAAATCATATATTTTGTATATTACTGTATATTTTGTATATTATTGTATATTTAATTCTATAAAAGTCTCGGGTCGAGCACGCATGTACTCTTGTTTATTGTACACTGTGTTCCTCACACCTTAGTCTGTAAATATTCACACCCTACTGGCACAGAGCCGTACGGGGGTAACCCAAGGTTTCTTGGGAAATAAACTGATTTTAATAATAATAATAATAAAAAAAACAGTTGGGAAACCATAAGATGGAAGCTTGTTTAGAAGACCTTTATGCCAAACACGATCGAAAGCCTTTGAGATAACAAGAGCAACTGCTTGTGTTTCACCACACTTTTCCATTGAATTTTTCCATTAATGGGTAACATAAGCCACAATATCACCAGTGGAACGCCACTGCCGGAATCCATACTGGCCATCTTTGATCAGACGGAAGGTTTCTAGGTAGTTTAAGACTTGGCGGTTAATTGATTTCTCCATTACTTTAGAAAGAGTAGAAGTAATTGCAATGGGACGATAATTGGATGGGAGGGACTTGTCATCCTTTTTAGGAACTGGGTGGATATGAGCAAATTTCCAAGCAGAAGGATATACACCTTTGGAATAAGAAAGTGAAAAACGACGGCAGAGAAAACGGAGTAAGTTCAGGAGCACAGGTTTTGAGAACAAGTGGAGATATACCATCAGAACCTGGAGCTTTCTTAGCATCGAGATTCGTCAAAATCCTTCTGACATCCTTTTGACGGAAGACCACAGGAGGCATTGAATGGAGCGTGTTTGGAATGGTGGGAGGTGTTTTACCAAGATCATTAATACATGAGTTGGAAGAAAAATGGGATGCTAGCAAGTCAGCTTTATTTTTGGCTGAAGTGACAACATAACCATCTGGTTTTGATAGAAGTAGCAGCAGAGACGGGCAAAAGTTGCGGCCAATAACTTTGGCAACAGACAAGAATGCTCTGCTACCATTAAGGCAAGCAGCGCGTTTTCTACTCTTAGTCTGTTCAAAATCTAGTTTGGATTGATTAATGATTGCTTTACAATTGTTGCGAGCTTTGGTGTAGGCAGAAAATGAAACTGAAGAATTGGAAACAAGCCAATTACGATATGTAACGTTCTTCTCTTGAATAGCCTTAGCACATTTGTTGAAAAACCAAGGTTTAGATAAAGGACGAGATTTTAAAGTGGAGTGTGGAACTAAAGGATTCCATTCCTACAAGAATAATTTCACAGAAACGATCTGAGCAAACGTTGACATCAGACGTTTTGCAACAGTAATCCGACCAAAGAAAAGAAGAAAAGAAATCTCGCAGGTTATCCCATTTTACATTCTTGTAATGCCAAACAATACGAGGTTGGGAATAACCATGAGATAAAAGCTCCATTGTAGAAGAGACAATCACCAAGGTATGATCTGAGGTACCTAATGGACCTCAGACTTCGCCTTCCACCGTGTACTTAGAAGGGTTATTTGTGAGAAAAAGATCAAGCTTGTTGGCTGTATGGTTAGGATTGTCTGGTATTCTTGTAGGTAAATGTACAATCTGTGCAAGGTCATTAGTAATTGCAAAAGCCTCAACATCTCGACCAGCTGAATCAGTGTAACTAGAAAACGGAAGCCAGCTGGAGTTGTGAACATTAAAATCACCAAGGAAAATTACGTCACTGTTAGGAAAGTTGGACTGGAGAAAGTAAAGTTGTAAAGAGAGGAAGTCAAAGTGCTCCAAGTGATTAGTGGAGTTGGGAGAACGGTAGACAACAGATGAATTTAACACAAGGAGGTAGAGAGATTTTAAGCCAGAGAAGATCGAAAAGAGGAGATTCCAAATTACCAAGTCTCTGACAGGGAATATCGGAACGGATATACGCGTAAGTACCACCTTTGAAGCGAAAGGAATTATACAGCGAATAATTTGGGCAACTGAGATGAGCAATAGTTGAATCAACCGATACCTGAGATTCTGTCAGAAAACGTACATGGGGTTTGGCAGACTGAAAGTGGAAATGGACATCGTTGAGATTAGAATTGAGACCACGTATATTTGTAAAATGAACTAGGAAGTGTTTGGGAGGTTTTGATCTTTTCGCTGATAAGCTTACTCTATTAGTTTTACTAATCATGGTGTTATTCAATAGTAAGAAAAAGTGAGGGGGGAGACATGCTGTATGAATTAATGAAATTTTGGGATATGGCGTACGCATAAAAAAAAAAAAAAAATTTCTTTTTTTTTTTTTTATACAGAGTATAGCCCCCCTGTTTATACTCCGGGACGACCAAACGGTCAGAGGAGTTTACAAGATACACATAATACAAGAAACAGCACCGTATTCAGCAGTCACGGGCTTGAACTTTGGTCACTCAAGGCGCGTGTACTTATGCATCCGCGCGCGCTGACCACTAGGCTACGGCGGCCTCTATGGTAAGAATATACCCAGATCCTTGACATAACGTGGGCTCCACAATGCCCCCCCCCCGCATACACACTACTCGGACTCCCTCCAGTCACTACCTGGCAGAGTAGAGGTAGCAAGATTATACACTAGCTGATCCGGAAACCTCCTAAAGAGTTACCAACAGGTTCGGTCCGGTGTATTAACTAGCGGCCGGCCTGCGAACACCGTTTTAGAGCTGTACCTTCTAAATGTAAGGAAGATTGGATCTCGCCATGATGTTCATCATAACCTCAAAAGTCATCAGTCATACTGCATGATGGAAGAGATGGGGAAGGGTGTTAGCAGTAGGTCCGTGGTGGGTCGGCTGCTCCCATAACCTGTTGCGGCTAATGATCGCCTGATTGTCTTGGTGGATACGTTTCTGGCACCACCCTCGTTGAAGTCGGCGGTGATTTGTGCCATTGTCGCTCTCCGCTTGGCTGAAACAATGTGAGACAGACGTTGATGGTCAAGTTCATCCACCACCTTTCTCCGCCCACAGTGCTGTCCACGATAAGATGTTATTCTGGAAATGGCGTGCGTATTCCCGATACATTCTTGATACTGTCGAACGTGGATAGTGCAATTTCTGTACCACCTCGGCGACAGAGTTACCCATGCGTTGGGCACCCTATCATCCCTCTTTCAAAGTCGGTTCCCTATCATCCCTCTTTCGGCCACTAGCGAGAGGGTGAGAGCGTCGCGTTGCCCAGGAACCAGGTATCCCATGAATTCTGTCCTTTCAGTGTATCACGATCTACAGCGAATAAAATGATGAAATCAAATCACCGCAGTTATTACTAATAACTCACAGCGCCTCCGTAGCCAGGTGGGGAGGAGCAGCAGTGCGTAGCACACGCTTCTTGACTAGACCGGGGTTCGAGCCCGTCACCACCAAATGCGGAGGATGCGGAAAGGTCAAGGGAATAACCACCGCATATTCCCGGAGCAATATGGCCTTAGTTGCTAATGCTCCTAAAAACCAAATAACAAACAAACAAACAACAATAACTCACTTCAATTAAATAAAATTATAAAAAAAGATACTGCTTATTGAAAAATGTTTATACAAAACATAGTAAACATGATAATAAAATATGCAAAACTGAATAAGACTATATCAATAGAAATGAAGAAAGCTTCCTGTTCAGTTTCATAGTTAAAATACTCAAAAATAAAGCGTTGTAAACATACGAGCCAATACTAGCTTGAGGTTGCATTTGGTGTATATAAGACACAGTTTGACGTCTTATTATCGTGGACCATTGAAAATATCAGATAATTAGCTTATTATTGTCCTAAGGGAACCCCAACGTGTTGCCATTCACACAAGGAGGTAGAGAGATAACTCAACATTACGCTTTGGGACAGCTCCGTATCTTATAATGTATATACACTATTCTCTTATATGCAACACCAAATGAAAAAACATCTAGTTAAAAAAACAAAATTTTAATGTCGAGTATAGCCCCCAATGGGCTTTAATGACATCACTCACTTTCTCTGGAGTTACTTTCTAAAAGATTTTGGAATGTAGAAACCGGACTCTTGCTTCACTCCTCCTTTATTCTGGCTCTTAACTGTTGTTCCAAAACACCTCAAAGCTGTCCAACTAGATTCAAATATGGGATTGGGACTGGAAATAGCAGGTTCACCACATTATTATCCACAAACTAGTAACTTTCTGATATAAATGGCTCCCCTCCAAAGAATTACTTCCATGCAGGTAACGAAGAATTGTTCAGTCACAACAGGCAGCTACATTAACGGTTTTATCAATGACAGCCTACTATCACACTTCTAGTGAAATCTATCGTTTTTTCGAGCAATTCTGTTCCATTTATCTGTCATTAAAAGTGCATGCCTTTTATATCCTACTCTTAATTGGTACTACCATCTATCATATCATGTGACATCTGAACCATTACTTCCATTGGATGGGACGTCCCAACTGTTAGCAAACAATTGGGGCACCCCATACACTTTTCGCCAACCGAATGGTTGCAGAGTGATGTATAGCATCATGATTATTTATCCACAACTGTGGGTGGTTACAAGTAAGATTTACAAGTAAATAAGACATTGGTTGTTGATTGGAGATTCTCCTGGCGCATCATCTATTTCGACCATAGTGTGCCGTTTACAATGGTAAGCACTGATCCCTGTGCTTCCTTTCGTCTTTTCGAATCTCGGTAATGTGCAGAGAACTATATAAATACGAAAAACTTCAAAATATATTACGGTAATGTATTGGCATATATAACACGCAAACACACACACCCACGCACTCTGTATATATATTCATTAGGGCAGGAGATACTTTTACTGTATGGACAAGACCTAATATCAGCCCCTTGAGCCCTCACAAAAAGAAGAGAAAATATTATTTAAAAGAAATAATTTTACCCGAATTTACCCTGACGAAGCCATAATGCAGTACATTCAGTGCCTCGTGCCGGCACTGCATAATTTAAAAGCTGAATAACCAATATTTCTTCTCACGATGTAAGTCTGGGTCTTATTAAATTAAGATTTTTCTGTTTATACTCCGGCACTACAACCAAGTCAGCAGAGTTTACAATAAATCGTCAATACAAATATTTATCGTATTTAGTAGTCACGGGCTTGAGCCCCGGACCACTCAAGGAACGCATGCTATGCACTCTCGCTCCTGATCATTGGGCTACGTCAGTGTCTTGTTTTCTGCTTATACAGTACTGTATTCTATGACCTCTCAGGACTTCAGAATCTGTATTCAAAATCAATTGATTCGCAAAAATCTGAGCGAAAAAAAGAGGTGGAACCAAATGGTTTTTAGAAATATCAAGGCATACCCTATAAATGTAATATTGCATGCGATCTGTCTGTATTAATATCACATAAATTAAATCAATGTTTACGAAGCAGTTTCTATTTTTAACTGGCCTACTGTCAACTCATATGAACATGCACCATCACACATCTGCGTAATCTACATTATCTACGACATTTTCCAGATCACATCTCAGGTAAATGTATTCACAGAAGTATAAGATATATCTCTTGAGTTCAATCACCTGCACTTTGCCACCAAATAAATACCATGAATAATGTTAACTTTTATATTTTTTTAGCATCAAATACTTTTGTAACTTAAAGTTTAATATCAGTCGGTTTTGATTCTCAACAAAAATATATCGCTTTGCAACTTTTTTTCACAAATCAAGTAAATATTCTACTGCAGTACAAACAATACACATAAACAAAAAATTTTCTTGTTCATTAATGTACCAGCAAATAATGTTCTCATTTCGTACGAGAGAAACGACTTTAGTGTCGGGCAATTGTGGAGTTCCGCACATCGGGAGTTTGCGCACGTTCTAAAAGTAAAATAACGTTCGCTTTCGGGTGGTTTGTGCAAACAGTAGTAACTCAATCCAGCTACCAGTCTAAAAAGAACGGTATCTCATAAGCGAAACGTATGAATGACTTGCTGCATACTTCTGATCAGTGGTTCCCAATTAAGGACGATAAACGAGAATTTCCTGGGTCTATGATCTAGTTTCTGTTAACCCTGCTAAGCAATAAAATGTGGTATTGTTATTCTGGTGTATACAGCCAAATATTTTAGTCTCTATTAACTACTCCAGTAATCGTTCAGTTTTCTCGGATTTGCAATTTATTGAAATAAATATTATCCCGAGTGCTATAATAGCTTTCCGACCGAAAAATTATTATACCGATGCAGGGCACGTTATTTTACCTGCAAAACTGAACTCACAGGAAAATTATGTAAAGGGTGTAGTTAAAATTATTATTTTTTATATTGTACCAGAATATATTTATTTATTTGTACTGTGCTAGTTTTTTACCATTTTGATTGTTCCATGTTTACACAAAACTTTCGAGTTTGTGTTTGTTTGAGAGAGAACCTCAGAGACAATCATAATTATAACACGCAATTCCCTATCAAACTTTCCTATTAAATTTGAAATCAGCTATAAACTTGAATCAACTATTAAACTTAATCATCACATCGGTTTCTGACTTAAAAAAAATTAGGAAAGTAAAAAAGAAGAAAACTAAAGGTCGTCGAGCTTCGCTGTCTTTATCTTTCTGTTGATAATCATTAGCTAGACTACACATTGAAAGGTTCCCCTGATATTTAGAACGTGTAAAATTTCCCGACTACATCTGGGCATCTTCTATTTTTATTTTTATTATTATTATTATTTTATTTATTTTATTTTTTTTTTGTTTGCCATGGACCAAAACAGACAAATATCAAGTTATTTATCTGTTCTGGAGGGGCCACATGGGTACTTCGGGAAAAGGGTTACGAGCATCTAAGAACAGTTCTTTACCACTAATTATGCATTTTTTCGAAACAGAATTTAATTTTTGTAATCAATGTTTATAGTACAGTTAATTTTTTAACTTCTAATAATTAAATGCGAAATCCAACAATTATTACATAACACTTAATAACATTCTTATTATATAGTTAAAATAATGTTAAACACTAAAGAAAAAAAAATGCATAAAGCATCATAAGAAAGCAATAATACAGAAAAGTTCGATTATTAAAAACGGATATTTCAATATGAATTTATATTTTATGATATGAGTTTTAAACCCCCGGGGCTATAACATTTACGGCTGCCTCCGGTGGTCACAAGCGGCACAATATAAAGGAATGGGCCACACGCGGCTCGCTGTTGGACACTATTGGACTACGTTCTACGTGCTGTACATATTTCAGTATAATAGCAAACATTTGTATCTTTACAACTAATGACGATTTCCTACGATGCTATCAACGTTTGTCAAAGTAATGTTGAATAATCTTTTTTAACGTTTTATCTCAAACGTTATATGCCTACTGAAGAGCCTATGGAAGTTATGCTATGAGAGCTTCCAGTACGTTTATCATTCACAAACTAATCATCAAACTGTCAGATATTCAGGTGTTAATTTTATGGAAAGCTACGAGTATGAGCACAAAATTTTGGGAAGTACTCTAGAGTCAAAAAAAGAAAGAAGAAAAAAAAAAAAAAGTCATATAAATGTGCCCGACGGCTACGGGATATGACTGTCTGAATTCTCAAAAGTGGCTAAGACGTTTTCAATGATAAAAAATAATAAAATAGAAAATGAATAAGCAGGCTAGTATTTAGTATGAATAAACATTTTACTACGTATGTTTCTGCTTATTTTATTATTATTTTTTGCCATTCAAAAGTCCACAGCCATTTTTTAAACTCCAAACGGCCATAACTCTGTAACTGTTCAGAATTGGAAGTATTTTTTATAAGACTTTTCTTATTATTATTTTGGACTTTACAATAATTTCTGCACATGCTTTTCAAACATCCTGTACATATACGGAACCATAAATTAAATGTAATTTAAACACAGAGGCCTGGGTATGCATCAAAACTACGCACACTTCAAAAATGTCAAAATACAGAAGACCATGGACTCACCTGCCTGTCAGGAAACAGCAAAACATGATGTAAAATAGTGGCAGTTCATTGACAAGAGAGTTAGTGAGAAATTTACCATAGATGGCCATTCACATACACACCAATACAGAATTAGCCTCAGCAACGCAAAGTTCAGAAACCAAGGCTATTCCAACAGCTTGTAAGAAAGGGTAACGAATCCCCTAGCTTCTCTGACTGAAAAAGAAAGGTTTGAAACATCCTGCTTCTGCCGAGTTTGCTTATCACAGGTTCCTGAAACAAAATGATAATCTGCGCATGCACACCTGGTACAGGCATGCTCAGATTAAGGAGTTTTTATAAGAAATTCCTATCTAAGCCATTATTATAAAGATGTGTTATGTAAGCGCAAAATCTTTATCAGCGATTCGTAGCATGAAGAATAACCAAGTTTTGATGGAGGATTCTAGAGAGCTTGGAGAATTAATCCTTAAATACATAAACTCCTGTTGAGCCTACTTTATCTAGCAACACAGAAAGTATCAGAGATGACGTTTGACTCATTTATTTATTTAGAGCATCACTTGGAATTACTGTAATATATGGAGAATTTCTCAAACTAAGTCACGAAACTGTAAACACCTTAACATTCACTTAGGCATGCTCACGGAAATGGCATTCCGAATGACATGAAATTTGTGTTTGCAAATCCAGAGTTTTTCTTGTCAAGAAATGCACTGATATACCATACAGATAGAAACGTCCTCAAAGTGGAGGCTTGGTTCTGTGGGCAAAAAAGGTAAATAAAAAAAAAAAAAAAACAACCGAAAAATGGTAATTTAATTACTTAATAATGAAGCCTTGTCTGAACTTATTTAAAAACTTATAATATTATAGCGAACTACGTAGAGAAAGTTGCCATCTCTTTACCTATCTAAATGAAGTAATAGTTTGATTTCATTCCATTTATTGAACAACAAAGATATTAAAATGTATACTTTAATAAAAGCATACAAGCAATAAATACAACAAAAGTATACAAGCAAAAAATAAACAAAAGCACAAATATCAAAGCTAAAAATATATTATACTGAAATGCTAGATGTAATATTGTAAACTGGTCCATTACAATCAGATACTGCAAATATAATAGAGCCAAGATACCCGCAAAAATCCGAGGAAAAAATATTACACGACATCATATTGATGTAATATATTATATTACAAGAAAATATACAATATACTACTGTATATATTATACACATAAAAATAAAGCAATACAAATACTGTATAAGAAACATCCCGTAGCCTAGTGGTCAGGCGCGCGAGTGCATAAGTACACGTGTCTTGAGTGACCGGGGTTCAAGCCCGTGATTGCTGAATGCGGTGCTGTTTCTTGTATTCTGTCTATCTTGTTAACTCCTCTGACTGTTTGGTCGTCCCGGAGTATAAACAGAATATTTATTTATATAAAGGTCACAGACATAAAATGTGCTTATGTGAAACTCAAGAGAAGAAGCAATACTAAATTGATTTTTGTTTTGGTAATACCGACACTCACGACAGAATATGGAAAATTACCCTAATGTTTAATCACATGATTGTACGAATACATACGAAATAAATGGAAATAGTTAATAGGATGTCTCTTATTAACATAAGAAAATAAAATTTTCTGCTTTACTCCGGGGCGACAACACCGTCAGAGGAGTTCACAAGATAGGAAGAATATAAGAAATAGCACCGTATTTAACAATCGCGGGCTTGAACCCCTGTCACTCAAGGCACGTGCACACACTACCCGCCTACTCGGCAACAGCGGCCTTTGTATTATGAAATACAAAACAAAACATGTTTATCAAAATTAAACATATAATGATGTGTACATGTTTATGCAACATGTGCACATCAAAAACAGGATGCCTAACTCTAGCATAGGATGTCGGCAACCTGGATAGTATGTTGAGGTGACCAAAGCTAACCCAGCTGATGTAGCTGATGGGCTGAACAAGTACTTCACATTGATCTTTAGATCCGAAAGTATGTTCAGAAGTGAAGGGTACCGGCGGTAGTGAGCAAGAATATTATAAATTAAATGATATTGTGATTACTGGTTGTTTGAAACTTAAAGGCTATACAACGTGCAAACTACGGTGGTTCAAGGAATGGCTGAGAATCGAAGAACAAGAAACAGAGAAGATACACATGATTAATTATTAATGGACATTCTCTGGGACTGACTGGTGTCGCAAGTGTGTCCTCGGGGATTAGCGCTGTAATCTCCACTGTCTTAAATGATACTGATAAAGGAATGTAAAAATTCTTATTAGCTTCAGAAATTCCATCCGTCTGTCAGAATGTAATAAGTCGACTCCCAATGAACGGATTTAAGAAATTTTATATTTGGCTCTTCAGAAAGTTTTTTTTTGTTGCTCATTCCAAATTTCATTAAAGTCAAACAGACAAACAGAGTTTATAATATTAATGTATGTTCCCTACTCATATTCCCTACCCTTCGTTATTCATTATCTCTTTCCGTAAAAACGTAGGCGTCCACAAAGCCTTGGCGGCCTCCGCACTGGGGACCACTGGTCTATCTCTTAACTACAGAAGATAATGAAATACTGTATGTATCGTATGTATTTCAACTGCATTACAAAAATGTTGACTGCATATTACAATGTGGGGTACTTCGAGCTGTTTGTTTATTTTATTAAATCAGAAGATACTTGAAAGATCGTGTATTTCAAGGTTTATTTCACTCGGAAATAAGTAATGTATTAAGTTAAGTGAAGTAACGTAGTTGTTGTTGTTGTATGGTTTTTAGGAGCATCAGCGACTAAGTTCATATTGCTCCGTGTATACTGTCTGTAAACTGCGTGAGTTCTGAGGTCGATTTTTTGTTTGCTGGACGAAAAATCCGAGTTTCCGGGAGAAAAAACCATTCTACCCTTGCCTGAGGCCGACTAACTCAGCCACGTTGTGAAAAAGGCCCATAAAAATTCCTCGCGTCATCGACGGGCTTACAACTGAGATCTTTTCCACCCGGTGTGGGGAAAACGGCGATTCTACCAACTGTGCTACCCACGAGGACCGAGGTAACGTAGAGTTAATATTAAGTAATGTTTTAAGCTGAGTGACAACTGCATTAATTTATCTGCAGTAAAGTGAAAAAAAATTTTTAAGCGCGTTGCTTGGATAAGTGTGTCCAAAATATAATAAAGTTACCTGTTATAAACGTAAAATCTTCTACAATATTAGTCGCAAGTTTATTACGTTGGAATAAATTATGAAATAAAAAATTCCAATTCGAACCAAATTGGCATGAACGCCAAGTGTATTGGAGACTGGTCCAATATAGGCTATACTATGCGGATCATTATATGAGTCACTGGGTTTAGGAACCCTCGCAGATCTAATAAAGGAAAAATGACATCAGGTATCGGCTTGAATACAATGGCAAGATCCTATTACTTTCTAAAGCGACTTTGAAGGTTTTATGACAAGAACATACACGATAAAGAATCTGCAAAATACAGTAGTTTGAGCGCTCTCCTTGAAGCAAGTCTATTTGGAATTGCACGGGCCGATCTATAGAAGTTGGCATTTAAAATTGTTGATAGATTAAGAATGGTAGGGTTGTCAAATAGTGATATTCTCATTTCGTGGTTTTTTGACGAATTTTCAGGAATTCATGAATCTCCAGAGAGTAAAATCTAAAGGAATCAGATCAGGGGATGTGAAAGGGAAACAAAATCGGTCATCCTCCTCCAATTCACTTCCCAAGAAATGCTGTGTTGAGGTATGTCGGACTTTTTTTTTTATGTAAACCCCAAACACGAGAGGTATTAGAACCTATAGTACTTAGTACCGTGCTTGGGTTGGAGGTTGAGCAGACGAAAGAAGATATTTGTTGACATTGGACTTGAACTTCTGTAGACTGTAATTTTCAGGAAATACATATGAAAGAATGTTGTTCCAGAAAACGGCAGTTGAATGAATAAACGAGGAAGATCAAAAGTTGGTTCTGTGAGTTTGAAGTTGGACAGTAAATGGATGTTGGCTAGTGGCCACACGTGTTCGGACTGTTTCGAAAGGGAGAGCGGGAATTATAGAAGTCAATTCAGAAGAACAGTGCCCATGGAAGTATCTGTAGAAGAGGCATGCAGCAGAAACAGTACGTCTATGAGACAGCGAGTGGAGAGACTCTGTTAGAGATGAATCATTAATTAACCTAACTGCCCTCTTCTGAACGGAATCAAGAAGCCTGACAGAGGTTTTGGGGGCACCACCCCAGATGTGGGAACATTATTCCATGGTAGAGCGGATTTGAGATTTGTACAGAGTGAGCAGCTGTTTAGAAGAAAAGTAACACCGAGAGCGAAAGAGAAAACAAGTTTTTTAGATGCAGAGGAAGAAATATTTGTAATGTGCTTGTGCCAAGAGAAATTAGAAGTCAGGGTAATCCCCAAAAGTGATATATCATTTTGTCTAGAAATCGGAGTGGCATCAAAGATAAGCATAGGGGCAGAAGAATCCTTTTTGCGAGATATAAGACAAGATTGAGTTTTAAAAGGATTGAAATCAACTAAGTTGTCATTGCCTCACTGGAGAATTACCTGGAGATCGGCATTTAAAGAATTGGTAGCAGATTTTCGAAAGGTTGAAGCTGATTGAGCAGGGCAAGATTTCTCAAAATGGAAAGTGGAATGCAATGTGCTTTCATCGGCAAAACTATGGATAGGATTTCCAGTCAATAGAAGACGGTCATTAATATACAAGAGGAAAAGAGTGGGGGAAAGAACTGAACCTTGGGGGACACCGGCATTAGCGGAGAAATTAGAAGACAGAGAGCCGTCTACCATCACCCTCAGTGAGCGATTAGAAAGAAAACTAGATAAACAATTACAAAAAACAGTTCGCAAACCATAAGATGGTAGCTTGTTTAGAAGACCTTTATGCCAAACACGATCAAAAGCCTTTGAGATGTCAAGAGCAAGTGCTTATGTTTCACCGAACTTTTCCATTGAATTAGTCCATAAGTGGGTAACATAAGCCAGAATAACACCAGTGGATCGACATTGACGGAATCCATACTGAAGATCGTTGATCAGACGGAAGGTTTCTAGGTCGTTTAAGACTTGGCGGTTAATTGATTTCTCCATTACTTTAGAAAGAGTAGAAGTAATTGCAATGGGACGATAATTGGATGGGAGGAATTTGTCACCCTTTTTAGGAACTGGCTGGATATGAGCAAATTTCCAAGCAGAAGGAAAACACCTTTGGAATAAGAGAGTGAAAAAAGGAGGCAAAGAACAGGAGTAAGTTCAGGAGCACAGGTTTTGAGGACAAGTGGAGAAATACCATTGGGACCTGGAGCTTTCTTAGCATCAAGATTCATCAAAATCCTTTTGACGGAAGACCACAGGAGGCATTGAATGGAGCGTGTTGGGAATGGTGGGAAGTGTTTTACCAAGATCATTAATACACGAGTTCGAAGAAAAATGGGATGCTAGCAGGTCAGCTTTATCCTTGGCTGAAGTGACAACAGAACCATCTGGTTTGGACAGAGGTGGGAGCAGAGTTGGGAAAAGTTGTGGCCAGAGTGCTCGGCTGCCATTAGGGCAAGAAGCAAGTTTTCTACTCTTAGCCTGTTCAAAGTTTGGACTGATTAATAACTGCTTTACATATTGTAGATTTAAATGTTTTTCACCAACCTTGTGTAGAAATAAAACACAACGAAAACGAAAACTGAGATCTTGATAACTATGTGTATTTATAATAAATTATAATTGCCTGTATTTACAATAAATATATTTAACTTTACAACTCAAATATGTGAAATATACATTAAAATTTACTGGGTTAACAACAATAAAATACATTAAAATATACTAAATTAAAAGCGGTAAAACCATAGCTTTCGAAGGCTCCTGCCGTCTTCTTCAGCGGTATTTTCTTTGCTCTGCTGTGCGTCTTTAAATACCAGCAGGTTCACGGTACTCATCATGTGTTTCATTCCCACGTGTTCCGTTCTCTTGTGTTATGGAACAGGAAGTGGCTCGAGAGGGGGTCATACGGAACCGTTCATCCCTTCTGAGGATAGTGGCCTCAAAGAGGGGACGGATCCGCGTTCCTCTATCTCTATTAATGTTCACTGTGGAACAGATCCGCAAACTCTCGAGCCTACAATTTGAATATACCCAACCTCAGAGGCCTGTTTGAAGAACTGCTTTACAATTGTTGCGAGCTTTGCTACCTCTACTCTGCTACTATCTAGCAGAGTAGAGGTAGCAAGATTATACACTAGCTGATCTGGAAGCCTCCTAGAGAGTTGCCAATAGGTTCGGTTCGGTGTACTAACTAGCGGCCAGCCTGCGAACACCGTTTTAGAGCTGTACCCTCGAAATGTAAGGAAGAATGGATCTCGCTACGATGTTCATCATAACTTCTAAAGTCATCAATCATACTGCATGATGGAAGGTTTAATCGGAACGTAGCTCTGGAGACTAAACATGGGTTCCATCACTTCAAGCCTCCAATAAGCAAAGTGGTGGTATTGCACCGGTTGATGAGAGTCATCTACCATCTACCAAGGAAGAATGGATCTCGCTACGATGTTCATCATAACTTCTAAAGTCATCAATCATACTGCATGATGGAAGGTTTAATCGGAACGTAGCTCTGGAGACTAAACATGGGTTCCATCACTTCAAGCCTCCAATAAGCAAAGTGGTGGTATTGCACCGGTTGATGAGAGTCATCTACCAACTACTTTGTGGTAATATGGCGGAACGCTGTCTTGTTAGAAAATGAAATCGCTATCATTGTCATCTTGCAGTTTGGGCATATGGAAATTCTGTAACATGTCCAGAATTTCCAAAGAATCGCGCAAATTCCAAAATGATTACAGTTTTCCAATTATGCTGACATCTACTGAAGAGCGCGATTTTACGGTTGATGAATAAAAACTATAAGGTATCCTCTATCACCTGGGAGTAGTTTCAGATTTGCATCATCATACAATGTATATATATATTTCATATTTTAATATTATCATTGCTATGATAAGAGTTTTCTTTAAAATACTGATTTTTATTATTATATATATATATTATATATGATTGCTCGTACAGCTCGTTTGTCTAGCGATCGAAATGCAGCGATTCCCTGACCATTATTGGTCTTGTAGTCCTCTGTTGAGATGTTGATTTTACTGTAGTGGTCTAAATCTGTTGGTGATATTTCACATAAATTTGGACCTGGTGCCCGTCAGAGGGGGCACCTTTAAATTTCTATTTTAATTGGCTTTTAAAATTTAATGAATTATTATTCTTATAATTAGATGTTCTAAATTATCTTAGAGATTTTCTGCTGCATTATTTTTGCTCTTGTTACCCCTTTCTTCCCTCCCTGTTTGGTTTGATTCTTAAGTTTAATTTCGACTATTTTCGCTCTTGTCTTGCATACTGCTGGCATTATTTTATTTTTAACTCTTATTCTAATTTATTTGTATGGTTATATTTCAAGCATCATGTAGAGGAATATGCCTTTTGCTGCCCTGATGTTTTCTATACCTTTTTATTTTATTTTTATCATGAAAGATTCAGTTTCCAACTATTTTAAACGTTATTCATATATATATATATATATATATATATATATATATATATATATATATATATATATGAAATATATTTCATATTTTAATATTATCATTGCTATAATAAGAGTATTCTTTAAAATACAGATTTTTATTGTTATTTCTTTATGATAAAAATCAGTACTTTAAAGAAAATATCAACTAGAGAAAATTTTAAAAAATAATAACAATTTGCTTAATGCTCGAGCGACCCACCCTCTCCGTTAGAAGGGCTAAATTTTCATATATATATATATATATATATATATATATATAGAGAGAGAGAGAGAGAGAGAGAGAGAGAGAGAGAGAGAGAATGAAAATGAAAGATTAGGGGGAGAAGGATTACAAACAAAAGTAGAGACAGATTTTCGGTATTTTTATGATATGGCATAAATTATACGTTTAAAAATAATGTTGGACATTGTACAGTATTTCTCTTTTATTTTGTTGGCATTGCAACGTATAAGACACAAGACTTTGGTTTATCTCATTCCGAGTAAACAGGTGGTCGATTTCCCAATGATTTTGTCATTACAGTATTACCAATATTGATAATTTATTTTAGGAAGCATTAAAAATATATATATATATACAGTATATCGATTAACCGTATCAAAGGTGGTGTCATCTAGTGTCACTTCTTTCGGAAACAACTCTACATGTAAAGTAGTGGGTAAGGCGTCCTCCCTGACAGTACTGTGGTTTGACACTTGTTTGGAGATTATTATTATTAGCCATATGGTGTAAGGAAGCTTGAGGCTTATGCAGCACCAGCCCAAAAAAAAATTTGAGTTACCCTGAGAGAGAGAGAGAGAAAGTAGAAGGGAATCACCAAGAAAGAGAAGAATGATGATATCTAGCTCAGGACCCTGGGTGTGCCAGGGTCCTGAGCTGGATATCATCATTCTTACACACAACGGTGCAAGAAGTCTTTTTTTTTTTTTTTTTTCATCAGCACAAAAAAAGAAGAAGGTAGAGTGCCGAACATTATTTATAACAGACTCCATATTTATCTTTTTTATGCGGCGAATCAAAATACAAAAAAAAAAAAAAAAAAAAAACTAAAGTTACTAACTACTTATATGAAAAATCTTGCAGTTCTGTCAAATCGTTTGCGGTCTGAACTTACTCCAGTTAATTTTGCTGTTGATGATAACTGGATGTTCTCCAAGCAGCAAGAAAGCAAGACATGCATACAGATGTAAAAAAAAAAAAAAAAAAAATCTAAAAATAAAGATGTAAGAAACTTTTCCCCGTAACGAAATATTTTGCTCGGTTGACGTAAACAGCGTAAGCAAGTGGCTCTGGGCCAGTGAATCTGTGATCCTGGTGTGGGGCGCGAAACACGCACAGCTTGGGTCATTGTGGAAACATGACGAAATTTTTTTAAACAGAAAAAGAACTTAAAATAAAAAAAACTGTGAGAATATATATATATATATATATATATATTTCATATTTTAATATTATCATTGCTATAAGAGTTTTCTTTAAAATACTGATTTTTATTATTATATATATATATGAGTGCTCATACAGCTCGTTTGTCTAGCGATCGAAATGCAGCGATTCCATGACCATTATTGGTCTTGTGGTCCTCTGTTGAGATGTTGATTTTACTGTAGTGGTCTACATCTATTGGTGATATTTCACATAAATTTGGACCTGGTGCCCGTCAGAGGGGACGCCGTTAAATTTCTATTTTAATTGGCTTTTAAAATGTAATGAATTATTATTCTTATAATTATATGTTGGAATAACATGTAAAATATTACATGTTATTCCAACATTGTGAAAAGAGGACTTAATTTATGGAGAAATACAACTAGTATTTACACTTCTATCGAAGTAATGATCGCTCTATTTGACAGTGAAATAAATAATAAATTTCAGTAGAAAACAGTTTTGTTGGTTTCCAATAGGTTGCAAAGTAGTAAAGTAGGCCATTCGTCATCCGTTGGCAGAGTTTAAAATAACTTTTTTTTTTTTAATGGCAAGTTAACTGTTTTAGTATCCAGGTGGTAAAATGGTCCATATTTGTGAAGAGAAGGACGGCTGTTGTTTTTAGCTTTCTTTAATTTCCATTTTATAAGAATTACATAAACGTGCAATAATAATAGGCAAAAAAAATCTAAAAAAAATAATGAAATCAGTTTAAGAAGCATCCCTTACTTTACAGCAAATAAAAATTGCCATCGATTTCGTATCAAGTTTATAATAGTTTTCCTAAAAGCATCTAGCAACTCTGTTTTCCATGGCAGTTATACTTGTTTTTACTTCAACGTATACTAAGTATTAATTTGCTTTAGCCTCAAAGGGAATTCCTCAGTTATTTTAATTTTACTATAATACGAAGGAAGTATGAAAAGTTCGTGGCCTAAATATGAAGCGTTCATTTGAAGAGCCTGGTAACATGTTTCTTTTCAACATAGTCTCCTTTAGAGTCAATGCACTCTTGCCACCGATGCGTTGATTCCAGCTGCGAAGAAAGTTTTCCCTTGGACCTCCGGGAATGCATACACTGCAGCAATGACGTCACTGTCGGTAGGGAAATAGATGCCAGCCAGGTATTTTTTCAAATTAAGAAATATGTGAAAGTCCGATGGTGCTATATCTGGAAAATACGGGGATGGTCCAAGATTTCAGTGCAGCCATGAAAATGACAGACTTGTGAGCAGGCATGTTGTCTTGGTGGAACAAAAACCCTTTGCTGAGTTTTCTTCGGCGTTTGTTTTCGAAGTTTTCATCTAAGCGCCTTACAAGCTGTGCATAATATGCCCCTGCGACTGTGTGGCCTTTCTAAAAGTAATCCACTAGCAACAATCCATCAACATCCCAAAAAACCGATACCATCACCTTGCCAACAGAAAGAATCGACTTCGCTTTCTTTGGAGAGGAGAAGAGCTGTATTTCCCCTGTTTGGACTGCTTCTTCTCTCTGGGTGAAAGTGATAGACCCACATCTCATCCATGGTCACAAACCTTGCAAGGAAATTTGCTGGATCTGCTTGAAAATGATGCAAATGTTCACTTGACTTGACAACTCTTGTGCGTTTTTGATCTGCTGTCAACAACTTTAGGATTCTATCGTGTTGACACGTTTTTTATAGGGAGAACCTCTATTATTATGCAGTATACACGTTGAGATGAGATGCTCAAGACGCTGGCAATATGCTAAACTATCACTCGTTGATAGCCCATTACCACATCATGCACATTCAACAATTTCTGGAGTGATGGACGTCGCAGAGCGTGAGAAATCTTCCCGGCTCTCCCTCCCTCGTTTAAATTCTGCTGCCCACGTCTTAACCATCGAATAGGAGGGGGGAACCTCCCCCAATGTTGTAACCATATCCTCGTGAATTACCTTTGGCGTTAGTTCCTTTTTTCCCAAATACTGGATGACTGCTCGTTAACTGATTTTGTCCATTTTTTCACATTCACACATTTTTGTTGACTTCAGGACCTGTAATAAAAAAAATTAAAAAAAAAAAAATTTATTGAAACTGCATTAAAGTTGTTGAGTTACTATTTAATGTTTTATACATTAAGTACAGAAATTTTTACCACTGTGCCACTACTTTCCCTTTCATACTCAGGCCACGAACTTTTCAAACGCCCCTCGTATCAGAATAATGTATAATATGCCCTCTCTCTCTCTAATGTTTGCTGTTCACCCGTGACCGTGGGGCACTGAAAGGCAATAATGTACTGCAAAAGTGTGTACGTACTTTATTATTTATTTATTGCAATAAATGATGACTTCTCCTAAGTTCTTCACTTCCACTAGAAAATGACCTTTAGATCATCGATCAGCATTTATGGTGGTGGATATTCCAGTAGTGATTGTTATAGCAGATTTTACATACCGAAATGCTGAATGTAGTATACTATCCAATAGAAAACTAAGGACAGGATTTCCAATAAATAGAAGAAAGCCAATGGTATATTAAGAGAAAAAAAATTGTAAAAAAACTGTAGACTCGGAGATAATGATAATTTATTCTCACTGGATATTAGTTCGTTATATACGAATGAAAAACGTTGAATACACATTAGATATTAGCATTAGCATTAGTAGAGGCACATGATGCAAGAACGCAAACTTATACAGCATCAGCACAAAAAAAAAAAAAAGAAAAAAAAAAAAAAAACGCGTCTCATTTCACTGATCCATTCATTCCAAATGTTTGCCTAGTTCAGCCTTGAATTTATTTAAGGTATCAACTTCCACAACAACAGGTTTGTTCCAGCAATCAACTACCCGCTGGATAAAGGCAAACCCGCACATCTATTATACAACTGTCTTTCCTCAGTTTGAATGTATGCTCCTTCAGGTTTATAATCTGAGCAAGAGGAAGAATCCCATCACCATTGAGCCTGCTCAATCCTCGCAGGTGCCTAGTCTGCAGAAGCAACAATTTGCAGACCTTAAACCTTTCTTCATAAGAGCACCCCTTTGTTCCCTTCACCAGTCTTGTTGCCCTTCTCTGTACTCGTTCTAGCAGCTCCATATCGTTCCCAAAATGAGGCCTCCAGACCTGTACGCAGTACTCAAGGTGTGGCCTGATCATTGCCTTACACAAGGGGGATAACCACCTCCTTATTCCTGCTAGCAAAATTCTTATATATCATTGCCAAGACCCCCATGACCTACTCTGGCAGCCTATCTGCACTACTCAAAAAACTTCATATCTGACTGCACAATTACCCCCAGGTCTATTTCATTCCACTAACCTGAGTGTAACACCACCCAGTTGGTATATTTCTCTGGAGTTACTGCCACTCATATGCAGTACTTTGCATTTGTCAATGTTAAACTTCAGCTGCCACTTCTCAGCCCATTTGCCCAACTTCTCCAGATCCTGTTGCAGCAGCATACTGTCGTTACTGTCATTAACAACCCTGCCAACCTTTGTATCATCTGCAAACTTCGACATTAAGTCTGATATACCTTCATCAATATCACTGATAAATATACAAAAAAAAAAAGTGGGCCCACCACCGAACCCTATGGGACTCCACTAACAACATTAGTCCACAAAGAGCAGTGTCCATTGATTACCACTCCCTGTCTTCTCCCACTCAACCATCCTTTTATCCATTGTAGCAACTTGCCTTTAATGCCATACAGCTCTAATTTGTAAAGTAATCTTCCATGTGGAACAGCATCAAAAGCTTTCCTGAAATCCAAGTATATGATATCAAAAATTTTTTTGCATCCAGTTCCTTTGTGACTACATCATAACATCCAATCAAATTGGTCAGACAAGACTTCCCATTGACAAACCTGTGCTGTGTCTGAATTATTACTGATGTCTTGTCCAGATGATTCTGCAATGCTTCTTTAACCAATGACTCCATTATATTCCCTGGGACAGAAGGCAAACTAACAGGTCTGTAATTACTCGTGTCACCCTTTGATTCCCCTTTGTGAATTGGAGATACATTTGCACATATTCAGTAGGTGGGAACTTCCCCCGAGTCTAAAGATCCTCTCATGATTATGGCTAACGGTTTGCTTACTTCCTTTGCCACCTCCTTTAATATAACTGCATAGATCCCATCTACTCCAGGTGCCTTTCTTATGTTTAACTTCAACAATTTCTCCTTCACTTTGCTGTTATTACAAAATCATTAAGCACCCTGTTAGAGTTTTATAAACATCTGGCCCTCTCCTCCTTGAATAACTCCTCATGTGTGAATGTAGATGCAAAATACTCATTTTGTTTGGCAGCTGTCTGAGAATGAGCTGACTGATATCAAGTAGACCAATCTTAGTCACTAGGCCGATAACAAACTCCTACCCTCATTTTTGCTTTCCCAGTGCTTATGTCACACCAAACTGACACAACATTGCACTATCCATCATGTCAACTGGATGCACTTCCTTAGATTTTATTCTCTTCCTTTTAGAGTTATATAAGTAAAGAAGTCTTTGCTGTTTTTTTTTTTTTTATTTTGCATGCTTTGCCAAAAATTTTACATAATCTGCCTTCGCTTACCTAACCTCCTTATTGACTTGATTACAGACTAGCTTGTATCTATCGTAGGTTTCTGTGTTGCCTGACAATTTATGTGTATCCCATGCATTTATCTTCTCTGTCGTGAGTCTCATTAGTTCATCTGACATCCATTTGGGTCTAAACCTAGAGCAGTATTTCTTAGTTGGAACAAAAAGCCTAGCAGCTTCCAAAATTACTTCCTTGAATGCCTCCCATTTAGAATTTACTGTTGGGAACATTATCAGTTGGTCCCATTGCATAGAACCTAAAATATCTGAGACTACTGTAGTCGCCTTTGCAAAAAACCTTCCCTTTACCCCTGATGGTAGTTACATCTTTAAGTAAATCCCACTTCTGCACACTGCGATCACTGTCACCTTGTGGTTCCTTTATTTGTAAATTCTTAATCCATGAATAATCACTGCCGATAATCAGATCAAGAATTTTACTCCCTCTCGTTGCCTCTCTAACATGCTGCTGTAGAAAACAACCATCCAATAAATCCACAAAAGCCTTGCTAGTATGCGAATGACCAACCCACAAGTTCCAGTCTATATCTGGAAAGCTAAAATCCCCCATTATAAGACACAGATTTACTGGCCCACTCTATTTCTCTGAATAATTGTTTATTGTATTCATCAGAGTCACTAGCCCTATAACAAACTCCTACCCTCATTTTTGCTTTCCCAGTGCTTACGTTACACCAAACTGACTCAACATTGCACTGTCCATCATGCCAACTGGATGCAGTTCCTTAGATTTTATGTATTTCTTAACTAACAGCATAACCCCTCCTCCCTTCCTATCCTGTCTATCATTTCTGTACGGATTGTACTCCCCAAATTCCAATTCTGCATTCCTTATATCTGAGTTGCACAATGTCTCTGATATCCCAACAATATCCGCCTTGGATGTCTTAACCAGCACTTCAAATTCATCAAATTTATTTACTACACTCCTAGCATTGGTGTACATGCAAGTATACATGCACCTGTTCTTACTCTTAGTTACTCTAATACAGGCCATGTATTTACTTGTTTCATGACCCCCAGCGGTTCCTGAAATCCTCAGCACACGCTTTTCGGGTGGCTACTGCTTCCAATAGAAGCAGTGCAAGAATCATTTCCACCTCTGCCTGAGGCTACTGTTCACCTATCAGTCTTTAAACCCCCAAGCTAGCAGTTTTCCGACCCACCTAACATTGCTACGATAGCATCAGCAAATGTACTTGCATATTCTTTGGGATATGTTAAATAATAACTCTATACCGATTAATTATATGAAGCTTCCTATTAAGGAATATTTCACTTAATTAAACTTTTAGTTAAAGCCACCTATATCACCTTTTGAGACAAAGTATACAAACAAATTTTGGTTTGCCAATGGGATTGAAGCGTCGCTTACGGGTGTCAATTCAAGAGGAGAGCGCCGAAATTTTTTTCGATAATGTTTTCTGATTGGTTAAAGCTTATCAGTATTTAACATTTATGGTGGCAAATTTTAATTTGCTTACTGGCGGCACATAGGAACGCAGCGCTACTGATTGAGAGTCTAAGAGGCTTAATATCGGCGGTCTATCTCTCAACGGTTGAGCGAATACATTTGATGCCTTTTCGACCTCGTATCACATACTATGGAAGGTATTTAGACAATGTTCTGGTTATTACTGATAGCAGCACTATTCAAGACATTATATATTCTTTTAATAGTACAGTATTCATCCTAGACTCAATTTTACATCGGAAAAGGAAAATTCGGATACTAAGTCATTAAATTTTCTAAATTTCACGCTCACTCGGGACGCGAATAAAATCCAGTTTAACATCTATTGTAAACCAACACACACTGGTATGCTTCTACATTATAACAACTATCACCCGTTCACCTACAAAAGATCTATTATCTTTAATCAGTTTCTCAAGGCCTATAAATATTCAACGATGGAATCTGCTTTAGACTCAGAAATACAGATATTAACCAGCAGATCCTTAAACTAGGGTTATCCCCTTGCTACAATAAACCGAATTAGGATACAAGCTAAGGATAGGATACAAAAAAAAAAAAAACAACCCCAACCAACAATAGTAACACCAAAAAATACTTCATTTCTGTCCCACACGTTGTTGTTATTTGGTTTTTAGGAGCATTAGCAACTAAGGCCATATTGCTCCGGGGAAATGCGGTGGTCATTCCCTGACCTTTCCACATCCTCCATATTTGGTGGTCACGGGCTCGAACCCCGGTCTGATCAAAAGCGTGTGCTACGCACTGCTGCTTCTGCCCACCTGGCTACGGAGGCGTCCCCCCCATACGTTGAACGGTGACACAAGCAGCTTAACAGATTCTTTAAAGATACAAAATTTAGGATTGTGGCCAGACCAATATGGAAATTACACGCTATAATCGCTCAGTTCTTTCTTCTTTCGCGACACAAATAAATGACTTGGTATACAATATATCTTGCAGTGATTGCGACTCGTTTTACCAAGGATCTACGCCATTTCCGCTGAATATTCGAGTAAAACAACACGCGTCCTCAGTAAGTGCTTCTCGTAACACCGTCAGAATTAGCCTTTCATGCCGTTAACGAAAACCATACATTTTTATTTAACGAGGCCAAAATACTTAGTGTCCAACGTAATTATACAAGACTAGCGTACAAGTTAGTGTAACTGCATCATTTCTGTACGTAGCCAACTAATTAAGTAGTTATAAATTGGCATCATTAAGTATATCTGATATTGTGAATATCTTCACAACGAGTTGCCATGATATTGCACTACCTCGAATAAATAACGCTTCACCATGGGAGAAGACTATTGTTACTTATTCTCAGCCGATACCATCACCCATACGGCACCATTCGGAGCTTACTGGCTCTTCATCAGTCGGTGGGCAGATACCTTGGTGTTGTAATTATGACAACCCAGTTGCGAAATATAACCCCACAATATGAGAGATGCCTGATGGTTCGCAACTGGACTGTCATCATTGCAACACCAAGGTACCTGCCCACCCACTGATGAGGAGCCAATAAATTCAAATTGAGGGGCCATAAATTCAAATTGAGAAAAGACAGATGTAGAATAGATGTGCGGAAATTTGCCTTTAGCCAGCGGGTGGTTAATTGCTGGAACAAACTTCCATCTGTCGTTGTGGAAGTTGATAGGTTGAATAAATTTAAGGAGGAACTGGACAGGCAATTGGAGGGAATGGTGTGATTTTTTTTTTTTTTTTTTTTTGGCTGATGCTGCATAAGCTCATACACATGCTTTCTTGCATCACATGCCACTACTACTACTACTACTACTACTATATCCCAACTATAAGGTAATGGTTATTATAACCATTCTAAATAAGTATTACTTGTCTCTGCCATAAAATATTGTGACGACATTGTTGAAATCCTAAACTTAAACAACACTGTTGAAAACCTAAACTAAACAACATAATTAAAAAAGAGTTTCCTTTTAAATATTTAACAAAAAAATATACGTATTAGAAACAAAAACTAAAATTACCACAAAATGGGATAATCTAGAATTTTCGGTAAGTGATTAATTATGTATCCGATAGATGGCAGGACATCTATACAGTAAATAATTATACATGGCCTTACCTACGATTAGCATAGCTCAATAGCTCAAATCTGGTCACTGTCGGAAAGAACGTTTTCTTGATCTTTTCAAACGGAGGTAGCAGTATTTTACTCTTGATAGTTCTTGCATTTCATCGAGACTAAACAGATAATCCAATGGTCGAAATGAAAAATATTAAAAAGTGAAAATTAACAACTCGGATCGGAAAATATTAATGGGATAGCTAATATTTGAAAACCAAAACAAGATCAAATATCAGAAGCAAAACTATAAATTATGACCACATCCCCTTCGAAATTTCCAAACAGCCCCTACATGATTTTTAACAAAAAGAGGAGAATCTTTGTTGCAACGCTTAGAATGATAATTTACATAATGGTAGTTACAACAGCCCGTCACGGCACAGTGGCCAGCCAGGGGTTAACAATGTACTACAGAGACATTATTGCCTTAAAAGCCAAAATACATAAATAAATAATAGAATGATAAATAAGTGAAATAAAGTAAAGGAAAATGGAGAAATTACTTGAGTATACTACATATATAGAACATTAAGTGAGGGTACAACCATTTGTTTCAAAATACATACTATAAGGATATACATTGAAGTGCATAAATATGTACATAGTTGTTTGGGTTAAGAATATACATTGCTCAAGACGCAAATTATAATAGTAGTAGCCTTGGCCACCCCACTGAGTATTCCTTTCCTATATTGTCGATCTCCACAGAACTTGTTGAGGTCGACATCTAAGTCCTGGACTCGAGATAGCATCTGCTGAGGAAGAAACCGGTCCGACAGATGAAGGCGTCTTTGCAGAAGACAACTGGGGGATTGCTCACAGACGTGCCGCTGGGATCCTCCATGCACAGTTTTCCTAGAAGGAGGGGGGAGGAGATGAGACTGGTCATGAGTTTGACTGTTGTAACGAGCCTCGTTTCATTAATGAGCGACATGAGCCTTGGGATGTTAAGTGCATTGGCCATATCGGTGGTCCGGAGATGGGGAGGCAGGCTAAATTTGTGGTACGCCCATCTGAGAAGCCAGTACTCCAATGAGAAAACTGGTTTGATGGTAGAGGAGGATGCAGATGCCTAAATCTCAGCAGCATAGAGAAGTGGCGGATACACTATTATTGAAATGTATCTCACCAGGGTGGATTTGTCTGTTACATGGTGCAGATGTTGCTTACATATCCATTTCAGTCTGGCGGCTTTTGTGAGGAGTATATCTACATGCTGGCCGAAAAGAAGGTTTGGGTCAAATCTGATTCCTAGGTCGATGTGATGTTGGACAAGAGGGATGGAGGTTCCATTGAGGGTTAGATAGATTTTTGTTGGTTGTTTCTTTAACGAGAAGACCATGATTTCTGACTTCTCAGGATTGATACGCAGACCAAATTGTTTGAGGTAGATACATATTGAGGAGAGAGTGGAGGTTAGCTCTTTTGAGATTTGGTGAGGGTCTTGGCTTGCCTTTATTGACATGAGTACCTTTAGATCGTCAGCACATACCAGGATATTTAACTTTTGGATTACCAGTGGAGCAATAAGGGCGGTGAAAAAGAGGCCACATAGCACTGCCCCTTGCGGAACAACTATACATGTACTATATAAACTGTCCCTGAGTCTTTGGGATTCCCTGTGGTGTCGGACCTGATAATTTCGCAGCTGTTAAGTGTATTTTTGTAAAAGATTTATTCAACACATGAAAACACTACAGTGGTTCTTATTAGTTCTGATATTCACTGTCCGTAATTATTTCAGAATTTTCTGCAACTTGTAATCGGTAAAGGCCCTTATACATGCTCAGTTAAAATACGCAGTTTAACTGTAAAAAAAAAAAAAAAACTGAATGAAAAACTGAACTGAGCGTTCTCCTATACACGGCACAAGTTTCACATCAGTTTTGTCATTTTGTTCAGCACTTTTGTGAGTTCGGGGTTGCCATGGATAGAGGAAAAGGGATCATTTGTTTGCGTTTCGCATCGGCTTTATTAATATCAGAAAAGGAGGGGGAAATAAGAATATAGAGTAAGCTGTGGTATTTGAAAAGGAATATTACGCCTGATATAAACCTTCTCAACGAATTGCCGGAAACGGATATAGATGACTACAAAAACTATTCACCAATGGACGAACGAACATTTAATTTTTTGTTGAGTAAAGTTTCATCATTCATTTCCAAAAAGAAGACATGAATGAGGGAGGGAGCTGATCTGACCAAAGAGAAGACTAATTGCAACACTTATGATACGATACTCGTATATCTAGCGACTGGCGGAAGTTTTGAAGATTTGAAATTTTCTATGAGAATTTCTTCCCAAGCCGGTGGTCAGATACCATAAAGATGGTGTGTATAGTCATATAACATCAGTGGATTCCTCCGATCGTTTTGAGTCATTCACTTTTTTCAATTCCTTGCGAAAGAGCGCAAGGAATTAACTTTTTTCACAACACTTTCTCTCGTTGCTTCTGGCTCTCTATAACTCTTAATTTTTCTATGAATGTATCATACGCCATTGCTTTTTTCACTCGGTTACTGTAAAAAAAAAAAAAAAAAAAAACAATGTTCCACGTCCCACAGTACCGGTAAACCACTGTAGCACTCAATAAAATTCAAAATCGCCTCCTTTTTCTTTGTAGACTCCATAATGAAAGCTGGGTGCGAACTGAGCAAACTGTGTATTTCCCTGATATAACTGCACATTTAACTGCATGAATCACGACCTGATAAAATAAAAGAAATTGCTCAGTTCTACAAACTGCTATTCCCTGCGTGAAATACACAAGTTACTCAGTTTTTCCTTCAGTTATGATGTCGCACAGTTAAACTGCGCATTTTAACTGAGCGTGTACAGGGACCTTGATAACTACCTTGAAAACTTTTTTATGGAAGTTTAACAAACTGAATGCTTTGGGCTTAATTTTTTTTTAAAAAAGCATGCACCTAAACAATGTTCAGCTGCATTCCGGCCCAATTTACTGAACCATCTTGATGTAAGGGTATTATGTCAAAATTCACTTACAATCAAAACACACTGTTTCATATTCCGTCATTTCATTGTAGGGTTTGCTCTTTATTTATTACAATTACAAAGGTTTTTTTTTTTTAGGTTGTAAACTGTAAGTGAACGAAAGAGTTAAAAATTAAGAAAATGCGATATTATATTAATATTATCGCAGTTTCTTGATATATGAATATTATGAACATATAAATTGAAATACACTTTTCTTCCAGAACATAGCATTCAGTACATATGAGTGAATGAAATCATTATATATTCAGTACATATGAGTGAATGAAATCATTACATATTCAGTAGATATAAGTGAATGAAATCATTATATATTCAGTACATATGAGTGAATGAAATCATTATATATTCAGTACAGATGAGTGAATGAAATCATATATATATATATATATATATATAGTTTCGGGAAATATTTCCGCTCGTTGTCGACTTCGTAATCAACTAATTTGCATATAATCGATTATGAAAATACCATAATTGATTATTGCAGATTGTTGTTGTTGTTGATTTCATAATCGATTATTTTAATTATTGAACAATTACCGAGGATGAATGAATGCCTTCTCTCTCTCTCTCTCTCTCTCAAAAATTTTTTTTTTTTTTGGTTTGTGCAGCAAAGCCTCAGGCTTTCTTGTACCATATGGTTAATAATAATAATCAGTGGCGTATCCAGGTGTCATCGTATGAGGCATGGCGACCAGGCTTTTGAGGATTTTTTTTGTAGAACGCCTCCTGCGTTCTTTTTTCTTTAATTTCAAATATTTGGTTAAGGAGGGGCATATGCCCCCTTTGGCCACCCCTGAATACGCCCTGATAATAATAATACTGCGCTATTGATGGTGTAATTGTCGTATGACCTATGCTGGCAGCGGTTCCCAAAGCGTAGGAAGTGAAGACATTTCATGTAGGGCACTGTACTGCATTACATATTTTTATTCTGATGAGAACTTCAAACGCAGTGGTCGCTCAGTGGCATTGGGAATATAGTCTTTATAACATAAAGTGACACCATTTCCAAAAATCCCATATCTTGATCTTGAAATTACAAGTATACCTTGTATTTCGTTATAACGACACTTGAAATCATACCGCTACCATTTGATTTGCATCGTCCCTCACATCCTGTATAACATTTTTTTTGTGTAAGAGTAAGAAACCATTACTAGAAATATCTGTGTGGGGCGTGGCCATTAGTAGTAGTAATGTCTGAGTGGGACGCGAGTTAAAAAAAAGTTTGGAAAACTCCTGCAGCTATATAGAGATATCACATTTCATTTCTCATCCTTCTGCGAAATAAGGAGGCGCTGCAGATGGGTAAATGGGATAAACTGCCGGATATTTATTTATGGGGTCAACATACTATTTTGGGACACAACTGTTACGCTGTATCTTTAAAGAAAAGTTTTCACTCTGTCAGAGTAAAGTAATTTATTAAAATGAGTGTAACCTACAACTGAGGAGTAAAAGGAACAAAATGAATTTTTAACTCTATATTTTTATAAAATATCCATGCATTACTCACAAGACAATCATAACCTAACACAACGATCATAAGTGTTATTCCTGAAAAGAATACTGTATTTAGTCTTGGAGCACTCATTTGCACTGTGCGGATCTCACTTCGTCATTTGGATAAGGCCCATATATGGAGTGTAAGACCAGTTTAATATAATGTCAAGAAAAAGTTGTAATGATCAAATAAGAAAATGTCAGAGTTAGAAAACATCTCTCTAACACAGTTTTACTGCAGGTGTCCCTAGGTAAATGAAAGAGATACGCTCCTAAAGAGTCGTTCGTTAAACGGAACTTCGTTAATCGAAACCCATTTCCAATTGAAAACCCCTCAGCTACATTCAATTATCAAATAACAAAGTTCACCGGTGAAGATCTATATTTTACCCAAGAAATGTTTACCAAAAACCTCACCACTGACTGATGTTCACATAATGGGTAACTGTGATATTTGATTTACGTAGCAGTTCTTTTCTAAGAGGCGGAAGGACTGGTGTACAGGGTATATGGGTTAATCTATCAAAATGAAATTTGGGACACAAATATCCCCAAGAATATTATAAATAATTCCTGAAATTTTTCAAATGTTCGGACTGCTGTTTCAAATTTATCATAATGTTTCTGTAGAGGGACACAGGCTATGAAATTGAATCTAAGACAACCTCAGGGGATAACAAAACAAATGCTGAAAATTTGTCGATGTTTGCTATACTGTATTTGGTACGTACGTACGTACACACACACACACACACACACACACACACACACATATACGCGTATATGTATTTACAATAAATATTCAATAAATTCTTGTGTATCGATTTCGTGGGATTACAAGACCAGGGTATGGGAGGTATGGAATATGGAATCATAATCTGCGTTAAAAGCTTCTCAGGAACCAAAACGGCAGACACTGAAAATTTGGTGTCGATTTCCCTTACCCTCTCAAGTAATGTTTAAATATCTGAAACTAATATAAATTTCTGTGGGGGGGGGGACGCCTATAGGGCTAAGAATTGGAACTGACCCTCAAACTTTCCCAGAGACTAAGATAACGCAATGCTGAAAAAATAGTATTCGGATACTAAATAAAAAATATTTCGGTAGGAAAACAACTTTTAATATCGAATTATAACCGTTTGTTATGAACGTTTGGACGAGAAGCGAGTTTTATACTCAGCCTGTTCAAAATCTAGCTTGGACTGATTAATAACTTTAATAAATTAACCTTTAACAATCATTATTTGGCCCTTAAGGCTGTTGTAGACATTCTCTCAGGTATGTCAAGCTGGGCTTGGTGGCCGGAAGTCTAAATCGCTGATGGAATTGATATTCATGTAACACTCAAGTCAAGTCGGCCGAATTTCGACGATGTTCGGTCGTTCTGCGACAACCAAATCATCTGCTAGAAGCTTCACAAATCAAATTATTATATTAGGACCACCCATTATTTCTAATATAAATCCATATATGTATTTTGTCTGAAAATTGCGTGTGTTCTCTGGTCGATTTGCCTGTTTTGCTGGACGAAAAAACCCGTTTCTGGGGAAAAACCTTGCTATCTAAGCCTGAGACCGACTGGTAGGTTTGTTAGTAAACGTGGGTATAACCCCATGTGCAAGTTCCGGCAACTAGTATACTGGAAGTGATCACCCAGGAGTGCACCGACGTAAGCAGGGGTTGAGATGTGGCATCCACTCCACACAGAGAAATGCCGCCCCTCTAGTTTCATCAACAATCAAAAATTCATTTATGTTTCGTTCTAAACCATTATTCATTAATGATTTTAACCTCGCATGCTATCATATCACAGCGCGACCCCATGTTTTCGCTTTGGCAGGCCAACGTTGCAAACAATTTAAGCAAAGAAATACACTCAGTGATCACTGAATTATGACTACCCCTATCCATAACGGAATATGATGTATAGCTCACAGTATAAAAAGTCGAACAGCTTCGCACACTACAGCAGTGGTAATTTGCATCTGGTCTTGCAGGTCAGAGTAATAAAGTAGCAGTCATGGGACGTAGTTAAAGATACCACGGAATTTCAAAAAGGCATGATAGGGGCAGCTCGTAGGTCCGAGTGCTTCCATATCGGAAACAACACGTCTTATCGTTTGCTCCGCTCATTGTGGTGAAGGTATACAAAGAATAGAGTTGAACGGGTAAAACTACCTCCCGCCGACAGAACTGTAAACAATTACGCAAGTGGATGTTAGTGATGAGCGAAGAGTGCAGCCCATTGCATGGGCTCAACGGCAGGTCACTGTGCAACAGCTGGCATTGCAATACAACATGGGATACAACATGACACTGCAATACAACAAAATGCCAAGTTGCATTTTTTCCCCACAAAAAAACGGAATTTTCCAAGGCGATAATGGGGATTGCAAGAACAATATCCCAAATGACGATGCGCAGCACACTCAAACGGTTCCACAGCAGACGACCCAAGAGACACCCTCTCCTCTCCGCTGATCATCGTCGACGGCTGTAGCGAATGCTGTAGAGTCAACAACAGGCTGGTTGGGCACCGAGGATTGGAAACGTGTGTGCTGGTCGGTTGGATACCTGGTGCAACACGACGACGGACACCTTCCTGTGTTGCGCAAGCAACAGGAGTCCATGATCCATTGTGCATGGTGCCAACTATCCAGGCAGGAGGCGGTGTTTACTTAATATGGGACATGTTTTGATGACAAGAAGTAGCATCACTGGTGCGTATGTACAAATATTTTACTGTTGAGGAATAATGGGAGCTCTTAGGAGACCATGTGCACCCATGGGAAAAATGCCAAGTCGTATTTTTTCCCACAAAAAAAACGGAATTTTCAAAGACGATAATGGCCGTGTCATCAGACCCTCACTGTGCACAAGGGGTTAGAGGAATACAGTGCAGATATTACCCATCTTGACTGGCCTCCAAATTCGCCTGACCTCAATCGAAATGAACACCTGTGGGATGTTTTGGAATAGGAAGTGAACCAATGACTAAGCGAATAGCGGCCGTTATCTGTGCCGAACAGTGGCCCAACATGGTATTAGGTAGGTGATAATAATTCATTGATCACTCTGTGTATTTAAGCTTTTTATTATTTTTTATTATATTTAATATTTAATAAAATATTAATTTTAGTATTTTTCTATTATAAAAGGACACGATTAGCCCAGTGCTTACGACGCCGGATCTCAGTTCGAACCCTGTGCCAAGTTAAAAAAAAAAAAAAAAAAACATTGCGGGGAGAAAAAATTCGCGAAAGTCGCTTAATCGGATTACCTCCCCAAGGTTAAAGTGGCATCCGATGTAGAGTGGCACCATCTGGTGTCGCTCCCAGGAAATTCCACCCACCACTAGATGCAAAAGCTAAAAAATAAACAGGTCCATCTAGCTGGTTGAAGATGAGACAGATATATTGAACATACTGCATCAAGCATGGCGCAGGATAAAGTAATTCGCGTCAGGCCTTAGGCAGAAGGAGGGATTGGTTCGAAAAGTCGGAGATAGTCTCCCGCAGATGTCAGCAGAGCAAGTAGCGCTGTCTCCCATATTGCTACCACAACTGAAGGGCAAGACCATCCAGCCCAGCCAACTGGAAGTGTTCCAATTGGTTGGGCTGGATGGTCTTGCGCAAGTGTGCTAGTCACCACCTAGAAAGAAGAAGCCAACGCATGAAGTGGAGCATCGAAATTAATACGTTCATCATGCAAGCATACTATGAAATAATAAAGCTACAGATAAATATGACAATGTACAGGACAAAACTATTCACCAAGTGGTTGGAACGGTTCCCGACGTGTTCAGGTAACCAAACAGCGCATAGCATACCTAAGACGGTCCATTGTCAAGAAGGACCTGATAGCTCCTGCATTCTTGGAAAAAATCAAGTAGGATGCTAGCAACCAACTACAAAGAACAACGAACACAGACACAACTGGAGCAGAACTAGAGGAAGAACACCAAGTACAAGAACTGCAGAGCAGCTGAAGTGGAAACAGACGAGGTCACGATACCCAGAATATAATGAGTGGAAGGACCTAGCAGAATTCGAGGGAATGGAACCCATAAGGCCCACACCAACCTAAGTAGAGACCCAACAGAATCCTTTGGCAAGTACATATATAGTGTGCATAGTGTTAGGGTCGGGCGCCACCTGTGGTGTCCCACATCTGCGCCATATATACACTATGAAGGAATACAGAACACTGTAAATGCCAGAAAAAGTGTAGTGTGTTGAATGTGTAGTATATGTATTGTGTTGGGTTCTGTTGTGTGTCCTGGCATTTGGCCGCAGGATCCCTGATGGGACCCCACATTGCCCGCACACACCACTAGGAGGTAGCCAGGCTGCTCATTATTCTCTGGCAGGTCTCCGTCAGGGTCGCCTGAGCTTCCTGAACGGAGACCAATTAAAAAAATAATAATAAAATAATAATAATAAATAAAATAATAATGAAAAAAAATTATTAATAATAAAAATAATAAATAAAATAATAATAATAATAATAAATAAAATAATAATGAAAAAATATATTAATAATAATAAAAAATAATAATAAAAAAATTAAAATTAAAAAGTACACCAGCTTAATCGGCAAATAATACCGGATTACCTCAACAACAACGAAGTAACATTAGACACCATCCGCACAGTCATTTACTCTGCCGCTGTAGCAGCCATCAGGAACAACAGAAAGCAAAATACAAAGACAAGGAATCAGCAGCCTGGGAAAATGACAGTAGAAGATAGAAGTGATAAGAGTGAAGAATGGCTAACTGATCCAGTACTAATAGGATAACAGAAGTAAGAAGCTGATAGGAAAAGTGAAGACCATCCTCATAAAAGACAACATCCACAGCACACACGAGACCTATAATCAGAGGATTGAAGAATATCTTGATATCCAGAAACAGAAATTCCTAGCACTCAGCAACAGACTTCGGCGAAAACAAACTACTGGATATTTGATGAAAACCAGAGAGCCTTCTACAGGAAAATCGGACAAGAGGAGAAGGAAGGCAACGCCCCCCAGCCAGAAGGCACTCGATGAGCTCTTGCACAAGTTCAGTTGCACACACAGGCACTTATTGGAGCAGCTCACTCAGATAACAAGGCGCCCTGAAACAATTCCAGGGTCTCCGACTCAAGGAATCATCTACCTGAAGGATATGGACAAATAAATCAAAACTGGGCAAAGTACAGACCAATCACCTGTCTCCCAACAGTGTACAAGATCCTGACCAACTGCATGATAACTAAGATATCAGACAACTTGGAGAGCGAGAACATCATGGCCGAGCAGCAGAAGGAATGCAAGTGAAAGAGGAAATGATGCAAGGAGTAATTAACCATTGACGCTGCAGTTGTGGAGCAAGCCTACAAGAAGCACTGCAACCTGTACACGGCCAAAATCGACTATCAAAGGCCTTCAACTCCGTTCCCCATAGATGGCTGATAGAAACACAGAAGATATACAGAGTCAACACGATACTGAAACACTTCCTAGAAGTAACCATGGCGAAATGGAAGACTACCATCAAGGTCGAGAACACAGACCAATCCCCACGAGAAGAGGAATCTTCCAGGGAGATGCTCTGAGCCCTCTATGGTTCTGTATAGCACCCAACTCACCGTCCACCATGCTGAATAACAGCATATACTGTATATGAATATATCATAAAAGAAGGAAGGAAAAGCCTGTACACCCTCATCTCGCTTGATGTACATGGATGATATCAAACTGTATACCGCAACTGAGAATCAACAGCTACTCCAAATCACCGAAGACTTCAGCACTGACATCAGGATGCAATTTTGCCTACAACTGACTGGATCCTTGATGGACTGCATCAAGGATCCAGTCAGACGAAACTACCAACTGAAAACCGGTGAAGAGATTTAAGCCATGACAGGGGGAAAGACTACAAATATTTGGAAATTATGCAGGCTCACCAGTAAGAAAATATAAGGAGACTGAGAAGCCTGCGAAAATCAGAGCTGAATGGCGGGAACGTGGTGACAGCCATGAACACTTACGCAGTCTCAGTACTAACCCTTTGGGATCATAGATTGGACCAACACCGAGCTGGAGGAGATTATGAGATCAACCATGATAACGAAGACGAACAGCGGCCAACGCCATCCGAAGTCGGTTTTCGGGAGACTTACCGTCGCCCGGAAAGAAGGAGGGTGGGGACTGATGGACTCATTGAACAAGAGAAGAAGATTACCAAACTTCGAAATTACTTCCAGAAAACAGCACCAATCTACCAAGCCATAAGAAAGACAGACAAACCACACACAACCTTAACAAGGAGATCCCACTCACAGATAAATAGACAGAAGAAACAAAGACAGAAAAATGGGTGAAGAAGGCACTCTACGGCGGACAGTACAATGACTTCCATCAAAACTACAGAGATAAATAAGATAGCTTCCAAGGCATGGCTCACGAACGGGAAGCCCGAGACCAAAGGATTCATGCTCGCCATCCAAGACCATGTAATCAATAAAACTACAAAACAAAACTATTATATTAATTTCTTATATATATATCATAAACTATAGGAAATACATCGGCAAGGACCCCGTAGTGACAGATGACACATGTCGACGATGCTACCTGGCCCCAGAAACAATCAAGCAAATCACCACAGGATGCAGGGTGATCACCCAGACAGAGTACAATCATAGACACGACCAGGTGGCCAGGACAATACATCAGAAGCTAGTGCAAAAATATCAGTTGATCAAAAAACAAGTGTACCGTATGACAAGAATGAACCGCACGCCGTACTATAAACCCCTACTCAAAAACTATACTGGGACTATGCCATAATAACGAACAAGACGGCAGCAGATCAAATATAACCCTCATCGACAAAGAGAGGGTTACATAACTGATTTACATAGCAGTGCCCAACACCAGCAACCTCCAGAAAACCAACGAGGTACACTGACCTAAGATAGGAAGTCAAAGAAATGTGGCATATGGAACAAGTAATGACCATCATGATCACTGTGTCAACCACTAGATGGTGCCAAATAGCCTCTATAATAACCTAGCACTAATAGACCTCCCAGAGAACACTTACATGGAACTCCAGAAAGCCGCAATTCTGAACACTTTTAGGACAGTAAGAGAGAGATCCTCGACCAACAGTAATAAAAATAATCGGACACACAACCAATCCTTCCATGCACTTGGTACCAGTGCCAGTAACGGGGGGGGGGGAAATCCCATAAAAGGAGAAAAGTACAGTATAATAATAATAACAATAATAATAAAAAATAAAAAAAAAACATCGCGAAAGTTACCCCATTAGACTTACCTTCCCCAAGGTCGGAGTGACGGCTGAAGCAGATAGTGGCGCCATCTCGTGTCACTCGCAAGAACTAAATAAATAAATAAACCATTGGACATAAGCCGAAGCTAAACAAGTGCACCTCCATAGATGGATGACATCGCAGATATATATTATTCATACTGCATCGAGTGTGGCGCAGGATAAAGTCACTCACGTTCAGACCTTAGGCAGAGGGTTCGGTTCGAAAAGTTGGAGACAGTCTCCGGAGCAAGACAGTGGAGCAAGTGGCGCTGTCCCCCGTAAGGCAACCACAACAGAAGGGCAAGACCATCCAACCCCAATAACTGGAAGTGTTTCCTGCGCAACTACGCTAGTGACCACACAGGAAGGAAGAAAACGCCAACGCATGAAGTGGAGCATTGAAATGAATACGTACGTCATGCGAGCATACTATGAAATAACCAGGCTAGAGACCGATATGACAAGGTACAGATCACGACTACATACCAAGTGGTTGGAACGATACCCGGATATTCAGGTCACCGTACAGCGATTAGCAGACCAAAGAAGGACCATCGTCACGAAGAACCTAAAAGCTCCTGCCATCTTAGAAAAAATCAAGCAGGATGTCAGCGTTCTGCTACAAAGAACAAAGAATATGGTCAATATGGAACCAGAGGAGGAAAAGCAAGAAAAAATACAACCCAGAGTAGCTGGGTTGTATTTTTGCAGACGACGTCATGCTATCCAGAACAGAAGACGAGTGGAAGAAGGCCCTAACAGAATTCGAAGGAATGGACCCCACAATAACCCACGTGATACCTAAGCAGAGGCCAAATAAAATCCTGTGAAGAGAACAGACCACCACAATCGACAAATAATGCCATATTACCTTGACAACAATGGTGAAACGTTGGTGGCTATCCACACTTTTTTTTTTTTTTGATTTGGTAGTTATTGGCGCATCGGCTTCTGTGGCCATATTGCACCTCCCAAGGTTTTTGCAGTACTCTGATCCAAGCCCGAGGCGGGAATCGAACCCGCGACCTTTGGGTTGCCGGGCAGGTACTTTACCCACTCGGCTAGCCCGGTCGGCGGCTATCCACACAGCCGTATACTGTGGTGCCATAGCATCCACTAGGATTAATAGAAAAGAAACGAGAGACCAGCAGCAGAAGAACCGAAAACAGAAGGAACCACCAGCTTGGGAAAGAAGACTTCAGCAGAAAATAGAAGAATTAAGAGTCAAGATAGGTCAGTTGACCCAGTACCAACAGGGTAATAGAAGTAAGAAATTGATTGGAAAGGTGAGGAGCATCCTCAAGAGAGACAGCGTCCACAGCAAACATGAGACCAGAAATCAGAAAATAGGAGAATACTTGGACACACTGAAGCAGAACCTCCTCGCACTCAGCAAGAGACTACACCGATACAAAGAGAGCTCCCAAAGGAAAATAAACAACCGAATCTTCGATGAGGACAAAAGAGCCTTCTACAGGAAACTGGGTGAACATGAGAAAGCAGGAAACGGACCACCCGACAAGAAGACGATCGAAGAGTTCTGGGGAAATATCTGGAGCAGTGAAGTAAAGACATAACAGCAGAGCACCCTGGATAGAAGTAGAACGGAAGTAAACGAAGGACATACACGAGATGAGAGAGTGGGAGATTCCAGAAGAAGAAGAAGAAGTAAAACAATCGATCAGGAACATCCACAACTGGCGAAACCCGGAAATTGATAACATCCACAACTACTGGTACAAAAAGCTCAGCTGCACACACACAAGCACCTAGCAGAGCAGTTCACTCGAATGATAAGCAACACGGAGACAATTCCGAAGTTTCTCACTGAAGGAGTCACATATCTGAAGATACAAGAAACCTGGCGAAATACAGGTCAACCACGTGCCTCCCAACGATGTACAAGATCCTAACCAGCTGCATAACTGCAAGACCACTTAGAGAGTCAGAACATAATGGCCAAACAGCAGAAAGGATTCAAGCGTAGGAGAAAGGATGCAAGGAGCAATTAACAATATATGCCGCAGTTATGGAGCAACCATTCAAGAAGCACCGCAACCTATACACAGCCTACATCGATTACCGCAAGGCCTTCGACTCCGTACCTCATAGCTCGCTAATAGAGACCCTGAAGATCTACAAGGTCAATCCAATAGTGAAAAACTTCCTGGGAGCAACAATGGCGAAATGGAGTACCACCATTAAGGTCGAGAACATCACAACCAGGCCAATCCCTATTAGAAAAGGAATCTTTCAGGGAGATGCTCTGAGCCCACTATGGTTCTGTCTAGCACTCAATCTGCTGTCCACCATACTCAACGGCAGCAAGTATGGATATAACCTTAAAGAAGGAAGAAAGAACCTGTATGCCCTCACTTAACTGATGTACATGGATGACATCAAGCTCTACGCGGCAACCGAGAAGCAACTCCAGCAACTACTCCGGATCACCGAAAAATTCAGCAAGGACATTAGGATGGAATTTGGTCTAGGAAAATGCAAGACCCACACCAGGGAAAATTAATTGGCCGAAACTACCAGCTGCTGACTGGTAAAGAGATCGAAGCTATGACAGAAGGAGAGACCCACAAATACCTAGGGATGATGCAGGCTGAGCAGTTGGAACACAAGGAAATCAAGAAGTGCCTGCCCGAAAAATATCATCAGAGACTCAGAAACCCGCTGAAAGCAAAAACATTAATACCTATGCAGCTCCCGTAATAACATACACATTCGGGGTCATAGATTGGATTGACACCGAGCTAGAAGATATCATGCGAAAGACAAGGACAATGATGACCAACACCACCCGAACACCACTAGTCGCCAACACCACCCGAAGTCAGCAGTGGAGAGAATAACAATACCTCGGAAAGAGGGAGGAAGGGGCCTGATAGACCTGATAGAACAACAGTAAACAGCGATAGTTAACCTGAAGGATTGCTTCGAGAATAACACAGCACCACTCCACCAGGCCATATGGAAGATAGATAAGTGGTATACCTCACTCAACCTAAGCGAGTAAACCCCTCCTGCCCAGACAGTAGAAAAAACGAAGTTAGAAAGATGGGCAAAGAAGACACTCCATGGCAGACACTACAATGACCTTCATCAAGATCCCATTGACACCATTGCTTTCAATGTATGGCTCACAGGCGGGACGCTCTTCCCCAAGACTGAAGGATTCATGATGGCCATCCAAGACCAGGTAATCAACACCAGAAACTAGAAAATACATCGCAAAGGAGCCCGGAATGTCAGATGACACTTGTCGACGATGCCGCCTGGCCTCAGAAACGATCCAACACATCACCGCGAGGTGCAAGGTGATCACCCAGACTGAGTACTCATAGACATGACCAGGTAGCCAGGATAATACATCAGAAGCTAGCGAGGAAATATCAGTTGACCAAAGAAAGTGTACCCTACTACAAGTACGAACCCCAGTCAGTACTAGAGATCCCAACCTACAAGCTGTACTGGGACCGCGCCATAATAACGGATAAGACCATCCTGCACAACAGACCGGACATAACTCTTGTGGACAAGATGGAAAAGGCTACCTACCTGATTGACATAGCGGTGCCCAACACTAGCAATGTCCATAAAACCCATGAGGAAAAATTAAGAAGTCCACGAATCTGTAACATGAGATCAAAGAGATGCAGCATATGCAAGAAGTATCGACCATCCCTGTCATTTTGTTAACCACCGCTTTGGTGCCAAATACACTACATAGCAGCAATAGGTCTCCCAGAGAACACCTACAAAGGACTGCAGAAAGTCGTAATCCTGAACACCTGTAGGATAGTCAGAGATTTCTTCGACCAACAGTAACACCACACGTTAAAACCACCCTGTGTACTTGGTAGCAGTACCTGTCACGAAGTGGAATCCCCAAATCAGGGAGAAATAATATAAGAGCAAAAATAATAATAACTAGGGGGCTTCGCCCCCTGCTCTCTGCGCTCGCTTCTTTTTATAAAATAAAATAAAATACTTACAGAAGCTTTCGACTCTGTGTGTGTCTCTTCCTCAGCTATGAATACATAAATACGTTACTATATCTATATAATATCGGTGTAGATATACCATAGACAACTCTTAAAGAAAAACTACGATCGTAGTGTGAACGGCATCATCTCATCTGTATCGCATATTGTGCTCATCCTTCACAACGAGTTGCCATTTATTGCACTACGTCGAATGAGTAACGCTTCACTAATAGTGAATACTACTGTTACTTATTCTCGGTGGGCACCACCACCCAGACGGCACCGTTTCAAAGCTAGTTGGCTTTTCATCGGTGGGTGGCTTTCACACTACGATCGTAGTTTTTCTTTAAAAGTTGCCTATGGTGTATCTACACGGATATTATATAGATATATAATCTTAAACTCTTAAAATATTACGCCTTGTTGCATTTGGTTTATTTAAATAAATACGTTACATATGGAAATCAAGAATGGTACCGCGTGGTCACGTTAGATAAACATAAAGCGTGACCACGCTTAACAGAAGTTTGTTTTACCACAGTAAAACAAGCTTCTGTTACGTAATTTTATATTTGTTACGGATTTCCAGTAACCCGCATCTCTCTTCTCCGATTGGCTGAATAAATATCATTAGGAGGAAAATTATTTTAATGTATAGAAAGATAATAATAATGGTGTATATTACTATAAAACATTCATAAGATACCAATCAATTCTTTGATAACATTGTAAACACAGACTTCTAATCAATTTAGAATGCTACATAAAACAATTTACAAAAAAAAAAAGATGCTAAATGATTCATTAAAACAGTTAACCTTCCGGCCAAAAATAATTACACTGTACTGCGTTTATCGTTGAACTGTGATCGCAGGCACTAGTCCCTTACACGCTCTGTTCAGTTTTATAAATTGCAGACATTGACGCCTTTATAAAAATTTTCACTTGCAACAAGACTTTACAGGAAAGGCCAATGTAACAGTAAACCTCACATAATTCAGTTCCCTTTTATATGCATTACCAGATTTCTCCCTCCGGTTTTTTTTTTTTTTTTAGTTCTGTTTCTGGGACTGATATGCTTGTGAACATTGTAATTTAAAAATTTTTTTTTTTTTTTTTTATGCATTCTGTGCATTGTTCACTGTCTTCCTCTGTAATACCTATTGTACAATAATAAATATTAAATTAAATAGCATATAGAATAAGTTACCGAATTTATTTTGTAATATTTCGTTGTTATATAATAAAAAGAAAGTTTATATTTACATTATCTTCCCTTATACCAAAAAAAAAAAAAAAAAACCTATTGCATTCTTTATCTGAATCAATATCTGTATTTCGAGGGTTTAGTGTCAAACAACGATAACTACAAAACCGCATTTTTGTATTGATACAACTTTAGTTATACTTTATACAAATAACAATGCACATCATGTCATTGAACTGTATCTCTCTAGTGCTTTACAAGTTAGCTTAGGCTATAAGCATATTTCCGGTAAACCAAAAAAAATCTAAAATGACTTCTTCTTCTTGGTTAATTACAAAAACGTTTACTACAAAATGATTTTGTGGTTAACGTTGTTTGACGCTAAACCCTCGATTTGATTCAAAACTTGACGCTGAATAGTACCACCGCAAAGCATGATCGTCTGCGCCTTTTTCTTTCTAAATAAGCTGCTAATTTAGTTCACATTGCAGTTATTATACTAAATCTAATAAGCTATTCATATATATATATACTGTATATATATATTTTTTTTTGTGATAAACTTACCACTTTATTATCTTGCTGGTACAAATATATGAGAAACGTAACTGGTTATACTTAGGACCTAGAAGGCACAATCAGTTATAATTCAAGCACTTTTTACCAAATATGATTTTTGTTTACGCGTTGATTAACACAACAGCCGACACAAATTGTCCACTTAGTAGTGTAATGTAACTGCCAATAGATGGCATAAATACTCATATAACTAAAAATCGTCAATTTGTAGCCATAAATAAATAATTTAAAAAATTAAAGCTACAACTACAAACTAAAACAGTATTATGTTAGCACATCATGTAATAATATACTGTATTTAAAACAGTAAATTATAGTATTACAGTAATTTACTTTCTATATAGACATTTAATACTATTAAGTACAGTAATATTTAGTATGATTATATTTTGTAATATTTCTTCAGAAACTCTAGTTTTCATCCCACAACACAAGCTGACTATATAATATATTTAATTTACAGACACACAATACAATGACTGAGGGCTGATAACCTTTCATACTTTTGGACAAGACAAAACGAAAAAAAAGAAAGAAAAAGAAATATTGTTATATTATATTTTTTCTGTTTATGTTATGGCACATAAAGTTAACCCCAGGGACTCACATCTGGTGAGTATGGGCTTGGCACACCTAGGGTCCTGAACTAGATATCATCATCCTTCTCTTTCTTGGTGATTCCCTTCTACTCCTGACTCTCTCTCTCTCTCTCTCTCTCGGGGTAATCCAGAATTTTTTTTTTTTTTTTTTTTTAAGCTGGTGCAGCATAAGCCTCAGGTTTCCTTGCATCATATACCTAATAATAATAATAATAAAGTAATTCAGAGGAGAACAGATGATGTCACCACACTCAGCAGTTCCGTAATCTTGAATCATGGTCAGTTCAAATACGTACTGACCGTACTTCGCCACTTGTAACTTGTAATTACAAGTGGCGAAGAGCTACTGAGTTTACTACTCGGCGACGGCTATAGTAATCTAAATTGTTGAATAATTAAAATGATGAATTTAATTAAGTTAATGACGAAGAATTCTTTTGTGTGCGTTGGTCAGGCGAACCCCCAAGCATTTAGTATAATAAATATGCCCAACTAAAATTTACAGGCAGCCGACATTTCTTTATTCCCTTGGAATTCTGTAATCAAGTAAAAGAAATCAAGAAAAATTTACTTTCTGCAAGTTGCGATGGAATAATTCTAGCTAGAGGTACACGTAACTGAAACTGTTCCATATTTCTTGATTTAAAAGTGCCTGTTATTTTAATTCTTTGATAGGTCCACCGCTAAAATGATCCAAATTATGCCCTTTTAGTATAAAATAATTACCAAATACTGTACTTTATCGGCACTTCAAATACCGAGGGTAAACTGTATACGTAAATTTTAAAAATGAAGATATTACTTTAATATGCAAATATAGCATCCCACAAAGATTGCAAACAAACAGTAAAATGTTATTGAAATTCTCCTTTAACAAAATTCTCTATTACCAATGGGGCCATTCACAAGTTACGTAATGCAAGTTTTACCCTTTTTTTTTAATTCTCCATTATTACGTAAAGAAATGTTCCAGTTCAAGGCACATTGTTTATTTAATTTCTATGAAAAATGTGTCATTGTGTGACCCCTTCTCCATAACACATCACAACATTTTATCTCAATCCCCAACCCCTCCTCTCCTTGCATTGCGTAATTGTGACAAACCCCACCCCCTCTTCCCTCAAATACTTTGAAGCTCATTGCTACAGTATAAATTATATTGTGTGTTTGAGTCTGAATACAGACTCAAACACACAATATTATTCTTGAAATAGTTATAAAAGGAGTTTTCGTACCACATGTGTTTTTATTAAAATTCTCGGCCATATTTCAGTTGTCTAGTCCTCCAACTATATAGCTGGAGGACTAGACCTTGTTTTTCAGGATATTTTGCAAATTTGAAATTTGATATTACCAATATTTCTGAAGTTGACCAGTGTTCATAATCCAAAATGTGCACACTGTTGTTAATGTGATCCATATTCCAAATAGCTTGCCAACATAAATATTTTAATTCTAATATCTTAAAAAAAAATAGTAATAATAAACAACAGACAACGTGCACACAAATTTAATAAAAAATCAGACAAAGGAGATTAAAAGTGACGGAACATTTGCAGAACCTGGGAGTTCCGTGGAACAAATTTTAAAAATTATTGTTCTAGACAGTTCTGATTATTTTAATATTTTCTTAATCCCGTTAAAGTTAAAATATTGTGAACATATCTAGAAAAACTTTTATCTCACAATTTTTTTGTACGTTATCTACCCTTCTTTCATAAAAGAAAAGAACAAAATCAAACATAGCATCAATCAAACAAAATCAATCAAACTCTCTCTCTCTCTCTCTCCCTCATTAAAAATCCCACAGAACCCTAGGTTCCAAGGACCCAGTCTGAAAACTCGATTAATGTTCTAAGTCATTAACCCAAATATTTATACAAGGGTAAGTCAAATGAAAACAAGATTTCAAATAATTAGCAACCTGGAGCGAGGGGTGCTGGTGGTTTCAGGGACTGATGGCAATCATCGTGAAACAGGTGGGTATGTGGGATGTGTTAGGGTAACTAATAATAAGAATAAGAACATGTATACTTGCATGTATACCAATGCCAGAAGTATAGTAAATAACTTTGATGAATTTGAAGTGTTGGTCAAGACATCAAAGGCGGATATTGTTGGGATAGCAGAGACGTGGTGTCACACAGATATAAGGAATGCAGAACTGGAATTTGGGGAGTACAATGTGTACAGAAAGGATAGACAGGATAGGAAGGGAGGAGGTGTTATGCTCTTAATAAAGAAAAACATAAAATCAAAAGAAGTGCATCCAGTTGATATAGATGAACAGTGCACTGTTGAGTCAGTTTGGTGTGACATAAGCACTGCAAAAGCAAAAATAAGAGTAGAAGTGTGTAATAGGCCTAATGACTCGAATGAGTACAATGAACAATTGTACAGAGAAATAGAGTGGGCTAGTAAATCAGAATGTCTTATAAGAAGAAAAATGCATGGGATGCATATAAATTATCAAGCGACACAGAAGCCTATGGCAGATATAAACTAGTCTGTAATCAGGTCACAAAGGAGGTTAGGCAGACAAAGGCAGATTATGAGAAATCTTTGGCAAAAGATGCTGAGAAAAACAGCAAGGATTTCTTTACTTATATAAACTCTAAAAGGAAGAGGATGAATCTGATTGGTCCACTGGATATCGATGGTTCGGCTTTTGATGATCCTGCTCAGGTAGCAAACAAACTGAATGAGTATTTTGCATCTACATCCACACATGAGGAGTTATTAAGGTTTGAAAACGGCAGAAGGTTATCAAATTGTAGCAGGGTGCTTAATGATTTTGTAATAACTGAGAGCAAAGTGGAGGAGAAATTGTTGAAGTTAAACATAAGAAAGGCACCTCAGGTGGATGGGATCTATCCAGTTATATTAAAGGAGGTGGCAAAGCAACTAAGCAAACACTTAGCCATAATTATGAGAGCATCCTTGGACTCAGGGGAGGTCCCCACGGACTGGATATGTGCAAATGTATCCCCAATTCACAAAGGGAGATCGAAGGGTGACACGAGTAATTACAGACCAGTTAGTTTAACTTCTGTTCTGGGTAAAATAATGGAGTCACTGGTTAAAGATGCATTGCAGGATCATCTAGACAAGATTGCAGCAATAATTCAGACACAGCATAGGTTTAAGGAAAAGTCTTGTCTGAAAAATTTGATAAGATATTATGATGTGGTTACAAAGGAACTGGATGCAAAAAATAATTTTGATATCATATATTTGTATTTCAGGAAAGCTTTTGACACTGTTGCGCATGAAAGACTATTGTACAAATTGGAGCAGAATGGTATTAAGGGTAAGTTGCTACAATGGATAAAAGGATGGTTCAGTGGGAGAAGACAGAGGGTGGTAATTAATGGGTGCTGCTCTTCGTGGACTAAAGTTATTAGTGGAGTCCCACAGGGTTCGGTGTTGGGTCCACTGTTGTTTTGTATATTTATCAATGATATTGATGAAGGTATATCAGGCTTAGTGTTGAAGTTTGCAGATGATACAAAGGTTGGCAGGGTTGTTAATGATAGTATGGGCAGTGTGCTACTGCAACAGGATCTAGATAATTTGGGCAGATGGGCTAAGAAGTGGCAGCTGAAGTTTAACCATGAAAAATTCAAAATACTGCATATAGGTAGAAGTAACCCCAGAGAAACGTACCAACTCTGTGGTACTACTTAAGGTGGTAGAAAATGAAAAAGACCTGGGAGTAATTGTGCAGTCAGATATGAAGTTTTCTGAGCAATGCAGACAGGCTGCCAGGGCAGGTCATGGGGTTTTGCCAATGATATATAGGAATTTTGCTAGCAGGGAGAAGAAGGTGATTATCCCTCTGTATAAGGCAATGGTCAGGCCGCGTCTTGAGTATTGCGTACAGGTCTGGAGGTCTCATTTTAGGAAGGATGTCGATTTGCTTGAGCGTGTACAGAGAAGGGCAACAAAATTGGTGAGGGGAACGAAGGGATCCTCTTACCAAGAGAGACTTAAGTTCTGCAAATTGCAGTGGCTGGAGACTAGGCACCTGCGCGGTGATCTGATTGAGATGTATAAGGCCTTGAATGGGTTGAGCACGCTGAATTCTGATGGGATCCTTCCACTTGTTCAGATTACGAACCTAAAGGTTCATAAATTCAAATTAAGAAAAGACCGATGCAGAATAGATGTGCGGAAATTTGCCTTTAGCCAGCGGGTGGTTAATTGCTGGAACAAACTTCCATCTGTCGTTGTGGAAGTTGATAGGTTGAATAAATTTAACGAGGAACTGGACAGGCATTTGAAGGGAATGGTGTGATTTTTTTTTTTTTTTGACTGATGCTGCGTAAGCTCATATACACTTGCTTTCTTGCATCACATGCCACTACTACTACTACTACTGGATTTAAATTTAAAATTACTCGTAGCCATTATTGTAAATTTACGGATTGGTACTAATGCTTTTACTGAATAACAAAACACTTTTACAATTCTGTTTACGCTACAGGGGACAGTATGGCATTCCCGGTGCCTGGTGAGTCCAAGCTATCTCAAAGCAGTGCTATTCAGTTTCTTATAGCCTTCCGCTATAAGAAACTGAATTTCTCGCACAAGTTTTTCTCCAATAACTCTCACAAGTGTACGAATGGGAAAATCGTTACCGTGAATGAAGAGAAAACGATGGAGGTTAACCCTTGCCCAGGACATGCTCACCCAGTGTATATATAAAAATAAAATATTGTCTGTCTTGGCAGACAAGGATCACGGTGGAGGTACGACAGAAGATGATAATTTGACCAGGTAGCTGATATTAGTCAAGAGTTTGCCAATGGCCAGATCATATTTCAGTCTTTTAAAGACTGAAATATGATCTGGCCTGGAATATGTTCTATGATCTGGAATATGATATGATATGAAATATGATATGATCTGGAAATATGATTTAAAGACTGCAATATGATCAGGATTAAGAGTAGGAGACCGGCGGAATTACTTAGCAAGTACAGGTCACTGTTGAAAAAAAGCCGTGAATTAGGGTTGAATTTGAAAGTGTCTGCAATTCTGCCAGACACGATAGGAGGGAGTATATGATGAGAGCCTTGTCGATCAATTCGGCCCTGGAGGGATTGTGCAAGGCTCAAGGGGTAACAGTAGATTAACAGTAGCCACTGGCAGAGGTGGAAGTGATTCTTGCACTGCTTCTATTGAAATGAGCAGAAGCCTGAAAAACAAGCTGCAGGATATTTCAGAGACTGCTGGGAGTCATTGCGGTACAAGTAAACACATGGGTTGTGTTAGGGTAGCCAAGAATAGAAACAGGTGCATGTATACCTGCGTGTACACCAATGCTAGGAGTTTGGTAAATAAATTTGATGAATTTGAGTTATTGCTCAAAACATCAAAGGCAGATATTGTTGGGATATCAGAGACGTGGTGTCACACAGATATACGGAATGCGGAACTGGAATTTGGGGAATACCATGTGTATATAAAGGATAGACAGGACAGGAGGGGAGGAGGGGTTATGCTATTAGTTAAGAAACACATAAAGTCCAAGGAAGTGAAGCCAGTCGACATCGATGGACAGGGCAGTGTCGAGTCAGTTTGGTGTGACATAAGCATTTGGAGATCAAAATTGAGAGTAGGAGTGTGCTAAAGGCCTAATGACTCTGATGAGTATAATAAGATATTGTACAGGGAAATAGAGTGGGCCAGTAAATCAGAGAGTCTTATAATGGGGGATTTTAATTTCCCAGATATTGACTGGAATTTGTGGATTGGTCACTCGCACACTAGCAAGGCTTTTGTGGATTTATTGGATGATTGTTTTCTACATCAGCATGTTCGTGAGGCAACAAGAGGGAGCAATGCTCTTGATCTGATTATCAGTAGTGATCCGTCATGCATTAAGAATCTGCAGATAAAGGAACCACTAGGTGGCAGTGATCACATTGTGTTGAAGTGGGATTTACTCAAGGAGGTAACTACCATCAGAGGTAAAGGGAAGGGTTTTTGTTTTCGTAAAGGCGACTATGATGGACTGAGACAGTATTTAAATTCTATACAGTGGGACCAACTGATGATGTTACCAACAGCAAACTCAAAATGGGAAGCATTCAAGGAACTAATCTTAGAGGCTACCAGGCTTTACATACCAACTAAGAAATGTTGTTCAAGGTTTAGGCCTAAATGGTTGTCAGATGAACTAATGAGACATGTGGCAGAGAAGAAAAATGCATGGGATACATACAAATTAATTGGTGATATGGAAGCCTATGATAGATATAAGTTGTTCTCTAACCAAGTCACAAAGGAGATTAGGCAGGCAAAGGCAGACTACGAAAAATCCTTGGCAAAGAATGCAAAAAAAACCAGAAAAGAGTTCTTTGCTTATTTAAACTCAAGAAGGAAAGGGATGAATCAGATTGGTCCACTGGATATTGATGGTTCAACAGTTGAGGATCCTGCTCAGGTGGCTAACAATCTAAACGAGTATTTTGCATCTACATTCACGCATGAGGAGTTATTCAGGAAGGAGAATGATGTAGGTAAAGTAAACATTGGCAGTGAGCTGGATGATTTTGTAATAACTGAGAGGAAAGTGGAGGAGAGATTGTTGAGGATAAACATAAAAAAGGCACCTGGGGTGGATGGGATCTATCCAGTTATATTAAAGGAGGCAGCAAAGGAGGTAAGCAAACCCCTAGCCATAATTATGAGAGCTTCTTTGGACTCAGGGGACGTACCCATAGACTGGAGATGTGCAAATGTAACCCCAATTCACAAAGGAGGATCAAAGGCTGACACAAGTAATTATAGACCTATTAGTTTAACTTCTGTTCCATGTAAATTAATGGAGGCACTGGTTAAAGAAGCACTGCAGGATCATCTAGACAAGAATTCAGTTATAGCTCAGAAGCAGCATGGTTTTGTTAAGGGGAAGTCTTGCCTGGCCAATTTGATTGGATACTATGATGCAGTCATAAAAGAACTGGATGCTGGGAATAGCTTTGGTATTATATACTTGGATCTTAGAAAGGCTTTTGATACTGTTGCACATGGAAGACTGCTACACAAATTGGAGCAGTGTGACATTGGAGGCAAATTGCTGCTATGGATAAAGGGGTGGTTGAGGGGGAGAAGACAGAGAGTGGTAATCAATGGACACTGCTCAACGTGGACTAATGTTATTAGTGGAGTTCCTCAGGGTTCAGTGTTGGGTCCGTTGTTGTTTTCGGTGTTTATGAATGATACTGATGATTGGATATCAAGTTTAATGTCCAAGTTTGCAGATGATACAAAGGTTGCCAGGGTTGTTGTTAAGGACACCACTGACTCTATGCTGCTGCAACACGATCTGGAAAGGTTGAACAGATGGGCTGAGAGGTGGCAAATGAAGTTTAACATTGACAAATGTAAAGTACTACATATGGGAAACAGTAACCCCAGAGCAACGTATCAACTCTGCGGTACTACACTGACAGTGGTGGAGAATGAAAAGGACCTGGGGGTAATTGTGCAGGCAGATATGAAGTTCTCTGAGCAGTGCAGACGAGCTGCAAGAGTAGCTCATGGTGTCTTGTCAATGATATACAGGAATTTTTCTAGCAGGGATAAGGAGGTGATTATTCCCTTGTATAAGGCAATGGTTAGGCCACATCTTGAGTACCGTATACAGGTCTGGAGGCCTAATTCAAGAAGGATGTAGAGCTGCTGAAACGGGTACAGAGAAGGGCTACAAGATTAGTGAATGGAACAAAGGGTTGCTGTTACGAAGAAAGGCTTAAGTTTTGCAAATTACAGAGTCTGGAGACTAGGCACCGGCGAGGTGATCTGATAGAGGTGTATAAGGCTTTGAATGGTTTGAGCATGCTCAATGCCAATGGGATTCTTCATCTTGCTCAGAATAATCAGCTCAGAGGGCATAAATTCAAATTGAGGAAGGACGGATGTCGGATAGATGTGCGGAAATTTGCCTTTGGCCAGCGGGTGGTTGGTTGGTGGAACCGACTTCCATCACTTGTTGTTGAAGTTGATAGCCTAAACAAATTTAAGGCTCAACTGGACAGGTATTTCGAGCGAACGGAGGGGTGAAATGGGAGTGGTGTGTTTTTTTTTTTTTTTTTTGGCTGATGCTGAATAAGCTTGCTTTCTTGCATCATATGCATCTACTAATGCTAATGCTAATGAAATATGATCTGGCCGGATGTTGATTCCACATGGACGACAAAAGTGAAATAAGAGCCAAACAATGTCAACAGCAACCAAAAGACTTTAATGAGCAGGGTATAAAAAAATTGGTATATAGATGGGATAAGTGCCTAAACTATTTTTATTTTTAAGTAAAACAGTTATTGGTAAAAGAATAATAATAATAAAATAATTCCTTTTTCATTTGACACTTTCTCTGCAGTATTCATGAGAAACCATACGTTTTTTTTTTAAATTGACCTCAATAAACTAGAGTAAGGATTTTACCGAACTTTTTATTCATTAAAACACCACGTATTCTTTTACCTTAGCTCATCATTCATGGATTTTTTGAAAGGAGTTACCTATAATGGAAGAGTAAATTTCAGTATGCAGTTAGTAACAAAAATTTATTCCTCTATAGTTACCGAATTTATTTTTCATTTGACAGAAAAAAAATAAATGATAATAAAACAGGTAGGTCATAAGAGTAGTCCAGTTTGTTTTCAGGCTTTTATGAGCAGGGTATAAAAAAATTCTGTGTAGGAGGGATAAGTGCCTAATCTATCGTAGACCATTTTTTTTTTTTTTTTTTTTTTTGAAAAATAAATATCCGTTTTTTGCTAAAATATATACATAATAATAATTTTCGCTTTCATTTGACTCGCTCTAGGAATAGGGGTACCAAACAGTTTTTAAAATTCAAATGAAAAAAGCAGAGTACAGATTTTATAGCAGCATTTTACAAATAAAACAGTTTACATCAACAGCAGCTGGATGAAAACGTGGCCATCAGGCACTGTAATTGTATTACTTACTTACTTACTTATTATCAGTTTATTAACACAAGGTTCACCCCCTGTACAGCAAGTGGGCTAGGAGGGTGTACAGAAATTTTAAAATATACATTATACACTTTTGTACACATTTTCAGATCTTTACAATATAATTATTGTATAATAATAACTATTAAATAGATATATACATTTGCTTAATTGTATTCACTTTGAAATAACATAGATCTTGATAATTGAAGAGTTAAATACACAGGTTGACTTCTTTATCAGCAACTAACATTACAGATTTATTTATATTCATTACATTATTGCATTTAATTGTTCATATCATCAAATTTCTAATAAAAACTGCTCAATTTTCACAGCAATCCTGGTGATTTAGTCCAGATTTGGTCTATAATTTGGTTTCTGTAGGTTTTATTGACTTCAAAACTTTACCGGATCAATGGAGAAGGTGTTGAAGTGTTCAATGGTGTTACATGGGAACATTCCTTTTAGGGAGTCCAAGTTTGATAGCTTCATCCTAAGTGGGTGATGGCTTCTATTTCTTCCCCTTGTTAATGCGATGATATCTTCTATTGATGGGGCATCAATATGGCGAGTTAGCAGCTTGGTAAGCGTTGACAGATTTTTTTTTAGGACAATGAGCTTCCAGGAGGTCATGCCTAGGTTGACTAGGAGAATGGATTTCGAGATGGTGAAGGTGTTCCCTCCCAGATGGTTCAGCCACCGCAGAATCCAATATTCCATTGACAGAAATTTATTACATCGAGAGGTAGATGCAGAGGACCAGATTTCTGAGGCATATAGTGGTATGGGTGTGAGACATCTATTAATGTATTGTTCAATCAGTTTGGTGTTGTGACAGCCTGCGAGCTCCTGGCGGATAGCCCAGAAAGCAGCATAGGTCTTCTTCTTTGCCTTTAGGAAGTGTTCCTTGAAATTTAAGTCTTCATCCCACGTTAGTCCCAGGTCAGTATGAGATGAAACTTTGGGGACTGACTCACCAATAACCGTAACTCGAATGTCATTCTTGACCTTCCTCTTCGTGATTGTCATGTGGGCTGACTTGGCATTGTTGAGTTTGAGTCCAGCTCGCTGTAAAAAGTCAATTAACTGTTGAATTTGCTTGGAGGTTTCATTATTAATTTTTTGTATCTGTTTGGGATCTTTTGAATTGATAAAGAATTTTAGATCATCAGCGAAGGAACTAAAATTTGGATTTTTTGAGAGGAATGGTTCAAGTAGGAGTGCAAAGAGGGTCGTCGACATCACCCCACGTTGAGGTATATCTCTCGTTCAGTTCCGTTGGCTATAATTAAATGTCTCCGCTGTAGTAAGGACTTCAGAATGCTGACAATTTGGTTGGATACTTTGAAATATTCTATTAAGATGCATATAATGGAGACAGTTTCGAAGGCAGATTTGATATCGAAGAAGATTATGTCCAGTTGGGCTCTGTCATTCAAGGCTTTTTGTGCTCTGAAGAGAGTATCGAGGAGATTAGAGGTCGTGGACCTATGGTGCAGGACTGTGTGTAGGTAGGGTGGTCGGTGAATAAAACAGTGTTGAATAATCACTGGGTGTATGAGTTTTTCAAATATCTTTAATAATGTGCATCCTATGGAGATTGGACGGGATTTCCAATGGAGATTGGAAATGGAGATTGGCATCTTGGGATTTCCTATGGAGATTGGCATCTTGGGATTTCCAATTTTAGGGACTGGTTTGATATAATAAGATTTCCAGATTTCCGGTATGGTGCCTGTCTTTAGAATCTTCTGGAAGATGTTTAAGAGAAGATCCTCTTGGGTAATACAAGTACACTACCTTGAAAAAACAAGAGCGTGTTCTTGCAATGGTCTCCAACTCGCAAAGCTTGAGCAACACGCCAGTAAGCTGGCCAGTTGCATAGAATGATTGAAATTTTTGATATAGGCGTTCAGTGCTTCCTGTCCCCCTGGAGCAGTATCTTCTATTTGCCAATTCCTATTTCAAGAAAAGGGAATTCTTTGTTTCCAGATCACTTGAAAGCAGAGGAGGCCGCCGTAGCCTAGTGGTCAGGCGCGCGGGTGCCTAAGGACATGTACCTTGAGTGACCGGGGTTGAAGCCCGTTACTACTGAATACAGTGCTGTTTCTTGTATTCAATCTATCATGCGAACTCTTGTGACCGTTTGGTCGTCCCTGAGTATAAACATAAAATTTATTTAAAATTTTTATCATCCCAGATTTATTACAAGTTCGCTTCGATTGTTCTTTTAGAGACAATAAAATATAGAGTTAGAAAAGTATAATAGCATAGAGGCAAAAACCAAACTATTATATTAGGGTCACCCGTTCGATTTGCCTGTTTTGCTGGACGAGAAACCCCGGGTTCCAGGGGAAAAAATTTTGCTATCTACGCCTAAGGCGACTAACTCAGTCACGAAGTGAAAAAACCCCATAAAAGTTCCTCGCGTTATCGACAGGATTTGAACCCGAGCCTTTTCCACCCGGTGTGTGGAGGACCGTGACGATACCACTGTGCTATCGCGTAGACACAGCATAGAGACAGTAAAGAATAATAGCAACGGCAGTGGGTGACACCCAACCTGTTCTACCAAGGGCAGAGGTGTCGTCCGGCTGGATGACACCTCTGCCTTAAAATATTTCGCAAGATAGTGATACGAATACGTACTCCAGTATCAGTGAGTTTTAAGTAGGATATCAAAGAAAGAAAGATACAGTGGAAACTTTAATTTTATATAATACTTGATTAAAAAAAACATTAAGTTCTTTGTTGGTTATTTCATGGCCAATCAGCCAGCCAGATTCATGGGCTCTTTTTTGTATAGGGCGGAGGGTTAATATTAGTACAAAGACTATTTGGTTTCAGTGTCTTAGATTTGTGGGTTAAAAACATCAAGGAAACCGCACGCTTCTCCATCTGAGACCAATTAACTTTAGTCCATTCGAAAAAAATCTCAGTGACCTGCTGGTGGCACAACGACTAGCAGGACAATGGCTAGCCTAGGCATGACCAGGCTATCCGTATTAAAATCGGAATATGCCCGGGACCGAGTCAATTCAAAAGATTAGAAATAAAAAAAAAACAAAAACCTAGATAAAACTCACTGAGGAAGAAATATCGAAACATTTCTGGGTTCGAGTTCTGAGAAACCAGCTAAAGTAATCTTTTCTCCTTGGCTTTCCTAGAAAACCCTAATATTAGCAAAGCTATTATTATTTTATAAAATAGTGCACAAATAGGTAAGTAATTATGTTTTTGTTTCAAATAAAATTATCAATCAATGAACTGCATGAGCAAAAAAATCCAGTTTTGCATTAACTCATCATACTCAACTGTAACTCATCATTACAGTTTTGCATGGACAGTTGGAATGGACAATTAGCATGTTATTTATTTATTTTTTTATGAAAATCCCAAACACAAAAAGCATTGTGGAACCTATAACAATTAGTAACATGCGTGGGTTGGAGGCTGAGAAGACAAAAAATACTTGTTGACAATAGATCTGAATTCTATAGATTGTAAGTTTCGGGAAATACATGTGAGAGAGAAGGTAAAAAGTTGTTCCAAAAAAAACAGAAGGAAGACAGAAGTTTCAGTTGGACGGTGAATGGATGCTGAGCTAACTGTTTGCAGAACGTGTTCGGACTGGTTTAGAAGAGAATAGGGGAACTACATGATGCCAATTCAGGAGAAGAATGCCATGGAAGTATCTACAGAATAGGCAAGTTGTAGAAACTGAGTGTCTATGAGACACAGAGTTCAGAGATTTGGTAAGAGAAGAGTCATTACTTAACCTGACTGCCCTCTTTTGAATGGAGTCCAGAAGATTGAGAGAGGTTTTGGGGTACCACCCCAGATATGGCAACATTATTAAGTAAAAATATAATTAGCATATACTAAGCAGGAAGGAAAAACAAGTCCAATATTTGAATATATTATATTCGTTGGTGAAACAGGTTAATTTTATATTTATTATCTTCTGAATCTGCCCAAATATCTATTTTTCAGTTTTAGCGTATGATAAGGACATTTGTCGAATTTTTTTACAATTTACAAGTTATGTGTTCGTAAAATTGATAGTTGTTATTATTATTACTGTTGTTGCTCTTATATTATTTCTCCATAACTGGGGATTCCACCCCGTGAGGGGTATAGGTATAGGCATATTTGGGTCTAACGGCTCCTGGAATTTCTCACATCTCCGCGTATGTGCACTGTATTGGACAAGCCAGGGATTTAAAAGTATATGGGTCATGTGGTATGTAGCACATGAGCCCCTTGTGCCTCCGTGACGGGTATTGCAACCAAGTACACAGGATGGTAATAATAATAATAATAATAATAATAATAATAATAATAACAGACATAACAACAACCATCCTGTGTACTTGGTAGCAATACCCGTTACGAGGTGGAACCCAAAATCAAGGAGAAATAATATAAGAGCAATAATAATAATAATTTAATACATCAGAAGTTAGCGAGGAAATACCAGTTGACCAAAGAAAGTGTACCATACTACAAGTACGAACCCCAGCCAGTACTAGAAACCCTAACCCACAAGGTGTACTGGGACCGCGCCATAATAACGGATAAGACCATCCCGCACAACAGACCGGATATAACCCTTCTGGACAAGATGGAAAAAGCTACCTACCTGATTGACATAGCAGTGCCATGTCAAGGCACTGCTATGTCACCTTTCTCATCAGGTGAGAAAGATTTCAAGGAGATGCCCTGAGGCCACTATGGTTCTGTCTAGCACTTAATCGGCTATCCACCATGCTAAACCGCAGCAAGTATGGATATAACCTCAAAGAAGGAATGAAGAATTTGTACTCCCTCACCCACCTGATTACATGGATGATGTCATCCGTGTAATCAGGTGAGTGAGGGACTACTCCGAATCACCGAAGAATTCAACAATGATATCAGGATGGAATAGGAGGAAGGGGCCTAATAGACATCACTGAGCAGAAAACAACGACTGCTAACCTGAAGGATTACTTCCAAAAATACACAGCAGCACTCTACTAGGCCATAAGGAAGATGGAAAAATGATATACCCCATTCAACCTAAACAACGAGGCCCTCCTGTCCAGACGGTACAAACGAAGCTAGAAAGACGGGCAAAGAAAACACTCCACGGTAGGCACTAATATGACCTCCACCAAGATCACATTGATAAAATGGCTTCCATTGCATGGCTCCCAAGCGGGACGCTCTTCCCTGAGACTGAAGGAGTCGCTATCCAAGACTAGGTAATCAACACCAAAAAGCCCGAATCATGTTCCTGGAATGGTTCCAGGAACATGACAATGACTTTTCTTGGCTGCAGTGGCCTGCTCAGTTCCCCGGATCTCAATCTTATTGAACATCTTTGGGATGAGCTGGAAAGGGCTGTTGTTCGCTGCAGGCATACACCACTGTCGGATCTCAAGGAACTGCGTGACGCATTCATATCTGAATGGTACTCCATTCCTGCACAACGTTTTCAGCATCTTGTTCAATCCATGCCGGGACGAATTCTGGCTGTTTTGAAGGTGGTTATGTACATATGTTTATAGATTAGATTACTTGTGCAGAGACATTTTCTCTGCATATAAATTAATTATTGTTTAATACTTAACTTATTATTTTGATCTGTTATACTTAGATTTAAATTTAGAATTGCTTTGATTCGGTTAACTAATTTATTTGTACAGTATTTATTGGTTTTGCCTTTGGCATATCTTTGCCTTGGGTGAGTTCTGTTTGTCTCTTTGTGTTTTGTATATAAGTTTCTGCATTTCTTCTGGTTGACTATTTCTGTTAATTTCTTGGTTGACTAATTTTTCAGCCAAGATTTTAATTACTTATTTTGTAAATATTGTATATTTTACTCTCTGCTTATGCAGTGTAATTTGTTAATATGTTTACTGCTATGTTTCATATCGGTGACATAAGTATTTATTTTTTATCTTAATTTATTCTTTTAAGTGGCTATCTAATAGCCACTTGTACATTACCTATGTTCTTTCCTTGAGACTTTTCTTTTTCCCCTTGTCGGTGCAAGTTGGGCTTCCTTCCCGGCTAGGGGAATCTTTCTTTCAAATGTACAAGCCTTCAGGCTTCAAAATTTTACCTCTTCAAGCTCTCTCGCTTGTTAGATTTTCCAACTAGTGTTTTCCTCTTTCCTGTTTCTTCTTTTTCCTGAGAGAGTGTTTTGCTCCCATTTCTTCTTCTACTTTCTTTTCTCCTACTTTATCCTCCCTATTCATTATTTACTATAACCGGGATTCCACTTGTTGGAATCCCACTAAGTGTAATTTAGATAGTTCCTGGAGCGCCTCCACGTGGCTAGGGACGGGAGTCGGGACGCAGGTAGCTTGCTCCCTGCCTCCCGGCTGCTAAGACTCCAGGGCCGGCAAACAACAACCATCACAACACACATATATACTTACACACACACACACTTACACACACTTGCCGGCTATAAATAACCTACAGATGCTACAGCGGTATATAGGGGTAACCCTGGAGGCCGCAATCAATACAAGAATACCTTGTCCCTTGTCCCTTGTTTTGAAGGCTAAAGGAGGCTCAACACGCTATTAGGTAGGTGTACCTAATAAAGTGGCAGCACATGTAAACTCTGGAAAAGGGAAAATGAGAATATGAGAAGGTTATAAGCCTAAAGACTCTGATGAGTACAATGGACAGTTGTGCAGAGAAATCGGTTGGGTCAGTAAATCAGAATGTCTTGTAATGGAGGATTTTAACTTTCCAGATGTTGATTGGAACTTGTGGATTGGTCACTCCCACGCCAACAAGACTTTTGTGGATATATTGGAGGATTGTTTTCTGCAGCAACACGTTCGAAAGGCAACTAGAGGAAGTAATACTCTTGATTTGATTATCAGCAGTGATTATTCATGAATTAAGAATTTGCAGATAAACGAACCACTAGGTGACAGTGATCACAGTGCACTGATGAGGGATTTACTTAAAGATGTAACTACTATCAAGGGTAAAGGGAAGGGATTTTGTTTTCGTAAAGGTGACTACAGTGGTCTCAGACAATTTTTAAATTCTATACTGTGGGATTGGCCGGCCTCCGTAGCCGAGTGGGCAGGAGCGTGAGTGCAGTAGCACACGCTCTTTGAGTAGACCGGGGTTCAAGCCCCTGACTGCTGAATATGGTCGATCTGCCAACCCGCACTGGACCAGCGTGGCAGATTATGGTCCATTTCCCTCAGCATGAATTGTTGAGGAGGCTTCCATCCTGCAGTGGGTTGATAATGGCTGCACTTTACTTTTTTTTTACTGTGGGATCAACTGATGATGTTACCAACGTTGAATTCTAAATGAGACACCTTCAGGGACTTAATCTTGGAGGCCACTAGGCTTTTCATACCAACTAAGAAATACTGTTCAAGGTTCAGCATAAATGGATGTCCGATAAATTAATGAGGCTCGTGGCAGAGAAGTAAAATGCATGGGATGCATATAAATTATCAGGCGACACAGAAGCCTATGGCAGATATAAGCTGGTCTTATATCTGCCATAGGCTTCTGTAATCAAAATCACAAAAGTAATCAAGTCACAAAGAAGGTAAGGCGGACGAAGCCAGATTACGAGAAATCTTTGGCAAAGGAAGCAAAAAAAAAAAAAACAGCAAAGAGTTCTTTACTTATGAAAACTCTGAAAGGAAGGGGATGAATCAGATTGGTCCACTTAACATAGATGGTTCGACTATTGACGATCCAGATCAAGTAGCTGATAAACTACATGAGTATTTTGCATCTACATTCACACATGACGAGTTAATCAAGGATGGGAATGCCACAAGTTTATCAAACTCTAACAGGGAGCTAAGTGATTTTGTAATAACTGAAACCAAATTGGAAGAGAAATTGTTGAAGTTATACATAAAAAGGGCACCTGGGGCAGAAGAAATCTATCCAGTTATAATGAAGCAGGCAGCAAGGGAAGTAAGCAAACCCTTAGCCATAATTATGAGAGCATCATTAGAGTCAGGGGAGGTCTCCATGGACTGGAGATGTGCCAATGTATCCCCAATTTAAAAAGGGGGCACAAAGGGTGACAGAAATAATTATAGACGAATTAGTTTAAGTTCTGTTCCCTGGGAAATTAATGGAGTCACTGGTTAAAGAGGTGATACAGTATCACCTAGACAAGACAGCAGTAATAGTTCAGACAGCATGGTTTGTTAAGGGAGAGTTTTGTCTGACCAATATGATTGGATACTACGAGGTGGTCACAAATGAACTGGATGCAAAAAATAATTTTAATATTATATACTTGGATTTCAGGAAATCTTTTGGTACTGTTGCACTTTATTATTAATATTATTATTATTATTATTAGCCATATGGTGCAAGGAAACCTGAGGCTTATGCTGCACCAGCGAAAAAAGATTTCTGAATTAACCCGAGAGAGAGAGAGAGAGAGAGAGAGAGAGAGAGAGAGAGAGAGAGAGAGAGAGAGAGAGAGAGAGAGAGAGAGAGAGAGAGAAGAATGATGGTATCCAGCTCAGGATCCTGGATGTGCCAAGCCCATACTCACCCGATGTGTGAGCCCCTGGGGTTTATGGAAGGCTTCTGTACAGATTGGAGCAGTATGGCAATTAAGGGCAAGTTACTGCAATGGATATAGGGATGGTTGAGTGAGAGATGGCAGAGGGTGGTAATAAATGGACACTGCTCTACGTGGACTAATGTTATAAGCAGAGTCCCCCAGTGTTAACGCATGATTAACGTGCCACTTTGCTCGTTGTAGAGTCCCCCAGTGTTCGGTGCTGGGCCCATTATTGTTTTGTGTATTTATCAATGATATCGATGAAGGTATATCAGGCTTAGTGTCCAAGTTTGCAGATGATACAAAGGTTGGCAGAGTTGTTAATGACAGTAAAGACAGTATGCTACTGCAACAGGATCTAGAAAACTGAGGCAGATGGGCTGAGAAGTGGCAACTGAAGTTTAACAATGACAAATGCAAAGTACTCCATATCTGTATAAGCAGTAACCCAAGAGAAAGTACCAACTGTGTGGTACTACACTCAGGGAGGTGGAAAATGAAAAAGACCTTGGGGGTAATTGTGCAGTCAGATATGAAGTTCTCTGATCAGTGCAGACAGGCTGCCAGAGAAGATCATGGAGTTTTGTCAATGATATATACGAATTTTACTAGCAGAGAAAAGGAGGTGATTATCCCTTTGTATAAGGCAATGTTCAGGCCACACCTTGAGTACTGTGTACAGGTCTGGAGGCTTCATTTTAGGAAGGATGTAGAGTTGCTAGAACGAGTACAGAGAAGGGCAACAAGATTGGTGAGAGGAACAAAGGGGTGCGCTTACGAAGAAAGGCTTAAGTTCTGAAAATTGTAACATCTTGAGACTAGGCACCTGCGAGGTGATCTGATTGAGGTGTATAAGGCCTTGAATGGGTTGAGCACACTGAATTCTGATGGGATTCTTCCGCTTGCTCAGATTAAGAACCTGAGGGGAACATAGATTCAAATTGAGGAAAGACAGTTGTAGAATAGATGTGCGGAAGTTTGCCTTTAGCCAGCGGGTAGTTGATTGCCGGAACACATTTCCATCTGTTGTTGTTGTGGCAGTTGATCGCTTAAATAAATTTAAAGCTGAACTAGACAACCATTTGGAGTGACCGGATGGGTGAAATGGGAAGGGTTTTTTTTTTTGACTGATGCTGTATAAGCTTGCTTTCTTGCATCATATGCCTCAATTAATGCTATCAAAACGGTCTATGCGGCCTCATTATGGCCCGCAACAGCAGTGCTTCAATGTCTCAATAATCCAAGCCATTTTTTGCTATTTGAGCGTCGTCTAAGATCTTTCAGAAGTGTGCAACTAGCACACACAGTATCGACAAGATTGTGAAAATGCTCAATAAAACGCATGATAACCCCAGAGAACGGTTACCATTTCCTTCCCAGCTGACATTACAACCTCACACTTTGTTGGCGAGTGAGCTAGGAGGCTTCCATTGCATTGATGTTCGTTTGGATGCGGGTTAAAAGTGGCGGAGTAACTGCTTAATGCCAGCATTCCATTTCTTCCAATATGGAGGTTGAAGTTTCAATCGCGTTTTCACTAGATCTTGTTTTGTTTATATATCCTGCACACTGAAAACTGGTAAGCTTTATATTAATTCTTCGGTGAAGTACTCAGTAGAAGAAAGAATCGATTGATTTTGAAGAACCTGCAGTCAGGGTAGTGTTAGCATGGAAACCTGGAAGCTATTGGCTTCAGATCTTATGGAAGGAAAAATACAGTTGTTACTTGGCCCTTTTTCATGTAGTCAGCGCGTGGTATTTTTCTGTTTGCATTCCAGGAGCGGCGCTTAAGAAGGCTTCTGGACCCTGCCTGTAATGTTAACTCATGTAGTTGTGCAACCTCAAAATTTAGAACGAAAGGAATCCATTGCGAAATCTGTGTTGTGGAGAGTGAGGTAGAAAGAATTAATATATTTGGACAAAAAACAAATTTATATGAAAAAATCAATTATGAAATCTTTGAAGACTTGGAAAATACTGTATTACTTAAAGATTTAGCATTAGTAGAGGCGTATGATGCAAAAAAGCAAGCTTATACAGCATCAGACAAAAAAAAAAAAAAAACCTTCCCATTTCGTCCACCCACCATTCACTGCAGAAGTTTGTCTAGTTCTGCCTTGAATTTATTTAAACTGTCAACTTTCACAACGACAGATGGAAGCATGTTCCAGCAATCAACCACCGCTGGCTAAATTTTTTAATAGCTCCTTAATATATTAAAGGTACTGTATTGCACATTTTAGGGGGAATGTAAACTCCCCCAGCTTTTTCCTGGCTATACCGCTGATCGTAGGTATAGTGGTGATAAAAAAATTGCATCGCTTGCAAAATTTCTGTGCAATTTTGTAATACATATCATGTATGTTTTGTAATCCATATTTTTACAAACTCTCTAAATTTAGATGTCCCGTGCCATACATGATTGCATCACCCTAGCGGCAGTATAAATACAGTGCATATGACATGAGTCCAGTATTCTGTGCTCTTGCAATGGCTCAGTTTTCACAATTAAAACCACATAGGAAAAAAATTTTGCTACTGCATTGAATGCAGAGGGATATTCTACGCATGAAATAGCCAAAAGGATTCACTGTAATCAGCCAACAGTGGCACGTTTATTATGAAAATTATCAGAAACTGGCAGTCTAAACAGAAAGAAAGGAAGTGGACATCCACGAATATCTTTTGCAGCCGCAGGACAGATTTCTGGTCCATCTGTGTGTCCAAAACAGAAGATCCGTATCGACAGATCTCAAAACAGCATGAGAGGAAAAAGAGGATATTTGGCGCCTCCGTAGCCAGGTGGGCAGGAGCAGTAGTGCGTAGCACGCTTCTTGATTAGACCGGGGTTCGAGCCCGTGACCACCAAATGTAGAGGATGCGGAAAGGTCAGGGAAGACCACCGCATGTCTCCGGAGCAATATGACCTTAGTTGCTAATGCCCCTAAAAACCAAATAACAAACAAACAGAAGGAGGATACAAGAGTAAAGGGAAAGTACTGTTATAGTATGTACACGCCTTTTCTCATCGGAATTAGTAGCACGCCACCCAAAAAAAAAAAAAAAAAAGCCACTTTTGACCCAAAAATTGAAAGTTCAGCTTCTAAAGTGGGCAAAAGAGCCTGCTAATTGATCTGTGGATCAGTGGAAATGTGTTATTTTCTCTGATGAATCAAAATTCAACTTGCATGGTTCGGACGGCTAGCAGACTGTTAGATGAAGACGAGGAGAAGAATTTCATCCTGACTGTATCGTGTCCACATTGAAACAGTCTACATCTCAAATGATATAGGGCTGAATTTCACATCAGAGGAGTTGGTTGTCTTGAATTTGTGAAGGGTACGGACATTCTAGAGACAAAATTACTTCTCACAATTAGAGATCATCATGTGGATGTTGCCAGTTTCGGCTTTTGGCTTTTTCAGGACGACTCTGCTTTTGCTAATTTTTGCTAAAAAATTAGCAAAAGCAGAGCTGGATATCATGATTCTTCTCTTTCTTCGTGATTCCTTTCTACTCTCTCTCTTTCTCTGGGTAAATCATAATTTTTTTTTTTTTTTTTTTTTTTTTTTGGCCGGTGCAGGATAAGCCTCAAGCTTCCTTGCACCATATGGCTAATAATAATCAAAAAGTATAAGAAAATTACTTGATGAAAATTAATAATACTAACAAAATAAAAAAAAATAAAAACCTGTAAACAACTAACCCTTTTTATTTTTTAAGAAAACTAGAGGGGAAAACTCTTCTTTTGATAAAAAATAAAATAAAATACAGAAGTTTTCGACAGTGTGTCTTTTTCTGAGCTATGCATATATAAATACGTTACATAGGGAATAAAGAATGGTACCGCGTGGTCATGTTAGATAAACAAAGCGGATGCACGACTTTTATCTACCATGATCATGCTAAAACGGAAGCTTGTTTTACCACAGTAAAAGCTTCTGCTACTTATTTTAGTATTACCATGTAACCCGCATCCCTCTTCTCCTATTGGTTGAATAAATATAAAATTTTCTGTTTATACTCCGACACGACAACCAAGTCAGTAGAGTTTACAATAAATCGCCAATACAAAATATTTAGTAGTCACGGGTTTGAACCCCGTGACTACTAATACAAATTGAACCCCGTGACTACTAATACTCAATACAAATATTTATCACATTTAGTAGTCTTGAACTCCGGTTCACTCAAGGAACGCGTGCTATGCATTTGCGCTCCTGACCACTGGGCTACGTCAGCCAAATCACTAGGAGGAAAATTATTTTAATGTATAGAAAGAAAATTTATATTCACATTTGACTTTTTGAGCTCCTCCTGTTGTGATAGCTAATTTTCTTGATTTGTAAAAGCCATTTGTTCTGATGTCACTACGGATCGCATTAATATCCACTGATGACCTTAAAAAACAACCACTTAGAACTGACGCTGTTAGTGTGCTGTCCGCTTTTAACTTAATTATAACGCTGACTTCTTATATAATAAATTGTATAATTAGTGACGGAAATAGGATATCATTAAAATGAAGACCAGGGCATTTTATTTTCCTTTCAGGGATATATTAACACCGGGGGCTCACATCTGGTGAGTATGGCACACCCTGCGTCCCGAGCTGGATATCATCATTCTTCTCTTTCTTGGTGATTCCCTTCTACTTTTGACTCTCTCTCTCTCTCTCTCTCTCTCTCTCTCTCTCTCTCTCTGTTTCTCAGGGTAACTTGGGAACTTTTTTTTTTCCTGGTGCAGCATAAGCCGCAGCCTTCCTTGCACCATATGGCTATTAATAATAATAATAATAATAATAATAATAATAATAATAATACAATACAATACAATTTATTTTTATCAAGAGAATTTATCAATAATAATAATAATAATAATTCTGGGGAAATATCTGGAGCAATGAAGTAAGACATAATAGCAAAGCACCCTGGATGGAAGTAGAACGAAAGAAAACGAAGGACATACAAGAGATGAGAGAATGGGAGATTCGAGAAGAAGAAAGTAAAACAGTCGATCAGGAACACCCACAACTGGCGAACCCCGGGAATTGATAACATCCACAACTACTGGTACAAGAAGCTCACCTGCACACACAAGCACCTAGCAGAGCAGTTCACTCAAATGATAAGGCACCCGGAGACAATCCCGAAGTTTCTCACTGAAAGAGTCACATATTTGAAGCCTAAAGATGAAGATACAAGAAACCCCGCGAAATACAGGCCAATCACATGCCTCCCAACGATGTACAAGATCCTGACCAGTTGCATAACTAAAAAGATATCAGATCACGTAGAGAGTCAGAACATAATGGCCGAACAGCAGAAAGGATGCAAGCGGAGGAGCAAAGGATGTAAGGAGCAATTAACCATAGATGCCGCAGTTATGGAGCAAGCCTTCAAGAAGCACCGCAACCTATACACGGCCTACATCGATTACCGCAAGGCCTTCGACTCCGTACCTCATACCTGGCTAATAGAGACCCTGAAGATCTACAAGGTCAATCCGATAGTGACAAACTTCCTAGGAGCAACAATGGCGAAATGGAGTACCACCATTAAGGTCGAGAACATCACAAACAGGCCAATCCCCATTAGAAGAGGAATCTTTCAGGGAGATGCTCTGAGGCCACTATGGTTCTTTCTAGCACTCAGTCCGCTATCCACCATACTCAACGTCAGCAAGTATGGATATAACCTCAAAGAAGGAAGAAAGAACCTGTATACCCTCACCCACCTGATGTACATGGATGACATCAAGCTCTACGCGGCAACCGAGAAGCAACTCCAGCAACTATTCCGGATCATCGAAGAATTCAGCAAGGATATCAGGATGGAATTTGGTCTAGAAAAATGCAAGATCCACACACTGCACCAAGGAAAATTAGTTGGCCGAAACTAGCAGCTGCTGACTGGTAAAGAGATCGAAGCTATGACAGAAGGAGAGACCTTCAAATACCTAGGGAAGATGCAGGCTGAGCAGTTGGAACACAGGGAAATCAAGAAGTGCCTGACCGAAAAATATCATCAGAGACTCAGAAGCCTGCTGAAAGCAAAATTGAACGGAGAAAAGACGGTTAAAGTCATTAACACCTATGCAGCTCCAGTAATAACATATACATTCCGGATCATAGATTGGACTGACACCGAGCTAGACGATATCATGCGAAAGACAAGGACAATGATGACCAAGAGTCGCCAACACCACCCGAAGTCAGCAGTGGAGAGAATAACAATACCTCGGAAAGAGGGAGGAAGGGGCCTGGTAGACCTGATAGAACAACAGTAAACAGCGATAGTTAACCTGAAGGATTGCTTCGAGAATAACACAGCACCACTCCACCAGGCCATATGGAAGATAGATAAGTGGTATACCCCAATCAACCTAAGCGAGTAAACCCCTCCTGCCCAGACAGTACAAGAAACGAAGTTAGAAAGATGGGCAAAGAAGACACTCCATGGCAGACACTACAATGACCTTCATCAAGATCCCATTGACACCATTGCTTCCAATGCATAGCTCACAAGCGGGACGCTCTTCCCCGAGACTGAAGGATTCATGCTGGCCATCCAAGACCAGGTAATCAACACCAGAAACTATAGAAAATACATCGCAAAGGAGCCCGGATTGTCAGATGACACATGTCGACGATACCACCTGGCCTCAGAAATGACCCAACACATCACTGCGGGGTTCAAGGTGATCACCCAGACTGAGCACACTCATAGACACGAGGAGGTAGCCAGGATTATACATCACATTAGAAGCTAGCGAGGAAATACCAGTTGACCAAAGAAAGTGTACCATACTACAAGTATGAACCCTAGGCAATACTAGAGACCCGAACCCACAAGCTGTACTGGGACCGCGCCATAATAACGGATAAGACCATCCTGCACAACAGACCGGACATAACCCTTTGTGAACAAGATGGAAAAGGCTACCTACCTGATGGACATAGCGGTGCCGAACACTAGCAATGTCCAGAAAACCCATGAGGAAAAAATTAGGAAGTACACGAACCTGAGATACGGAATCAAGTAGATGTGGCATATGCAAGAAGAATCAACCATCCCAATCATCGTGTCAACCACCGGTATGTTACCAAAGACTCTACATAGCAGCCTAGAAGCAATAGGTCTCCCAGAGGACACCTACAAGGAACTCCAGAAAGTCGCAATCCTGAACACATGTAGGATAGTCAGAGTTCCTCGACCAATAGTAACACCAGACATAATAACATCTACCCTGTGTACTTGGTAGCAATACCCATCACGAGGTGGAACCCCCAATCGGGGAGAAATAATATAAGAGCAATAATAATAATAATAATAATAATAATAATAATAATAATAATAATATTGAGATGGAAACCTGAAAGCAATCATATCCAGGTACATAAAAGTTTTGATATAGCCTGCTCCCATCGTCCTCTCCAGCAAAAAAAAGGAATAAGTATATTTTATTTTACATATATACACGCACACGCACGCGTATTTAGATAAAAATAGCTCCTGATTAGAATAACAGTAGGGCATACCTAGCCCGCCTGCATTTCCGCCCAGGTGTGTGCTTTCACTTTTTAAAAGCAGATTACTTGAAGTGTGCTATTCTAAAACGTATCAATGCGAATAACGATTTCAATGTATTTGAGAAAAAATCAGGAATTGTTTTGGTACTCTTTTTATACGACTAAACTAGTTATAGAGCATTTTAATTGTCTTCACAGTTGACATGTCTCATGTTGCTTAATGGTTACGACATACGGTGTAAGAAATGAGTCACTTGAGTTTCTCTGCCAAAATTTAACCGGTTTGAATAAAATGGAAAGTATACCTGTGTATTTACAGAACCATGTGGCAGAAAGAGAATTGCAGTTTAGTTAACAAGTCGTACACATAAATTACGGAAAATAACATGTCAACGGCAGTTAAAAGCATATATTTATTATTATTATTATTATTATTATTATTATTATTATTAGCTGCATGGTGCAAGGAAGCCTGTGGCTTAAGCTGCACAAGCCAAAAAAAAAAAATTTCCCGATTATCCTGAGAGAGAGAGAGAGTTAAAAGTAGAAGGGAATCACTAAAAAAGAGAAGAATGATGATATCCAGCTCAGAACCCTGGGTGTGCCAAGCCCATACTCAAACAGTTCTTAGAACTGTCTTATACAAACTGTCTTATGTTTTGTATATATATTTAGACAGTTCTTATTGTAAATGTGTTCTTATTAGCACATATTTAGACAGTTCTTAGAAAATAATTATATCAATTACAAAAGTTTTAAGTCAGTTAACGATTTAATCTTAAAACGGTAAACAGTAAAATCTTTACATTTTTTGAACCGTACTGTAATTTTCAATGAGGTTTCCCTCGCGAGAGCCGCAAGTACAACTGAACAAGGCGGAAAAGGTGAAGTAGGAGGATCTTTTCCAAACTTTTCAATTTTATACAATTGGTGTTATCAATAAGAACTACTCATCAATTCTACGTACAGTAAGTTGTACGAAAAAATTATCTCTATTTTTTTTTATTAGTTTCACTCAAAGAAATCTATACATAAAAAATTATGTGGGCTTGGAAACTAGGCACCATAGCAGAGACCGGAGGTGTATAAGGCAATGAGAAGTGAAAGTAAAATGAATGAGGGTGGAATTTTCACTGTTATAATTGATTCCAGAACTATGGGACATAAGATTAAATTAACGGGAAGAGATTTATACTGTATTGCAGGACGTTTCCTTTTATCCTAGGGAGTTGTAGATTACTGGAATAAGTTGACTCCATGGGTGGTTGAAGCTGACAGTTTGGGGAGATTCAAAGATCAGTCGGATATGTACCTACAGGAGGAGGGAGTCAAATAAGCGGTTTGTTTTTATTTTGTTTTAGTTTAGTTTGTTAATTATTTATTTATTATTTTTTAATTGGTGCAGCAAAGCCTCAAGCTTCGTTGCGCCATTTGGCTAATACTAATGTTGACTAATTTCAAGCCCCACAGATATGCCGGATAAGTAGACCTTACCGCGAACTGTGCGGCTCGACAATATAAAATATTCATCTCCTTAAGAACCAACCTGCGATATTTAGCACGTTTATGCAACGTTTTACTGATAACACTTAGAGCAAAGATGCTGTAAAGTTAGAGTATAGAAAATAATTCATATCGAAGACTAATACAGTACTTGCTGAAACATATACATAATGAAGCTACATTGGATGATCACCATGCGAATGCAGCGCCCTCACACTTGGCGTTCCATCACCTAGGATTCATGGACATAGTAATTCTCCATTTTACAATTACTGTACTGGTTTTCTGACTATTAATCCCTGAAAATGGGTTCCTATGCTATCTTTAGATACTATAATGTTTCTGAGCATCTATTCCACTTCATAGCTTTCGATGACGTTGCTTATGATTATTTCATGTAATTATACTTTGACTTTTGTACTGCGTTTAATAACTTTCAGGCGATACGTAACTATCAAAAGGTCATGTAGATAAAAATCGTGATAATATACAGCCCCCCTTCCCTAGCCAGTCGGCTGTGCATGGGTAAACTAACTGGAGTTAGTTAAAATTATAAATAAGTAAAATTAAATAAATAAATTTTTTTTTTCTAATTATAGTCGCCAAAAGAAGAGAAAAAAGAAATGGAGAATGTTGGAATAATTCTGTTTGCATCAGTTAAACGCAAAAAAAGTTACAATGAAATAAAGGGTATCTTTCCTGATACTAGTTTTTGACATAATAAAAGCTAGGACACACACACACATCTTTAGATCTTTGATAAACGTTTACTTCAGTAGCGTTTCTCGACCCACATTTACGGATTTTCAGGACATATTGTTGCTTATCTCATTAAAGGATTTATTTAACTCTCTCTCTCTCTCTCTCTCTCTCTCTCTCTCTCTCTCTCTCTCTCTCTCGCGTATTTCCATTTATCCCATCGGACCTTATGGAAACTTTCATTGAACCACTACTGCTCCTTATTTCATAATCCCATCCGACCTCTATAGAATGTGTCAACAAGTATTGCCATAACCTACTTTGTAGTTTATTAAAAACAAAGAATTCTCCTCTCACTCCCCGTTTATTCTTATTTTTATGTTAACTCGTGCAAGCAGATCGAAGATTCCAACAGCATTCATTTTCTTTTCTTTCTGTCTTATTTTATTTATTTATTTATTATTACTATTTATTTTTATTATTATTTTTTTTTGTTATCATAGAACCAAGGCTAGACATCGCTTCTCTAGACGTAGGATTAATTACAAATGCATAATTTTTAAATACGATTGATATTGTAGTGAAACAAATAAACTGAGTCGAAAATCTTATTGTTTTTATCATTGCGTGTTTGTAAATAAATTATTATTCATGGGTAAAATAGATTAAATTGACATTCTAATTTCTGATATCATTTAATCATTAAGACGTGTAATACTTGCTGAAAACCTAATAATACTTACCCACGGCCAGAGCCGGACCAAGATATTTTCGCGCCCCGAACAAAAAGATTTTTCGGCGCTCCCTTTACTAAGCATATGTATTTGTAAAATAATAAGAGAAGTTTACCTCAATATAGTACGAAGAACACTTTCGTATGATACTCTCCAGAAATTAAAACGAAAAACTTACATTAGAGTAACGACTAGTTTAAAAAATATTAAAAATCAATTTAATTGTGTACAAACAAATTTTTGGTTTGCCAATGGGATTGAGCCTGAGCGGCTTAATATCGGAGATCGATCTCTCAACGATTGAGCATATATATTTGACGCCTTTTCGACCCCGTATCACATACTATGGGAGGTATTTAGATGATGTTCTAGTTATTACTGATAGTACTACCCAAGACATTTTACATTCGTTTAATAATATTCATTCTAGGCTCAAATTTACATTGGAAAGGGAGGATACGGATACAAAGTGATTAAATTTTCTAATTCACGCTTACTCGGGACTCGAATAAAATCCAATTTAACATCTATCGAAAACCTACAAACACCGGTATTGCTTCTACATTATAAACAGCTACTCACCCGTTCACCTACAAAAGATCGATTATCTTTAATCAATTTCTAATGCCTACAAATATTCAACGACGGAATCTGCTTTGGGTTCAGAAATACAAATATTAACCAGCAGATTCTTAAACAAGGGTTATCCCCTTGTCACAGTAAACCGAATTAGGGTACAAGCTAAGGATAGGATACAAAATACTACACCAACCAACAATAGTAATATCAAAAAATACTTTATTTCTGTTCCATATGTTGAACAGTGGCACAAACAGCTTAACAGATTCTTTAAAGAATACTGAATTTAAAATTGTGGCCAGGCAATACGGAAATTATACACTATACTGAACAAATCGCTCAGTCCTTTCCTCGTTCGCAACACATATTAATGAACTGGTATACAACATTTCTTGCGGTGATTGCGACTCGTCTTATCAGGGTTCGACACGGTTTCCTTTGAATATTCGTGTTAACCAACATGCGACCTCAGTTCGGGCTTCTCGTTCAGCAGCGTCAGAATTAGCCTTTCACGCCGTTAACGAAAAACAATACTTTTTTATTTAACGAGACCAAAATACTTAGTGTCCAACGTAATTATACGCGATTATTAATTGCAGAAACCGTAGAAATTAAATTACACGAATATTCTGTTAATGTTCGTCGGTCATATCTCATCTCCGATTCGTGGGCTTTTACGCGCCGTGACCGAAGACAAATAATCCCTATTTAAGTTTCATGCTCGCCCCTATTCGGCAATTTTCTTTCCTGTGATCACGACATACGGTCGAAAAGTGTTGTCAGCTTCAGGAAGGAAAATCGTTTTGCAGTTTTTTTCGTTAAATTCTTTTAATTAATTTTCTTATTTTTAATGGGTTAAATTGATTTTTGATTGGGTTAAATTGAGCTTTATTGTGTTAATCGATTTTAATTATTTTTAAACTAGTTGTTACTCTAATATAAGTTTTTCGATTTTTTTCGTTTTAATTTCTGGAGAGTAATCATACGGAAGTGTATCACGTACTATATTGAGGTAAACGTGTCCTTATTATTTTACAAATATTGATATCAGCTAGAATGTATTGAGCATTACATCTCTGGTTCATACTATCTAAGCATATGTATACGTATACTGTATATATTTCATGATTTGTAAAATTTGGCGCCTCTTAAAGAATGGTCCCCTGGGCAAGGGCCCTGCTAGCACGTGCCTTAATCCGGCACTGCCCATGGCACCTATAAAGTGATTGCCATTAATCTGAATGGAACTTTTTCCAAACTCTGTGGCAGTAGCGTCAATTTAGACAAGCACCTGAAAAACATGGACCATTTTCAGTTCTTTGGGCTAAGTCTTTATGTACTACAGCAGATTAATTATTTCATTTTTATAATTAGCCCACGTTTCGTTAACAAACTCTAATATTATAACAGCCACCTGTCTCAGTACATCTGATATATTTTGATGATTGCATTGATTGCAGTATTATTTTCAAGAAAACCTTTGTAACTTCATGCAGGGACTCCGAGAGATAACGTGGACTCCACTGCAAAGTACATGACGCCTCCATTGTGTTTGTACGACTTTTGTGTGTGTGTGTGTGCGTGTGTGTGTACATACGTAGATGTGAATGTTAAAAAATAACAGTCAGTAAGATACAAAATTAATAAAATAAAAGCATATTTATTAATATAATACAATTTTTCTCCCGAATATTAAAAATTAATTTAATTAAAGTACTTAAAAAAAAAAAAAGAAAGTAATATCAAGGTATCGGCTGGGCCCCCTTGAAAAACTGCTAGCTTCACTATTGCAGTTTCCCCCTTTCGCCGGCCTGGCCTCATGAACATTAGGTAAGGTGAATAAAATTGGATATCATATTTAAATGAAAAGGTTTAGACTCATTAGGCTTTTTAGTTTGACGGTTCCCCAGCCCGCAAGTCAAGAGGAACGTCAACGCCTGCCCTTATATAACACACATCTCTTGCACATAATCTGTGGACCTCGTTTTCCTTTGCTAACGTCTACCATCAACGTTTTTATCTAAATATTCTGTCAATAAAGGAGGAATTTTGTGGAGCAATAATTACTCACGTAATCGTTTTATTTGATACCAATCTGAAAGTAGTGTCGAGTGCTTCTTGAAGATAGGAAACCACAAAGAACGGGAACATAAAATTGCTTTATGTACACGTAGATGACAAGAACTTGAAAAATATGGTTTGGCGAGTAGGCAAGTACTGTTATCATTACTAAACACGTTTTGCGAGGCACAAGAAGGCGCTAAATTAGCTGGCCAGATGAATAATTAATTTTTGGTTAATGAATAATTTGGATAATTTATTTTCGATAAAGAAATCTCCTAAGCAAAAATCTGGATACCAATTTTTAATTGTACAGCCGCGTCGACTGCTGATAATTCTTTTCTAATGATTTTAAATGATTTGGTCTACAGTACAAGTTGAATTCTGCTTTTCCTTTCACAAAACTCCCAAATTTTTCTACAGCTAACGATTTTGAAGGACATGCTTCATTGCGTGGCATACTGTTTATTTGTTCTCTTCATTGTCTACTCTTTGAGTCCACTCTTCATTGTGGACTCAAACACTTACGCTGTACGTGTATTTACGATTTATGCAGAGAAAACGCAATGATCTCCTAATTTTTCCTTTCTTCTAAAACCAGCAACAGTTGCAGGTATTTATGGCTTGGGGCACATCTGAATTTTGCCATCCCTTTAAGACACTGTTTTCTAGAATTCCTTCCAATATATATACAGGGTGTTTCAGTTAAACGTTTCAGAACTTCTAAGAGGGGTAGGGTACATCCTGACAACTCGAAATCATATAGCAATGTGGGGTCGGAAATGCTTTCCTGAAGCGGTGTTGTACACAGAAGCACCATAAAGAAAAGAGACCGTAAGTGAGAAATCGTTTTAATAATACATGAAAAGAAGCAAAAGGTACATGGATTACCGTAGGTACATGGATTATCAAGTAGATAGGTCTAACCGGACTTATCTACTTGATCTTTCTGCAGCAAGTATTGCCACAACTTTTGAGAGATGAACAGATTTCTGCATCGACGCAACAGACAATGTGGTTCCAACACGATGGAGCCCCTGCCCATTATAGCGGAGATGTTCGTAACTACCTGGATGTCACATTTGGTCAACAGTGGATCGGACGTGGTGGTCCCGTGCGTTGGGCTGCTCGGTCACCCGACCTATCATGTCTTGATTTTTATTTCTGGGGTCATATGAAATCGCTAGTTTATGACACCCCTGTTGACAATGCTGAGGAGCTGGTTGCAAGAATCGCAGTAGCTGCCGAAGAAATTCGAAATTCGCCTGGAATATTCCAGAATGTTCGGATGTCCATGCGTCGGAGATGTGAGGCGTGCATTGTAGCCCGTGGAAGAAACTTCGAACACTTACTTTAATCCATGTACCTTTTGCTTCTTTTCATGTATTATTAAAACGATTTCTCACTTACGGTCTCTTTTCTTTATGGTGCTTCTGTGTACAACACCGCTTCAGGAAAGCATTTCCGACCCCACATTGCTATATGATTTCGAGTTGTCAGGATGTACCCTACCCCTCTTAGAAGTTCTGAAACGTTTAACTGAAACACCCTGTATATATGCCGGGAAATCTATGTCTATGCACTGAGAACCTTTCCGACGGCCCAAGTTGGAAAGTCAGTCCGGGGCCATCTTCGGAAAACATGTTTGAATTTAACATAGTTCATATGGAGAAACTTAGAAAGTGTAAAATGGAAAGCAAATGTACACTTTTTAAAATTTAATTATTTTATTTATTTATTTTTTTTTTTTTGTCGTCCCTAAATTTTGCCGCTGAGGCCAGGGCCTCACTGACTCTATCTAAAACATTCCATTCACTAAATTTATATCTTTACTAAACATCACTTTTCTCTTCTTATTTTAATAATATTACATAGTACATGGTAACTGACAATATTTTTATCAGTTACTATAAGTACTGTTTTAATAAAGAGTAGCCTGGGGAATGAAACCTATATCAACACTCAAGTTTTCAGATAAGGCAAGAAGATAAGAATTGAACTCATCCAAACGATCTTTCACCCTCTCGCACAAATACACAACATTATTTTTGTGCAGGGTGGGAGGTAGTTGGAGACTTCCATTGCCCTAGGAGTTCTCAATGACAGGGCCTATTTAAGGGTTTCCTCTGGAAATTAAATGAAGGAAAATAACTATTGTATTTAATAACATTATATGCTAGTAAATACGCGTATCACTGAAAAATTTTTCTATGAGATATATTAATAATAGGGAAAACAATCTAAATTGAAAGAGTCAGCTTTTAAAATTTTCGTTATTTATTTTCAATCACAAACTACATTTAATGTATGCAAAACATTATGAAAAGGTTAAAGCCAAGTAACGCGCCTCTTTTATTTCGACCCAGTTCCTCGCCGATCCCAATGTGAGATTTATTAGAGTTCCAATTTAGGGGCCGTTAGTAATTAGGTTAGATGGCTACGAATTTTTTAAGAAATCCATGTAATCTTTAGAAAATGAATGACGAGTTTTATATAAGTATTGCTTTGTAACGCACGGGTGTCCTGAAAGTCTTGCTACACCTATGTAAATGCTACTCCAGTGTTGTAATTATGTGCTATTCAGCTAAATAATACCATTTAATAATTAACATATTCTTTTTGCTTATTTATAAGGGACTAAAGGAAGCCGTAAAAGATGCTTTTAAACTAGTAACACCTAAGATGCCGAGGAGCATGTCACACCAATCCTAGGGTAAAATCACTGTGTGCAGTGAGAACGGTGGCTAGGGTACAGATCCATTGGATACACGATAAACTTGTTTATAGGTTGCTACGTTACGAAATTATGTACTATAGTTTATGAAAGTATATAGTTTCTACTACATACTTTCATTACCATTAATATAGAACACTGGAGTAACATTTTGTATGTACAGTATTCTAATGTTTTAGTTTTCTAAATTAATCCTTTCGTTTTCGAAGGCATTGATAACTACTTTTTATGTATCCATCTGTGTTTCCTTCAAAAGAATGTGAATAACTTTTTTGTTTATGGGCTTATTATGGTACGTTTCATTACAATTTGTTTTTTGTTTGAAGATATTGCATTAGTTAAAAAACCTTTCTTTTTTTTATCATAAAACCTATTAAGTTTGAAATACCAAGCTTCAACACTATTTGTTGCTTCGTGTTCCTCCTGATAACCATTGCACAATGCCCATAGAAACAGAATTTTCCGTTTGTTGTTCAACAAAGTGATCACTAAAATGTACGTTTGAGTTCCTAGATGAGTCTTCAATAACTATTAAAAAATCCGCCACTTATGTTTTCAGGTGCTACGAGAGGGTATCAAAAAGTTCGTACCCTTTCCTAGAAATAACAGCCCTAGAAAGGTGAAACTTCACAGGAACTTTAATCCTTTCCTATGTACTCTCCGTGTATAGTAACACATTTCTCCCATCTATGGATCAGTTGTTTAATGGCTTGATCAAAGAAGTCCGCACTTTTTGCCTGAAACCACAATTCCACTTCATTGATGACTTCCTGAGACGAATCAAAAAGTCTGACGGTGCCAGGTTAGGAGAATAGGGTGGGTGCTGCAGTAGCACAGATCCAACAGTTAGCGAGAACATTGCATTCGACATTGCTTCTGCAAAGGTGTCAACAATTTTGGAACCCATCGTGCGGAGACTTTAGACATGTGTAGATGGTCATGTAAAATGCTATGGGCAGACCCATAACTAATTCCCACTGCATTTGCGATGAAATGAATTGTCACACATCTGCTACTCAGCACCAGCTGCTCAACCTTTGCAACCTCACTGTCTGTGAATGTTGATGGCCTTCCTTCTCTTGGCTCGTCAAAAACACTTATATGACCGCGCTGGAACTTTCCACTTTTTTACAGTGTCATAGGACGGACAATTCTACCCATACACAGCTTTCATTTCTTTGTCAATTTCCTGAGCTTCATTGCCCTGCAAATGCAGAAAATTGATCACTGCTCGATACTCCACTTTGTCAACCATAGCGTCCTTCCTCAGATTCCGGGCTTCGCCTCTAGTGTACGATCACCTACGGGAATGAAATTTCACATGTCAGTTGTTGAATATGTAGACAACTTATATTAAAAAACGGCATCTTTCTACTGATGTTTTATCTAGGTCAGGGTACGAACTTTTTTGATACCCTCTTACATATTCAAACGCCGATAATTTTTTGATTGTAATCCGACTTCCTTATTTTCTTTGCGAATTTAACTTAGGCCTATATCTCGAACTTTTATCATAGTGTTTGGTTAAAATGAAAGTTGTATCTCTTTATTTCGCAGGATTATTGATCAAATTGTATTAATAGCAACGGTTTCAAATCTATCCTTAGTTTCAGATTCTGTTCTACAATTTTTGTTTTAATTAAAATTCAATAGACGTGTATAAGTTCCAGTTTTTCTTATTTGACAATACACAGAATATCATCGAAACTAAATGTGTCATTTTTCAAATACTGCAAATATTTGCATATATTGTGTGCAGTTGATCAAAATGACTACAGCAAGGGAGTTGTAAATGTTTCATTCATAAATAATATGTGTGAATGCGAATATACCAAAGCGTCTGATTACGCAAAATTCAATGATTCTACTATGATTGAACAAAAGAATGGCTCTCTCTATTGGAGAATTGGAGTAACTTTTATAGAAAATTAACATCTCTTTTCTAAGTAATTTTAGCCAGCCCAACGAAGTGACTGAATCATATAATGGCACATCAGTTACAAAATTAAATCCTTGATCTTTAACTCCTTAGGAATCTTCTTGAAATATTTTTCACATGGACATTACTTCTTTTTTTTTCTGTATTTTTGAACTTCTCCAGACATTTACGAGTAACTTCAAGATTGAAAAATATTTCTTGACTGAATGTTTAAGAGTATGAAAGAGGTTCTTTATGCATGGGTACAGCACTTCCATCATTTCTACTATCACTATATGATATATGAATAAAAGATACGTTCATACTATCTGGGTGGTAGAAATGATGGGAGTGTAGTACCCATGCATAAAAAAACTTCAAGATTGTAAACTGTATGAATTAAGCCATATTAGGCCTACAAAAATAAAAATATTCATATCTCTATGAAGAGGCAAAGAACTATTTTTACTCAAAATGATTTAGCATAAAAGAGATTATTAATGACTTCGAAAATGAAAGGATTGTTTGAAAAAGCTGTTTAAAACGAATAGGGATCCGTGATGCTGTTTACCGCAATGACAGCATCGATCTGTTGTGGAATACTTTTGACTGGTATCTTGTAACAATCAGAAATTTGTGTCCATTCTCCTTCCGCAGAGTAGACGGTTTCAGTTGTAGAGAGGCGTCTTGGCCGGACCCTAATTTGGCGTTCCAGTTCATCCCAAAGGTGTTCGATCACATTCCAGTCTGGACTCTGAGCAGGCCAGGAGTTCATTGAACTTCAATTTCCTCAAATCAGGTTTTTACTGCTTGCCGCATGGAATGGAGCATAATGGTGCTGGAACAACATTGAAAGCTAATTTCCACCGAACTGAATGTGGGTGACCCATAGTTGTCCAAGACGTCATGGTATAAGCTGCTTCTTACGGATACTCCTATAGTCATCTGCAGTTTTGATGTAAATAAATAATCTTTATTATAGTTTTTTCCAACACGGCAGACAAGGCAAGGAGCATCATACGTAAGATTGTAAAGAACAAGTTAGATTCTAATTATAACATAAAACGTAGATCACCTTAAGAAATAAAAATAAAAAAGTAAAAGCGTATAAATAAAGTTATAGACAAGTAACAAAAAGAATGAATTCGTTTCAGTTAGCCGGCCAGGATTAGTCAGTCATTCGTGTAAACTCAGTGTAAAGTATTCATTCCGGCTGGAGCATATTAGATCACGAGAGACTGGGTTCACTATGTTTTCTCCAGCCTGTGAGGTGCAGAGTAATAGATTCAGAGATTCTGTTTAAGGACTTCAGAAAAATTAAGATCTTTTGCAGCTCTAGGAGGTGGCCAGTGTTCTGGGAATGCGCAGTTATCATCTGAAATACGTTTTCTGAAGACACGGCTGTGTTCTTTTTCATCACTTTCTTCGGGGATCCGTGATTCGATCCATCAGTTTTTTTTTTTTTTTTTTTTTTCAGCCTATCTGTTCGCTTGCATACGCCTCAATCGCTTTCGTTTTTCCAATTTTTTCTTTACATTAGCTGCTAGTTGACTTTGTAAGTTTAAATCGTGTGGCGGTCACACAATTAATAAATTTCTGATATGGCACCCAAAGATTAAGGTCCTTTAAAAGTCCGTAAGCGACAGGCCACGATTCATTAGCTTGGTAGTGATATTTCTGCTATTGCCTATACACTTTTAAACCTGTTTCATCTTGCACACACCTTCGTTCACACCCTTCACTGCAGTGGGAAGGGTGTTCGAATACTTTTGATAAGCTGTGTATATTATCTATAAAGTACTTTAAAATTATATCTCGCCGATCGCGATCGTTAACAGACATTTACAAAAGTTTATTTCAAATTCACAGCCATCTTAACTTCAGACTTACTGCTAACGGGCACGGAACTGAGCAACACTAGAAAATATCACATTAGTACCGATACTGAACCGTAACAAAATCAGACAGTTGTGGAACTGGCTGTGCAGCGTTGTGGATTGGGGAGTGCGGCAATGAACGATGAAACTACCCAACGCGCAACTTTTAAGAAATGGGTCACGGTTTCTATAAAAAAATAAATAAATAAACAAATAAAACAGGTTGAAAACGGCTAGAGGGTATCATAAGAGGAAGGGGAGATTAAAATAATATTTGTATTCACCTAAAAGTAGTTATGATAGAAAAATGATTTTTTTTTTTATTGTTGTTGTTGTTGTTTGATACCTTGAAATCTCTATAGCAACCACACAAATTTGGTTTCGATCTGACCATTAATTTACTGAATGAAGTGCGGTGTCACAACGGATAAAGTGGAATATAGATCAGTGATTCGGTTCCTCTTTGTGCAAGGGTAAATACCCAAAATGATCCATGAAGGAATGGTCGCTGTTTATGGATAAGGCTGCCCAGAGTGATGTTTGTGTACCCCCGGGCGGTACGCGAAAGGGTTTTAAAGGGACACGACAGAATTTCTTATTTTACTTTATCATAGTTTTTTTTAGCTGCAAAAAACAATTCAGTAAAATTTAGTACAGTGGGTTCCGCTTATTGGAATCACTGGTTAATTTATACGTTGCAGCGTATAAAACTCTTCTCTTATTAGAATCAAAATATACATAGCTCTATTATAAAAGATGATAGAGACATATAATCCATGATTTTTCGGGATTTCTTTTCTCTTTTTTTCCCCCCCTTTCATCTAATTTTATTGGACTACACTCAAGTGATCAGGTATATGCGTATTATCTCACTGTGTTTGCATTTACATGTAATTACCCTAGCAACGTTTTTCTGGACATCTATGGGAAGTAATCACTTGATAATTATGTCGTTTGTTTTCTGCTTGTTGTCTTCCCTTTCAGCGAATGAACTCTACTGCGCTGTATGTATGAACAGTAACTGGTTAATTTTAGAATGCTTGTGGTGGCAGTAGTATTTCAATAAGCGCGCTTATTTTAACTAACCCTTTGTTACTCCGTGAATGTTGTAATTCAGGGCCGTGCAAAGGTACTTGGGGGCCCAGATGCAAAATGGGTTAAGGGGCCTCGTATATTTATGTTGAGACTTTGATGGCTACCTCGATTTGGGGCCCTAGATCAGGGGCAATGGTGCGGCGCATCCAATGCATCCCCCATTTGCACTGCCCTGTTGCAAGTTATCGTTAAAAGTAAAAAAGCAAGTTGTCGTTAAAAGTAAAACGTTAAAAAAAAAGTGCTTGGTACTTAACAATTTAAACTTATCCATTTTACTTTATCATTGTAAAATATCAATGTTTATCGAACCCAAACGAGTGACAAGTGGCGAAACTGCTATACTGTCATGTAAAACGCCATATAGCTTCGTATGGATGCAAAATTTGGGAATGTATGTCTTAAATTTTCACTTCAAATGATGGGATACACGGATTGCCCGAAATAGAGAATTTCGCCAATAAATAGAACACCTAGATTATTATTTATATATTACTTTTTATGTTATCCCTTGCAATCGATCTTCTGGAAGGTGGGATGGGGGGGGAGTAATATCTTCTCCAAGGCAAAGACTACTATTCTGATAACACTTAGATTTTTTTATTAATGATATTCAGGAAATAAATTTTCGGATCCGTTCTCTTACTTTTCTGTTTTACCTATTGCATGCTATATAATCACAACTGTTCAAGTGACCAACTTTACTCAAGTATACTGTACTTCTACTTTACCTTGAACTTATGCCCAAGTGTTCAGCTTGTTGTTACCATGCCAACTGTCTGCTGTTTCCCCTTATTAGAATGATTGCTTACTGGTACAGATATCTGTAAACGTAATGGAAATAGAATATATATGCAATAATAATATAAATACAACGTATTTTATCGTTTTAAACAAGTCACCGAATTCTTCTATAGTTATTAAAAAAAAAAAAAAATGCACACGTGCGTTAACCTGAATGACGAAAAGATATGGTATCATCAATGACGTAAAAAGATGTCATGGATTACGTGTTTCTAGGTCGCAGAAAACAAAAAGAAATGAACTAGAAGAATGATGAAATAATAGAGCAAGGTCTCTGTAGCTGACGGTTGGTGCTGAGCAAAAATCAATAAAGAATCTATGTTACAGCCACGAACAATTTATAATAAAAGAAGAATGTTAAAAATATCCTTTCTGGTACTATTAAATTATTGGTACTGAATTCTGCGAGCCAATTCGTTCACAAGCAGACCATTTTTAGTCAGTTGTTTTATCTTGTTTTTTTTTTTCATATCCGTGGCTCTAAGTAATACAATTTTCAGACATAAATAACTTATCCCAGGTCCTTAGAATCATGTCTAGAGAAAGAGGACAGTTCGGAGACTTGCAGTATTAAAAGCAAACAGCATAGAAAAAATCATGACAAACTGAAAAAACGTTTTCTACGAAACCATATCTGCGACGCTCAATAAACGAAAGGAAGGGCGGGGGAGAGGTGAGGAGCAATATGGAGCATATCTAAACAAGCAAAAAGATTAGCGCTGTAGTTTTGCACTTTACGAATATAAGTATCCCAATGACATCCACGAAGGAGAACGGAAATATTGAAAAAAAAAAAAAAAAAAAGGAAATTTAAACTGAAATCGAAGAAATCAAAATATTCGAAATTTATAAAAATTCATTCTTTCGTATAACAAAATAACATTACAAAATTATATCAGTCGAAGAAAATTAGTTCTTTTATCATTATCGTTCTACCACTAGAGGGTAATATGATAAGGAAGGAAGTAGGTATAACCTGCTTTAAAGCCCTTACTAAAACTTGTTGTTTTGAATGTTTTTACTGTTATTTATTAATTAGTGACTGCAGGCTTATTTGAATTGTTATTAAAAATAAACTGATTCTAAAATGGCATCTCACAGACATCTGACACGAGTATAGATCAATCACATTCTTCCTCCTACTTTTACATTTGATACTGTCGGCATTAAGCTCTCTGGAGGTTATTACGTCTCGTTCAGGTTTTCCTAACTAAAACTATCTAAATCTGCTATTACACTGATTTTAATCGTTTTCTTTACTCTATTTCAGTCGTTTTTTTTTTTTTTTCAATATTTTCCGTTCTCCTTCGTAGATGACATTGGGATACCTATATTCGTAAAGTGCAAAACTACAGCGCTAATCTTTTTGCTTGTTTAGATATGCTCCATATTTCTTCCTCCCCCCCCCCCCCCATTCCTTTCGTTTATTCGTGTTTACTGTAATGCAGCGGTTCTCAAACTTTCTGAGCCCTTGACCTGTAAAATTTTCCCGGTGCTTCCCTCGAAGTAAAGCATCTATAATTGTGCAATTTCTTATTTTTAATATGCTCGTAGTAACCGGATCCCAAGAATACGGCCAGGGAACACAATGCGTTCTCTTCATCAAAAATATCCCAAATATTTTCTATAATTATTTACATTAATAATACAGATCAAATAGTAGATATCTAATAGTAAAAAAAAAAAAAAAAAAATCATTCTTAGTACGTTTTTAATATTTGCCATGGAAATCTTACATAAACTATTACATCGTCCGCGATGCCCCTGGTAAATTATGGCGCCTCGCCAGGGTGTCGCGACGCACAGTTTGAGAACCGCTGCTATATGTATATACTGTAGTTTGTGATATTATTCTGCCTGCACTTCAAAGAGAGTTAACTGCTATTCAATAAACTTTGTTACTTCAAATTTCACACAGAATAGTACGCTCTCGACAAAATTAATACAACATGTAGAAAACGTGGTGTAACTCGTACAGCTTGCGATAAAGCGGATAAAAATTTGGTATGGTGGTGTACATAGAATAGCGATAATATGAGGAGACGGCGAGAAACGTCGGACAGTATAAGGGACATTTATAGGGGTCCTATAAGAATTACTAAAAAGATCACATTAGAGAAGTAGATTCAAGATGCTAGAAAATATGGCCACACGACATCAATACGACGTATGATCCCCTCAATGGCTAAACAGGTATGACAGCGGCGAATCATGCCCGACATAAGGATGCTTATAAGATTCTGTGGCAACAAATTCCATTCTTCCACCAGCGCAGATCTTAGCTCACCAAGTGACTGAAGAGTTTGCTATCGGCGTACAATGCGCCTCCCATGGGCATTCCATATATGTTCGATCGGATTTAAGTTTGATGATCGTGCTGGCCACGGCAGTCAATTGGATATCTTCAGTTTCTCAAAGATTTTGCACACAAAGCCTCACCAGACGTGAACAACTCTTCAGTAATGCTTTAATTTCGGGAACTACTCATATTCTGGCTCTACCTGCAGTCCAAACCATCGACGCCATTTCGTGATACCACCATCTTTAGGTCAAGTACTATCTTCACCATCACCTTCTACTTAGACAACTGACAATCTTACTTGTACAATGCGTTTTCCTGTTATCTATCTCCTGCTGGCCGCAGGCTGGTCCTGAGGCGGGATCATCTTTGGCACAGGTTATCCTGTATCAGAAGATGATCTTTATCTTTATCTCTTCCTTCTCTCCCCTTTTAATTCATGTCGTTTCCTTTTGTCCATCTGTCAAGTGTTTACTTTTTTTACTTTTTATTCTTCCTCCTTATTTTACTGTTATTCTTTCCTCTAATGTGTTTCTGATTGCTGGCACCAGCCTTGCACTGGTGAGGGATTTTTATTTTATTTTATGTATTTATTTTTATCTTTGTTCCGATTTTTTTTTGTTTTTGCTATCAATTCCTGAATTTTATTTTATTTTTCTTAATATTATTTTATTTATTTATTTTTATTTTAAATTTTTTAATTTCTTTTATTTTTAATTCTTTTTATTACTTTACTATTTTATTTCATTTCACTTCATTTTATTTGCTCATATTTTGGATGGTTTGGACATTCAGTACGTGACACTTGAGGTTTGCTGCGGTTCGCACTCAGTTGTCGCCTTCCTCCTCGTGGCGTAGACAGGTATCAGGACGCACCTCCCTGGTGCTTGTTGCTTCCTGGTAGCAAAGTGGCCAGAAACAACGTAACAACGTAACAACGTATGCACAGCACAAACATTAGCACACATGTCTGGCCTTTCTGCAGTTTCTTTATCATCACAGTGTACTACGGCAGAATTGAACTAGCGTTTGGGAGCCGCCTTACATACGATACTATACATATCTACATCTTCAGTTTTATGATATTTCTCCACCACTTGAGCTCTATGTGCAGTGGCGTTGTCGTGCATGAAAAGAAAATCTGGGCCAACCTCACACCTAAAAAGTCCCACATAAGGTTCGAGGCTGTTCTCGGTATCCCTGCGCAGTTATGATACCCCTATCAAAAACCAGAAGAGGGCTGCTGCCGTTGATCATTATTAAGCCACAAACGAGAATCGTAAGACAAAGTCTTACAAATATCTATTTCTCTTGGTAAGAATAGTCTGCGGAAATAAAGCAATTAACAAATAAAAAAAAAAAACATAAATATTTCTATTAGTGGGAGCGGGCCTGTCGGTATTGCACGTAAGGCATATACACTGATGTGTAAAACTTAAGGACCAGTCAGGTTTTCACCTGTAGCTTTTCATAGGAGTGGCTTGGGTATGGGAAAAGCATACCAAAGGAACCTCGCGAAGTACAGAAATGATGAAGGAAACAACAACGGAAACAAAACGAAACAGAGGGACTTTATTCAAAAATGGCAACATAGCACTGGCTGCCATGATACAGATGCATCGCTGCCAAAGATAGAACAAAGAGAAGAGGTGGTCCTCAGTAGGAGATATGGCCATCCCTAATGTCGATGCAGGCTTTGCACTGCCTGCCCATACTTAGAACAATGTTGTTGATAAGTGCTTGCGGTAACATCGTCCATTCCTCTGTCAGCGCCATCTTAAGCTGGTGAACATTTTCTGGTGGTTCTGGACGTACCGCTAGGCGTCTCTCCAGAGCGTCCCATATGTGTTCGATGGGATTTAGATCGAAGGAACGGACAGGCCAATCCATATGAATAATGTCCTCACTTTCCAAAAGCATATCAACAGCTGCAGTGCGATGGGGTGTGGCGTTATCATTCATAAACACGAACTCGGGGCCAATAGCACCTCGGAGCAGATGCACATGGGGAAGGATTACCTCAGTACAGTAGCGTGTATGGGTTACAGTACTGACTTTCAGTATCTGGAGTTGTGTACGTCCATCCAAGATTATGCCTCTCCAGACGAGAATACCTCGACCGCCATATCGATCCCTTTCAATGTTTGCTGGGTGATACCGGGTGCCAACCCCTCGCCAGATTAGCTGACGTCCAGAATTGCTGCTGAGACAATCTATTCTCATCAGTAATGAATACCTTAAGTAAAGATTTGTGGTTGTAACCTTTAGAAATAGTGCTGCTTTCCAGTCTTTGTGTTCGATGCACCACTGTAAACGGTGTCTCCGATGGGTAAGTGTTATAGGGACACAGCGTACTGGCCGTCGGGCAAACAGTCCACCTTTGTGGAGTCGCCTGGCCACAGTAAACCGCGATATCCTGCGTCCTGTGCTCCTGTGCAGGTGGTTTGCAATGGATCCTGCTGTCTGGTGTCGGTCCCTCTTGGCCTGTAGAAGTATATAACAGTCATCATTGGGCGTTGTTTTTCGTGTGGACAACCACCACTGGTCATTCGAACAGCTGTACTTGTCGTTCTGAAGGCCGACCACGCACGTGAGACGATGCTATGAGCGATACAGAACTCTGCAGCCACACTCCTCGTACTTCGACCTTCCTCGAGCTTCCCAATTATTCGACCCCGGGTAAAGTCATCCAGATGTTGCCTACTGGCCATATCATTGTCTGTAGCACTGTATGAAACAAATCGAACGTATGTAACAATCGTGCTCACCATTCGGTAATTTGCACACAACTACTGAACTCCTGCTGTTATCTGTTTATGTGAGCCCTCTCATCACGATTCAAATTTTTGTATGTGCACCAGCTTTCTACTGAACGGCCACAGTTATGCAAATCGAGATAGGCTGTTTCGTTTGATTTTGTGGTTGTAACCTTTAGAAATAGTGTAAGTCCTTAAGTTTTGCACACCAGTGTATATAAACAACGATATGGTAATGTGTGGAAGTAGGTCAAAATTAAAAAGCATCGGAACAATAGACAGGTAGCAAGCAGAGAGCTATTCGACAAAAGACAGGGTAGATTTAAAAGGTGCTGATCAGGGAAGAAGTCGACAATAATTTAATCCCTCTATTACACCGCTACTTGAGGACGCGACACAATCATTTTGGGAAGGGTATTGGTATGGAGCAGTTCAAAAGTATGGTCAACAGGTGGTCTTAGGGTAAAAGATGAAAGGGTTCCGTTGTTTGGGAAAAACAAAATTGTGAGTTAGTGATGTAAGGGAAGAATAAGTTTAAGGAACAAAACCGTGATTGGGTCAAGTTCAAATTAGATAGACGGAAATATGTAAATGAGAGGAAAATATGTAAGGTTTTCAAGCGGAAATCAGTGTGGAGATCGGTTTATCATGAATATTTTGTTCTGTTCGTTTTATCGATATTATGTTCTATTTAGTTTAATAACTGCCAACTTCAGCACGAGTGGCATTAAAAAGGCCAACAGAACCAGATTTCGGCGTCGAATGAAGGGGGGATATAGTGATCCTACTAACTCCTCTCCGGGTACGGCACTGGCTCCTGGAATATTTTAATATGAATAGGATATTTGGGTAGAAATAAATGTATTTTTACTCAGGAAACTGAAAGAGTAATAACTACGATAAATGAAATGCGATTAAAAGCTAAAAAACTTTACTTATTAAATTTAATTGTGTTGGTCTGGGGACCCCTTGATCTTTGGGCTATGGAGCAAATATTCATTGCATCCCGGTAAATCTAGCACTGTTCACATTGGAATATGTTCCCTAAAGGAGTCTGGAAACACATTCCAATGTGAACTCGGAAAACTGCGCTTCTGTCGTTGACTATTATTCCATTTCAAACATGTCAACGGACGTAGTCAGGGGCGAATTCTGGTTTTGTGGAACTTGAAGCTTATACAATTTTTGGGGCCTTCTTTAAGAAAAATAATACAAAATTGGGTATGAAAGTGAATATTTATTTAGAATGAGAAAAGAAATTTAATTTTGCAAATTGCAAAATTAAAAATTGTGACAAATATCACAACACAAACGTCACAAAATCCAGAAAAATAACAATATTTTTTTTATTAATTAACTGCCTCACACACTTCTATAATATTTTTTCCCTACATTTTTGACTGCATACTCTTTGATCGCCTCTTCATATGAAAACGATTTTGTAATATCATTTTCTATAGAGAGAATAGAAAGATAATTCAGTCTTTCCTCTAGCATAGTTGATCGAAATTTGTTTTTTATTATTGATAGTTTAGAAAAGTTTCTTTTAACTTCACCACTCGTTAACGGTATGTCATGTAAGTTTTTAGGATTGTTGTCAAATTTGGGAAAACCTCTATCAAGTTTCTTTCGTACATGAGCTGTAAGATTTTAGGGCATTTCAAGTTTTCATGTACAGTGACTAATCTTAAGTACTCTTTGAATTCACGACGCTCATTAACCAGTTTGTCGTCGATGTCCTCGTTGTAGCGGCGTAGGAAGGGGTATCAAAAAGTTCGTACCCTGACCTAGATAAAACATCAGTAGGAAGATGCCGTTTTTAATATAAGTTGTCTGCATATTCAATAACTTACATGTGAAATGTCATTCCTTAGGTGATCGTACACCAGAGGTGGAGCCCGCGATCAAGTTCATGCATTTGCAGGGTAAGAAAGCTCAGGAAATTGACGAAAAAATGAAAACTGTGTATGGGCAGAATTGTCCATCCTATGACCCTGTACAAAAGTGGAAACGGGAGTTCCAGTGCGGTCGTACAAGTGTCTTTGACGAACCATGAGAAGGAAGGGCTCAACACCAACAAGAGAAGGAAGGCCAGTAAATCAGAATATCTTATAATGGGGGATTTTAACTTTCCAGATATTGACTGGAACTTGTGGTTTGGTCACTCGCATACTAGCAAGGCTTTTTTTGGATTTATTGGATGACTATTTTCTACAGCGGTATGTTCGAGAGGCAACCAGAGGGAGTAATACTCTGGATCTCGTTATCAGCAGTGATTATTCATGCATTAAGAATTTGCAGATAAAGGAACCAGTGGGTGTCAGTGGCCACAATGTACTGATATGGGAATTACTTAAAGGTGTAACTACCACCAAGACTAAACGGAAGGGCTTTGCTTTCGTAAAGGTTGACTAAAGGGGTCTCAGATAGTTTTTAAATTCTGTACAGTGGGATCAACTGATGATGTTACTAACGTTGAATTCTAAATGGGAAGACTTCAGGGACTTAATCTTAGAGGCTACTAGGCTTTTCATTCCAACTAACAAATACTGTTCAAGGTTCGGACGTAAATGGATGTCAGATGAATTAATGAGGCTCGTGGCAGAAAATAAAAATGTATGGGATGCATATAAATTATCAGGTGACACAGAAGCCTATGGCAGATATAAGATTCTCTGTAATCAAGTTACAAAGGATTTAAGTAGACGAAAGCAGATTACGAGAAATCTTTGGCAAAGGATGCAAAGAAAAACAGCTAAGAGTTTTTTCTTATCTAAACTCTAGAAGGAAAGGGATGAATCAGATTGGACCACTTAACACAGATGGGTTGACTACTGACCATCATGCACAGGTAGCTGATAAACTGAATGAATATTTTGCATCGACATTCACGCACGAGGAATTATTCAATGAGGAGAATGCCAGAAGTTTATCCAAACTAACAAGCAGCTAAATGATTTGTAATACCTGAGATCAAAATTGGAGGAGAAATTTTTGAAGTTAAACATAAGGAAGGCACCTGGTGTGGACGGGATCTATCCAGTTATATTAAAGGAGGCAGCAAAGGAAGTAAGCACACCCTTAGCGATAATTATGAGAGCGTCGTTAGAGTCAGAGGAGGTCCTCATGGACTGGAGGTGGGCAAATGTATCACCAATTCACAAAGGCGGTTCAAAATGACACAAGTAACTATAGACCTGTTAGTTTAACTTGTGTTCCGGGGAAAACAATGGAACAGTAGTAGTAGTAGTGGCATGTGATGCAAGAAAGCAAGTGTATGAGCTTATGCAGCATCAGCCAAAAAAAAAAAAAAAAAAAAAAAAATCACACCATTCCCTCCAAATGCCTGTCCAGTTCCTCCTTAAATTTATTTAACCGATCAACATCCACAACGACAGATGGAAGTTTGTTCCAGCAATTAACCACCCGCTGGCTAAAGGCAAATTTCCGCACATCTGTTCTACATCTGTCTTTTCTTAATTTGAATTTATGACCCCCTTATGTTCGTAATCTGAACAAGTGGAAGGATCCCATCAGAATTCAGCGTGCTCAATCCATTCAAGGCCTTATACACCTCAATCAGATCATCGCGCAGGTGCCTGCAATTTGCAGAAGCCTCTCTTGGTAAGAGGATCCCTTCATTCCCCTCACCAATCTTGTTGCCCTTCTCTGTACACGCTCAAGCAAATCTACATCCTTTCTAAACCTACAGAGGGACAATCACCTCCTTTTCCCTGCTAGCAAAATTGCTATATATCATTGACAAAATGATATATAGGAATTGAAAATGAAATATAGGAATTGAAAATGATATATAGGAATTGAAAATGATATATAGGAATCACTGGTTAAAGATGCGTTGCAGGATCATCTAGACAAGACTGCAGTAATAGTTAAGATACAGCATGGGTTTGTTAAAGGTATGTCTTGTCTGACCAATTTGATTGGATGTTATGATGTGGTTACAATGGAACCGAATGTCAAAAATAATTTTCATATATCATATACTTGGATTTCAGGAAAGCTTTTGATACTTTTGCACATGGAAGACTGCTGTACAAATTGGAGAGGTATGGCACTAAGGGTAAGTTGCTACAGTGGATAAAGGGATAGTTGAGTGGGAGACGACAGAGAGTGATAATCAATGGACACCGATCTTTGCGGACAAATGTTATTAGCGGAGTTCCCCAGGGTTCGGTGTTGGGCCCATTGTTGTTTTGTGTATTCATCAATGATATTGATGAAGGTATATCAGGATTAATGTCCAGGTTTCCAGCTGATACAAAGGTTGGCAGGGTTGTTAACGACAATAAAGACAGTATGCTACTCCAACTGGATCTAGATAAGTTGGGAAAATGGGCTGAGAAGTGGCAACTGAAGTTTAACATTGACAAATGCAAAGTACTGCATATGGGTAGCAATAACCCAAGAGAAACGTACCAACTGTGTGGTACTACACTCAGGGAAGTGGAAAGTGAAAAAGACCTGGGGGTAATTGTGTAGTCAAATATGAAGTGCGCTGAGCAGCGCAAACAGACTGCTAGGTCATGGAACCTTGTCAATGATATACATGAACTTTGCTAGCAGTAACAGGGTGATGATTATCCTGTTGCACAAGGCAACGGTCAGGCCACACCTAGAGTACTGTGTACAGGTCTGGAGGCCTCATTTTAGGAAGGATGTAGAGTTGCTAGAACGAGTACACAGAAGGGAAACAAGATTGGTGAGGGGAACCAAGGGTGCCCTACCAAGAAAGGCTTAACTTTTGCAAGTTGCAGCGCCTGGAGAGTAGGCACCTGCGAGGTGACCTGATTGAGGTGTATAAGGCCTTGAATGGGTTGAGCAAGCTGAATGCTGATGGGATTCTTCCTTTTGCTCAGATTAAGAACCTAAGGGGAGCATAGATTCAAATTGAGGAAAGACAGTTGTAGAATATATTTAGAATTATAAAAATGTGGAATTGATTGGTGGAACAGACTTCCATCTTCTGTTGTGGAAGTTGATAGCCTAAATAAATTTAAGACTGAGCTGAACAGGCATTTGGAACGAATGGAGTGGTGAAATGGGAGGTTTTTTTTTTTTTTTTTTTTTTTTGGCTGATGCTGCATAAGCTTGCTTTCTTGCATCGTATGCCACTACTAATGCTAATCCACAGACAGTGAGACGGTTGGAAACGTTGAGCAGCTGGTGCTGAGTGACAGACGTGGGACAATTCATTTCATCGCAAAAGCAGTGGAAATTAGTTATGGGTCTGTCCACAGCATTTTACTTGACCATCTACAAATGTCTAAAGTGTCCGCCCGATGGGTTCCAAGATTCCTGACACCTCTGCAGAAGCAATGTTGAATGCAATATCCTCGTCAACCGTTGGATTTGTGTAATGCGGATGTTGGGAACTTTTTTGATCGGTTGGTGACAAACGACGAATGCTGGGTGTACAATGAAGAAACTATTGCGTGGAGGCCGCTTTGATTCGTCTTAGAAAATCATCAGTGAAGTGGAATCATGGTTTCAGGCAAAAGGTGCGGATTTCTATGATCCAGGCATTAAACAACTGATCCACAGATGGGAGAAATGTGTTATTACACATGGAGAGTACATAGCAAAGGATTCAAGTTCCTGTGAAGTTTCACCTTTCTATGGCTATTATTTCTAGATAAGAGTACGAACTTTTTGATACTTACTTGCTTACTCCACGGTGCTTCGGTCCTTGTAGAACCTTGTCCTCCTCAACGATTTTTCTCCAGCTGTCTTTTTCCCTAGCTATTGTTCTCCATCGTCTCACCCTAAGATGTCGTAGGTATTCTTCTTCCTCGCAGATGCCCTTTCATTGCTTTCCTTGGCCATCTGTTTTCCTCCGTTCGTATCACGTGACCTGCCCATCTAAGTCTTCAGCTCTTTATCACTCCCACTGTATCCGGTTCTCCATACAGTTCCTTCAGCTCTTGGTTTGTCCTTATTTTCCACCCTTCCCCGACTTTTATAGGACCAAAGATTTTCCTTATTTTCCTTAATATCTTCCTTTCCCACACATTTAAAGATTTTTCGTCCTTTTCATTAAGTATGTTTCACTAGCATAAGTCACAATAGGTCGTACCACTGTTTTATATAACACTAATTTCGTTCTTCTAGAAAGCAGCTTTGATCGAAAGTGTTTCTGCAGGAAAAAGTAGTAATAGTATTACCAGCATTAAGACGAGCCTACGATTCTGTTCTGTTCTATTGAAACTATGCTTCGTTGTTTGCCAGATCTGTTGGGTACTTTGTCTCTCCTTCTTACTAGTAATCATAAACTTCCTTTTATTTTCATTTACCTTCAACCCAACTCTTTCTGCTTCTTTCTCAAACTCTTCAAAAGCTGTCCTCAGAATATGTGGGTTTCTGGAAATCATCACTACATCATCTGCACAGGCTAGGTGCTGGTAGAGTTTGTTATATATGAACCTATTAGAGGTGGCTGATACTTTCCTCATAACCCTCTCGAAAATCAAGTTAAAAAGGATCGGCGACAAAGGGTACCCCTGTCTCAGTCCTCTCCTCACTTCGAACGACTCAGAGAGAATCTCTTGCACCTTAACCTTGCACTTGCTTCCTTCCAGCATGATCTTCGTCAGCCTTACAAGCTTTTTTTTGGTATGCCCAGGCTTCCTGTCCTTTCCATCAGCTCCACTCTATTCACACTATCATATGCCATGCTGAAATCAATAAAGAGATGGTGCAGATCTACATTATATTCGTAGCACTTCTCCAAGATCTGTTTGAAGGTGGAAATATGGTCAACATCGATCTCCCTGCATGGAATCCACTTTGATGTTCATCAACTGTTCCTTCTGCTAGACTTGCTATTCTTCTAGTTAGGATGAAGGATAAAATCTTATATGTCGTACTAAGTAGGGCAACCCCTTTGTAGTTTCCACACATTAGTTTATCTCTCTCTCTCTCTCTCTCTCTCTCTCTCTCTCTCTCTCTCTCTCTCTCTCTCTCTCTCTCTATTCTTGTGGATTGGGATGATTACCGCTGTCTTCCAGTCATTTGACAATTCTTCTCTTTCCCATATGTCCAATATAAGATTGATGTAATTTTTGGATCGGTTTCTCGCCACCTGCCTTTATGAGTTCTGCTGGAATGTTATCTTCTCTGGGTGCTTTGTTATTTTTAGCCTTTTGGACTACACCTCGTATCTCTTCTATTGTTGGGCCCAAGATACCTTCAACATTATGTTTCTTCTTTCTCTTCTACAATTTCTTCTGGGCGTACCTGTTCTTTATTAAGTAAGGAATTAAAATGCTTCTTCCAAATTTTGGTGATTTCCACTACTCCACCACTATTTCTCGTTTCTTATTCTTACACAGGTTAAGACGTGGCTGGAATCCCTTTTTTACGTTTCCTACTTTTTTATAGAATTCCCTGATCTGCGCTCTGTCGTATTCTTCTTGCATTTTTTCTATTCTTTTCTTTTCCCATTCTCTTTTCTTTTGTCTACATACTGACTTTACTTCAGCTCTTTTAACCCTGTAATCCTCAGTATTCTTTCTAGTTCCTCTCTGCAACATTTTCTGCCTGGCTTGGTTTCGTTCTTCCACGATCTTCTCACAGGCCTGATCGAACCAGTCATTTCTCGCTCTTTTTTGTTCCACTCCAAGTGCTGCTACACTCAGTGCTTCCTTAATATCTTCCCATTTTTTATTGATGGGCTCACCATCTTGTTGTTGGTTTTTCTCCAGTTGTTCCTCGACTTTCATTCTGAATCTTTCTCTAGTATCTTCATCTTCTTTAAGCTTATCTTGTTGATATGTTTTCTTTGTTATCCCTCCTTTCCCTCTGTATACCTTTAAGAGCCTATTTCGCAGACTGCACCGTACCATAAAATGGCCTGAATCGCAATCTGTCCCCCCTGTAATTCCTCAAGTCCATTACATCCGTAGCATGACGGGCATTAATGAGGATGTGATCTATTTGATTACGTGTGGAACCACCAGGTGATATCCAAGTTTCTTTGTGGATATTCTTATATGGAAAGTTTGTGCTACTAATGCTGAAGCGTTTCCCTCTTGCGAAGTCTATTAGCCTTTTCCCATTTTCATTACTTGTTTCATGTAAGCTGTTTCTTCTTATAGTTGGTATGTGCTCTTCCTCTCGGCCTACTTTGGCATTGAAATCCCAAGGATGAGTTCAATATTATGTCTTGGGGCCTTATCTAATGTTCTCTCCAGTGATTTGTAAAAGGCATCCTTTGCTTCATCCTCTGCATCTTCCGTAGGAGCATGTACACTGATCATGAATGTGTTAAAAAAAGATCCCTCTAAGCCTTAGCGTACATATTCTTTCATTAATTACATTGTAACTCATCATTCGTGCTTTAGTGTCCTTCTTAATTATAAAGCCTGTCCCCAGAATGTTGTCTCTGCTTCCACTATTTATTAGGGTGTAGTCTCGGAGGTCTAGAATTTCAATTCTTTCAACTCTTCAATCCTTCCTCCAATTTCCTGCTTGTTTCTGGTTGGTACAAACTTCGGACGTTCCACGTAGCTACAAAAATCTCTTTAATCCTTTTGGCATGCTTAGGTCGAATTCCATTTGAGACAGTCCGGCTATTTCCTTGAGGTTTCGTAACGTTATGTTTGTTTTCTGGGGTGAGGTTGTTAGCCCCACGCCCAACCCCCCAACTGGAGGACCAGGATATCTCTCTTAGTCGGAGTCATCACATGTAACCTGTCCAGCATGGAAGGCCCTGCGGGTAGTAAGACTATCGCCGTTTTAGTGCACAGGATCATGGCCACACACAAGTCCCACCACTACGTCAAAGTGGAGATACCTTCGGGGAAAAAAAAAAATTTGAAACCCTCTCGTATTATGAGTTTTATGTTATCTTTGTCGATGTCTGTATTTCGTGTCAAATCAGCAAGAAATTTAAATTTTTTCTAGTGTGTTCATATGATTCACTCCTCTTCATTAATTGGGTTATCAAACAATCCAACAGCCTATTAATTACTTCTATTCAAAATTTATCTCTTCATCTTACTGAATTACTGCTTTTGATATGATCTGACATTTTTTTTGTTAGAATTCGCTTCTCGATGTCAGAATAATTTCTTTTGATTTCATCGCCATCTTTATCGCTTTTGTTTCATATTCCATTTTTTTTATCTGAATTTTCTCTCAGTTCTTTAATAAATAAATTTAAAGATTACAAAAGAGGGTACCTTTCATATACATGTACATCCAAATGAGGACTCTGTAATATCTCATTTGTTTTATTAAAACATTCCAAAACGTCTTTCCAAATTGCAGTTAAAATGGCGTATTTGAGCTTTATCAACTTTTTGAATGAACTTTTTGCATTTCGTTTGTGTTCGGATTTCTCTTCCCAGTCTTCGAAAATATATTTTAGAGTCTTAAAATGTGGTTGTACTCAAGTTGTAAGGCTTGGACAGCTTTATAATGGCCAGATCATATCGTTACACTTCGCTTCTTTAAAGAAAAATCCCAATTGGCATGTGTGTTTAAAATACTCCACCTACGAGACGAACCCGAAAAGAAAACATATAACTGTTGTAAAATACCGAAGTAGTCAACAACTTCAGGTTCTGAGGCGGCAGCTTTTCTCTAACGAGATTAAGGGAATGAGCTGCGCACGGCACATATTCTGCGTACTTATTAATGTTTTTTAAAGAGAGTTTGCAGCCCTTTGTCCTCACCTTTCATAACAGCTACGTTGTTCTACAAATGACAGAGAACGTTGTTCAACGGCAGGTTACAATCGTCCAGAACTTGTTTCACTTTGTTCAATAAAGTCACAGATAGAAGTGTGAAGGAGGAAACTAACTACCATTATATTTAGGTCACCCGAATAATTAAATTCATCTGCCGTGCTGTCTTATGTCTGCTAATTGTGTGTGTTCTATGGTCGATTTGTCTGTTTGCTGGACGAAAAACCCCAGTTTCTGGGGGGAAAACCTATCTACGACTGAGACCGACTAACTCAGCCATCACGGAGTGAAAAAAGCCCATTAAAGTTCCTTGCGTCATCGACGGGATTCGAACCCGGGCCTTTTCCACCCGGTGTGGAGAGGACAGTGACGATGCCACTGTGCTACCGCGCACTATGTGAAGGAGGAGGTATGAGGTATATTGAGGGTCTAGCGGCTCCTGGGATTTCTCCCATCTCCGCGAATGTCTATGTATCGGTGACAGTACCCTGTCAAAGCCAGAAATTTAGAAGTGTGTGTGGGTCATGAGTAGTGTTATATGTTGTGCTTATTGTTTATCCGGCTTATTGGCCGCCAGGCCCCTAATGGGACCCGACGTTCCCCATACCTCGCCACGTGGACTAGCCGGGTGTTACCAGTGAGTCAATTGTACTCTGGCAGGTCCTGCCACTTACTTTCCTGGGATTTTAGTGGCTAGGACCTAAAAAAAAATTGGAACGAGCACGGTTGATTTTAGTTACATTAAAGTTCAGTTACATTAGTTTTAGTTTCATTAAAGTTCAGTTACATTAATTTTAGTTACATTAAAGTTCATTACATTGTTTAGTTACATTAAAGCGCTAATATGGGGTTTGACGCTGAAGGCCTGTTTCTGAAGTGCCTAAAAGGTCCGGCGAAAATTTTTTGGTGTATTTTAAATTTGGACGTGTAGGGCTATACGCTGTACAAGAGAAAGTGCTGGGAGGGGAGAGTGAAGGCTGGGGGGTGAAATAGGAAGAAGAGGGTCGATAGGGTAGGTGACCCCCCAATTATTCAGTGAGACATGCCCATGCCCCACCAGAGGGAAGGAATGGTGTGGCAAGGGAGAGAGGAGACAGCGAGCCGTCACCTCCCCCCTTTCCGGGTATAGGAGAAAAAAGGGTTGCACCGCACGAGAGAGTGCAGAGCCTTGAGCCAAAATGGCTCCGTCAAGGCGGCAACTTGGAGTTTCTATATCTTCGTCGATCTTCTCTGTCATCGGTTTTAGTATTCAGGTTTGTCCTAATCAGCTAAGAAAACCGGTCAGGTCCGTTGTCAGTCCGTTATCAATGGCTGCGGTTCTGTTCATCATGGGAAGATCCGCATCTCCATGGGGTTATTCTTCCGTTCGCTAGGTATTAGATTATTAGTAGTGAGCAGGTTCCTGAGGGAGGTTCTCCTTGAGTCCTCTCCACGCGTGCTCTGTCTTTTTTTTTTTTTATCTGTTTCTTCTCTTGATGGCTATCAGTGTTTTACACCTAGCAAATAGTTTTTGGGCATATTCCTTCAGCTCCCTATATTCCTCTAGTGAGTCCAGTAGATGTGATTCCAGGTTCTTGGAGAGGTAATGTATCGCAGTGATGAGTCTGCATCCGAGGTCCTCATAATGTGTGCAATCGTACATAATGTGCTCCCAGCACTCAAACTCCCCACAGGCGCAGCTCGGATCCTCCTCAATTCCCAGGGCTGTCAGCTTGGCTTTAAAGGCCCCGTGTCCAGTCAGTAAATAGGTGGTGTATAAGCCAGGTTGAAACCAAGTTGGGGGACTGGGGTACATCCTATCGATGTTCGGAATGAATTTCCTGGTGATATTTCCCTTATTTGAGTTGGCCCAGCGCTCCTGCCAAACTTGCATCAGGTGTTTTTGCAGTCTTATTTTTTTCATTTTTGCGTGGTGCATTAACGATTAGCAAATAGTTTTTGGGCATATTCCTTCAGCTCCCTATATAGCCATGTCCACAGTATAGCCATGGTATGTACAGGGTATTCCTTTCTCTATGTGGTAGTTCATTCCCCTGCGCGTGATCTCTAAGTCAAGAGGGAGAGCCCCGGCCAAGACCTGCAGTGGTTGTTGGGTACTGGTTGTTCTACAAGCACGTGTAACTGTCAGTAGGATGGTTGTTTGCGTTGCATCAAGGATGGGTCGGTTTACAACAGTTTCTGTTTTGGGAAACCATATCGCTGAGGTGTAAGTGATGATCGGTAGAAAGGTTGTTTTATAAAGCAATGACAGGGTGCGTTGGTTTAACCCCCAGTACCGCCTGGCGATCCTAGCCACCAATCTAGTGTATCTTTTAATTTTGGCTCTGATATAAGTTATATGGTGTTTAAAGGAAAGATTACCATCCAGTATAACCCCTAAATATTTCAACTGGGTCAAAGGTGGTAGGTCCACCTTTATTTGTGGCGGCCTACGAATATCAAGCTTGCCTGTTAGCAGGATGGAGGACGTCTTTGTTGTTGATATCGTCAGGCAGTGGCTTCTGGTCCAGTTTTGCAATATCAGCATTGCTTGGTTGGCCTTTTCCTCTAGCTGGGCCCTGCTATCCGCAGCAATGGTGAGGACTAAATCATCGGCAAAGGCCTGGGAGCGCACATCGCCGAGGTCCAAAGCCAAGAACCCGTCCAGAACCGTGTTCCACAGGAGTGGCCCCAGAACAGAACCCTGGGGGCAGCCCCATGCGGACACCACGATTCACTCTACCATAAGGTGCTTCCATGATGATGTGTCTCTCAGAGAGATATGACCTAATTATGGAGTATAAGTTGATCGGCACGTGTGCCTGCCTTAGTCTTGCCAGGACGTTCGGCCACCAAATAGTGTCGAACGTCCCGGCGAAGTCAACGGAGATGACTAGAAGATATTTATTATTACAGTTTCTTGCTGATTCCGATAGGCTACGCAAGGCATTCACAGTAGAGGAACCCTGCTTGAATCCGTATTGCGATGTCTCTGTGAGTTTCGCTGCCTGGTACTGGTTTATCCTTGTGTAGAGTAGTCTTTCTAGAAGTTTGCTTGCAACCGGCAGTAGGGCTATTGGTCGATAGGAGTTTGGCAGGTGTGATGGTTTGTTCGAATTTTTGGGGATTGATTTTACCTTTGCTGTTCTCTATTTTTTATGGAAGATGCCCTTAGCCAAGCAGCAGTTATAGAGGTGTAAGAGGAGGTCTGGAACGATCTCCACAGTGTTCTTAATAATTTCGGGTTCTAAGTAGTCCAGGCCTGGACATTTATTGTTTCTTATTTGGGTTGCTATTTGTTGTGGTTCATCCTGTGTGAAGGGTGTCTCCTGAGTGTCTGTTGAGTAAGTTTCATTATCTTGACAGATGATAAGTTGCTCTGGCAGTGTTGACTCTATTGGTTCCGGGAAGATGGCATCCAATATATTGCTTATAGATTGTTGCACGTGGTGGTATAATCACCTTGTGGTGTCTGGAGGATGTATGTATGTATTTAACTGTCAAAGGGTGGCACCCGGACATACATCCATCTCCACTAATTTAGCATATAATACTATGTTCTTATAATGGCCTGTTAGTATAAGTGTGTGTACACGTGTGTGTAATGTGTTGTAAAGTGAAACAGGCAACTCTGCCACCAGGTGATAGTCCATTGGGCAATTACCATCTGGTGCCCATCCCTGGTACTACTAACTACTAACTGGGTCTACTAACTCTGGCGGTGCATATTGCACATAGATCTCACACCCACCAGTAAGTGTGCAAGACTGGTTGGTGCAGGAGTCCCGCTCCCAGCCAGAGTACAAATATTGGTAACACCCGGCCGGCCTCCCTGTGGCGGGTATTGGTAATGTCGGGTCTCACTAGGGGCCCGGCGGCTAACAGGCCGGACGAACAATGGGCACAACAAACTACATAGAACATATCCCACACACTTTTAAATCTCTGGCTTCTCCGATACAGAGAACATACGCGGAGATGGGAGAAATCCCAGGTGCACATGAAAAAAGCACATGAAAAAAACCAATTAAAGCTTCTCGCGTCATCGGTGGGATTCGAACCCAGGCCTTTTCACCCTGTGTGGGGAGGACGGTGACGATACCACCCTGTTATCCGCCCAGTTCAATCAAGTAAGGGAGGACTTACCCGATTCTGTTGAGGAAGAAGGCAGAAGCCTTTGAAAGCTTCAGTTATTTTAGCGCTTTTAATCTAGTATATTTTATTGCATTTTAATTCAGTATTTTATTATCATTTTATTTGCACATTCACTGTAAATTACATTTGTTTTATTCTATCCTAATTTAGTATTTTATTATCAGTAACATTTTCTATAATCGTATTTTGTTTGATCTACTGTAAATATATTGTAAATTTAAACATAAACTTTTTAAGATTTTGGTTTTCGTTTTTACTTCAATAGTTGGTGAGAAACATTAAAAATTATAGTATCATTCTCTTCTTTCTTGTTTGTTTGTTATGGGGTTTTAGGCATCAGCGACTTGGGCTATATCGCGCAGTATTTATTAAGTTAGTATTCCATGTGTTCTGTGATCGATTTGCAATTTGCTGGACGAAAAACTCCCGTTTCAGAGAGAAAAAAACTATGTTACTCTTGCCCGAGAGCGATTAACTCCGCCACTTTGTGAAAAAGGGCTAAAAATTACTAGTGTCACGTAGGGATTCGAACTCAGGTCTATTCCACCTGGTGTGGAGAGAATGGTGATTCTACCAACTGTGCTACCCGCGAGGGAATCTTCTTTCTTGTATTCAAAAGAAAAGAACTATCTGTCTCCATTTTTAGCTCTCTTTGCTGAAGCATACACCAAACAAAGTCGACTATCAGTGATGTTACCCTGGAATGGAAGAACGACGGTACCATGGTCCAGCAAAGAACCAGGGACACTTGCTCCCCTTAACCAGAGGGCACTTGGAAGTGTAGTAGAACAATCTTGTCAGACATTTGTGCAAAACATCAACCAAAAGTTTAAGGCATCAATAATACTAATAACTGCGCACTGGTTTGAAAAGGGGCATGGTCAGCATTTCTGGTATATTGGTGGGGGAGAGGAAGGATTTTTGTGGCCTTTTCATTCGCAATTGGGTTAGTTGGTCTCATGCAGGTGTGGGCAAGAGGCGGCCACATAGATGCCTAGCCGGCTGTTTACACCGCGAACGTGAACATAAGCACACCTAGGTCGCCACACAGAAAATCATTGTTAGTTCAAGACCATCGATTTCGTAGTTTGCCTGGTCTAGCGCCGCCCTGGTGTGGCATTTTCTCCTTGAGTTTTGAAGGCTACTCTTTCATAACAAGCAAAGGCCCATCTTGTGGGGGAGCGAAACTGTTGCTGGACGAAAAACCTCAGTTTTTCCGTCGGGGGACCTTGCTATCTATGCCTGAGACCGACCAACTCAGCAGCCACAGAATGATAAAAGTTCATCGTGTCATCGACGGGATTCGAACCCGAGCCTTTTCCACCCGTTGTAGGGAGGAGGGTGACGATACCACTGTATAACCGCATAAACAACTCTTTTTGGGGAAGATCATATATACACAGGCGCAGGGTCGCCGCAAGTGGGTAGGCGAGGTAAGCGTCGCTTACGGGCGGCAGTTCAGGAGAGCGCCAAAAAAAAAATATTTGACATATACAAGTGGGACCTCTGTTTAACGAACTTCTTTATAGAAAAATTTTCTATTTAGCGATTTTTTTTAAAATTTCCCTGGAAATTACATTTATAATAGTTTCAGTAGAACGAAGAAAATTTCCATATAACGAACAGATTACAAGAGACTAATGGGACCGCACTGTTCGCACCTCTGGCCTTCAGGTAATTGAGTCAATCAGTGCTGCTACTAAGCACGAATAAAGAGCCAAAGGGATTACCATTCTGCAACTTAGTGTTACTCTTAAAACCTAACCAAACACCTATCCCACATACCCAGAAATGGCGCTGTTTATCTGATTGGTTTTGTACAATCAGATGCTCAACGCGACTTCCATCGTTTACCAGTATTCAACATGGCAGGCAAATAATTCATTGGAAATAAATACAGTACATGAAATTGCAGACACGTTAAGTGCTTATCTAGATCTGTGTCTTATATTTATATTTTGCAGTTATAAAATCTTTTTCTTCAAGTTCTCTGCCCTCAGGCAGGTTCAGGGCTCCATTGACACCATACTTCTCTAGTTGATTAGACGTGCGCGTGATTGTTTTACTTAAATTAAACTTCAATTGTTTTAGTTTCTTAAACTAGTGTAACCATCTTATTTTTCATCTAATTTCTTAGATCTATATTCATAGCTCGTGAAGAATGAGAATCAAAGTGCTTTTGCTAGTATTTCGTTCAGTAATTTCGGATTTCCTGGCAGAATTGCTAAAGTTGAATCGGACCTTGTTGTTCGCCGTTGTGAGTACAGTGTGTATTCATTTACCCGTTGGAGCCCACATACTGCGAAAAGTAAGCGGTCAGCTCTTCACCACCCTACTTAATCCTAGCCCGAAGGAACATTCGTGGGTCAGTAAGTACTCTGCTTTTACTTTGTCAGCAACCTTGCCATATCTCTCCCTGTAGTGTTTAGCGAATTTTGGGTACAATGCCGTCGAAAAATATACAACCCTGCTCGAGCTGCGAAAAACTTTCCGACTGCCTAATAAAATGTTCTTCATTATCATGCCAGCTTCTTTTTTGCAATTGTTGTAGTGGCATTAAAGATCTAAAACGGACAGCACAACTAAGAAAATCAAAATGGAGATGTGTACTCTGCTGCAAGCAAAATAGGGATTCGTCATATACAGCTGACATATTGGCTGCTCCCTTAGTGCAACTGCCTCCTTCCCCCACAGTATCTCCCTCTAGAATGCTGAATGTTGTTAATGACGTCACCACACATATCAATTCCACTCTCAGTGAACCGGCTATGAACAGCAAGTTTTTGCCTGGGGTTACTGATAATTATTCTCAAACGGAATCACAGGCTCAAGTCAGCTGCGCTTTTTGCGGGCGTAACACTGAGAAACTGGAAACTATTGAAGGCATTCTAAGAAAACTGTATTCAGAAAATAGCTCCCTAAGGGAACGTCTGAGCCAACTTGAAGATTATCAACGGAAGTCCTTGAGCGTACTACAAGGTCTTTTCCCGTGAACACTAGTAGACTCCCTTGTCCTGGCCCACTGGAACGCCCATCTCCCACACCTGAGTCATCGCTACTACCCGAAACGGATATAGTTACACTCTCTAAAGACAGCGCCTATAGCGGCATGCTAATATCAACGAAACGGAACTCTGACATTGCAGGCATGAATGGAGCACAGCAAGGCCAGATGCCCGGACCTCAATCGACGCAAGCATCCCCACGCCAACGGTATTCCAGAAACAGAAAAACCACCTTGATTGGCACGAGAGTAGTTAACACTAGCCTCAGAATACGAGATCGCCAAGCCACCAGCAATACTCATGCAAATATCTTTATTAGCAGGCTGGATCCGTTGACAAAAGTTGAAGAAATTCAGGCACTATTGATGGAATTAGGCATACCCGGTAAGCCTTTCAAAATCAATACCAAGCATCCGTCTTATGCTTCTTTAGGATTCAGATTGATGGGCCTAATTACCAACAATATCTCAATGCAGAATACTGGCCCAGCGGTCTGTTGGTATTGCCATACTATGGGACACCAAAGACCAAGAACTTATCAAGCCCGAACTCCATTCCACAACAATGTATAACTACACCAGCATAGCTACCTGTCCTCTCTAGCGGAGAGTCTCCCAAATTATATCCGAGAGCGGGTGCAACCTATGGATGTCTAACATGGAGATGACGAGCGAACATCGGACCGATCGCATTCCAGTTAGAATATCCAGTAAGAGAGCACATCAAACGCGACATCAATCCCGGGACGAGATTTCAGATCATTATATGAAAAGCAAATACTGTTCCAAGAGTAATCTCATCATAGTACAACCTTCTGTCGAAGTAAAAATTCGATGTTTCCTACAAAACATCAGGAGTGTCAAAAACAAGCTAGATGGCCTACTTGATTTGCTTTCCTGCTCAGAGTACCACTTCGTCATTCTGATTGAAACCTGGCTCAGAGATGAAATGGAAATTGCTGCCTTCACCTCAAATCTTGGCTATCACACGCTGGCTGCTAATAGAACTGGGAGACGAGGTGGCGGTGTAGCAATCTGTCAAAGGAGTTCACTACCCCTGATTAAGGCATCCACTTATCCAGGAGGCGATATAGAAGCTGTTCTTGGAATCTACCGAATTGCTGGTTTGTCGATCTCTGTGTGTGCCGTTTGTTTACCTCCAACAGTTTCTGAGGATTCTGTCCTTAATCTGACATCCACAATCAATCATCGGCAAAAGCTCATCGTCCTCGGAGACTTGAACCTTCCACTGCCAGCCACAAAGAAGCTCCTAGAACTCTGTCATTGAACATGTCGGAAATGGGCATGGGTCTTATTCATGTTCCTCCCTCACACGGCGATGCCACCCTGCAGCGCATCTTCTCAAACTGTTCAGTAGAGGAAACCCTGACCATAAATGAGAACTTCCTCCCGTCCGATCATGTTCCGATTGCTGCGATGATATCTCTGCAGGCACCTAAGGATGAACGTACACAAGTACAAACTACGAACACTGTCAGGAGGGTATACAATCCAAAATACATGAACATTGGAAAAGTTACTACCCTTTTCCAACTTTACCCATACTGGCTGAGCTTAACATAAATGAGGCTGCCTACTGGCTTTAGAGATGGATAGAATTCATTGCAAGGTCTGCAATGTCCAAAACTTGCATCCTTAGTCCCCAAACAAAGCCATGGTGGAATGACCTCCTGACCAAGGCCTTTAGGGAAAAACAGGCAGCCCATGTCTCTTACAAGAAGTCACCTTCACAAGGGTCATACGCCAAATTTTCCAAAGCAAGGATGGATTTCCAGAAGAGGAAACAATTTTCACCGTGTGTCCGAAGCATATCCTTGGAACAAAGCGTTTAACATTTCTTCACCTACTAGTAATACAGAAATTTCCGAAGAACAACTAATAAAAATAATAAATTCGCTACCTGACAAGTCCACCATAGGAATTGACGCAATATCTCCGTTTAGTCTAAAAATTGCTTCTCATTTCATCAGCAAAGAGCTCACTCCACTCTACAACAAAGTACTCAAATTTGCACAAGTGCCTACAAGCTGGTTATCATACAGAGTCGCGGGAGTTCCGAAAAAGCCTCATGCGAAAAGACCGGCTGACTTCACGCCAATATCAATTGCCTCTCCCTTCCTGAAATGCCTCGAGAAGTGCATCTATAATGATGTAACACTCGCAATCTTTGCGCATAGGCCAGAACATACCCATTATGCCATGCCCAATAGATCTACGGTAACCTGCCTACAGTCATTATCACAGAAAATACTTCATGCGTGGAATGACAACGAAGATCTTCACACCATTTTTCTGGACATGAAATCTGCTTTCGACTCAGTCCAAATAGCGCCCTTTCTTGCCTTACTTGAGAGATTCTACGGGATATCCGGAAATATGCTCGAGATCCTCAATAATTTGCTATCTAGGAGAATGCTTCACTTCAAAGGCGATGTCATTAAAGTCACTAAAAGCGTCGAAGTAGGGATCCCACAAGGTGGTTGTCTCTCAGCCTTGTTATTTGCGGCAATATTTGTTCCACTAATGGATCAAATTCCAGCGTTCCTATCGTATGCTGATGATATTGTTTGCTACTTGCCATGCAAACGCCATGTTGGTCATTCACAAGAAAGACAAACCGCCTCTGAATCTGTAAACAGCTACCTAAATACATTCTGTAAGTATGCTAAATTTTTTAGCCTGTCAGTCAATCCAGAGAAGTCAAACTATGTCATCCTTATGCCACGTCAGATCACTTCAACTGATACTGCATCTTCTCTACTTCCGGAATTGGCAGGAAATGTCCTGACTCCCACAGTGTCAAATTCCTAGGAGTAATCCTTGATGCCAACCTCACCTATAAAAAACAAATCCAAGCTCAGTATTCCAAAGACCTGAGAGCGTTCTGGGGAATGAAAATTGACTGTGCAAAACGCACAATAAGAAAATAATCAAGAAGTACCTCGAAACTTACTTCTGTAGTGTACTCTCCTATGCCGTAGAAGTTTGGTCGGTGGCACCACCCACCAGCCTCAGGAAACTGTGGGGCCTCGAATTCTGGGTGCTGAAGTGAGCCAACTTGTGGCCGCACCAGATCTACACAACATCTATATCTACTCTCTGCTGCAACCTACAATATACGCCCATAGTCCACAGAACCCATGTGCTAAAAATAAAGTCATTCCTTCATCTGTGCTCAGCTAAGCAGGATCACATCAACATCTGGAACACGGTTGGTTGGCGTTTGCCAGGCAGACATCTCCGTAGTACCCCTTCCTTATGCTCAAGGCTCCAGCGGTTACAGAATTTGAAGAGACACTTCCCTAATGTGACTCTGGACACTCTCAACTCGCTCAACGTCGACATCGACCTGTGGACTATAGACAAGGCATATCGAGATGGCATCTTGTCCCATCTTGCTGTTTGTAAAGGACATTTATGTAAGTGCCGATCTTAGTTAGCCGATGTCATTTCATGTTCTGCTCAACTTGTAGTCCTTTTTCGCTGTAATTACTACTTCATTTTTACATTTTGATTATCATCTTTGCTTTGATCTATTAATTATTATTATTTTATTTTTTATAAATCAAAATCACTTGTATAAACAACAAATTGTAAGATTCCTCTGGCTTTCTGTGTAAGGAATCACTATTGTATAAAATTTATGTTAATAAAGAATCTTATTATTATTATTATCTTGTGCTATACTTTTAATTCCTGCATAATTTCCTCTTATCATTCAGTCCATCATTCCAATTCTCCTTCTCCCACCAGTTCTCTTGCCACACATATACCCCTCAATCCCTTTCCTGTACATGCTTTCTCTTTTCAATACTTGTCCTATAAAGCTATTTTGTCTCTTTCTTAATTCTTTACTAACATTCTCTCTTCTACTTTCCTCAAAATCTCATTATTCACTCTGTCCACCCATTTCACCCTTTCTGTTCTCCTCCACACCCACATCTCGAAAGCTTCTAGGCGTCTAACTTATCTTTCCCAGTGTCCATGTCTCGGAGCCATATAGTACAACAGTCCATATTAATGTTTTCACCATTTGCTTTCTTAATTTCTTCTTCAAATTTCTTCTCATTAGTTCTTTTCTATTATTAAATGCCTCTTTGCCCATTGAAATTCTTGTTTTTATTTCTTCCAGGCTTTTTCCATTTTCTGTCATTATGCTTCCCAAGTATCTGTCGACCTGTTCTAATATTATTCTATCTAATGTTATATTGATTCTTCTTCGTGGCCTCTTTGAAATTAACATTACCTTGGTTTTACTGCTGTTAATCTTCATATTTTACTCCTTTATTGTGCTATTCAAGATGTCCAAGATCTGTAATTCTTCATTATTAACAATCAATATCTAGTCATCTGCAAATCTTATTGTCTTTATCTTCTCCTCTCCTACTTTTATACCTCCTTTCAGCTCTTCTTTGAATTCTTTCATCAGTGCTTCTGTGTATGAATCAAATAGCATGGAGGACATGGAACATCTTTGCCTTACGCCCCCACCAATGGGAAATCATGGAATATTTTTAAGAAAACAGAACAGAGGAAGCATTCCAAAAAATTCTCGCTTCTGCTAATAATATGGCTACTATTATTGGCATTGCCACTTAGTTTCCAGACTTAAGCATTGTAAGGAAAAGACGTCATTTCGATTACGAAAGTAGAGAGGAAGCTATCCAGGATCCGCAACAAAATTTAAAAATTACTTTTTTCTTTCAAATTATGGACCCAAAAATTTTCTCGTTAACTGAAAGGTTTACAAATATGAAAAAACATGTAGAAATACTGTATTTAAAATATTTTATAATATTTCTGAATTAAAAAAAAATGGCCACATAACGATTTCTTAAATCTTTGTAAAGATTTACATATTAAATTAAGTGACATTAATCGTAATGAGTCTGATATTGATGGTTTAGCATTATTGAAGAACTTCAGAGTACTTCAAATTTATATTAAAGACAATATTATTCCATCTGAAGTATTGCAATATATTTTTTTAAAAAAATTTAAAGATGCTTTTCCAAATGTAGCAGGTGCATTAGGAATTTATGCAAATGAGGGGAACAAAGGGGTTCTCTTACCAAGAAAGGCTTAAGTTCTGCAAATTGCAGCGTCTGGAGACTAGATTAGTTAGTTATTTGGTTTTTAGGAGCATTAGCAACTAAGGCCATATTGCTCCGGGATATGCGGTGGTCATTCCCTGACCTTTTCGTCACCACGGGCTCGAACCCCGGTCTACATCAAGAAGCGTATACTACGCACTGCTGCTCCTTCCCACCTGGCTACGGAGGCGCCTTGGAGACTAGACGCCTGCGAGGTGATCTGATTGAGGTGTATAAGTATGGGTTGAGCAGGCTAAATGCTGATGGGATTCTTCCTCTTGCGCAGATTACGAACCTGAGGGTGCATAGATTCAAATTGAGGAAAGACAGATGTAGAATAGATGTTCAGAAATTTGCATTTAGCCAGTGGGTAGTTGATTGGTGGAACAAACTTCCATCTGTCGTTGTAGAAGTTGATAAATTCAAGGAAGAACTGGACAAACTTTTGGAGCGGATGGAGAGGTGAGTAGGAAATGGGTTTTTTCATTTTTTTTTTTTTTTGGTTGATGCTGTATAAGCTTGCTTTCTTGCCTCATGTGCCACTACTAATGCTAATGCCTTTTCTGAATTTACCAGTTTCAGTTGCCTCAGGTGAACGAAGTTTTTCAAAATTTAAATTAATCAAAAATTATTTAAGATCGATAAAATGTCTCAACAATGACTCTCTAATTTGGCAATATTTTCAATAGAAAATGATCTTTTGGAACAAATAAACATAAATGAAATAATTAATAAATTCGCATCTCTGAAAGCAAGGAAACAAATTTGTATACTTTTTTTTAACATTATACTTTTTCTTTTATTTTATTATTGCTATAGAATAAGATTACTGTGATTTAGAATTTAAAGTTTATTTTCAGAATTTCAGAATGATTTTGTAATTTTTGTTTGTTGTTTCATTATATTATATATGTGAGATTTGCTGTAATTCTTTTTTTGTCAATAAATATTAATAAATAATAATAATTATTTACGCGTTATTTTATTTTTTAATTCAGAATGCAAAAGACCTGAGTTCGAGCCTGTTGATGACGGGAGGAATTTTTATGGGCCTTTTCACAACGTGGCTGAGTTAGTCGGTCTCAGACGAGGGTATTTTATCCCGGGACCTCGAGTTTTTCGTTCAGCAAACAGAAAATTGACTTCAGAACACACGCACTCTTATTTTTTTTCATTACACACAATATTCAATAAGAGCAATACGGTCTTAGTCGCTGATGCTATTAAAACTATAACAGCAACAAACACTGGCTTGTATGGTTCTTTAAAAATTAAGGGCTTGTCTTCGACCAGGAATACTGATAAACAATCGATTAACTGTTTTCCACGTGCCACAGATGACATAATTTCTTAACTAATCTGTGCCATGTAGAGGCTTTTACAATGAGGCATTATAATTATAACCACTCTTATTTTTTACATTTATTAAGACTGCATTTTTCACTGTTTTTTGTCTTAGTACTTTTTGTGAAGTAGGAAAATTTCCATATGAAAAATATTCATTTTTCATATGGAAATAAAAATAAAAAATAAGGTAAGCATGAAGCTACTAATTTCTTCATTATTTTTTGTTCTCAACTTTTAAGCTTTTTGAACGACTTGTGCTTGTTAGAAAAAGTGTTTTGCGTCTTATTTTTATTTATTTTTTACCTATTTTTGTACATTTATTTAAATAGTTTACTCGGTTGTGTCAAGTAATTTTATTAATGATATTCGACGTTATTCAACTTATCGCTGTTGATGTCACTGTCACTCGAAATATATTGTATGTCAGTCACACCCGTTTTTTTTTTTTTTTTTTTATTTCCTTTAACCTTCTTAAGCAGACATATTTGGATTCGCGAGACTTCTGGAATGGTACCACTACTTCGCCCATTGCAGCCTGGCCAACTATGATTGGTTGTTGTTCGTGTACTTCTAGAACTTTCTGATTTGCGTCATATCCGGAAGCAGAATGCCATAATATATATATAAATTTTAAGCAGAAAGTAATCGGATGGGCAGTGTTTCTTTGTATATGGTGTCTTATATTTGAAAGTATAATCGGTTAAGTTGGGATTTTTATACGCACATATACTGAAGACCACGGAAAGCAAGTTTTTAAGTGGTATGTGTTTGATTTTTTTATGAGTGCTTATTTTAATATATACTAGTACCAAAAAGCAAACGGTTTTACTCAGGAAATGTTTACGAGAATGTCCTCTCAATGGAATGAACAAGTGAAATCTCGAAGCTCGTTGTATAATTATTTACTGTATATATATATTTTTTTGTTTCCCCAAATTTCAGCCAATGTATTATTTACTAGTAGTAAAATATACATAATCATGAATAACGTATCGTGAAAATATACTTTCATTTAAATCATAATTTTACTTTCACGTTTGATTGAATTTCAGATTAGTTTGAAGGAACATGTAAAAAGATATATATATATATATATATATATATATTTGAATTTTGCATGTTAATGCAGGTAACTTAACAGGCAACCTTTGCGATAAGGTTAAACAGGCCTCGCGTTTGTACTGTCTAATAGTGGGATACAGACATTTACCTTTGAATAAGCTGATATCCAGATGGGCACCAGGCTTCCGCCTGTATGCGACTAATTCTCATCTGTATATTATTATTATCGTTAGTCATATGGTGCAAGGAAGCCCGAGGCTTTTTCTGCGCCAGCCAAAAAAAAAAAAAAAAAAATTCCTGAGTTACCCTTGACAGAGAGAAGCAGAAGGGAATCACCAAGGAAGAGAATGATGATATCCAGCTCAGCACTTTGGGTGTGCCAAGCCCATAATCATCGGATGTCTGGGGTTCTCCCTACTTCTGTATACACTTACGGAAATACTATAAACCATTCAATGTTAAGTTCTTTCCGATGACTAACCCCCAGCCCACTCACAATACTTTGATATGTTTTTGAAATTACCAAGGAATTTAAAGGTTATATTGAAAATGGAAAAACTAGACTGTCTTTTTATTAATGCCGCGGAAGAATTATTAACACAAAAAGCAATCATCTGCTCCATCTGGTCTCGAAAAATACCTTAAGGATTTTTTTTTTTTATAGCCCTTCAGCTAATTAGCTGAACTAGAGTCCTCCTGGCAGACCTTAACATAATTCACTAATAACTTCAGGGAATTCACCACTGCCCAGTGCATCAGTTACAATTGAAAATCTGAGTTCTATTTACCAAATGAAACAGCCTGTAAAATAAGCGTTCTTACATTTTCATCATCATCAGCCATTTTCAATCCACTGCAGGATGAAGGCCTCTCCAGCAACTTTCCAGTTCCTTCTGTTTTGAGCACTGGCCATCCATTTACTACTCAAAAACTCATGAATTTCATCTATCCATCTCCGCCTTTGTCTTCCACGTTTTCTTCTAGCTCCTCTTGGGTACCATTCTGTTATTTTCTTAGTCCATCTGTCATCATGTCTTCGAGCTATGTGTCCTGCCCAAGACTATTTTAGTTCTTTAGTTTTGATAAGAATGTCCTTTACTTGAGTTTGCTGCCTAATCCATGTGTTTCTCTTCTTATCTAACAGTCTGATTCCCTATATAATTTGTTCTATTCTTCGCTGTGTAGTTCTCAGCTTCTCTTCCATTCTTTTGGTGAGTGCCCAAGTTTCACTTCCATAAGTCATGGTGGGGAGTATACATTGGTTAATTATTTTACGTTTCAGACAAACTGGGATATTGCTCTTCAGTATGTGACTATATTTCCTGAATGCTATCCATCCAAAATTTATTCTTCTCTTGACTTCCAGCCATTAATCATTATTACAGCTAATAACTTGTCCCAGATAAGTATATGACTCCACCTTTTCAATTACTGCTCCTTCAATCATTATTTGCCTTTCCGTGGCATACTTGTTCATCATTACTTTTGTTTTAGCCATATTCATCTTTAGTCCAAAATTCTTACTAACTGTGCATAACTGATTAAGATTTTCCTCTAATTCTTTGGGATCGTGGCTTATAACCACAATGTCATCTGCAAATCGTAAATGGTTTAGGTACTTTCCATTCACATTAACTCCTTTCTGCGACCAGTCTAATCTTCTGAAAGCTTCCTCAAGGGCAGCAGTAAACAGCTTCGGAGATATTGTGTCTCCTTGTCGAACTCCTTTCTCGATTTTAAATTTGCTACTGTCTTTGTCTAGTCTAATAAAGGAGGTAGCACTCTCATATATTTTCTTCAAAATCATAATGTGTGGGGTATCTATGCCTTGTCTTTCCAGTGCCCGAAACATTGCCTTCTGCTGTATGAAGTGAAATGCCTTTTCATAATCCACAAATGCCAGGCATAATGGTGTTTTATATTCATTTGCTTTCTCCATTAGCTGTGATATTACGTGAAGGTGATCCATAGTTGGGAATCCTGTCCTAAAGCCAGCTTGCTCTTTCGGTTGATTCACATCAAGTATTCGTTCTAATCTGTTAGTAATGACCCTTGTGAACAACTTATAGATGCGGGATAATAAGCTAATTGGTCTATAATTTCCAATTTCTGATTTATCTCCTTTCTTATGCAGCAAAACTATGATTGCATTATTCCACTGCTTAGGCGTCACACCTTTTCTAATGCACTTTGTGAAGAGCCTTGCCAGTTTTTGTGTTATGTCTCTTCCTCCCAATTTTAACAACTCTACAGTAACTTCATCTTCCCCTGGGGCTTTCTGATTCTTCATTTTCTTCAATGCATGTTCTACCTCATCAGGAAGAATATTGGGTATGTCGTATGTGTTGCTACTTGGCAATCCATCTTCCCCACTGCTGGTATGATTCCCTTGCTCCTTGTATAATTCTCTATAGTAGTCTTCTGCTATTTGAATTATGCCTTCTCTGCTGTTTATAAGTACGCCACTGCTATCCTTCAGTATCATTTGTCTTTCTGTATTACTGCTCATGGCTGCTGATTTAAATCCTTTGTTTTCCCTTAATGCTTGTTCTACTTTTCTTGTGTTAAATCTTATGTCCTCTCTGAGTCTCTTTCTAATGGCTTTGCATAACTCAATATACTCAATTTTCTCCCTATCAGTGTTTTTCTTGCTCTTCATTTGTAGTCTTCGGTTCATCATGACAAGTGTTTCTTGACTAATTTTTTTCTTCTTTGGATTTCTGTTTCCCTATAGGTTTCTTGGGCTTTATCACTTTCAGAAAGTTGTAATATTCCTCGTCGATATTTTGGTCCTGAGCAGTCTGCAGAAGCTCAAACCTGTTCTTAAGTTCCAGTACATACTGCTTTTTCTCCTCCTCTGTTATCTCAAAGACCTTTGTATTATTTACTCGAGTGAGTTTTTTCCTTTCCTTTCCTTTCCTACATCTATATCAAGTGTACATCTTACCATTCTGTGATCACTTCCAACATTTACCTTATTCAGGACAGTAACATCATTCACAATATATCTTCTGTTAGTGAGGATGAAGTCAATTTCATTAGTTGTTAATCCATTTGGACTCTTCCATGTCCACTTTCTGTTCACCCTTTTCTTGAAAAAAGTGTTCATTACTGTGTTCTTACATTTTAGAACACTTTCTTACAAAAGTGTTCTTACATTTTAGTCTTCCTCAACTTGAATAAGGAAAGAAATGAACTAAAGATGAATAAAAAGTTTAAATTGAACTATGTTATTTAGCCAAAATTTCAAAGGATTACAGATGAATGCCAGCATCCCCCTCAAACACCAAGTGATCTACATACAGGTTGACTACTTATGTTGCTTCCCTCAAAAACCCCTTTCAAAAAAGAATTAAAAAGTTCACAAACTCTTATTCTTTTATGCTACTTCGGTTGTTACTAGTTCAAGAAAGATTGGTGTTCTTGTTTCTCTACCAGTAAGAGACACGGGAAAAGATGTTCGGTATGCCTGTCTGGAATAGAAACGTTGTGCATGGTATGCGAAGGGAAACAGTCTGTCCGAAATAGTTTCAAAGCAAAAGAAATAAAGAACATGCATCAAATCACGGTGTATTCAATGAATAAGCTAGTCTTCACCCATTAAAGAACTTTTATGGTTACTGGACGTAATATATCAAGTGCAAAAAACAAAAATTGCCAACCCAAGGGTCACAGAAATGAGTCTAATATCTCCCCTAACTAAGACCACTGCAGTTATTTCACTGTCATTTACACCAGTGAATAGATTATTAGGAACATTTGTGACTTTATCCTCTTTGCCGGGAGCAAAGCTTCTAATATGACCCCTGCATGTAAATTGTCTCATCTCTCATTATGTGTAAAATACAGCATGTGCATGTTCCCTCAGAAGAACAAATATTTGAGAACAGTGTAATCAACCAGAATTATTTACACCAGTAATGAACCAGTTATTTTGATTCAAAGGGAGTTTATAAATAAGATTAAATCGAACCCATGGAAAGACAACTGAAAATGACTTCAGTGCAGCATTTTCCTTTTAGTTTCTCCCTAAGAATTTGAGAACTTTACCCTTCACTTCGGATGACCTTTTACTCGTATAAGGTCCCACTTATAAGCTTACTAGCAGAAAAATCTGTTCTGAATGCATAAATTTATGGCCTGTTTAACCTACTTTTAAAAAGTGGTGTTAAAAAGTCTTGAATTACACATTCTCCACTAGATTTTTAAGCAAAAACAAGAAACCAATTTTTTGCTTCCAATAATAAAATATTTATTGGAGGATTTGACTGTCATAATAGAACTGAGAAGGCGCCTCCATAACCAGGTGGGCAGAAGCGGCAGTGCATGGCACACTCTTCTTGATTAGACCGGGGTTCGAGCCAGTGACCACCAAATGGGGGATGTGGAAAGGTCAGGGAATGACCACTGCATATCCCCAGAGCAATATGGCCTTAGTTCTTAATGCTCCTAAAAACCAAATAACAAGAACTGAGAAAGTAAATTCAAAGGAGGTTATTATATAATGATTCCAAGATATTGGCAGTAAATCAAGTAATCGTACAAGAGGAAAATAGCACTCTTAATAGTCAACGAAAACCAGTCCAGTGCTACTCAGATTTTAGTATGAATTATGTAGAAAATCAAATCTGTGTAATGTTGACATGGTTTCTGTGTCAGTCAAAGCAGATGCCATATCTGAAAGCATAAAAAATATGAAGAAATAGAAAACGCATTTCAGCTTAAGCATTCAAGAACAGGAATATCAGAATAGGGATTCCCTTTTATTGTTAAAAAAAAAAAAGTAGAAACCGAACATTGAATATTTCTAGTGGACTTGGATGGCTGCAGACATAGGATCCATAAGAGATTATGGATCCTATAAGAGGCCATAGTGTTTTTTTTTTTTTTGTGCATGTCAAAAGATATAGAAAAAATCCAAAGGGCATTATTGGTGGACCAAAGATCTCAACAACACATATGTAGTGAGTGACCACTTTATTACGTACACCTACCTAATAGTGATTGGATCTGCATTTAGCCTTTAGAACAGTCTGAATTTGTTGTGATATGGACTGAACAAGATGTTGAAGTGTCCTACAAGGATGTTAGTCCATGTTCAATCGCTGCTCAGTTTTTCACTGTGATGGTTGTATATCTCTCCTCTGAACAGCTTGTTCCACATCATCTCACAGGTGGTACGGATTTGAGATCTGTTGACTGGGAGGCCACCACAGAATTGGCAACGTGACCTGTTAGTTGGTGTAATTACACATTAATCCCACTTGGGTCAATTCAAATGAGATGATAACTAATGAAATGATTTATTTATTATTATTATTTTTTTTTTTTTGAAAATTATTTCAGTGACTTCGTCTTGCAGCAGGAATGGGTACTCACATCCCAACTCATGGTTGGGATGTGAATACCTCCCCACAAAGAGGTGTCTCTAATACTTAACATAAATAGTATGGGCTCACTGAACTACAGGAGCCTTCACACAGAACTCATCACACCTCCAACCAGAGGAACCCCAAATGACTCACTGTTGTTGCAAAATAATGTCCACTGCATCACAGAAACCAGTCCTTGTAACTATAGGATCTTCTATTGCACAGACAGTCTTATGCCACCACTGTTCCTTAGTTAACAATCAATCCACCATGGTCCACACAGAAGGGATCCCTGAACTAATTACATCGATATAATTATCTAAACCCAGGGCTGGCCCAAGCTCTTTTTGCTCTAGGTGAAAATTTTCAATTGTGCCTTTCAGTATTGATTAGTGATTTAACAGTGCATCTTTGCTGCAAAAAATTATATAGTTGTAGCCAGATAATTTTTTTGCCATATTTTCCCTCTGTTTATAAATATGGCTTTTTATTTCTGTTATTGGGTATATTTTCTTTTTTCATCTTCACAACTTTCTACCCATGCATGATACTAGGTACTATAGGTTCTAATACCTCATGTTTGGGACTTTCATTAAAAAAGAAAAAAGGTTAATTTTTCATTTCCATCATTTGATGGACTTTCATGTGTAATACTGATTTTATTTATGTATTTAATTTTATATATTCAATAAAAGAATTTAAAAAAATAAGTGGATGTATATGAGAAGATTCTTTACAACTAAGATAACTGTTGTAGGATATTTTATTTAACCCCAGGGGCTCACATCTGGTGAGTATGGGCTTGGCACACCCAGGGTCCTGAGCTGGATATCATCATTCTTCTCTCTTCCCCCCCCCCATTCATGCAGGACTGTGACACTTCCCTCTCAGGTAGAATCCATGTTTGTGATGGCATTCAGGATGTTATGACGTCTAGTAGTCCCTCATAGTTATATCAATTACACCCTGGTCCATTGGTTGCAAAAGTGAAGTTGTGTTGGAGGCAAATACACAACTTCAACTTCCAAATGGTCAGTGTGGATTTCTTGGAGACTGGCTGGGTGCCTTGGGGCATTGTCTAGCACCAACATGACTTTGGGAGGTAAGCCATTTGTTACACAACTGTGCAACCTCTGGATAAAATTATGAGGTGTACCATTCGCTAAAAACTGTCTGAGTCACCCACGCCTTTTTGTTAGAGCACCAAAACACTGGAAGTCTTGTCTTCACCATGCCCTTCATTACACAAGGCGTCTGACTGGTACACCAACATCAACCCACAGGGGCTCCCATCTGGTGAGTATGGGCTTGGCACACTCAGGGTCCTGAGCTGGATATCATCATTCTTCTTTTTCTTGGTGATTCCCCTCTCTTGGGGTAAATTCCGAATAATTTTTTTTTTTTTTTTGGCTGGTGCAGTATAAGCCTCAGGCTTCCTTGCACCACATGGCTAATAATAATCAGTTTAAGTTTAAATGTTCACGATGCATTGCCACCCAGAAGCATTGTCAACTAATCTTTTGCAGCTTTGAAACCAGGAGAAACCCTCTCCTCACAGGTGATGTATGTCCTATTTGGCAATTTTTTCCAATAAAGCCCTGTTTTGTCCACATTAAAAACTAAATCAGGGTGGTAGTTGCCTTCGTCTATTAAGCATTTAAATTTGGAAGATACTCTTCTGCAAAATCAGCGCTAGCAGCCTCACCAGACTTTCACATTGAATTTTAGAACGGTTTTTAAACCAATGAAACCACACTTTGGTGGCTGTAAATGTTTCAGTGCTACCAGACTCCTCATATTTAGTCAAATAATGACCGTCTTGTCCATAATTACTGCCTGTGTAACAGGAACATTATTTTGGTTCATATCGTCAACCCACAACACTAACAATTTCTCAGTCCCCCCCCCCCCAATTGTCTCACTGCATGAATAAGTTTGCACTTGGCTCCAAGCCACCAATAGATGCAATTTTACTGGCAATTACATCTTGTACTTGACTTGCCTGCCTTTTGGTATAGCCTTGTGAGTCTCTCTTAGCCATTCACTGAAATTTCAGAGGAGAAATGCCAATAGCCATCAAACTTGTGTTCAAGCTTTTAGTCACATACATTTTGTCATGGTCTGATCCATATGAAGTTGATGTTCCTGTTGCTGCTTTTCGGCTGTTAGACTCTTTTCAGCATGATGGTCACAGCTTCTGGCCTGGTTTTATGTCTACTTTTATTAGGTCTTTCAGGTAGTCTGCCATTGACAAATCAATTGGTTGTAAATTTATTTTTCACCATATGATTTTTCTTCTGGAAAGGATTGCAACATGAATGCTGCAAAAATTCAAATTTTGTCAAAAGCAAAGCTTCATGATGTAGACATTGTCTTCCTCACCCCGTTTTAATCCACACCCTATCAGCTGTTGTTATTCAAATTCTTTAAATAATTTTAACCCAGTTTGTCATGTATAGGATAGCACATAACATTTAGAATTATCCATATGACTGATGGTGCATGAGTCCAGTTTATCTCCAGCAAAATCTTCTGATTCCATGGCTTTCATGCTGTCTAATAAGTGGATGTTTCTGCAAGTAACAAAAACTTGTAACTTTATTACAGTCAAACAATAAAAAATAGTGGAATAAAATAAACCATTCATCATGAAGATAAAACACATAACAGCATGGTTCAAATATCAGCTATTTATACTTTTTTGTATGATTCTAGAATATTCCAGAGTTCTAGAATGCTCATCAGTTTTTTTGGAATTCTAGAATATACTCTTTCTAGATTATTCTAAACATTAGGCAGGATTAAGGAAGTGTTTTGCAACAAAAGTCTTGCAAAATAACAATACAGCACATAAAACTAATGTTTAGGCTTAATTTTAAGGTCTTAAGTATGAAGACACAGAACAGATAAATTATGATCTTTGTAGCTGAAATTCTGCTCTTTCCAGTGGTGGCAAAAACAAGAGAATTGAAGGTATCCCACATTAAGATATTTGCCCCTTAAGATAGGTCACATTTCACTTTCAATCTTTGAAGGAAAATATCTCAGCCAGAAAACAAGTATAAGAGCTGATATTTGGTTAGGCTGAATTCATGCAATTCAAAGAAGGTACCAAAGGTTTTTATTTCAAAGTTATGACCTTCAAAAGTCTTGCTTAAATTTATGACAAATTTTTGGTGCCAGTTTTAGACCGCATTGTAAAAAATGTGAAGGTTTTTGAGCCTGGACACCAAGTTTTGCATTCTCTGCCAAAAGTTAACTAGGTGTACCAAGTTTCAGAGCATTACCTCTCACTGTTGTGCAAAGTAACACTTAAAACATTGAAAATTTTTTTGTGATTTATTCTGCATAACACAAGTGACCTCAACAAAAAAGGTGTTGGTGCCTCAACATACTATATTTTGAATTGAAATTTTGCATAGCTTCATTTGAAACCTGTTTAAACATCCACACTAAGTTTCAACAAAATTGAAGATGGTTGAGCAGGGTCCCCTAGGCCACTTGATATGGAATGACCCATTTTACATGATTTCTCATATTTCCATTAATCATGTATTTTACCCTTTGGGAAGATATTTATGGCAATTAGGTATATCAGGTGGAGTCTTTTTATTGGATTTCATTCACAGATATATATATCCCATCTAACAAGTGCATTTCAAACATTTCTGCAAACCATAATGCAGCACAAAATGCAGTATTTGCAAAATTCACAAGTGATGCAGTTTTTTTTTTTTTTTGTCCGCCACTGTAAATGTAAAATATTTTATTAAAGGCACTGTGCTTGCTGCAAGTGCTATACTCAATGTGTCCCTAGCTCCAGCCCTGTGTAAAAAGGTATTCGTACCATAAGATTTAATTTCTGAAAATCCTAGTCTGGAAACTAGGCACTTGTGGGGAGATCTGTTTAAGGTCTAAAATGGAATGGAGTAAATTAAATTTGGATGGCATCCTAACTTCTGCTCACATGTAAGGGGACAAAATTTAAATTGTAAAAGCATGGTCCTAGGGTAGATTAGCAAAACCCTTGCTTTCAGCCAGAGTGAGTTTTGGAATAAACTATAATTGTTGTTGCAGGTTGAATAAATTTAAGGAAGAATTAAATTATTAGAGAGATGGACAGATGATGATGCTGGTGGTCTCTCATATCTTTTACATCATTTGCTGCTACTTATACTAATTGCATATATGTCTAGCAACTTTATGACCAGGTTCTGTTGCATTACTTAGATTATCTTTTGAAACTAGGTAACCAATTTACAGTACAAATTTATGGGTATTATACCATTTTCAAATTTGTGTTTCTAGAAGAGTTTATTTGAAAATTTCCATGGGCTTCCTTTGTAGGGATTGTGTATAGAATCTACTGTAGTCTAGATCCTACAAAGCTGTAAATGCACCCCTACCTTTTTTTTTAATCTGTTCCTGCAATCTCATCCCCTGATGAACCATATAAAAAGGATATTTTCATAAAGGGGCTTGACAGAATAAAAAGTCATCAATTGGTTTTAAATTCTGATCCCATTTAGTTTATTGCTAATCCGTGATTTTCTATCTAATATTATAGATTGTTCTATATTCTTACAGAGATTAACTTGCCTTTTGGTAAGTTAATTGCTTATAATAGGGCTGTCATGCATGAGTTTAGCCATTTGGTTTGTCTAAAGATTTTAATCATAATCTTGGATTTTGTTTTGCTTGTAATGCTCAACATAGCTAACTTCACCTATGCTTAAAGATTCTAGAAAGACTTGGTTGCTTTTGGGTAGCTCTTGATGAGAAGCATCCCCTTTTCCCTTGTCAGCCTTTCCCATTCTTCTGTACATTATATTTATCATGAATTTACATTCTAATCAATTTATTCTTAGGATGTTGCATCTCGGCCTTCAAATATTGAGTTAGTTGACCCAACTGGATGCTGAAATTCATTTTTTTTATGATGCCTGTCATTACTATTTAGAGGTTAAAATTTTGTATTTAGTTTCTGGTTTTTTTTTTTTTTTCCCTCTCTCTCTCTCAATAAACAGATTGATAGATGTTGGGAAGGTGTTCTGGGGGCAGCAATATTACAAATGAGCAGGATGCTAAAGATGGAGAAAAAAACCCCAATAACTTCAAGAGGTGTGTCAGGATAGTAAACTATAGAAGGAGACGCTCTGCATGCCGGGGAATTGTCCAAGCAATTGTGAATTCAAACTGCCCTAGACTGATTGGAATAAGTGGGAAGAAAACTCACCTTGGGTAAAAATCTTTTTTAAAGAAACTAGATTGTTATTATTTATATCAGCATGTTAGAGAAAATACTAGGGGTGAGAATATTCTTGACCTCATCATTACTCATGAATTAGATTACATCACAGGGCTTAAAATACAGGAACCATTGAAAAGTAGTGAAAATGTTGTAGTCATCTATTGAAAGATGGAGAAATTAGCATTAGTAGAGGCATATGATGCAAGAAAGCAAGCTTATGCAGCATCAGCCAAAAAAACCTCTCCCACTTCACCCCTCTGTTCATTCCAAGTACCTGTCCAGCTCAGCCTTAAAATTTATTTAGGCTATCAACATCTACAAAGGATGGAAGTCTGTTCCACCAACCACCCACTGGCTAAAGGCAAACTTCTGCACATCTATCATACATCTGTCTTTCCTCAATTTGAATTTACATCCTCTCAAATGATTATTCTGAGCAAGAGGAAGAATTCCATCAGCATTGAGCATGCTCAAACCATTCAAGGCTTTATACACCTTAATCAGATCACCTCGCAGGTGCCTAGTCTCCAGACACTTAAATTTGCAAAATTTAAGCCTTTCTTCATAAGAGTAACCCTTTTGTTCCATTCACTAATCTTGTTGCCCTTCTCTGTACTTGTTCCAACAGCTCTACATCCTTCTTAAAATGAGGCCTCCAGACCTGTATACAGTACTCAAGGTGTGGTCTGACTATTGCCTTATATAAGGGGATAATCACCTGCTTATCCCTGCTCAAAAAATTCCTGTATATCATTGACAAGACACTGAGCTACTCTTGCAGACTGCCTGCACTGCTCAGAAAACTTTATATCTGCCTGCACAATTACCCCCCGGTCCTTTTTGTTCTCTACCAATGTCAGTGTAGTACCACAGAGTTGATATGTCACTCTGGGGTTGCTGCTTCCCATATGTAGTACTTTACATTTGTCAATGTTAAAGTTCATTTGCCACCTCTCAGCCCATCTGCTCAACTTTTCTAGATCCTGTTGCAGCAGCATACTGTCATTAGTGTCCTTAACAACCCTGCCAACCTTCGTATTGTCTGCAAACTTGGACATTAAGCTTGATATACCATCATCAATATCATTTATAAATACAGAAAACAACAATGGACCCAATACTGAACCCTGAGGGACTCCACTAATAACATTAGTCCACAATAAGCAGTGCCCATTGATTAACACACTGTCTTCTCCCACTCAACCATCCCTTTATCCATAGCAACAATTTGCCTCCAATGCCACACTGCTCCAATTTGTGCAGCAGTCTTCCATGTGCAACAGTATCAAAAGCCTTTCTAAGATCCAAATATGTGATATCAAAGATATTCCCTGCATCCAGTTCCTTTGTGACCACATCATAGTATCCAATCAAATTGGTCAGGCAAGACTTTCCCTTAACAAAACCATGCTGTGTCCGAGCTATAACTGAAGTTAAATTTCTGTTTATACTCCGGCACGACAACAAAGTCAGTAGAGTTTACAATAAATTGTAAGTACAAATATTTATTGTATTTAGTAGTCACGGGCTTGAACCCCGGGCCACTCAAGGAACACGTGCTATGCACTCTTTCTCCTGACCACTGGACTAGATCAGTCTTGTCTAGATGATCTTGCAGTGCTTCTTTAACCAGTGCCTCCATTAATTTTCCTGGAACAGAAGTTAAACTAACAAGTCTATAATTACTTGTGTTGCCCTTTGATCCTCCTTTGTGAATTGGGGTGACATTTGCACATCTCCAGTCCATGGATACCTCCCCTGAGTCCAAAGAAGCTCTCTCTCATAATTATGGCTAAGGGTTTGCTTACTTCCTTTGCTGTCTCCTTTAATATAACTGGATACATTCCATCCACCCCCGGATGCTTTTTTATGTTTATCTTCAACAATTTCTTCTCCACTTCCCTCTGTTATTACAAAATCACCCAGCTGTCTCCCAGAGTTTCTCACCTCTGGCATTTCCCTCCCTGAATAACATTCTCATGGGTGAATGTAGATGCAAAATACTCATTTAATTTGTTAGCCACCTGAGCAGGGTCATCAACAGTTCAACCACCAATATCCAGTGGACCAATCTGATTCATCCCTTTCCTTCTAGAGTTTATATAAGTAAAGAACTCTTCGTTGTTTTTCTTTGCATCCTTTGCAAAGGATTTCTCATCTGCTTTTGCCTGCCTAATCTCCTTTGTAACTTGGTTACAGACCAGCTTATATCTATCATAGGCTTCCATGTCACCCATTAATTTATGTATCCCATGCATTTTTGTTCTCTGCCACATGTCTCATTAGTTCATCTGACATCCATTTAGGCCTAAGCCTTGAACAATATTTCTTAGTTGGTATGCAAAGCCTGGTAGCTTCCAAGATAATTTCTTTGAATGTTTTCCATTTTGAATTTGCTGTTGGTAACGTTATCAGTTGGTCCCACCATATAGAATTTAAATACTGTCTCGGCCACCATAGTCACCTTTTTAAGAAAGCAAAAACCCTTCCCTTTACCTGATGGTAGTTACCTCTGAGTAAATCCCACTTCAGCACACTGTGATCACTGTCTCCTAGTGGTTCCTTTATCTGAAAATTCTTAATGCACAAAGAATCACTACTGATAATCAGATAGAGTATTACTCCCTCTAGTTGCCTCCTGAACATTCTGATGTAGAAAACAATCATCCAATCAATCCACAAAAGCCTTGCTAGTGTGTGAGTAACCAGCCCCCAAATTCCACTCAATATCTGGGAAATTAAAATCCCCCATTATAAGACTCTCTGATTTACTGGCCCACTATTTCCCTGTACAATTCCTTATTATACTCATCAGAGTCATTAGGCCTATAACACACTCCTACTCAATTTGCAACTCACTGCAATTCAAATGTTGCAGTAGTTAAAGTTAAAGGCTCAGATTTTAATTTCAAAAGAGGGGACTCTGACAGTTTAGGGTACCATATGGCATATATTATTTGAACAAATTGCATAGTGAAGACAAATACACGTGAATTATAGAATACCTTTTTTTTTTTTTTAAAGCAAAAATCACAGAAACCATAGACCATTTAAGAAAATATTTCAGGAGAATGCCAAAATTGATGAATGAAGCAGAGTCGTGAAATTAGCAATTTTAAAAATTGCAGAGAACTGTTCATTAGAAAAATGTTTGAGCATAAAGGCAACTAAGGCTCATGGAGTTGATCACACGCACCCAGTAATTTTGAAGGAGGATGCCAGGGAGTGTAATTAACCATTAAAGTTAATTTAAAGGCCATTTTTGAATTAGATTCTTTTGGATTGGAGAAGTGCCAACCCATCACCAGTACATAAAGGTGGTTCTAAGAGTAAGTCCTTAACTAGTGCTAGGAAAAATCCTAGAGGCAATTATTAAGAGTGCAATCCAGTAACATTTAGATAAATATGGTATTCTGAATAACACAACATTTTTGTTGAGGAAAAATTCCATTTAACTACCTTAGTAGGCTATTTTGACACAGTTACTTGTGAGCTGGATGTAGGGAACAATTTCGACATAATTTATTTAGATTTTAGCGAGGCATCTGACGCAGTTATTCATACATGAGGGGTTACTGTGTAAGCCAGAACATGTTGGGATTACTGGAAAAATTTTAAGATGGGTGGCTGCAGGGCAGAAAGTGGAGGGTTGTGATTGACGGATATTCTTCAGATTGGTGTAATGTCAGAAGCGGATGTCAGAAGCGGAGTGCCCCAAGGAGCAGTTCTTGGACCACTGTTGTTTTTAATTTTCATAAATGGCATTAAAAGGATAGACTTGATGTCCAAATTACTTGAATGAGTACAATGAACAATTGTATAGAGAAATAGTGGGCTAGTAAATCAGAATGTCTTATAACTTCCCAGATATTGACTGGAACTTGTAGATTGGTCACTCACTCACTAGTAAGACTTTTGTGGATTTATTGGATGATTGTTTTCTGCAGCAGCATGTTCGAGAGGCAACCAGAGAGGGTAATACTCTTGATCTGGTTATCAGCAGTGATCATTTTGTGTATTAAAAATTTGCAGATAAAGGAATCACTAGGTGGCAGTGATCAGTGTACTGATATGGGATTTACTTAAAGATATATTTACCATCAGAGGTAAAGGAAAGGGTTTTTGCTTCCGTAAAGGTGAGTACAGTGGGATCAACTGATGATGTTACCAACAGTTAATTCTAAGTGGGAAGCATTCAAGGAATTAATCGTGGAAGCTACTAAAAGTTTCATGCCTATTAAGAAATATTGTTCAAGGTTTAGGCCTAAATGGTTATCAAATGAACTAATGATACTTGTGACAGAAGGAAGATGCATATAAATTATCAAGTGACTCAGAAGCCTATGGCAGATAAAGTTAGTCTGTAATAAGGTCACAAAGGAGGTTAGGCAGGCGAAGCCAGATTACGATAAATCTTTGGCAGAGGATGCTAAGAAAAACAGCAAGGATTTCTTTACTTACATAAACTCTAAAAGGAAAGGGATGAATCTGATTGGTCCACTTGATGTTGATGGTTTGACTGTTGATGATCCTGTTAAGATAGCAAACAAACTGAATGAGTATTTTGCATCTACATTCATACATGAGGAGTTAAGGTTTGAAAATGGCAGAAGGTTATCACATTGTAGCAGGGTGCTTAATGATTTTGTAATAACTGAGAGCAAAGTGGAGGAGAAATTCTTGAAGTTAAACATAAGAAAGGCACCTGAGGTGGATGGGATCTATCCAGTTATATTAAAGGAGGCAGCAAAGCAACTAAACAAACCCTTAGCCATAATTATGAGAGCATCCTTGGACTTAGGGGAGGTCCCCACGGACTGGAGATGTGCAAATGTATCCCCAATTTGCAAAGAGGGATTGAAGTGACACTGGTAATTACAGACCAGTTAGTTTAACTTCTGTTCCGGGTAAAATAATGGAGTCACTGGTTAAAAATGCATTGCAGGATCATCTAGACAAGACTGCAGCAATAATTCAGACACAGCATGGGTTTGTTAAGGGAAAGTCTTGTCTAACAGATTTGATAGGATATTATGATGTGGTTACAAAGGAACCGGATGCAAAAAATAATTTTGATATCATATATTTGGATTTCAGGAAAGCTTTTGACACTGTTGCGCATGGAAGACTATTGTACAAATTGGAGCAGAATGGTATTATCAAGTTGCTACAATGGATAAAAGGATGGTTGAGTGGGAGAAGACAGAGGGTGATAATTAATGGGTGCTGCTCTTCGTGGACTAATGTTATTAGTGGAGTCCCACAGGGTTTGGTGTTGGGTCCACTGTTGTTTTGTATATTTATCAATGATATTGATGAAGGTATATCAGGCGTAGTGTTGAAGTTTGCAGATGATACAAAGGTTGGCAGGGTTGTTAATGTCAGTGTTCTACTGCAACAGGATGTAGAAAATTTGGACAGATGGGCTAAGAAGTGGCAACTGAAGTTTAACCTTTACAAATACAAAGTACTGAATATGGGTAGAAGTAACCCCAGAGAAATGTATCAACTGTGGTACTACACTTAAGGTGGTAGAAAATGAAAAAGACCTGCGAGTAATTGTGCAGTCAGATATGAAGTTTTCTAAGCAATGCAGACAGGCTGCCAGGGCAGGTCATGGGGTTTTGTCAATGATATATATATATATATATATATATATATATATATATATATATATATATATATATATATATATATATATATATAAAGAATTTTGCTACCAGGGAAAAGGTGATTGTCCCTCTGTATAAAGCAATGGTCTGGCCACACCCTGAGTACTGTGTGCAGGTCTGTAGGACTTTTAGGAAGGATGTAGATTTGCTTGAACATGTGAGAAGGGCAACATGATTGGTGAGGGGAATGAAGAGATCCTCTTACCAAGAGAGGCTTAACTTCTGCAAATTGCAGTGGCTGGAAACTAGGCACCTGTGCGGTGATCTGATTGAGGTGTATAAGGCCGTGAATGGGTCGAGCATGCTGAATTCTGATGGGATCCTTCCATTTGTTTAGATTACAAACCTAAGGGGGCTTAAATTCAAATTAAGAAAAGGTAGATGTGCTGAAATTTGCCTTTAGCCAGCGGGTGGTTAATTGCTGGAACAAACTTCCATCTATTGTTGTGGAAGTTGATAGGTTAAATAATTTTAAGGAGGAACTGGACAGGCATTTGGAGGGAATGGTGTGTTTTTTTTTTTTTTTTTTTGGCTGATGCTGCATAAGCTTATACACTTGCTTTCTTGCATCACATGCCACCACCACCACTACTATTACTATTTGCAGATGATGTAAAGATCGGTAGACTAGTTATGAATAGTACCAACCAGTGCTCCTTCAGGATGACTTTAACAGGCTGCAAGAATGGTCAGAAAAGTGGCATCTATGTTTTAATGTAACAAAATACAAGGTCTTACACTTAAGAATAGCAACCCCAAAATGAATTACCCACCTGGTCGGGTTGAGTTAAAAATAGTACAGGAAGAAGGGGATATGGGAGTTTATAATACTGAGAGAGGGTGAAGTTTTCTGAGCAGTGTTAACAGGCAGCCTGGAAAGTTTGTCCTATCTATGATTTATCAAACATTGTCTTGAAGAGATATGGAGGTTAGTGTTTAGTGTCAAATGGTACCAGGGGTTTCCTCTCCCTGTCTCCACATAGTATACATTGGTGTGAAACAGAACACTGTCAATGCCAGAGGTTTAAAAGTTTATGGATCTTGTATATGTGTAGTGTTCTTCTGGTCATTTGTCTGCTGGGCCTCTAATGGGATCCAGTGTTGCCCATACTCTGCCCCATGTATGGGCAACACTGGAGCATATTATAATACTCATGTACCTGCTCTGCCCCATGGAGGCAGAGCAGGTACATGAGTATTATAATTATTTACTCTGGCAGGTCCTGAGTAAATAGGGATCAGCCAAAAGCAGTACTAATTATGATTTGATGTCATTAAGATTTGGGTGTAGGGCTCAAGCAATTTAAGATTCGAATGCTAGTAGTTCTGATAAGTTAGGGGGGGAGACTGAAGGGTGGGGAAATGTCAGAGATATGGGGTCCATAGAGAAGGTGACCCCCAAATCAGTGGAGCAGGCCTGCCCCACCAGAGCAGAAAGAGGGGCAGTGAGGGTGGAGGAGACTAGAAGTAACCTCCCCCACAGATGACCTGGGGAGTGGAGGCAAAGGACCACGCAAGGGATGTGGCTAGGAATGCCTAATGGCAGCAGCTGAGCTGTGCTGGTGGTTATATCCCACCTAGGACAGCATTCCACAGCATGCTGGCTATGAACAGCCAACAGCATGGATGACCTTGTGGTCCATAAGGTTCCCATGGTCATCCATCCATCTGTTGGAGAGGCTGGATAGAACATGCAATTTATATCATTTGCTCACAGACAAATTTTTTACATTTTATAGCTTTTTTTTTTCCCCTACCTTTTTTATAGTTTTTACATTTTTACAACTTTTTTTATATATATATATATATATATATATATATATATATATATATATACAGGAACTCCCCAACTTATGTAAGAGTTCATTCCACGGAACACTATGAGAGTCGGAATTTCCCCTATGTTTGTACAGCACTCGCAACTGTGTTCGCTGAATTGATTGAATCAAAAAAGAAATGTTCGGCGAACATGTAAATAGAATTATTTATTGTATTTGTTCAATTTTTTTTTTATCTCGTGCAATTTTTAAAAAAATGTAAATTATAAAATTACAAAAAAAAGATGAGACGGCATAATGTCATTAAGTTTTACCCCTCAAGCATCGTTGCCAGAATCAATGTCTTCAGCTGATAAGTACTGTGCTGCGGAAGTTGAGGATTGGAGATTTACAAGGGGTTGGCCGCTCAACCTTACGAAATAACATTAATGGATGACTAGACTGTGGGCCACCTTGTAGCCAGGTGGGCAGGAGCAGCAGTGCATAGCACACACTTCTTGATTAGACTGGGGTTCGAGCCCGTGACCACCAAATACGGAGGATGCAGAAAGGTCAGGGAATGACCACCGCATATCCCTGGAGCAATGTGGCCTTAGTTGCTAATGCTCCTAAAAAGAAAACGACTAGACTGTGGCTTTTTTCTTTTCATTGTATATTTCTTTGTAGCAAGCATGCATATCATTCACCCCTCTTAACTTTTAAGAATCATTTGCTGTTAGGATCCATCTTTTTTTCCCTATCTTTCGAAACCGTCCTCAGTTAGCTATAGTGGGAAGAGAAGAACACGCGAAGTATGTTATATACTGGTTAAGTTCCCAAAATGCATTTCAGTGCATGTGGAAACTTTATACGTGCTAAATTCCAAATAAGGGAAAAGTTGATTGGAACCTTCGTGTTGAACGATGTGTGGTGCTTAAACCACTCAATGACAAGAGCCTCATTTTGAAGAATTTTATAACTGGAATTCAGTTATACTACTGCAATAGCCGAATTGATGCATGGGTTATGATTATGAGATTGAACATGTTGTGTTAATTCTGTACCCGATAAATTAGAAATGAAGCTGTTAAAAGTGGTAGTAGGCATATGTGTTAAATTTTTGAAGTCCCAAATTTAACTGTTGTACTGGCAATGTAACATGCTTGACATCTAATCAAATATATAATGTTATTATAATCCTATGTCGCATACTCATGAGTATGCAACATAGGAAGCATGTTACATTGGTAGTACAACAGTTGTCCTGTATGAATTAAATTTAGAACCTAATTTATAAGATATAAATACTTTTTTTTTCATTTATTTGTACACACAATTATTTACAAATTATATACAAAAACTTACAAAGAAGATATATACAGTGTTATATTCATAAGCATTCTCATTATACATGCTGCCTGCCCCCAGGCACAAGTAGCCAAGCCTGGGTCTGCTATCACCTTTAGTGCCTTGTGCACAAATCTCGCACCCACCAGAGATAGTGCAATACTGGTGGGTGCCAGCAGTCCCGTCCCCAGGTTGCCTAAACCTGGAAACCAGCAAAAAAAAGGGGGAAAATATCCAAGCAGCAGTAGATACAAGCCAATTTGGAAAACTCCAATAAACTTAGCAAAGTATATATTTAAGAAGTAAATATTTACATTTGTACAAGATACTAAAATTTAACTCTTAAATCCTAGCAATACAATTATTTTTTACATATCTTACAACAAGTCATTCTATTTATATTTAATGGGATACAAACCTATATTCTGGCAGTAAGCTAGAGAATCTTGTAATAACTGAGAGTAAAGTGGAGAAGAAATTGTTGAAGATAAACACAAGAAAGGCACCTGGGGTGGATGGGATCTATCCAGTTATATTAAAGGAGGCAGCAAAGGAAGTAAACAAACCCTTAGCCATAATTATGAGAGCTTCCTTAGACTCAGGGGAGGTACCCATAGACTGGAGATGTGCAAATGTGACTCCAATTCACAAAGGAGGATCAAAGGCTGACACAAGTAATTATAGACCTGTGAGTTTAACTTCTGTTCCAGGAAAATTAATGGAGGCATTGGTTAAAGAAGCACTGCAGAATCATCTAGATAAGACTTCAGTTATAGTTCGGACACAGCATGGTTTTGTTAAGGGGAAGTCTTGCCTGACCAATTTGATTGGTTACTATGATGCAGTTTGTTTGTTTGTTATTTGGTTTTTAGGAGCATTAGCAACTAGGATACCATGATGCAGTCACAAAGGAACAGGATGCAGAGAATAACTTTGATATTATATACTTGGCCTTAGAAAGGCTTTTGATACTGTTGCACATGGAAGACTGCTGCACAAATTGGAGCAGTGTGGCATTGGAGGCAAATTGCTGCTATGGATAAAAGGGTGGTTGAGGGAGAGAAGACAGAGTGGTAATTAATGGACACTGCTCATCGTGGACTAATGTTATTAGTGGAGTCCCTCAGGGTTCAATGTTGGGTCCATTATTGTTTTCTGTATTTATAAATGATATTGATGATGGTGGATCAAGTTTGCAGACGATACGAAGGTTGGCAGGGTTGTCAAGGACACTACTGACATTATGCTGCTGCAACAGGATCTGGAAAGGTTGAGCAGATGGGCTGAGAGGTGGCAAATGAAGTTTAACATTGACAAATGTAAAGTAATACATATGGGGAAACAGCAACCCCAGAGCAACGTATCAACTCTGGTTCTACACGGACAGTGGTAGAGAATGAAAGGGACCTGGGGGTGGTTGTGAAGGCAGATATGAAGTTCTCTGAGTGGTGCAGACGGGCTGCAAGAGTAGCTCATGGTGTATTGTCAATGATATATAGGAATTTTTCTAGCAGGGATAAGGAGGTGATTATTCCCTTGTATAAGGCAATGGTCAGGCCACACCTAGAGTACTGTAAACAGGTCTGGAGGCCTAATTTCAAGAAGGATGTAGAGCTGCTGGAACGAGTACGGAGAAGGGCAACAATATTAGTGAATGGAACAAAGGGGTGCTCTTACGAAGAAAGGCTTAAGTTTTGCAAATTACAATGTCTGAAGACTAGTCACCAGCAAAGTGATCTGATAGAGGTGTATAAAACTTTGAATGGTTTGAGCATGCTCAATGCTGATGGGATTCTTCCTCTTGCTCAGAATAATCACCTGAGAGGGCATAAATTCAAATTGAGGAAAGACAGATGTAGGATAGACGTGCGGAAATTTGCCTTTAGCCAGTGGGTGGTTGGTTAGTGTAACAGACTTCCAACCCTTGTCGTGGAAGTTGATAGCCTATATAAGTTTAAGGCTCAGCTGGACAGGTATTTCGAAAGGACGGAGGGGTGAAGTGGAAGTGGTTTTTAAATTTTTTTTTTATTTTGGCTGATGCTGCATAAGCTTGCTTTCTTGCATCAAATGCCTATGCTAAAATGCTATTATCTTCTCAGCTGTCAGATTTATATTCGATTTTGGATTTGAGTTCTTAGTTTAAGTCTTTTCTTAAAGACTGATTCTGGAAAGTCTCAAAGTTTGTCTTGTTCTCAACTAGTATTTTTACATTGTCTTCAGCTAGACCTGGAACCTGATTAAATAGCAATACTCGATGGTCTGTATATTACGGACAAAATAGTAAGACATGTATCCAGTCCTCCATTTGACCACAGGTGCAAAAAGGATCCGGCTCCATCCAATATAAATACAGTATTAACTTGATATCTGGATTCTTAAAAATCTAAGTCATCCAGCCTATTGTTGATGGTATGGAAAAACGATAAGGGGTTTGTGTATCTTATTCAAATGATTATTAATGTTGTCTGGGTTATTAATACTATTATGGACTTTAGTAATGGTTTCTTTTATTAGTGTAATGGGTATTTCCTGTCAATAAATTTTTTTTTTTAGTAAGGTATTACAACTCTGTGGATAGATCTGCTTGTGTGTGACTATATTTAATAGCATTGTATATGATTACAAAACTGCTTTTTTGATGTATAGAGGATGGTGTGAGTAGTAATGTAAGAACTTTACCTGTATGTGTGTTCTTTCTGTATATTGTGGTGCCTAAATTAGTACTTTTTTTATATATAGTGAGATTTAGAAAATTAATTTTATTATCCATTTCTACTTAGAGGGTAAATTTGAGCCTCTAATGCGTTGTATTAAATAAAGTGTCAATAGTTTTATTACCTATTAAAAGGACATCGTCCACGTACCACTAATAAAAGAAACCATTACTGAAGTCCATAATAGTATTAATAACTCAGATTGTCAAGCATGTTACATTGGTAGTACAACAGCAAAATTTGGGACTTCAAAAATTTCTAACACATGTGCCTGCTACTACTTTAATAGCTTAAAATCTAATTGATTGGGTACAGAATTAACAGATGTTCAATCTCAATCATAACCCACGCATTGATTTGGCTATTACAGTAGTTAAACTGAATTCTAGTTAAATTCTTCGAAACAAGACTAATCATTGAGTGGTTTAAGCAGCACACATCCTTCAACATATTAAACATGAAGGTGCCAATCACCTTCTCCCCTATTTGGAATTTAGCACATATAAAGTTTCCACGTGCACTGAAATGCATTTTGGGAACTTAACCAGTATATAACATACTTCGCATGTTCTTCTCTTCCCACTATAGCTAACTGAGGACGGTTTCGAAAGTTGCTCATGTGTAGCTATTAGCTTTTATTTTGCTTTTTATTTTAATACATGATTTTAATAAGACAACTATAGAATGGAATGTGCACTTTACTTTCTTAGGCAGATTTAACATTTTTTAAAGCTCATTATTTAGTAATTTAATTTTTTAAAATTCCTAATTACTTTAAGTTACAAATAGCTACTAATTGGAATTTAAAAAGTTTTAACTACTATGTATGTACCTGTTATAAGTTTCATCAAACCAAGCGGATTACTATGAGGTGAGTGCTGTTAATTAAGCTATGCTATACCTAAAATCTAGTTGTTACATCACAGCACAAGGATTGAAACCCATGTATAGTCTCTAGAGAAGTTTCTGGCATCCCTCTTCCCCCATACTTCTCCTTCAACCCATGCATGGTACTAAGTACTATAAGTTTTGATACCTTTCGTGTTTGGGGTTTCCATAAAAAAAAAATTCCTTAATATATCATCAACCATTGTAGCAACTTACCTTTAATAGTGTCACGTATGGTTTGGTCACTAACATTATAATGGTTCTTTAGAGATTTAACGGATGCACTGTATTGAATACAGTTGAAACCTTTGCCCATTTTCATGATTTATAAACAAAAAAAAAATTCTGACATCCCCGACATAAATAACGAAACAATTTTTTTCCTTTTGCGGTGTGATGGAACACAATTGACGTGACACACTAAATCAAACTTTTAGGGTTTTTTTTTTGTTTTGAGCAGTAGGTATGAAGACAGTGGGGTTGCAAGATAATAGGTACACTAATCTTCCAATGACAATTTATAATGCCAGTTCTTGTTGCTTATTTATGACTTGCAAAATATCTGTTTATACCTATTCTAGTTATTACTTGAATATTATGATTTCTGCATTCCCCCCCCCCCCCCTTAAATTTGGAGTCTTGAAGTGTCCTGATAAATCGATAGTCTGCTGTACTTTATTATATGTATGTACAAGAAAATCATGTTATATATGGGGTCAGCAGGTGTTTGCTTATATCTGCAGTTTCAGCCATCCAAGGTAGGTCTTGGAACACATCCCCCTGTGGATACGGGAGTCTTACTATACAGCCACTTCCAGCTTAGTCAATATTTGACTTTATGTAAGTTTTTGCTGACCTGTGCAAACTTAAAAAAAAATCTTGGAAATGTATTTTGCATCCTGTAGGAATAAATGGAGGTATCGTGAAAATATCGTAATGTGAACCTAATAACCTGGTTATATCCAGGATTACTAACAGTCCCACGATGGCGGGACTTAAAAATATTATAATGGTGGGACTGTTAGTAATCCTGGGTATAACATACAAGCACACTGTGGGTGACCACCCAGGTGTGAACCAATGTAAGTAGCGGTCGAGGTGTGGCACCCACACCACATGGAGGAATGCCGCCAGTCTGTGTTACCAAGCAATACTAGGTGGTAGATGACTCATTAACTGGTGCAAAACCACCACTTTGCTTATTGGAGGCTTGAAGTGGTGGAAACCATGTTTAGTCTCCAGAGCTAAGTTCCAGTCAACTCTTCCATCATGCAGTATGATTGATGACTTTTGAGGTTATGATGAACATTGTGGCGAGATCCTATCTTCCTTACATTTTGAGAGTAAAGCTCTAAAACAGTGTTCGCAGGCTGGGCAAGTGTTAGTACATTGGACCAAACCTATTGGTAACTCTTTAGGAGGCTTCCGATCAGCTAGTGTATAATATTGTTACCTCTAATCTGCCAGATAGTGACTGAAGAGTCAGAGTAGTGTGTATACTGGGGGCATTGTTGAGGCCACGTTATGTCAAGGATCTGGGAATATTCTTACCATGTGTACCCCATATCCAAAAATTTCATTACTTCATACAGCATGTCCCACGCACTTTTTTTCTTACTATTGAATACACCATGAATTGTCAAACTAATAGTAAGCTTATCTGCGAAAAGATCTAAACCTCCCAAACACTTCCTAGTTCATTTCATAAATATACGTGGTCTCAATTCTAATCTCAACGATGTCCATTTCCACTTGCTGTCTGCCAAACCCCATGTACTTTTTCTGATATAATCTCAATTATTGGTTGATTCAACTACTGCTCATCTCAGTTACCGAAATTATTTGCTGTGTGATTCCTTTCACCTCAAAGGTGGTACTTGTGCACATGTCCATTCCGATATTCCCTCTCAGAGACTTGATAATTTGGGATCTCTTCTTTTTGGTCTTCTCTGGCTTAAAATCTATCTCATTGTGTGAAAATCATCTGTTGTCTACCGTTTTCCCAACTCCACTAATCACTTGGAGCTCTTTGAATTCCTCTCTTTGCAACTTGACTTTCTCTAGTTCAACTTTCCTAACAGTGAGATAATTTTCCTTTGTGATTTTAATGTTCACAATTCCAGCTGACTCCATTCTTTAGACACACCGACCCAGCTGGTTGAGATGAGGCTTTTGCAATTACTAATGACCTTGCACAGATTGTTCATTTACTTACAAGAATACTGGACAATCCTAACCATACAGCCAACACACTTGATCTTTTTCTCACAAACAACCCTTCTAAGTACATGGTCGAAGTGAGTGGTCCTTGAGGTTAGGCACCTCAGATCACAACTTGGTGATTGTCTCTTCTCCAGTAGAGCCTTTATCTCATGGCTATTCCCAACCTTGTATTGTTTAGCATTACAAGAATGCAAAATGGGATGACCTGTGAGATTTCTTTTCCTTGGTCGGATTAATGTTTCAAAACTTCTGATGTCAACATTTGCCCAGATCATGTCAGTGAAATTATTCTTGTAGGAATGGAATCCTTTATTCCACACTCCATTTTAAAATCTCATCCTTTATCTAAACTTTGGTTTCCTATAAATGTGCTAAGGCTATTCAAGAGAAGAATGTTGCAATATATTGTTATTGCTTGTTTCCAAGCTTCAGTTTCATTTTTCTGCCTACACCAAAGCTGGCAACAATTGTAAAGCAGTTGTTAATTTGTCCAAACCATATTTTGAACAGGCTAAGAGTAGAAAACTTGCTTCTTATCCTAATGGTAGCTGAGCATTTTGGTCTCTTGCCAAAGCTATTGGCAGCAACATTTGCCCATCTCTGCTTCCACCTCTGTCAAAACCAAATGGTTCTGTTGTCACTTCAGCCAAGGATAAAGCTGACCTGCTATCATCCCATTTTTCTTCCAACTGATGTATTAATGATCTTGGTAAAACACCTCCCACCATTCCCAACACACTCCATTCAATGCCTCCTGTGGTATTCTGTCAAAAGGATGTCAGAAGAATTTTGACAAATCTCGATGCTAAGAAAGCTCCAGGTTCTGATAGTATTTTTCCACTTGTTCTCAAAACCTGTGCTCCTGAACTTACTCCTGTTCTTTGTCCCCTTTTTCACTTTCTTATTCCAAAGGTGTTTTTCCTTCTGCTTGGAAATTTTCTCATATCCAGCCAGTTCCTAAAAAGGGTGACAAGTCCCTCCCATCCAATTATTGTCCCATTGCAATTATTTCTCTTTCTAAAGTAATGGAGAAATCAATTAAATGCAAACTCTTATTAAACTACCTAGAAACCTTCTGCCTGATCAACTATTGCTAGTATGGATTCCATCAGTTGTGATCCTTATGTTACCCATTTATGGACAAATTCAGTGGAAAAGTTCAGTGAAACAAGCAGTTGCTCTTGACATCTCAAAGGCTTTAGATTGTGTTTGGCATAAAGGTCTTCTAAACAAGCTCCCATCTTACAGTTTCCCAACTGTTTTGTAATTGTTTATCCAGTTTTCTCTCGGATCGCTCACTGAGGGTGATGGTAGATGGTTGTCTTCTAATTTCACTGATGCTGGTGTCCCCCCAATGTTCAGTTCTTTCTCCCACTGTTTTCCTCTTGTATATTAATGACCTTATTCCATTAACTGGAAATCCTATCCATAGTATTGCCAATGATAGCACATTGCTTTCCATTTTGAGAAACCTTGCCCTGCTCCATTATCTTAAACTTCTCTCGAATATCCACTACCATTTCTTAAATGCCAATCTCCAGTGGGGAAAAGATGATTTCAATCCTACGACTTTCAAAATATCTGTTTATACCTATCCTAAGTTATTACTTGAATTTTTTTGATTTCTGTTTTTTTTTTTTTAATTTGGAGTCTTGAAGTGTCCCGGTTAATCAAGAGTCTGCTGTATATTGTTAAGTAAATCTCGCATCCATATACTGTGATTATTGTCACCTAATGGTTCGTTTATCTGCAAATTCTTATACATGAATAATCGCTGCTGATAACTAGATCAAGAGTATTAATCTCTCTGGTTGCCTCTTAAACATGCTGCTGCAGAAAACAATCATCCAATAAATCCACAAGTCTTGCTAGTGTGAGAGTGACCAATCCACCAGTTCCAGTCAATATCTGCGAAGTTAAAATCCCCCGTTATAAGACATTCTGATTTACTGGCCCACTATTTCTCTGTACAATTGTTCATTGTACTCATTAGTTGTTAGGCCTATAACACACTCCTACTCTTATTTTTGCTTTCCCAGTGCTTATGTCACACCAAACTGACTCGGCATTGCACTGTCCATCTATGTCAACTGGATGCACTTCCTTAGATTTTGTTTTTCTTAATTAATGGCATAACCCCTCCTCCTCCCTTCCTATCCTTTCTGTACACATTGTATTCCATAAATTCCAATTCTGCATTCCTAGTATCTGTGTGACACCATGTCTCTGATATCCCAACAATATCTGCCTTTGATATCTTGACCAGCACTTCCAATTTATTTACTATACTTCTAGCATTGGTATACATGCACCTATTCCTATCCTTAGTTACCATAATACAGCCAATGTATTTATTTGTTTCATGATGACTGCCATCAGTCCCTGAAACCCCCGGGTTTTTTTTTTTTTTTTTTTTTAAGGAGCATTAGCAACTAAGGCCATATTGCTCTGGGATATGCGGTGGTCATTCCCTGACCTTTCCGCATCCTCCGTATTTGGTGGTGACTGGCTCGAACCCCGGTCTAATCAAGCAGCATGTGCTAAGCACTGCTGCTCCTTCCCACCTGGCTACGGAGGTACCAAACCCCCAGTACCTTGCCCTCCAGGCCTCTGCTCATTCTAATAGAAGTAGTGCAAGAATTGCCTTCACCTCTGCTTGCGGCTACTTTTAACCTTTTCGTCCGTGAATCCCCACAAGCTAGCAGTTTTCAGAAGCATCTAACGCTGCCTTGATTGCATCAGTTAACACTCTTGCACCAGCTTCTATATAAGTGTATCCCATTTGTGTAGAAGCAATCCCTCCTGTTTCTTATTTAATCATTTTGAAATTACTAAATTTAAAAATGCACTATCCTCTTTTTTATATAAAGAGTGCTTTTGTGGACTGCCTTAAGGCATGAAGTGAGAGGAAGAGCAAAGTTTGGCTTTGCTTCATTCAAGTATTTATTGCTCTTTGGAAATAAATTTGAAAAGACAGGAAGTATGCATAATGCTAGAACTGATAGATAAATGACCCCTGAAAATACAACTAAGGGAATAATATAAACTGCTCAAGAAATTGTTTTGACATTTGCAGCGTTTGATATCCTTGACACATAAATATTTTAATGAGACATTTAAAAATCAATGACACACACACACACGTGTGTGTGTGTGTATATAAAAAAAAGATCAAATGTGTTCTGTCTAACTTGAAATGACGTGGACAGGATGGGTTTTACTGAAACTTTAATTTTTGGTGAAAATCCCGGACTGGCTACACATGTATTGTGGATATATGTGTCTCCCCCCAACCCTCTCTCTACCTTTGTGCTACTCTTAAACCTGTGACTCATTTTGGGCTACTCTTGCTTTTATTAAAATTCCTCTCCATGATGAAAAGGTTATTGTATGGTATGACATTGTCTTAGTTCTTGATTGGTCCATATTTCATTGAGGAAGGAATTGAGACTTTTTCAAATAATAAATAGTTCTGCTAAATAACTGGGGCAAGGTATGCTATGATTTTGCTGGGGGCCATTTTTTTCCAGATTTCATGAAGGTGTCCTACAGAATCATATTCCAACAAGATTATATCATTTTAGTGTATCTAGTCTTCTAAAGAATACTCTCCTGGTAATTCTGAGGACAGAATTAGTGCTTGAAGTTAGACAGAATTGAAAATTAATGGTCATATCGACAAAAACCATTTAACATTTAATTTCCACAGTTCTTGGTTATGGGACTTAAAATCCAGCCTTTGAATTTATTAGAAAACATGGAGTTAGATTTTTATTAATAATTTTTTTTTTATTAGAGATTTTTATTACTAATCCAGAGCACTTCAATAATTTGAAGTAATTTTGTTTCTTGACTAGCCTTAATTGAAAATTAATGGTCATATGAAATACTTGAATTGAAGCTACAGATACTTGCCACAAACTAGTTTTGTTATTTTATTTCCTTAAAGTAATAAAAATACCATTCATAAATGGAAGGTTGTTTCATGTGTGCCTGTATTTCAGAGCCTAAAGAAAGCTAGGTTATGATATTCCTTTCTTGAATCTGGCCACACATCACACCTTTGATAATAACAGTTATCCTTGCCATTGTTGTGAATGGTTTATTGTGATTTAACTTTTTTTAAATTTGTAATAATTATAATATGGTTTTAAGCAAGTCTCTGTATAACACTGCTCTAGTTTTCTAAATGTTTAAGGTAATTAATTGCATTTTGCAGGAAAATGGCAAAGACACCTGCAATTGGTATTGACTTGGGAACAACATATTCTTGTGTTGGAGTGTTTCAGCATGGAAAAGTAGAAATAATTGCAAATGATCAGGGGAACCGCACAACTCCCAGTTATGTTGCTTTTACAGATACAGAGAGGTTAATTGGGGATGCGGCTAAAAATCAAGTGGCCATGAATCCTAATAATACAGTTTTTGGTAAGTTTTTGTTAAATTACTTTTAATGAATAAGAGTAAATTTTCTATAATATAATTTTCTATAACATAACTTTTTTTTTTTTTAAATGTCAAATGCTAATATCTTAATCAAATAAGATTTAAGATTAGTTAATTTAAAATTTGTTTTAACAGATGCAAAACGCCTAATTGGACGTAGATTTGATGATCCTTCAGTTCAGTCAGACATGAAACATTGGCCATTTAATGTCATTAGTGATGGTGGCAAACCAAAAATTCAGGTAGACTACAAAGGAGAAACAAAGACTTTCTTCCCAGAGGAAATATCTTCAATGGTGCTAACAAAAATGAAGGAAATTGCTGAAGCTTACCTTGGTAAATCTGTAACTAATGCAGTAGTAACAGTTCCAGCATACTTCAATGACTCCCAGAGACAAGCCACTAAAGATGCTGGAACTATTGCTGGATTAAATGTACTTCGAATTATCAATGAACCTACTGCTGCAGCAATTGCATATGGCTTAGATAAAAAGGTAAGAAAAATTTATTTTGCATAGATAAATTGTGTTCAATGTTTATGGGATTTTGTTAATACCATGTGGTTTAAAAATAACCTATTGACATTTTTTGCCCTTAAGTTATCTTCTGACATCTTCCTAATTCTTAAGCCAGTTTACCTCTTCAGTTAAACATTTGCTTTGGCTTTTAGTAGTTCTGACTATGTTCATTCTTATTAATACACTACATGTGTGGTGCCTCCTTGGGCAGGAGGCAGTGCCGTAGCACACGCTTCTTGATTATACTTGATTGTACTTGATTGCTTCTTGATTGTACTTGTTAACAGGAGAGATTGCTTCTACAGGGATGGGATACACTTAAATAGAAAGGGTGCAAGAATTTTTGCTGATGCTGTCGAGGCAGTGTTAGGTGGGTCGGAAAACTGCTAGTTGGGGGGGGATACAAGGACTAATAGATTAACAGTAGCCAGTGGCAGAGGTGGAAGTGATTCTTGCACTGCTTCTATTGAAATGAGCAGAAGTCTGAAAAACAGGATGCAGGATATTTCAGAGACTGCTGGTAGTCATTGCAGTACAAGTAAACACATGGGTTGTGTTAGGGTAGCTAAGAATAGAAACAGGTGCATGTATACCTGCGTGTACACCAATGCTAGGAGTTTGGTAAATAAATTTGATGAATTTGAGGTATTGCTCAAAACATCAAAGGCAGATATTGTTGGGATATCAGAGACGTGGTGTCACACAGATATAAGTAATGCGGAACTGGAATTTGGGGAATACAATGTATATAGAAAGGATAGACAGGACAGGAGGGGAGGAGGGGTCATGCTATTAATTAAGAAACACAAAGTCCAAGGAAGTGAAGCCAGTCGACATCGATGGGCAGCGTAGAGTCAGTTTGGTGTGACATAAGCATAGGGAAATCAAAATTGAGAGTAGGAGTGTGCTATAGGCCTAATGACTCTGATGAGTATAATAAGATATTGTACAGGGAAATAGAGTGGGCCAGTAAATCAGAGAGTCTTATAATGGGGGACTTTAATTTCCCAGATATTGACTGGAATTTGTGGGTTGGTCACTCGCACACTAGCAAGGCTTTTGTGGATTTATTGGATGATTGTTTTCTACATCAGCATGTTCGTGAGGCAACAAGAGGGAGCAATACTCTTGATCTGATTATCAGTAGTGATTCTTCATGCATTAAGAACTTGCAGATAAATGAACCACTAGGTGGCAGTGATCAGTGTATTGAAGTGGGATTTACTCAAGGAGGTAACTACCATCAGAGGTAAAGGGAAGGGTTTTTGTTTTCATACAGGCGACTATGATGGTCTGAGACAGTATTTAAATTCTATACAGTGGGACCAACTGATGATGTTACCAACAGCAAACTCAAAATGGGAAGCATTCAAGGAACTAATCTTGGAGGCTACCAGGCTTTACATAACAACTAAGAAATATTGTTCAAGGTTTAGGCCTAAATGGTTGTCAGATGAACTAATGAGACATGTGGCAGAGAAGAAAAATGCATGGGATACATACAAATTAATGGGTGACATGGAAGCCTATGATAGATATAAGTTGGTCTATAACAAAGTCACAAAGGAGATTAGGCAGGCAAAGGCAGACTATGAAAAATCCTTGGCAAAGGATGCAAAGAAAAACAGAAAAGAGTTCTTTACATACTTGAACTCGAAAAGGAAAGGGATGAATCAGATTGGTCCACTGGATATTGATGGTTCAACAGTTGAGGATCCTGCTCAGGTGGCTAAAAATCTAAACGAGTATTTTGCATCTACATTCACGCATGAGGAGTTATTCAGGAAGGAGAATGATGTAGGTAAAGTAAACATTGGCAGTGAGCTGGATGATTTTGTAATAACTGAGAGGAAAGTGGAGGAGAGATTGTTGAGGATAAACATAAAAAAGGCACCTGGGGTGGATGGGATCTATCCAGTTATATTAAAGGAGGCAGCAAAGGAAGTAAGCAAACCCTTAGCCATAATTATGAGAGCTTCCTTGGACTCAGGGGAGGTACCTATAGACTGGAGTTGTGCAAATGTGACCCCAATTCACAAAGGAGGTTCAAAGGCTGACACAAGTAATTATAGACCTGTTAGTTTAACTTCTGTTCCAGGTAAATTAATGGAGGCACTGGTTAAAGAAGCACTGCAGGATCATCTAGACAAGAATTCAGTTATAGCTCAGACGCAGCATGGTTTTGTTAAGGGCAGGTCTTGCCTGACCAATTTGATTGGATACTATGATGTAGTCACAAAAGAACTGGATGCAGGGAATAACTTTGATATTATATATTTGGATCTTAGAAAGGCTTTTGATGCTGTTGCACATGGAAGACTGCTGCACAAATTGGAGCAGTGTGGCATTGGAGGCAAATTGCTGCTATGGATAAGGGGATGGTTGAGTGGCAGAAGACAGAGAGTGGTAATCAATGGACACTGCTCAACGTGGACTAATGTTATTAGTGGAGTTCCTCAAGGTTCAGTGTTGGGTCCGTTGTTGTTTTCGGTGTTTATGAATGATATTGATGATGGGATATCAAGTTTAATGTCCAAGTTTGCAGATGATACAAAGGTTGGCAGGGTCGTTAAGGACAATACTGATGCTATGCTGCTGCAACAGGATCTGGACAGGTTGAACAGATGGGCTGAGAGGTGGCAAATGAGGTTTAACATCGACAAATGTAAAGTGCTGCATATGGGAAACAGTAACCCCAGAGCAACGTATCAACTCTGCGGTACTACACTGACAGTGGTGGAGAATGAAAAGGACCTGGGGGTAATTGTGCAGGCAGATATGAAGTTCTCTCAGCAGTGCAGACGAGCTGCAAGAGTAGCTCATGGTGTCTTGTCAATGATATACAGGAATTTTTCTAGCAGGGATAAGGAGGTGATTATTCCCTTGTATAAGGCAATGGTAAGGCCACATCTTGAGTACTGTATACAGGTCTGGAGGCCTCATTTCAAGAAGGATGTAGAGCTGCTGGAACGGGTACAGAGAAGGGCAACAAGATTAGTAAATGGAACAAAGGGTTGCTCTTACGAAGAAAGGCTTAAGTTTTGCAAATTACAGAGTCTGGAGACTAGGCACCGGCGAGGTGATCTGATAGAGGTGTATAAGGCTTTGAATGGTTTGAGCATGCTCAATGCCAATGGGATTCTTCATCTTTCTCAGAATAATCACCTCAGAGGGCATAAATTCAAATTGAGGTAGGACGGATGTCGGATAGATGTGCGGAAATTTGCCTTTGGCCAGCGGGTGGTTGGTTGGTGGAACCGACTTCCATCACTGGTTGTTGAAGTTGATAGCCTAAACAAATTTAAAGCTCAACTGGACAGGTATTTCGAACAAACGGAGGGGTGAAATGGGAGTGGGTTTTTTTTTTGTTTTTTTGGCTGATGCTGAATAAGCTTGCTTTCTTGCATCATGTGCCTCTGCTAATGCTATTAGACTGAAGTTTGAGCCCGTGCCCACCAAATACGGAGGATGCGGAAAGGTCAGGGAATGATCACTGCCTATCCCCTGAGCAATATGGCCTTAGTTGCTAATGCTCCTAAAAACCAAATAACACTACATATGTACATGGGGAGAAGAAGATAAATTCTACAGACGTAATAAATGAAATGCCATGTTATCACTATACTTGCCAATAAAGACTGTTAGAATAATCAAGTTGTAATCCTGATAGTGTGTTAATTCACCATTAAGTGAATTTTTCAAAGATGTTGCACACTAGTCAGTTTGTCAACATTAACTATTTAGATGTCTTGAGGGAGAGGGAAGAACAATCCCAGTGTGTTTTCCTCCCCTTTACATGTTTCCTAACTTAATGGTCTATTCCAGGAAAGAATTTTTCTCTCATTACAAAGAAATGAGTTTCAGAAATTAGAACAGATTTTGAAAACAAGTCTTACTAAGATCAGAGGGTAAGATTAATAGTAACTTCCATACAGATTTTTAGAATACATGTTCCCTGTGTGTTTGTGTAGTTTTAAAACTACACAAACCAAAAAAGCCATTAAGACCAATAGTTAACTTCAAAAATACTTCAAAAAAAAATTGGCAGCCATTGTCAGGATGGAGGCTTCCTCAACAGTCATGTTGAGGGAATGGACCATAATCTGCCATGTTGGTCCTTTGTGGGTTGGTAGATTGACTGTATTTAGCAGTTAGAGGCTTGAACCCTGGTCTTCTCAAATAATGCATGTGCTGTTGCACTTCTGCTCCTGACCATTTGGCTAAATTTGTCAATCAACACCTCAATAGCTAGGTCACGAAATATAAGGAAACCTTTTCTATTATTTCCTAACCTACCATTTAAGGTCAGGTTACGAAAAATAAAGAAACCTTTTCCTTTTTTTTGTAACCAAACCTAAACCAACAGTATAGTAAATACACACATGAACTCCAAAAAAATCGGCTTTTAATATTGAGAAAAAACAATGAAGAACATAAAAATGAACAGAACAAAAATTTTTTTTATTAATTTAGTTTTCATCAAAAAATCAACCAGCGTTTTATTTTCCTTACAAATTTCTTCCATCTTTAAAAGATTCATTGCTACTATTACTTTTTTACTGTTCATCACAAAACTATTATGCACTGTTCTTTACTCCTAAATACACATTATAATGCCAACCAATGACTACACAGTAGCCTGTCTGTCTGTCTTGCCCACCACCAATCATTTCATTGTTTGCCACGCCTACCTGTCAATCAATATATCCTTCTCAATTTTGGCTCCAGACCAATAACACGTACCATCTGTTTACTGAGCGAGCAGTGCTAGGGTCCGGTGTCGGGAAACTAATTTTCCGCGTAAGTTATCAGTTTCTCGTGTTGGCTTTCTTTACCTTAGCTGATTTTTGATGTTAGAAATATATTTTCTTTCAAACAAAAATCTAACGTGGAACAATTATTTTGTGATTTGTACTAATGGTGCAGATGCATTAACAGGATAAAAGTTTAAAAGGCAAAGTAAAGGAAATTGCTCCAAATATAGTTTTTAATCATTGCATTGTACATAGAGAAGCATTAATAGTAAAGGAAATGGAAACTGATTTCAAAACTCAAGTTTTGAAAGATGCAGTAAGTGTGATCTACTTTATTAAAAAGTAGAATCTTAAATAACACTTTTCATTATGCTTTGTAATGAAATGGGATGAAATGCTTCTTTTATATATGAAAGTGAGGTGGTTATCCAATGGTAAAGTGTTGCAACATCTCTTTGACCTCAAACAATAAGTTTTATTGGATAAAAATCAGAACTTTGCTCAATTGTTTACAAATCAAAAATGGCTTGGAAAACTTAGTTCCCTTGTTGATATATTTGAAAAACTATTTAAGTCTTCAGGGACACACACACTTGCTCACTCACTCTTATTTAATTCAATAGATATAGCATAAAATGGAGGTGAATATCTGCAACCTACAAATGACCCTATCAGCTTCTATTATATATATGTTAATACTTGTTGATAAAATAGAAGCTTTATCTTTGGAAAACTGAATTTGAGTGTAATGTGACTGAAATGCTCCTATGCTTTTCTGATTTTGTTAATAGCAATAATATTGATTTTACAATTTAGGAATATCATTACCACCCACCTAACAGTGCTAATTAAGAATTTTTCCAAACGATTTAATGTATCTCCAAAAAAATGTTGCATTGGATTCGTGATCCAATATCCTTTTGATATTTCTTTAAATATCTCGTGATCCTTTTAATATTTCTTTATGCCCCGAAATTACCATTCAGCAAAAGGAAGATCTTACCGACCTGTCATCTGACGAAGCATTACATGCTCATTTAAAGACCTACTTGTGAAAAATTTTGGCTCTTCTCTTCAAGAAGAGTATCAAGAATTATCGAAAATAGCAATACAAAGATTGGTATAAGTTATTCTATTTGTTTTTGTCGATTTATTCAAACATTAAACTTTCTGTATTATAAGTTAGTGTTTTTTTGTAGTTTTTATTTCATGATTTAATTTCTTTAGATTATTATGACTTGGTTTACTATTTAATGGGGTCTATATAGGCAAAAGAAATTAAAGGATGCATTTGTTCTATTTTATGTACATAGTGGGTTTGAAAAGGAAATATTTCATTCCTTCATTTAGAATGAAATGCTGGATGTAACACAAATCGTTAATAAATAATTTCTATGTTTGCTGACTTTTATATTTGCATGAGTTCTTTGCATGCCTTGAGACACTTCTCTGGGGTGTTGGAACAAGTAGGCAGTACATTTTTAGTAAATGGATTTCATCTATGAAGAATCATCACTCCAAGTAACACCAGCATCTAGTTTTGTAGTGTTCTAACATTGATAGAGGCATTTGAATGGGATTCAGAATCTGCATCACTTGAATGGAATTCTGTTTCAGTATCAGGTGACATATTATAAAGAGCTGATTCAATGTCATTAGCTTCAACATGCTGTCCATCCCCATTCCTTTTCAGATCAGATGTTCCAGGCTGTGGAGCCAACACCTTTAGGATAAAATTTAATAGGAAAACACTTTTTACACAAATTTGTCAGTAGACACACTAAGGATGATCTTTTTCACAAATGAAAATTAATTCAGCAAGCATAATATTCAAAAAATTACCTTATCTTCTTGTGGAAAATACCAAACTAGATAAAATAACTTCAGCATAAGTAAAGAACATCTGAAACTGCAAACAAAGTATAAGGCTTTTATATCAGTGTGCTGACATTGCTCAGGTGTTCATTTCATGTACCTTACCTTTTTAAAATGCTCATTCAAAGACCACAAATAAATGTGTACACATCTGTGTTAAGGTAAAATAGTAATAGTATTTGCCATATAGTGCAAGCAAGTCACAACCTTTTGCTGCACTGGCAAAAAAAAAAAGCAGATAAGAAAACTCATTGTGTGCTTCCATCCTCACAGGCAGCCATCCAGTTGACTTTTGATTTATTCAAACTGTCAACCTCAACTAACTGTGAGGGCAACTTTTTCCAGCTGTCAATGACTCGCTGGCTAAAAGAACTTACTACAAACCTCAAGCCCTGTAATTTGAATTTATGACCCCTAGTTCTGGAATCCTTCAGAACAAAGTGTAGAGTGTTTAGTGTCAAACTGCACCAAGGGTTTCCTCCATCTCTGCAAAATCCTTTAGAACAGTGAATTCCACCTTCATTCATTTTACTAATCCCTCTCAGAGCCTTAGAGACCTCAATCAGGTCACCTCTGAGGTGCCTGGTTGCCAAGCTCTGTAGCCCACGTAATCTGAGTTCAGTTGTCCTGCTGAACTCAGGTTATGTGGCCAAGCTCTGTAGCCCACATATACAGTTGTCCTGCTGATCTCACCATTTAAGTTGCCCTTCTTTGGACCCTTTCAAGAATCTGAATGTCTTTTTTTTCTGATGAGGTCTCCATGCTTCAACACAGTATTAGAAATTTGGTGGTCCTACAATTCCCTTATGCAGTGGATTTTGACCTTCATATCCTTACAGGATAGTGTTCAATAAATCAATAGGACACCATGCATTGTAACTCCCAGATCCCTTTCCTCCTCCACTGGTTATAATTCATCCCCACCAAGTGTTTATTTGTGAGTTGATATTCCTGAAGTGTAAGATCTTGCATTTAGTAGCATTAAAACATAACTGCCACCTCTCTGACCATAAGCCATCAGTCTTTAAGTTATCTAAAAATTTTTACGTCATGCCTTCTATCTCTTCATCAATGTAACTTATGAAAATAAAAACCAGCAGTGGTCCAAGAACTGATCCTTGAAGGTCCCCACTCCTGACATTACACATCTGAAGAATATCCATTCATCACAATCCTCTGCCGTTTTTCCCTGCAGTCACTCAGCAGCCCATCTTGTGAATCTTGCCAGTAATCACAACCTGTTCAAGTTTATACAGTAACCTCTCATGAGGGATAGTCAAATTATTTGCTAAAATTCAAATAAGCCATGTCAAAATTATTCCCTAAACAGAGCTCATGGTACATAAATTCCAGTTCATTTGGATGCAAGTTTGCATTTCAGGAGCAAATGTGTTATACAATAATTGCAAGTAATAAATAAATCAGTGGAAAGACAGAAGAATTGTATCACAGTGTTCTTGAAACCAATTGCCTGTTTTTTTTCTGTTAAAAAAACAAACAAAACCCACCTTTTTCATATTTAATAGGAAAACTATAGAACTTTGTTATACTTTTAGTTCACTTAAATAAATAAAAAATATGGCTGAAAAGAAAGATTGCAGAAAATAACTTGTAAAATAAGTTAGTGGAAAGTTTTTATGCAAGACTACATTTTTGTACCAATATAGTTAGAGAAGGATGATATGTGGTTATTTCAATTAAGGTTATTATATTAATACCACTCTATACCACAAAATTAATAATATAGTTTATTAGGCTGTTTGGGTATCTTACTGATACCCATCATCAGACCATGCTGTTGGGGAAACAGAAATAGAAAAGGTTACAAATCTTGAATATTAAAATTACTAGCACTACAATTACCAAATTTTTACATTTATAATTACCAATATTACAGTTAAACTATAAATATTACAATTTGCAAATTATGATTCTAACGTTTTGAATTGCCATTACAATTGAAAACAGGAAATCTAAGGTAAATACCAAGAAATTAAATACTTACCTAATGAATTTAATCACTCACTTATAAATTAACTGCTGGCAGTGCCTGTATACACATTAGGTTTGTGGGTGTGTTGGCAAGAGGAGTCTGTCGGCAGGTAAGAATTTAATCTCTGTATTTACCTTTTTGATTTCATGTTTTCTATTGTAACAGAATTCAAAACTTAATACAGTAGACTCTTGATTTTCCGGGATAGATGGTAAAAAAAAAAACAAAACAAATCCTGGATAATCTATTTCCCGGTTAATCCAAAAATACAGAAGTCCTCGACATACATAATAGTAACGCAAGATGTAACTTCTTACTTCATTGAGTTTTACATTACTTGGGAATGGCTAATAACATATTGCTACTATATTATTATTGAAATCATCACGATACTTGTTAATGTTTGACCATTTTCATACATCCTTATTATTTTATGATCCAAATCGATCACTTTCATTTTCTTGGTAGATTTACTAGTACTGCTGTAATTATTCTCTTAGTTGGCACCATGATAAATGTCAATTTTCTGTAAAGAACTTCACAGGGTTAAGGCAAACTCACTATTAACACCCTGTGCAAGCTCACATTTTACTAAAGCACATTTCTGGAGGTCACTACCATAAACAATTTACACTTTCCGTGTTATTGGGCTTTTCTGTTCATGCATCTAATTATAAATGGGTAGTAAACTATCTTATTGCATTTGTGAAAATACCGATAGCTGGAATTCTGTGGATTTTTTTCGTTATGGTGAAGTGCTGAAGATTGATATGATTGAAGATTTCAGTGTCCCCTTCACTGAAATCTTCAGTCATATAAAAAAACCATAAATAAATTGTAAGAATCTTCTTTCCTATTTTTTTTTTTTTTTTTTTGCTTGTTACTCCGTATCTCACTTGTGCAATTTGTGCGTGCTGTGATCATCGTTATTGATTGCTTATTATTTATTTATTTTATTTTTTTTTTAAATTTTACAATCCTAAAAAAAAAAGAGTGAAAAAAAACATGTAAATCCGTAGTCACGTAAGCCGGGGACTTACTGTATCAAAATGTTCAGCAACCTACATAAAAAAAATGACTATAGATAAAAAAAAAACTTGCATGTCCTTTATTTTTTGCGATGTCGATTTTAAATCTAATAGCTTCCCTTTATTTTTTACAATGTTGCGTATGGTTTGGGCATCAACATTATAATGGTTCATTAAAGATTTAACAGATGCATGTTTTCAAACTTTTGAATAATTTCAAGTCTTTGTTTAACTGAAAGCGCAACACTTTTGCATTTACCCATTTTCACGATTTCTAAACAAAAAAAAAATCTGGCACCCCTGACATAAATAACGGGGGAAAAATTGTCTTTTTGCGGTGCAACGGAACACAAGTTGACGGGACGCACTAAAACAAACTAAACTTTTTTTTTTTTCCCTTTCTAACAGCAGGTGTGAAGACAGTGAGGTTGCAAGATAATAGGTACATTGGGAGATTAAAGTAAAAAAAGTAAAGTGCAGCCATTATCAACCCACTGCAGGAGGGAAGCCTCCTCAACAATTCATGCTGAGGGAAAATGGACCATAATCTGCCACGCTGGTCCAGTGCGGGTTGGCAGATCGACCGTATTCAGCAGTCAGGGGCTTGAACCCCAGTCTACTTAAAGAGCGTGTGCTACTGCACTCCTGCTCCTGCCCAATCGGCTACAGAGGCCGACGTTTTGGGAGATTAATGACTTATAACGCCCATTGTCACTTATTTCAGACTTGTAAAATCTGTTTATACCTATTCTAGTTATTACTTGAATTTTATGATTTTTTTTTTAAATTTGGAGTCTTGAAGTGTCCTGGTAAATTGAGTCTGCTGTACTTTAGAATATTAATTTGCAAATTGTAATAGTGGTAATTATAATTGAAAAAACTTGGTAATTGTATTATTGTTAATTATAACTACAATATTCAAAATTTGTAACGTTTTCTGTTTCCCCCAACAGCATGGTCTGGTGATGGGTATTGGTAAGATAAATGAAAATCACTTTAATATATAGTAATGCAGGCGAAACAGCCTAATGTACTATATTATTAATTTCACATTGTTAAGAGTGTTATTAATATAACAACAACATTTTGTATGTATTTCTTATAGTGTAAGTATTTCTAAGACTTTATTAGAAGGTAAACTGTTCTGATTTGTATATACACTGATTTCTGTGATTTAATAGAAAGGCACTGGACTGATTTATAAGTGACCTGTGGTGCCATTATTTTGAGTGTAACAGGTTTGGATAATGATGATTTGTCTTGTATATTATTTTTTATCCTTTATTCCTCTACAACTTTTTTAAAGAAAGTGCTTCATAATAAGCTTTACCTTCTGATCTGCCCATGATCTGGATCTTCATGGTTAGATCTGTGTCTAGAGACATATCTCATACCTAGCTCGTAGCCTGCATGAAATTGAGTCTTTCATGCCATCTAACCAGTGTAACCTATTAGTTTGGAGTCATACTTCTGCACAACATTTTCTGCTTGAAAAATATCTAGTTTATTGCAAACAAAAACTGTTTGAGTGATTGCCTGTGCAGGGATAGCAGTGAATAATGGTGTGCTTTGCAATATAAAATGGCAAAAAGAAGTGGATTAAATATAGGCAGCAACATAACAATAATTGGCTTTGGTTAGAATTTAAGGAAAATAAGTGTAAGTGTTTTAGGTATTAATTAATAATTTGGATGATTATAGGAACAATCTATATGATTATGAATCTTTTGAGTTATTACTTTCGATACGGGGAAAAAAATGTTAAAAAAAATTGAGGTGCAGATGAATGCCTTGCAGCAACAACCTTCATTTTTAGCAACAGGATGTCCTTGCAAAGACTTCATAATTTAGTCTGTTTTTTTTCTATTTTATTAAAATATAAAATTAGGCAGTGTCTTAGGTATGTCTTAAATTTTACTTCCATCATTCAGTTTGTCTCAAAATGATCTATTGCAAATTTTTATATCTTGCTTTATTTTCTATAGGGAACTGGTGAAAGGAATGTTTTAATTTTTGACTTGGGTGGAGGAACCTTTGATGTTTCTATCCTAACTATTGAAGATGGAATTTTTGAGGTAAAATCTACTGCAGGTGACACTCACCTGGGTGGTGAGGACTTCGACAATCGAATGGTAAATCACTTTGTCCAAGAATTTAAACGAAAGCATAAGAAAGATCTTACTAGTAATAAGCGTGCACTTAGGAGATTAAGAACTGCCTGTGAAAGAGCTAAAAGGACTTTATCTTCCAGTACACAAGCAAGGTGAGCCTTCTTTGAAGGATTTTAAAATATTTATAATACCTTAAAATTTCTTTGGTTAAACTTTAGAATATGGTGCATGCCCGTGGATCTTTTCAACTAGAAATGATAGGCATGTCTACGCTGTGCTAGAAATTATAATTTCATTGGCATTATATAAATTTTATTTTATAATACAAACAATATTGTTTACCCAGTACAGTATGCTTTTAAACATTTTTAAGCTTTCCTAATGTCTTGTCTGAATTTGTTTTGATGTTTAGACATCAAGTGACTTTGAATGATGCTAAAAAATAAAAATTGTTGCAGACTTTGCCCTCTCAGAAAAGTTGAGTCAAAGTTTTTGTTCATAACAATGGCCCTGCTGTCTACATTTGACAGTCAGGAGCATTTCAAAAACTTCTCTAGAAAGAAGCACACAGCTTTTGATTTTCTAAGCTGGCTTAATATTCTCTCATGCATGGTACCACATGGGGCTCTTCTGCTTCGACCTTATGTTCGTTCTTCCTTTACCGTAGGTCTACATCCTCAAATGAGATTTCCAAACCTCTGCAATACTCATAATGATCTGCAGGGCAGCTCACCATGTCAGTGTTCTTTAAATGTTATCCTTACTCCATTTTTATTACTTTTTTTAAAAAAAGCATAGAATATTTAAGTTTAAATGCTCCAATTTTTAAATTTTATAAAATTATTCTCGTACTTAAACTATTAGCAGTTTACAGGCTTTAAGCAAGCCTATACATATGAAGGGGGAAAAAATCTATACACACACACACAGGGTGTCTCAAAAATATTGGTACAAACGTTTAGGGGAGGTAGGTAACATCATCTGAAGGAATGTGAATAGCATAGGAATACATAACCGGAAACATCACCGTAAGTCAGTACACGGCGCTGTTCATCAGTTCGCGAGAGGGAAAATTTTTGGTTTACTCATTCAAGCAGTAGTTGCCGCACGAAGAGCATGCATTGATATACGAACTGTGAGCTGGCAGACATACACCTAGTGTATGGATTAGCAGAGGGCACCCACACGGTGTGGGCAGGTATGGTCAGTGACTGCTTAGTCGGCCCATACCTGTTACCATCCCGCATGAACTCCGCTAAATATCGGATCTTTCTTGAACAAGTTCTACCAGGGTTACTTGGCGATGTTCCAGCAAATGTGAGATGCAACATTTGGTTTCAACATGAGTGGGCGCCTGCCCATTATCGAAGGTGTGTTCATGACCATTTGAACAAGCGTTTTGGGCGTCGATGGATTGGCCTTGGTGGAACCGTCGCCTGGCCCCCACACTCACCTGATTTATCGAGCCTTGATGTCTTTCTGTGGGGGCCCTCAAATGTATCGTGTATGACTCGCCTGTGGAGATGGAAATGGATTTTGTGGCGAGACTCGTCTGCACTGCTGCTACTGTCAAAGAAACTCCAGGTGTGTTCGACAGTGTCTGCCAATCCATGCTGCGTCAGTGTCGCGCATGCATCGCGTCTCATGGTGGAACCTTTTGAGCATCTGTTGTATAACATCATAAAATGCATCCATCTCGTACTCCATTGTTAATGTTATGTCAAATGTTTGCCACTAATTACTGTCTTGTGTCATTTCTGCTTCTTGTGGCTCTGCTACTACTTTCCCGTGACATTTCCGGTTATGGGTTCCTATGCGATTCACATTCCTTTAGATGTTACCTACCTCCCCTAAACGTTTGTACCAATATTTTTGAGACACTCTATATGCAGTGGTACCTCGGTATACATCCTTAATCTGTTCCAGATCCTTGGACTTATACCAAACAGGACATATACCAAACGAATTTTTCCCATAAGAAATAAAGGGAAAATGATTAATCCATTCCCATGAAAAAAAATCCTATTGTTATTGGCATCTTATACAGTGTCCCTGATCTTTGTTTGGTAATCAATTTCACCCCATTCGCAACGTTAGCAGATTTAACGTCTTTGTTTTTCACAATCGTAGATACTGTCATTCTTGGCATACGGTATGCAGCAGCCAACTCCCAGATACGCATGCCACCTTCATACTTATCAACAATCTTTTTTCACCTCCGTGGTAATCCTGCCCCATTTTCTTCATTGCTTGGCTCTTCTCATTAACTTTCCTAGAACTTATGGTTAATGAATTTACAAAACATCTACGCGAAAAAACAAACACGTGAAATACAGCGCGGGCTGTTCACTGAATGGTAGAAACTGTCGTACTGACGTTCATGGCAGAGATGCCAGATTTAACCCCCTCTCCAAAAACCGAATTCAGTCGATCGAGGATGTGCGCGCGCATACGTCCTCGGTCGGTTTTATTTGGAAAGCCGAGTGAGGAAGGGCACATTACTTTGCTAGCGTCCATCCTTGGTCGGCTTTTATTTGGTTTTTGGGGAGGGGGTTAAGATCTGGCATCTGAGTCGTGGCTTTGTCTTGAGAGAGGTAAACAAGGGTAGTGCGCGGTGTTGTGACTCATTTTGAAGCATGCAAGTCTTATTCCAAACAAAGGTTGTATACCAAACAAAATTTTTTGCGTCCAAACAGGGCATATATCAAGTTGGACTTATTCCAAAGCAGATGTATACTGAGGTACCTGTGTGCGTGCATGTATGTGTATATATAAATAAATAAAATTACATGCACATGAATATATAAAACAGCATACATTATTGTCCAGGACATCTAGAAGATAGACCTCAGTTTGTAGTCAAACCATGAAAAACTGCCTCGGGCCATCTTACTATTTCTGCATAATTTCATCAGTAGTTAAGGTCCAACAGATGGCTTTCTTCAGGCATTCACCAAGTCCAGACATGACCATTATCCTGATAGACCATTATCCTGCAACCTGTCACTTCAAAGCACATGTTTCCATTTGTCTACAGTTCAAGAACAGCAGACCTTACACCAAGCTAACTGGAGCCTTGCATTAGTTGGAGTTATTAGTGGCTTGAGGATGGCTACATTACCATGGTAACTCATATCAGGGAGTATCCTGTGCACTGTACTGGTGTTGATGATGTGTCCCAATTATCTCACTGAGGGCCTATGTATATGCCGCAATCTGTATTCCAAGCAGATAATTCTTTGCTGCAGGGCTCTCTTGTTGTGTTCTATCAACTGCTTTGTAGGTTTCTGGGTTATTTTGTGACAGTTTCAGCACTAATCTGCTTCCATTTGCAGATCACATCACCACTTGTCAGCCTATGAACCCTCACTGCTGTTGAAATGTCAAGTATAGATTTGATTACTTATTTGGCATCCTATTATCATTCTCTGCTTAACTCAAGTCAATTGTAGTAACTTGCATTTACAATGTGTGCTACTACCACCACCTCAAATGCCTACAACTATATTTTATAGTTGTCTGACATGTGGTGCTTGGGTTGGACATGACCACCTATCAATGGAGCAGTATTGATTTTTTTTTTTTTTTTTTTTTTTTTTTATGGTAGGTGTGTGTGATGCTAAATAATCCTGGTTTCCTTGTGCTGATTTGCCATTATTATTAAATACTTTAGCAATAAGTAAGCAAAATAAATAAAATATTGTCTTGTTTACTTCTTTGTTAATCCTAATGTACTTCCCCTTATTAGTATAAGCAATTTTTAAATTGTCATTATTTATGAAATGGCTTCTATTCCAAAAATTCAATACCAGTTTACCAGTGCTGCTTCTTTCTTGTAATTTCGAATTCTGACTTCATAAACTCGGATTATTGTGATTTTTTGTAATATTGTTAATCCTTCAGTAGACACAAGCGAAACAACTCCAGTGTTATTTAAACTTCCATGCAAAAATTCTGCCTTAGTTTGCTGAGACTTTACTTTGCTAGACACCTCAGCCCAGAGGTCAAAAGTGTTATACAGCCACTCCCTGACTTATGTAAGGATTGTGTTCTGCAGAACTCTATGTAAATAGAATTTTACACAAGCCGGAATTTGCATAAATGCTTATGCAGCACTTGCAACTATGCTCGCTGATTTGATTGAAGCAAAAAAGAAATGTTCGATGAACATGTAAATAGAATTATTTATTTATTTATTTATTTATTTATTTATTTGTTTATTATTATTTTTTTTTTTTTTTTGCATCTAATGCACAGGAAAATTACAAAAATTTCAAAATTATAAAATTGCAGAGAGAGGAGACGGGCATAACGTCAACAAGTTTTACCTTTCGACCATAGTTGCCAGAATTAACTCTCCAGCTGGTAAGTACACCACTGCGGAAGTTGAGGGCTGTGGAGATTTAGAAGGGATCTGCAGCAGCAGAGAAATTTTTTTTTTTTTTTTCAGCAAAATTTCTCTGCTGCTGCAGAATCGGCACTGATGACTTTTCCACACACTTGTTTTGGAAACCAGAGTGATGCTTAAACCTATTAAACCACCCGTTACTTGGCTTGGGGTTCACCATACTCATTCTTAATGTCTTCATAAATACTTCTTGCTTTTGGTTGAATGGCCATTAGACGCAAGGGCATTTGCTTCTGAATCTGATTTTCCATCCATATTGTTAATAGCTTTTCCATCTTTGATATAGCACCCAAAAGCTGTTTTAGACCTAATTCCCATGGAATAGATGACAAACTTTGTTCTGCTTCGTACTTCTTAAATCATCTTCATTTCTAAATCAGTTTTGTTCTGTTTCCTAGCCTTGCCACCACTTACATTTTCCATTGGTTGTTTTCCCTTCACCATTGTAATAAGTTAATAGGAATGAAGACAAGATCCTGAAAACTTGTTTTTTATATGATTGAAGATTTCAGTGAAGGGGAAACATATCCCCAAAATATCATAACGTAAAAACCCACAATTCCAGTTATCAGGATTATTGCAAATGCAATAAGAGTTTACTACCTGTTTATAATTAGATGCACTAACAGAAAAAGCCCAATAAACTGGAAAGTGCATATTCTTTTATGGTCGTGACTTCAAGAAATGATTCTTATAACAGAAAATACGATAACGATGAAAGGGTAGTGCTCCATTATAAAATGACCTTTTACAGAGATAAATAGCTTGGTTATATATAGAAATTTTCAACTTTCAAGGTCTTGGAACGAATTACAAAAAAATAATTAAAAACCCCCAGTGTGTTATTGGGTTCACATTGTGATGTGTTCACAGTATCTTCATTTATTCCTACTGGATGCAGAATAAGTTTCCACGTGTTTTTTTTGTTTGTACTGGCTGGCAAAACTTACGTAAAGTCGAATTTTCGTAAGTAGAGTATTACGCAAGCTGTGGAGTGCCTGTATAGCGCACAACTTCACTTTAACAGAAACAGTTTTAAGTATGAACTTTTCAGAAGAGGTCATTTGTTCTTAGATTCAGAAGTCCTTCCCCCACCTCTTTCAGGATGACTTATCACAAATATGATGTTTCTTTTACAGAGACAAGTGATATGTTTGTTGCTACCTGAAATATTTAATGTGAACTGCACTTCTACTTCATGGCCTAGGAAAAGTGTTTATTTGTAATCTTCTCTTTTATATGGAAGAGAATGGGGGCCTTTTATGATTGATGCTCTTAATAAGACAGCTCTATTATTATTGTTTACTCAATTTATTGCTTATACTTCATCTAGGAGGAGTTTCTGAGGTTTGCTTTGCTTCTACAGCTCATCTTTTTCTATGCTAAATGATAGTGATTATTCAATGTTAGACCATTTAATTGAAAGTAAATTAACATTATTTTTATATTGTCAAGTATCAAAGAAAGTTTTTTATTTATTCGCCAGCATGGCCATATAGGTTAGAGAGCAGTTTACGATTAATCCTCTTGGCAAGAATGTTATTTCTGTATTTATCAATTAGATAATAAATATAAATATTAGATATACAAATTTTTGTATTTCTAAATATTAGATGAGAAATAATCATGAATGATTTTGAACCATGTTCATGTAGTTGTGCTCTTGTGGTGTTCTACTCTGCTTGGGTACATCAGGCCTAGAACGTAGCAGATGTATAGTAAGTACTCATTAATCTGACTTCCCCCCCCTTTCCCCTTTTACTGGTAACTTTAGTTAGGTTTTTGGAATAGATCAATATTTGAACAATGTTAAGAAAACTCTAAAATCTGTATCTTGAAACTAGACCCAATCTGTTCTGTCAGGTTTTTATTATACAGTCAGACCTCTTTTATGAACTTCCATGTTGTGAATTTTTCTATGTAGCGAACTTTTTTTTTTTTTTTTTTTTTTCCTCGATTCCCTCTTGGTCATTACACTGAAAATAGTTTTCGTGTGACGAAGAAAATTTTCCATATAAAGAATAGATTTTGAGAGACCTGGGTATGCATTGTTCGCACCTCTGGCATTTAGGCAACAGAGCTGACACTGTAGAAAGCACGAAGTAAGAACTAAAAGGATTAAGAATTAATCACTTTAGCTTTTAATAACTAAAGGCTTTAATTCTTAAGAGCATTCCACAATTTAGTGGTGCCCATTAAGCCTTTATAGTACCGAGAAGTTGTGCTGGTCAACTATTATTACTGTACTATTTATATGCCCACAGTCATTGGCAAAGATTAAGGCATATTCCTGATGGACATTGGCTCTGCTCAACCTCTTTTCTATTTTAAGCACCCTATTAGAAAATTAGGAGAGTGATTTTCCTTTATCCTGGAAATTCATCTGTTTCACAGAAATGAGTCATCCACTTTCATTAAATTTCATCTACCTCTGTATGGTAGGTACAAGTGGTCCCTAAATTAGTTTTTTTGTTTTAACTGCTGTGCAAATAACATTACAATGTTTAAGAGGAAATCCTTGTGTAGTGGAAGTGCTTAATAGTGTAGATCAGGGTGTTTAAAAAAAAAAAAAAAGTTGCTTTAAAATTTTTGGTATCCCTGCTAGTAGTGTCAACCATTCTGAAAAACAGTTTTGATTCTCAAAGTTTTTGAGGAAACGGGACCCAGTCGGAAGGATGCAAAGTTATGCCTGCACGAAGATGTAGATGAAGCTGTTTTTAAGTGGGTGAAGTTGATTCAAGACCAAAACACGCTGATATCTCAGGGCCATTAATAAAAGAAAGGTTATGGAATATGCTTTCTTTTTTCTGGGGCGTAAAGCATTCCAAGCCAGTTCTAGTTGGCTGCACAAATTTAAAATGCACCATGGCTTACTCAAAAGTTATTTCTGGTGATAGTGGGGTTGTAATCGAAGAAGGCTACCCATTGGAAAGAAACTGTTTTAAAAAAAAAATTATGGACTACAAGCCCAAAGATATTTTCATTATTGATGAAACAGGTCTATATTTTAAACTTTGCTGAACAAGACACTTGCCTTTTTAAAGGTGATAATGTGTAGGTGGTAAGAATACTAAGGAGAGAATTAGTCTTGGTTGGTGCAAATTTGCCTGGTAATGAAAAATAAACTTTTGGTAATAGGCAAAAAGTAAATCCTGATATTTCAAAGGAGTAAGGTTGTTAGAGTTGGATTACAACAAAAAAGCTTGGATGACAAGTGAAATTAAGTCAAATCAATAACAATCTATAGGTTGGTTGGTTCCCACTTGGTAATTTCAAAACTTACAAGTGGGAAGCTTATTTTCTTCCCTTCGAATACTTCTAAATTGCAGCCAATGGACCAAGTACATTATCAAGAATTTGAAAATGTACTACCAAAGGCACATACTGAAAAAATTTTCTACTGTGAATAGAAACCAACCAACCTATAGATTCTGTTATTGATTTGCAGATGTACATATCAGAGTTGGCAAAAGTGTGGAGTCAAGATGTGATGGAAACAATTGAATTGTTTAGCAAAAGCAGGCATTTGCTAAAATGCCAATTAACAGCAATGAGGGGGATGAACTGCTACAAGACATTGAACAGTCTTGTGAAGAAATCCAAGCAAGAGGTTTGATCATTGGAGAAATTGTTCTTGAAGAATTTTTAGGAGTTAAATGATGTCATAGTAGCTGAATATCTAAGTGACACCAACATTTTGGAGAATATTCAAAGAACTAGTGACAATATTGCCGATGAGTTGGATGAAAATGAGGGGAAGGCAATGAGGGCAATATTAAACCTTCCAAATGTGAAATGTTGGCAGTACAGTTGGTCGTTGACTTACAACCGGCTTTTGTTCTGACTGACTGGTCGTATGTCGGCCATATATTTATTAACAGTATTTTTTAACCTTTCTAATCTTTTTATCATCTTTATAATTTGTTTTTATCATCTTTTATTTTTCATTTTAAATACAGTAATGTTTTTATCTTTTACGTAGCGATACTGTACATACATCTTTGTTTCTACGCCTAGGTGTGTTTTCTCTCTGAGGTTAAATTCAAATGTTCTCTACATTTTAATTGGTTTATTATTCATACTGTTTATAAAAAACAAAACTATAATTATATTGTACATAATGTGAAAAATACTGTACATATTGTACTGTAAACACAAAAATACAATCTAAAATTAATACAAATGAAATTTACAAAATCAATTTTTAATCTTTGCTTGTGTTGGGTTATGCATCATCAGGGTCATGTTCTTGGGTTGAGGTAGATGTTTATTTATAGAGACATTATGCAAAGCAAATCTTTTTTTTAAAACGCTTAAACCACCCAGTACTAGCCTGAAAATCTTCTGCGTAATTGTCTCCGGCGTGTGATTTTAAACTCTGAAACAAACTTCTAGCCTTTGCTTGCACTGTGTGAAGGCTCACGGGTGTGGGGTTTTTTTTTTTTTTTGTATTAAATCTTCCATCCACATAAACAATTTCTCCATTTCATGGATGGGTTCCCGTTGTTGTTTGGTTAAAATTGTAGACTTAATAGGTGCAGAACCTTTCACAGCTTCCTGAATTCTTTTTGTCCTAAAGTCTCGTCGATACTGTGGAATGTGATAACCTAAAGTCACGTGCTATCGTATTCACTTTCTTTCTGCCTTCATACTGCTGGATAATTTTCATTTTGCACTCTAAATCAATAGTTTTCCTTGACTGGCGTATATGTAGATGAAGGCATTTTCCTTTTACTAAACATTTTATGCATATTTCAGTAGAATTTTAATTAATACACCACACACAACAGATGCTTGAAAGCAACTGGGTGTATGTAGTAGTAGTGGCATGTGATGCAAGAAAGCAAGTGTATGAGCTTATGCAGCATCAGCAAAAAAAATCACACCATTCCCTCCAAATGCCTGTCCAGTTCCTCCTTAAATTTATTCAACCTATCAACTTCCACAACGACATATGGAAGTTTTGTTCCAGCAATTAACCACCTACTGGCTAAAGGCAAATTTCCGCACATCTATTCTACATCTGTCTTTTCTTAATTTGAATTTATGTCCCCTTAGGTTTGTAATCTGAACAAGTGGAAGGATCCCATCAGAATTCAGCGTACTCAACCCATTCAAGGCTTTATACACCTCAATCAGATCACTGTGCAGGTACCTAGTTTCCAGCCACTGCAATTTGCAGAAGTTAAGCCTCTCTTGGTAAGAGGATCCCTTCATTCCCCTCACCAATCTTGTTGCCCTTCTCTGTCCACGCTCAAGCAAATCCTCATCCTTCCTAAAATGAGGTCTCCAGACCTGTACGATATGTGAGAGAGAGCAACTGAGTATGTGCCTGGTGCTGTCCTCAGGCCTCCCGTCATCGATGTGCCTCCTCACCTGGGTTATGGGTGTCCTCAGTAGTGACTTCCTGATTTATTATTAATTTATTCATTTATTTATTATTTTTTTTTTGTGGTCATAAGTGCGGCTGGTCGTAAGTCAACGACAGCATATTTGAAACTTTGCGTTGAGGCCTTCAGTGTAAAGAAAATGTGCCATAAAATATGAGTGCTTAAACAAATGCGAGCATTTTTATGAATGATGTACAGTAAAATCCAGTGTACAACAAAAAAAAAAACCCAAATATTTTAAGACAATTCTTAAGTGTGCTAATATATTGTGCACATCATGTAAGTAGTAATTTCTTAATGTGTGTAAATAAACTATTTTAAAATGTTAAGAAAATTTATTCATTCCCACTTATCTCTCTCTCTCTGTAAAATTTCACCTAAAGCAAAGGCTATTAAATGATAAACATGCTTATGTCATTAGCACTCTATGCAACAATTTGTATAATTTTCATAATTTAATTTATCCTCCTAATGTAATTTTTAATAGTGGTATTAGATTATAATAATGTATCTCTAATGAGTGCACAGTAAACTAAAGAAAAGATACATTTAACAAAGTTATTACTATAACCATGTGACAGTTCTTAATGACATATGTATGGGTGAAGGCTTATGTAGCTGAGCCATCTTCTTGCTTGTATAATGCCATACAGGTGACCCCCGCTTAATGCTGATAATTCTGTTTCCAAAAAACAGAGCACTTAGTGAGCGCTGTATTCCCATAAAATAACATGTATTTTTGAGTTGCGGTCTATGCCATAATTTCCTAATCAATAATAACTGGTAGTGAAAAGATGCACAAATGTTGGTCAAATTATTTAATATATAAAAAAATTTGTACATATAGAATATTATATATGTATATAATTATGTGGTAAGCAACTACATTTTACAGGGTGTCTCAAAAATATTGGTACAAACGTTTAGGGGAGGTAGGTAACATCTAAAGGAATGTGAATCGCATAGGAACCCATAACCGAAAACGTCACCGTAAGTCTGTACACTGCGCTGTTCATCAGTTCGCGAGAGGGAAAATTTCTGGTTTACTCATTCAAGCAGTAGTTGCCGCATGAAGAGCATGCATCGATATACAAACTGTGAGCTGGCAGACATGCACCTAGTATATGGATTAGCAGAGGGCAATGGACAAGCTGCTCAACCAATTTATGGAGAACTCTTCACAGACAGACATGTACCGGACCACTATTTGTTTGCGTGTGTGCGTCAAAATTTGAGATTATGGGTCATTTAGAGGTAACAGGAGTAGTGAGAGCAGACTACGTTTGACACGAACTCCCGCCATGAAAGAAAGTGTGTTGAATGCCGTCCAGAATAATCCTACTACCAGCACACATGTCGTTGCCTCTGCCTTAGGAGTGTCTCGTTGCAGTGTACAGCATGTCTAGCACCACGATTCCTTACACCCCTTTCATCTTCAAAGGGTTCAGTTACTGCTCCCCCAAGATCATCCTGCACGTGTGGCTTTTGCGCAGTGGTTTATCCAAGAAATTGTTCAAGACTTGAATTTTCCAGCCTATGTTTTGTTCACGGATGAGGCTTATTTCACTCTGGAAGGCATTATTCAATCAGCACAATGCTCATGTGTGGGCTCACGACAACCCACACGGTGTGAACCCCCATGCGGCACAACAAAGCTTCGCAATAAATGTGTGGGCAGGTATGGTCGGTGACTGCTTATTTGGCCCATACCTGTTACCATCCTGCATGAACTCCGCTGAATATCGGATCTTTCTTGAACAAGTTCTACCAGGGTTACTTGGCGATGTTCCAGCAAATGTGAGATGCAACATTTGGTTTCAACATGATAGGGCCACCTGCCCATTATGGAAGGTGTTTGTGACCATTTGAACAGGCGTTTTGGGTGTGGTGGACCTGTTGCCTGGGCCCCCACACTCACCTGATTTATCGAGCCTTGATTTCTTTCTGTTGAGCCCCTCAAATCTATCGTATGAATCTCCTGTGGAGATGGAAATGGATCTTGTGGCAAGACTCATCTGCGCTGCTGCTACTGTCAAAGAAACTCCAGGTGTGTTCAACCGCGTCCGCCAATCCATGTTGCATCGGTGTCACGCATGCATTGCATGTCATGGTGGAACCTTCGAGCATCTGTTGTAACATACGAAATGCATCCATCTCGTACTCCATTGTTAATATTATGCCAAATAAAAGTTTGCCACTAATTGTCTGGTGTCATTTCTGCTTCTTGTGCCTCTGCTACTACTTTCCCATGAAGTTTCCAGTTATGGGTTCCTATGCAATTCACACATCCTTCAGATGTTACCTACCTCCCCTAAATGTTTGTACCAATATTTTTGAGACACCCTGTATATTAAACTTAAAATGGCAATTAAAATCATGAATTTATTAATCTGATTGCCCTGGTCTGTCAAGTTTTCGTATCTTTAGACTGAAAAATGTTGATTGTACTTTGTTCCTGCTCCTCTCCTACAAAATGTAAAGATTCATTTCTATCTTTAAATTTCTTATTACCTTAGAACTTTGTTCCATGGCACAGTTGTTTTCCCAGAAATAATTGCAAATTTTGCAGTCAGCGACTTTATTGGTTCTTTGTCTGTTGCATCTTGATCATTTTCTCCCTCAATTGCAATCAAAAGCCCTTGTTCTTTTGTCATTTCCATGTGGTTTAGATAGGCCATCCCCGTTGTTGTTGATCATCTCTTGTACATTGTCAATTTTGTCCACTCCTGATTCTTTTCTGAGCTCAACAATTTGTGCTTTTAACTTTCTCAACCGAATCATCAGGTTATTGGGGATCCTTCATGCAATTCTTCCAAACTTTCCTCCATACTCCCTGGTTTTCTGAGTCACTTCATCTCAGGCACTTGAAATGTTGTAGGTGGCAGTTTTAATGTTGTAGGATTTCCAAAACTCCTTTAGGCTAGGTACATTTTCACCATAATAGCTTGGGAAAAGTGTTCCTTATGTAGTAAGCTTTAAATGTGACAATAACACCTTGGTCTATTGGTTGGATCAGAGATGGTAGTGTTTGGAGGCATGTAAAAAAAAAAAAAAAAAATTTTATATGATCAAGTCTTCTAAGCTTGCTTTGCTTGCGTGTCGTGGCACGCAAGCAAAGCGAGCGTCCATGATCAGAATTGCTTTATTAAGGTTATTTTTTGCACAATATCTTTCCACTGCAGGACAGAGTACCAATCAACAAAAAGAATCCTGGTTCCAAACTTTTTTTATTAGCCTTCCAAATTATTGGTAAGTTTGATTTTGTGAAGCATTTAAGAGCATTTGGATTTTCGGAATGATAAACTAAAGGGGTTTTAATTTAAAATCCTTTGCAGCATTACCACCAGCAATAAAGTCAACCAATCCTTTGCCGCTTTGAAGCCTGGCAAGTTTATTTCCTTCTTCCAATATGAAACTTCTTTTAGGAATTAGTTTCCAAAAAAGTCCTCTTTAATCATCTGTTAAAAACTTGTTGAGCAATCTAACATTCCTCTTCAATAATTTTAACAAGTTCTTTTTTTGGCTCCTTCAACAAGTTTCGGCTCCTTCTTGATCTGCACTTGTGGCTTCTCTCTCTGAATTGATGTGTTGTGTAGGTTATAGCACTTTTTAAATCTATTGAATCAGCCCTTACTAGCGTTAAATGGTTACACATTTTTTTTTTTTTCCCCGAAGTTAGCTTTCTTCAGATCTTCATATAGGTTAATTGCTTTTTCTTTAATAATAATTGAACTTAATGGAATTCTGGTATTATCTTAATTAAAATTATTTAGAGATCTCTCCATTTCAATCATAATAGCCGGCCTGGCCCTAGACAATTTAGTTGTCTGCAATGGAAAGCTGTCTTTCCTGCAGCTGAAATTAATTCTTTATTTTTTATAATTGTTCTTGCAGTTGAACCTGCCAGCCCTAAATTATTACACACATCCACTTGTCATTGACCGGAATTGATTTGCTTCAAAATGTCTAATTTAATTTTTTAAACTTTTTTTTTTTTTTTTTATTTTTTTTTTTACAGCAACCAGATGTTGATTTTTCATTCTGAGTTTTGCATTAATTATGATGCAATGTTCAAGTAAGCTGTCTGTTAGAGACAATGTCTAACACCATACTGAGTGATGACTAGACTTTCGATCAATGCACATACTGCAAATATTAAAAGCAGACTGCTATTCCTTAACTTCATATTTCCAAATGTTGATCTCAGAACTATATAACAAGTCACTGGGCTGTAATTAATTCAGCATGGGAGAAGATTTTACTGAGCATATGAAACATTTTATTGCTGTTTTGCTATTCATTCTCGTGCTATCGGCTACATCAAATGAAACATTTTCATTAAACATGCCAAAATTTAGTCTGTAAAAGAATTTAATTAAAAGATTCAATCTTATACACTGTTAAGAGCATTATTGTAAGTTGTGATAGTGTTACAGTGAGATAGAGGTTATAATATAAGAACAGCGTTATAGCAAATCAGCATAAAGTGAACCAAATTTTAACGAGGGCCTACTGTATTGGTTTCTCTGTTATTCTTTTATCTAGAAGTGTGGGATTTCTAAGGCACTGAATTTCAAAACTGAAATTTCATCAGAAATGCTTGCTTAGTAGTCAGTTTTCTTGGAAATGTATTTCAAAAATATAAATTTTATTTTTGGTTATAATGCAGTTAGCGTATAATGTGGGTATTAAAGTTAACCCTCCAGAAGCTGCATCATATTGTGCTGTACTCAGTATTGGAGTGGGAGAGGGCAAGAAAAATATTCATATGGCCACATAAGCTTTATAACAGAAGTTTCCTGTTTATGTATATTTTTTATGCATCCTGCAAAAAAAAAAAAAATCGTGAGGATGGAACAGAATACTCAAATTCTGCAACTATTCTTCCTGAATGATGCCACATCTCTGATCTTTCTGGCCAGTTTTGTATATTTAGTTTTTTAATGGAGAAAGAATATTAAAATTGCATTAATATATCACCATATAGTAATACCGTACTGTGTAATATGTACAAATAGACTTATTCCATTATGCTGCTTCAGAATCATGAGGCTTCTTTGCTTTTCACCATTTAATCCTCTTGCAACCTAAAGTCTTCCACACAACTCACATCAGTATCCCACACAACTACCTTCATTAGAAAAGGGTATAAAACTACTGAAATAGGTCAAAAATCTATTGTTTTGTTTCAAATGTTTTTTTGCAGAAAATTCATAAAATAAGCAAGAATGAATATATATATATATATATATATATATATATATATATATATATTTATTCTATTTTTAAGAGCACTAAAAGGGAAGCTAAAATGGTTCTTTCACTGATATTTATAGGCTTATGTAATATTCTCATCTAAAACAGTTCATCTTTCTTACAGCATTGAAATAGATTCTTTGTTTGAGGGTGTGGACTTCTATTCCACTATTACAAGAGCTAGGTTTGAGGAACTGAATGCAGATCTCTTCAGAAGTACTTTAGAACCTGTAGAGAAAGCATTAAGAGATGCAAAAATGGACAAAAGCCAAGTACAGGATATAGTATTAGTTGGTGGTTCTACTCGTATTCCAAAAATTCAAAAGCTTCTTCAAGATTTCTATAATGGCAAAGATCTGAACAAGAGTATTAATCCTGATGAGGCTGTTGCATATGGAGCTGCAGTGCAGGTCAGTACATAAAAATAACTTTTGCATATATTTTAAAATAACTAGTAGTTTTAAATATGGATCAGCAATCAATAATGATATAAGTAAATTACCTTCATTAAATTATTAATACAGGTGACCCCCGCTTAACGCTGATAATGCGTTCCGGAAAAAACAGAGCGCTAAGCGAGCGCCGCATTCCCATAAGGTAATGTATGTATTTGTGAGTTGTGGTCGGTGCCATAGGATATTTCCTAATCAATAATAAATAGTAGTGAAAAGATGCATAAATGTCAGTCAAAATATTTAATATTCAAATATTTGTACATATAAAATATTCTGCATTACATACGTATATGATTATGTGGTAACTACTTATGTATCAAAATTAAACTTAAAATTCCAATTAAAATCATGAATTTAATTATGAAAAATGAGTCTTTTGGGTTGAACTTTGGCCCTCTTCCAAATAAACTGAAAGGGTATTAATTTTAAATCCTCCACAGCTTAATTACCACCCAACAATAAAATCAATTGATCCTTCGCTGCTTTGAAACCTGGCATGTTTTTTCTTCTTTCAATATGAAACTTCTTTTTCCACAAAAGTCCTGCTTCATCTATGTTATAACCTTGTTGAGAATTATAACACACAATACCCCTCTTCAATAATTTTAACAAGTTCTTTTTTGAAAATTTCGCTCCTTGATCTGCACTTGCACCTTCTCCCTGGATTTTAAATCTATTCAACCAGCCCTTACTAGTTTTAAATGGTTCCAATTTTTTTTTTTTTTTTTTTTTTAGGTGAGTTTTCTTCTGATCATCATATAGGCTAATCTCTCTCTCTCAATTTTTTTTTTTTTATTATTTATAATATTTAACATAACTGAATTCTGCATTGGATATTATCTTCAATAAAATTAGTTAGTCTTTCCATTTCAATCCTAATAGCCGGCCTAGTCTTAGTTGCTTGCAGTGGAACAGCTGTCTTTCCCACTGCTAAAATTAATTCTTTATTTTTTCATAATTGTTCTTACAGTTAAACTTGCAAATCCTAAATTATGGCACACATCCCCTTGTCTTTGACCGGATTGATTCACTTAAAAACATCTAATTTAATTTTCAAATTCAGTAGTATTTTTCTTACATTTATAGTCTTCGTACTGCACCCAGATGTTGTTGCTTTTTCATTCTTATTGGCCATTATTAACTCTTCGAAAATGTAACTGTGTTGGTGGCATTAATTATGATACAATGTTTGAGACATCGAACATTGTTACGATATTAGACATTGTTATGCACGATGTCTAATACTATACTGAGTGATGACTGGACTTTGGATAAATGCATGTAATGCAAATATTACAAGCAATATACGTGATCATTTTTTTTAAAATGTTGATCTCGGAACTATGTAACAAGTCACTGTACTGCAATTAAATTAGTGCACGAGAGAATTTCACTGAGCATGGGAATATTTCTCAAGTCGGCATGGGAAACGTTTTAACCGTATTTTTATATTCATTTTCAAGCTTGTGACTCCATCAAATGAAAAGATTTCGTTAAATATGCCAAAAATGCAATCTGTAAAAGGGTGTTATAGTGATCTGTGACAGTGTTATAGTCAGATATGCAAGAACAGCATTATGGTGAATCAGCGTAAAGCGAACCGCGTTATAACAGGGGCCTGCTGTACTGGTTTTGAATTAAGATTCTTTCTCATTTGATTAAAGCATAATCGGTTTTTTGTACTTTAGTTATCCTTGCATTAATTAATGATAGGTAATAATGAAATATGCAGAACTGAATGCCAATTGTATTTGCTGGTTATGCCACTTACCTTCAGAAAAGGTTGAAAATAGACTTGGTTTAGTATTTTATACTTAATTTTGTGAGAGCATATATGCAATAACTTTTCTTAGTTACTCTTGTACTAGCTTAGTAGTCTTGGCACATTTTAGCCTTAGTTGCTAATGTGCCAAAAAATCCAAACAAACCAAACCAAACTAGCTCAGTGGTTCAACTTTTTTTTTTTTTTAATAACAACAAGTAATTTATTTTATTTTGCGCCACCTCTACTCAACTTTCTCAATATATTATAATATTAAAAATATAAATGTCATATGATATTTATTACAATAATATAATTATTAAAATTACATTTCATAATACAGATTATATATATATAAACAGTATATAATTTTATTCTTTATATAGAGGTACTAAGTAAACATCAAGGTGACCACAAAATTAAAGATATTGTACACCGTTTTATAATGAAATTAACATAAATTAAATAATAAGTTTAAGTAACTTAAACCCAAATTGCGTGGCACCCTGGTCGAAAACCACTGTACTAGCTGGTAGAGAGAGCGAGAGTGCGAACTTGTCCCCCTGCCACTCCTCTTCTGGATGTTATCTTTCCATTTTACAGATGCCGCTTCCCCACTACTGCTCTAGAGCAGTGGTGTCCAACCTGCGGGCCGAATCTGGCCCGCGAATAATTTTTACATGGCCTGCATGGAAAGTGAACTAAAATAACATTTTAGAAAGTCTCGTCATGGTGTGTGCAAGCGTAGATCTATACTGTATCAAACATATACAAATGTGTATATGTGCAGTCATATATATGCTAAATACAGTTATATATACATATCTATCTTTTTGTATTGTTAAATTCTCCTATTTTGATATAACTTGTTCATTGTATTGAATTGTTATTAATTTGTACTGAATTAAAAAAATCATCCTTAAAAATGTTCCAAAAGAGGAAAGTCTATTTGGAGTGTTTTTAATCAAAATTGTACCAGATACTATTTCTTCATAAGAGTACGATGGAAAAGTAGTGTTTGGTGTGCAAGGAGACTGTGTTAGTTTTTAAAGAATATAATTTAAAATGACACTATGATATAAATCTTGTGATCAATATAAAGGAGTCTTGCAAAAAGAAGTGTCCAATGTTACAAAACAAATTAAGAAAACAAAACACCTGAAAACATTTGTCAAGAAATTTATCTGCTGTAAGTGCCAGTTATAAAGTTATGCATTTGATTGCTTTTGAAAGTTTAACCGTTCGGTGATGGTGAATTTGTTAAAAACTGGAAGAAATTTGTCCAGAGAAGTGAATAATGATACAGACATTAGTTTGTATCGACAAAGAATTATGCAGAGTAGAAGATAATTTGTTCGAACAACTTTTGAAAACAAAGTAAATTAAATATTTTAGTTTGGCATTGGATGACAGTACTGATGTAATTGATGCAGACCAACTCGTTATCTTCATACGTGGAATTAATGATAATTTTGTACCAGTTGAAGATTTAGCTGATCTACAGAGTATGCATGGAAATACAGGTGAAAATAGTTTTGAAAATTTTTGCCAATCTATTGAAAAGTTAAGATTAAATATTAAAACCTGGTAGGAGTCAACTGGCAGTGCAAAAAAAATGATTGGGGGAACTCATTGGGCTTATGAGTAGGATAACGAAGAAAATGATAGCTATCAGAGCTGAACCTCTGATTGGAATTCATAGCATTGTGCATCAAGAAGCTCTGTGGGAATGTATTGCATCTCCAACATGTTATGAATGCGGCTATTTCAACTGCAAATTTAAGATCACATGATCTTAATTACCATATGTTCCAACATTTAGAAACTGAAGCTCAATACTAAGTTATAATTTTACATTATGCAGCAAGATGGTTTAGTCATGGCAAAGTGTTATATCGTTTCTTTAAACTGCATCATGAAATTGATCTTTTTATGACAGAAAAAGGGCAATCTATAAAACAACTATCAAACACAGTTTCTATTTGATGTAATTCTTGCAGACATTTAAATGCTGTTAATTTAAAACTACAAGGGAAAGAAAATTGGTCTGTGATTTGTATGGTGAAATCAAATCATTTTAGAATAAGTTCTTATTATTTAAATCCCAAATTTAGCAAGATAATTTGGTTCACTTTGAAGGTTGTATCAAGCTAAAAGAAAAAGATATTTACAAAGAATCGCTGCTTGTTATTACAATTACTTTTTGATGAGTTTGAAAGTCGATTTGCTGATATAAGATGAAAAAGACAAGCTTGTTTGAGAATCCATTTACTTCTATGGCTGACAACTACAATCCCAGCATGCAACTTGAACTTATTGATCTTCAAGCCAAAACATGGTTTAAAAATAAGTATATGGACTGCGAAAATAAACTACTTGAATTGTACAAGGCTCTCCCATCTAAAGGTTTCCGTTAATAAAGGAAAATGCCATGAAAATGGCTACTTTATTTGGATCAGCATATGTTTGTGAGCAAATTGTTTTATGCATGAAATTGAATAAATATTTAAAAAGAAAGAACAGATGAGCATCTTCGTTCCATATTGAGAATTGGCATCAAACTTTGAACAGTTATCTGAAAACATTTAGCCTCAATCATCTCATTAAATGAGTTTTGTTCAGTAAATGTTATTTATTATCTCTCTACATTAAAAAAGTTCTAGTGATATTTATTCGAGCCAATGAGAAGAGGGCGGGGCAATTATGTCACTACAAATGCACAGGTAAATAATTACATTGTCTCTTCTATTGAAAGACAATTGCCTCCATAACATGCACTAACCTTGTGCAGTGCTTCACTGTGTAATACATGACCATGCATGGCATCATTTGATGTTCCATTGTAATGTCAGCTGATAAAGGGACCTGATATAATTTGTATATTTGTTTGTAAATTGCTCCTTCGGATTCAACAATAGTTGGTTTTTTATGCATGTAATATTCCAAGACAAAGTTTTGAATTTTTTTAGCTTTAACCTTTTTTATTATTATTTTTTTAAAATAAGCATGCAATGTATAAGCACTGCTTATACCTTGGCATGCTTATAACAAGAAATATAACACTGGTCAGAAAACTTTTTTTTTTTTTTTTACTCTCGTTAAAATTCGGGGTGATTCTTATAGATTTGATGTTGCTGAATTTAAATATGACAACCATATTGCTGTAACACCCACTAATTTTAAGGGAGAAGGATTAAAGTAAAAAGATTTCATATATTTTAGGAAAACATTACATACTGTACTAAATATTGAAAAATGAATCTGTTAACCTTATTCTATTTACCTGATAACAAGACTTATTTTGTCATTTTTTACCTTTTTATAATTGTTCATTGGTGTGTCCTGCATGAGATTCCAACAGTAGTCTGCCAACATATTTGGCCTCAATTTTCCACTGTATCTTTTTTCTGTTTGTGAAATATCTTGGTAAAACCTTTCACCGTGTTCATCAGAGACTGCTCCCAACTTTTCAGAAAAAATTGTCTAAGTGGGAATGTAGGAAATGAAGCTTTAACTGACATGTTGCATCCCAACTGTCTATGCTAAAATTAGTTCATCCATAATTTCACTGTGATTTCCCATTGCCTGAAAAGTTCTGGCAAATGTTTTTGAATACCTTCCAGGCTCTTCTGTAACATTTTAATTTTAGTGAATTCATTACTTTCACAAATATATTTTTATCAAACCTAGCTTGATGTGCAATGTGGGTAAATAAATTTGACTTATCCACTAAATAAGGATGTGCTACATTTTTCCTTGCCTGGTATAGTTTTGAATGGTCTGGCTTTTATTTTTTATTACCCTGTAGTGGCAATCCTTTGCTGAACTGTCCCACTTGTATAAAAAGCAGCAGTACTTAGTGTAACCACCTTGCAACTCAGTCACCGAAGCTACCACTTTTAGTTCAGCACAGACATTCCATTTGTATTCTTGATAGCATATTTTTTGAAAAAGAACTTGTAGGTTCTCTTACCGTTTTCTTCGTGTGAACTGCATGGGCCAATGGTATAGATGGATACTTTTTTCCCTTCTGGAGTAAAAACTGCTTTCCAACTGACCTTGGATGAATCGATGAAAGCCTCCACTGCTTGGGGACATGCCCCAGATGTATTTCATTAATTCTTGGACATGGTTACAATAAACCAAAGCACCATTCATGCCATAATAGGTCATTATGTTAGATTGCCTCATCCTATAAAAAGACACCTTGACCCTTTTCAAGAAGATTCCACTGCTGGAGCCGTGATGCTAGTAATTGAGCCCTGCTTTTGTAGAGGTCCAAATTTCTGACCAAATGTTCAATTTTGCCTGAGTGATTAGATGCTTCTTTGCAGTATCCAGAGTTGAAGTCTGGATCTGTACTCGTTCTGGGTTCCACATTTTCTGGAGACAGCTGATCAGTTTGCTGTAGTAGGGTTTTATTGCGCTATATATATATACTGTCTGTAAATTGCATGTGTTCTGAGTTAGGCTTGCTGGATGAAAAACCCGAGTTTTCGGGAGAAACACCATTCTACCCTTGCCTGACAGACTAACTCAGCTGTGTTGAAAAGCCCGTAAAAATTCCTCCCTTCATCGATGGGACTAGAACTCGGGTCACTTGGTGTGGGGAGGATGGCAATTCTACCAACTGTGCTACCCACGGGGACATTCTGGAGACTCCTTTTGTGATCCTGAATTAGTCAAGTCCATAAGTTTCTGGTGGCTTTGGCACTGGCATTGTATCATCATGAGAAACTGACCTTAGAGCAGAAGGTATGTTGGGATACTCTACTTTATGCTTGGATTTCCCTGAAAACCCAGAAACATTGGTTGGTTATGTAAAAGTAACAATTGTTTGTGGTCTCTAGGTTCCCTCCATATCACCAGAACAGCAAAAGGCATAATTTATGACTACCTCTTAGCCAGCTTGTGATGTCCTTGGACATGAGCTACATAAAATCTTTGGAGCCCATACTTTATCTTAATACCATTATGCAATTTTTATACCACTTCTCCATGAATAAGCAAAAGCTTATTTTGGCAAAAAATGTGACATATTTCATGTATGGTTGAGGTACATGCACATAAGAACACAATTTACACTTATGCACACAGGACTTGTTTACACTAGTAAATCAGTGTTAACACTGTTTTAGTGAATCAGTGTTAACACTGATTCACTAAAACACTTGTTCACTCTTTTCACCACTTGCTTTTTGTAACACACATACTTTTTTGAAAAAGTATACAGATACAGGAGTTTTTAGAGAATTCCATCCAAAGTTCTAGAACCTTTCTTCTGCACATAACAATATTCTAAAACATTCCAGAATATTCTTGAATGTTGTAAAAAGCTCCCAAATGCTCCAGAAATTTCCTGAATGTTTTAGGGAAAAAAATAGATGGAAAAGATGATTAAATCAACTACAGGTCTTGGTTTTTGGTCATTAACCTACAATATTTGAGAACTTTTTTTTTTTTTTTTTTTTAAGCACGTATCCGGGTTTTTGAACATATTTCCTACAAGAATCTGTCAATTATTTCAGGGAAGAAATTGATGCCGACCAGTGTAATCTCTGTATTCATAAAAAATGTTGCCCACAACTACATCAGATCTATGTTGAAACCTCCTTAATTTGAAGTTTAAGGGATCAAAATATGTCCATCTTAGTTTAAACTTGTTTTGAGATATATGTAAAGGATAGTGTTTTTCATGAGTCAAATGTTTAGTCAGATAACTGAATTGCTGTGTATATATATATATATATATATATATATTTTTTTTTTTTTTTTTATTAACATTTAAAATGTTAAGTCTTTTCGTTTGATTGTAATAGACATTTCTGGATAGATTTGAGCATGTACTTTCTTTCAATATAAGAAAGAACAGTTGTACTATGCAATCAATTCCATTTCATTGAGTTTTGTTGTTATTGCTAATCGTGCAGCTCATTGCATAGATGCTATATGTTAAAATAAGTTGTTATTTTCGTGTGTGTAGTGCTTTTTTGGGACGGTACTCAACAGTACAACGTACCGGCACCTTTATTAACAGTGGCTTATGACATTTGGATGCAATACACTTCGAAATTTGTAATATTCTGTAAATTGTTTTTTTCACGTTTGCCTACTATTCAAATAAGCTTAGTTATTTAACTAAATTTGACTTTTCATTGTCTGTTGTTAAGATATTTCTATATAAAACTTTATAACCATTTTTAGAATTCTAAATTACTTGGGACCTCTGTTTAACGAAGTCCTTTTATAGCGAATTATTTTACTTCCCCCTGGAAGTTATATTTAAAACAGTTCCGTTGAGCAAAGAAATTTTTCATATAATGAACTGATTAGGACAGACTTAACTTGGTACGCACTGTTTGCATTTCTGGCCTTCAGGCAATTAGTGCTGCAGCACGAATTAAGAGAGCTAACAGGATTGCCATTCTACAACTTAGTGGTACTCGTAAAACCTATCCGACCACCTGGCGCACACGTGGAGAAGTCGTGCTGTTCTACGGTGAACAGAGCAAAGGGTATTCCCGATGCTGACAATGGGCTCTGCTCAACCTTCTACCGCAATGGTGTCCAACTGGTTCTCGTACAGAGGCCATATTCAAAATAAGATTTCTTTCGTGCCATTTTACATTTTCCATATCTTGTTACATGTAAAATTGAAAATATCCAAAAATTTATTAAGTACTATACACAATTACTGAATGAAACATTAAATGAGCATTTTTTGATAATTAACAAAATTTAAAATGCTGTTTTAGTTCACTTTCTGAGCAGGCTGTAGATTGAACACTACTGTGAATCAACTGTAAGCGCCCCGTTCGAGAATTAGGAAAGTGATTTTCTTTTACTCTGACAAATAATCTGTTTTGCAGAAGTGCATTATCCACATTTTTCAGTAAAATTTCTCTATCTCTATTTACATGGTCACAGTACCTGAACATTGGAATGACACTGACATTTTGGACAGTTTCAAAAAAAAATTCAAATTTAACAACTAATTCAAAGAACTAGTGACAAAATTGATGAGAGGAGGAAAATGAGGACAATGAAGGTATTAAACCTTCTAGACATGAAATGTTGGCATTTTGTGAAAATGAAGTTAGAAAATTGTCAATTAGGTTTCAGGTAAATGAAAGAGATGGATTTCGGAATACCTAATTTTAAAGATGGTTTCGGAAGGATTGAAGCATTTGATGAATGCTCTGAGTAAGATACCAATTTCCTCGAGTGAATGAGGATATTCACAAATGAATCTGGTCGTCAGCCCAACCAGAGCTTCCCTAATGCAAAAACAATTTCTTTGCTACTATTTCTTAAAATTGTAGGCCCACCGCTGACCCGCTTCGATTCAGCAAATTATGTCGATTCATGGCTGCTTTGGAAATGTCATTCAGCAACCAACACAAACAGTAAGAAAAGACATCCTGGGGCTCACTCTGGTGAGTATGGGCTTGGCACACCCAGCATCCTGAGCTGGATATCATCATTGTTCTCTTTCTTGATGATTCCCTTTTACTTTTGACACATGCTGTCTCTCTTTCAGGGTAACTCAATTTTTTTGGCTGGTGCAGCAATAAGCCAAAGGGTGTCGAATGAGAACTTAATAAAAATTTGGCATATTCTACAAAAACTTTATTATGAAATTATTTTTACTTATTATTTTTCAATTATTTTACTTATTTTTTTATTTAGTTTACTCACATTTTACTTATTTTAAAACTTATTTTTTTTATATACTTGAATAATAAATGTATGCTTAATAATACTTAATTCTTTGTTCTTATTCCAAAAACTTTGTTACTAAAGTAACAATATCAGGAAAAATTTAGAGTACTTTTCGTATCCTTTTAATCGTCAATTTTTCCTGATAGCAAAGAATGAGTACTGGCACCTGCTTTTTTACAAAAAAAGCACTGTGTATATATGTGTGTGTGTATATATATATGTATATATATATATATATATATATATATATATATATATATGAGAGATTGAGGTTAATTGCTCATAATCCATTCTGAACTTCCATAAAAGTAATGTTTTTTTTTTTTTTTTTAATGCATGTAAAAATTCTTTAACAAGATGTAAATTACTGAAATTCTGTTTTCCAGACAATAATTAACCTTTATTTTTTTTTAAAGAAAGATAATAGGATAAATGCAAAAAAAGTGCTTCTCTCTAATCTGATATTAGTAAATTAAAAGTGATTGGCTTCTAATTTTGAAATATTATGTAGTACTTGTGATTTTAACTTCATTTTATATTTAATTTTACTGTTCTTTTGCTTCTCACATACTACAATAAATGAATCTATTTTCAGGCTGCGATCCTAAATGGGGACAAGTCAGAGCAAGTACAAGACCTATTGCTTCTTGATGTTACTCCCTTATCTTTGGGTATTGAAACTGCAGGTGGTGTAATGACAGTTTTAATTAAACGTAACACTACAATCCCAACCAGACAAACTCAGACTTTCACAACATATTCTGATAACCAGCCTGGAGTATTAATTCAGGTATTTGAAGGAGAACGTGCAATGACCAAAGATAATAACTTGTTAGGTAAGTTTGAATTAACAGGGATACCTCCTGCTCCTAGAGGTGTACCTCAGATTGAGGTAACCTTTGACATTGATGCTAATGGCATACTCAATGTCTCAGCTGTTGACAAAAGTACAGGAAAGGAAAACAAGATAACTATCACCAATGATAAAGGCCGATTGACTAAGGAAGAGATTGAAAGAATGGTAAAAGAAGCAGAAAGATACAGAGATGAAGATGAAAAGCAGAAAGACAGGATTTCAGCTAAAAATTCCTTAGAAAGCTATGCTTTCAACATGAAGTCAACAGTAGAAGATGAAAAAATGAAAGACAAGATAACAGAAGATGATAAAAAGAAAATCTTAGATAAAGTACAGGATACTATTAAATGGCTAGATAGTAATCAAGTAAGTAACATACCTTAATATGATTTTGATTTTTTGGTAGCATGTTTGTTTATACTGAAATTATCTTCAAAGTAGTTTATTCTTCTGAATTTGATTTATTGACAATATCTTTGTTGTGGTTGGTGAAAGAGTTATTGAAGTTTTTTCTTTCCCCTAAGAAATCCATGGGGTTGAGTGCCCCATGAATTTTTTAATTGTTCTTAACATTTTTCTCTTGGTGTGCAAGGTAACTTTATATAGATTTAGTTACTTTGAATTGGATAAAAAGGAAACATGACAAGCTGAAGTTTTGTATTATTTTTTTTTTTCATCCAAGTGGTGGAATGGTTTAGAAATTAAGTTGAGGCCATCTATATGCATGAAGAGTAAGTGGGATTGATTTTGTCATATTGTAGTTACTGGAGAATTTTTTTTTTTTTTATCCCTGTAGTTTGAACTTGAATTTAGGTCTTGTCATATGATGTTGAAGAATTATCAATCCCCTACCTTCACTGGTTTGAAGAATCCCACAAACAATGAATTTTAGTAGTTGAAGGTATGGGAAAAGGTTATATACCTTGCAAGTGATTATCAGTAAAAAAAAAATTTTTTTTTTAAATGTGGGGCAATTGCTTCTTATTGAACAAATTGTGTTATTATTGATAGAATCTTGTACCAGTCTTCTTGGCCTTGTTAATGCTGAGACTGTGGAGATTATTAATGTGTTACTTTCCCTCCAACCTCCACTGATAACTTAGGAGTGCTGTTATCCACATTCTGAAGTAAATACTGTGAACTTTGCACTGTAATAGCATTATAGCAGAGTTCTCCACCTTAATACTGACAAATTTTCTTGTGATGTTTGTAATACCATCAATATAATAAATTAGAAACCATTTATAGCCACAGTCTTCTACCAATTAACCATCTATTTATCCACTGTAGTGCACTTCTTGTGCACAAACACATTCAGGAACCTTAAATAGACTGAAGCTGGTGTACTAGCTAACATATGAGATGAGACCTTATCCTTGTCAAAACTATGTCGTGACATATCATTATGTGCTGACATGATATTTTGGTGAACAAAGCAGGATATCTGGTTATACTGCAGTTGGGTCATAGTAGAGGAATTCAACTGTTATATAAAATTGGGACACTTGTGAAAATCTAAAGCCATATAGCCATTTCCATTTTAATGGCATTTCATAGTCTTTTTTTTTCCCTCACCATAGTAAAAATGCATTCAATAGCAGCATTAGTTTTCAGTAAGCATAATAATTGTTTGTATAATTTGTTTTAAATTTTTGTGAGGTACTTTTTTAGTGTAAAAAAAAAAATGTTTAATTGCCTAAACCAGAAGAATAAATGTAACACTGAACAACACAAGCGGGTGGCAGAGTAATATATAAATTATTTGAGGGATAGAAAACAATTTCCTCAAATGAGGAAATGCTAAAATTACTTCTGCTTTTGTGCCTCTGTAATGAGCTAGGTTGTTAAGTATTGTGAAGCTGCCTGGATTTTTGTGAATTGAAGTATGCAGTGTGAAGAATTGTCACTAATCATGGGTATCAATTTCCAAGTTTTTATTGATGGGAGGCATCAAGTATTTATTTCATGCTTTTATTTCCTAAGTAGTCTTCATAAAGAATTGACACATGTCTCGATTCTTCTTGGATCTCTACCATTTCAGTGTAAAAGTTTATATTTGGGAATAAGAAAGCACGGGATTTTCACACGTCACAACTTACTGATCCCAAACAATATCTGCTCACAGGGATGCAGTAGTCAATCTCCAGCAAATCATTTCCCAAATATTTATAAAAATATTTGGGAAATGATTGCCTACTTTACAAGTGCCTTCTCATGCCTACTTTACAAGTATGTGCATATAAAAATACTGTTTAACAGCTTGATTCAGCAGAATATATTCTTTGTACATCTATCCCTTTGTCACAAAAAAAAAAAAAAAAACTTTGAAGTAGACCAGACCTTGCCAGCCTGCTAAATGAAATGAGCAACACTTTGCAGCCAAAAATAGCATGGCTGTAGACCTTACTCCATGTCCTTGCTTACCGTTCCATATCTTTTGCACTGAAAAAAAAAAAAACAGATGTTATGACATTTCAGAGATTGAAAAATAAAATATATGAAGAGAGCCAAAATATTGGCTCCAGATATGTTTCCAATGGTGAAATTTGTTGGACTTGTATCATGGTTTGAGAAGACTACTATGGTGGTGGCAGTGTGAAATATTTACTAAGTGATAACTTTCTAAAATAAGTAAATTTTTTTAATGAGACCCAAGTAGCCCTTGCACTAAAACCTATGACAATGTAATGCACTGTTGTATGTAGGTAGTAGGTAACGTTTACATTCATATGAAAGTAAATTATTTTTTTTCTGTTCTCAATAATTTTATATTACTATTACTCATTATCAGTTTTTCCCCTCAATAAACCCTCCCATCTTAACTTGTGGTCTATTTGCCATAGGTCTGTAGTTAAGAGTGACCTGTATTATACATGCTGATGACAAGGAAGGGTTATACTGAATAATTGAAAATCAACACTGTTACAAGAGAATTGTTTGAATTAGCACAAAACATTCGAACTACTTACAGTAAAACTACTGTACAAAAAATGTTTATTATACAGCAAAATAATTGGTCATTGAGCATCGCAATTTTAAATTCATTGTACTGATTGGAGTATGTCATTATAGTTGTGCTCCTTGCTATTTTTATATCCAAGTGCTATTCTTTCAGTCTGGGCAATGAGTGTTTTTGATAGAAGCAGTTTCCAAAACATGCCAGATTCATTTGGCTGTATATATATATATACAGTAGAACTTTGTCTGTCACTTAACCCCACTATGCTGTAATGCATTGTGATACTGGCACCATGTGTTACTCTGTCTTTATATACAGTTGTACTTAACCTCTTCTTTCATATTTTAATAATTTTTATTTAGTAAACCCATTGAAATGACAGAAACATAAATGAGTAGTATTGGGATTGTCACAAAAAAATTGAAATCAGTTGTCTAAGAAAAAGTGAAAGTACTAAAAGTATAGCATCAGTTTATGGAATAGGAAGAAAACAGTAAATCATAAAGCACGATGTGGACAAAATTGAAAACCACATGTCAAAAATGGAAACCACTGACGGTAAGGTTAAAAGTCATAAAACAAAGTTTGCTAAAAATGAACAGTTGGATACTGCAACGTTTCAATGGTTTGTTCAAAAATGTAGCCAAGGAATTCCATTGTCAGGACCTATAATAAAAGCCATTAAAGTCGATAAAAAAAAAAAACATCAGATGGTTGGACAAATTAAGTTTTGCCATGGTATTTGGCAGTTGTCAATCCAGGGTGAGAAGTTAAGTGCAGATAATGCATCAATTTCTGTTTATTGTGAAAAACTACAGAAGGAAATGGATGATTAAAGTTTGGTTAAAGACCAAATATACAACTGCAATGAGACTGGCCTTAATTGTAAGGCACTACCTCAAAAGACACTGGCCTCAAATGACTGAACATGTGGCACCGGGATATTAAGATGCAGAAATATTGCATCATTATAATGGTATGTGCTAATGCCAGCAGTAGTCATAAATTGCCTTTGGTTGTTATAGAGAAACCAAAAAAGCCTAGATAATTTTAAAATATTAATTTAGATGCTTTGCCAGTTAAATATTTCTCACAAAACAACACATGGATGAGCCAAGATATTTCATGATTGGTTTCATAAAATATTTGTACCATGTGTAAGATCACATTTGGCATCAAAAGGTTTACCACAATATGCAATGCTACCAATGGACAATACGCCTACTCATCCCATACATGTATGATTTTAAAAAGCAACGATGATAAAATATAATGCCACTTTTTGCCAGCAAACATAACATATCTCTCATCCAACTGATGGACCAAGACATGACTGAGATTATCAAACATTGTTATTGCAAAATATTCATTAAATAGTTTTGGAAAAGTTACAATATAAAAGACAATTTTCAATGTTGCTTATACCTGGAATGATGTTCCAGTGCAAACCATATAAAGAAGCTGGAATAAGTTGTGGACAGAAATGTATTCAACTGATACAGAAACCATTCCAAAAGAAACAAATTTTGCAGTTATGTTAGAATGTTTCTGGTTTTAAAAATATTTCGATGAAGGAAGTAAATAATTGGCTGGGTATGGGCGTCGGATGCGAAATTTTAGACTACGATGAAATTGTGCAAAGAGTGACAATTTCAGATGATTCTGAAATTGAAGAAGAAAAAGCTGTTGCTGATGGAACAACAAACATAATTAGCCTCTGAAACTGTCAAGTGCATTAAGTGGTTCAAGGTACAAGAAGTGTTACTTTTGTGTAAAATTCATAACATTGCCTCCCAAAAGGCTAAAGGATAATGAAAAAAAATTGACTGACTTTTTTAGAAAAGAAATTTAATTATGTAATATTGTTTTTAAATATCTTTAATGACATAGAACGAAGTTGTATGTAATAGTTAATTTTTTTTTTTATGGCGTTACTAGACCAATGCAAGTCAAAACATTAAAAATAGGTACGTATGTAGAAATGTGTTTTTTTAACCTGGTAAATTTTTTTAATTGAATTTCATTAGGTAATGTAATAAAATAAACAAGTTATGACTTGGTCTATTGTACGTATAGTGGTTTTAATGTACATATTCTATTCGATTATCCGTCATGGTCTCGGTCCTGTACCCAGGCAGATAATTGAAGTTCTACTGTCCAGTCCAACTTTCCTATAACGAATTGGATAAATCCAAAATCCAGCGAGAAAATTCGTTATAGAGAAATTTCATTCTACAGAGAATATCTTTTTTATTGGATATAGTTCTAATTATCAAATGAAAATGAATCTTCATTTATTTTTAATGTATTTTATTTCAAGAACAGTTATTTAAATTATGTTCACACAATTATCGCCGGTAAGTATTACAAATTTTAAAAAATCAGCAATTTCGTTTGCACAGTACAATTAAAAAAATGTGATTCTCAAAGAAAACTGAATTTATTCAGAATTCAGAGCATTAAAAACAATATTGGGAACATTTTCACAAAACTGTAGACCCAGACAAACTGTTTTTTGAAAAGCATGAATCATTTCTTTGCAAGTTGGTTTTTCTATGTGTTGTTCTGACGAGTCTTCAGCTTCATCATTAATTTCTTCATGATCATGATTGCATCTATCACTGTTCAGCAGTATTTCTTCATTTGATTGTTCTGTTGTAGCCAGATCTTGATCTACATAACCATCCAGTGTTATGATTTTCGATGTTTCTAGACTATTCTAATGTCCAAAAGTTTTTTTTTTTCTTTTTTTCCAATTATGAGAGCGGCAGTTCATCTTGTTCGACTTCTGTATTCAATGCAAATCCCGGTTTCGAAAAACAATTTTGAATAATGTATTCACTGACATCGTTTGTCCAAACTTTTGCCAGTTCAGAGATGCAATCTCTAAGTTTAATTGTAACTTACAAGTTTCTATTTTTTTTTTGTAATGTATTGACAGTCTTCATTAATATTCTCTTTTGATAATGAAATTTAAAATTTTTAATAATGCCTTGGTCCATTGGTTGGAGTTTTTACATTTGGTGGTAGAAACAACTTCAGTTTTAAATTTGGCAGGATATGCCAGACAGTTGTCAGTAATCAACAAAATTTTCTTTTGTTATGTTTGTCTAGTTGTAATATCCATTCTTTGAAAATGTCACTACTAAACCTTTAATGAAAAAGCATGAAAAATCCATGCTTTTTTTATTAAAGGTTTAGTCAACTTCCAATGATTTTTGTTCTGCTAAAACATCTTGGGTTTTTTATTTTCTGACGACAGTCTGTTTTTCACTTCCTGTCATATTGGCTCCAACTAGCACAGTGATTCTTTTTTTTTTGTTTTGTTTTCTGCCAGAAAACTTGCTTTTAAGAATGATAAATGTTCTATTAGGTAAACATTTAAAAAATAAACCCATTTCGTCAGCATTAAAAACATCCATAGGTTCATATTCTTCCAAAATCTTTGTAAGGTGTTGTTCCTTTGACTGTTGCAATCTTCTTCACTTATGTCAACACTTTCTGCACAAATAACCTTTTCCACAATTTTGTGGCACTCCTTAAATTTATCTAACCACCCAGTGCCTGTATGAAATTTGTGGCCAAGGAACTGTGAAAATTTCAGAACTTGTTGCTTAATTATTGGACCTGATATTGGTATATTCTTTTCATGTATCATTTGTACCAATTTTAGAACAGCTTTATCAACATCTTTGTATACACACACAACTTAATTTGCTTCTTGTCTGCTGCTTCAGTTGCCTTTAAAATTGATTCTCTATTTTTTTAAAATTGTAGATAAACTGCTTGCAGGTATGCTATATTTCTCTGAGATCTTTTTTTCTTAAAACCCTGGTCAATATCACAAAGAATCTTGACTTTATCATTAATACTTAAATATTTTCTCTTCAACTTTGTTTCTGTTAAAAATTACTTGGCTGCAACAGGCCCTAGCACACTGCTGATTCGTACACAGTGTAGCCACTGGAAACTTTGCTTCCCTGGCCACAGTGAATTGCTAGTACCACCTACTCAATGTCATTCACTTATCAATTCAACAGTATCCCGTGACACTTCCTGTCAGTCAGTTTGAAGAAATATGCAACTTTGTGAATTCCTTTTATTTTGCTTTTGTATATGAAAGCAAAATAAAGGAATTATTTTGCTTTCATATACAAAAGAAAATTTATTGTAAATGTATGCTGTATTGTTTTTTCTCAGAGAGAAAAAAAAAAAGCATATCATATGTGATTGACAAATTGTTCTAAAAGAACAATTTAAAAAATTTCATGAATACCATCTACTGGGAGTCCAGTTAGATGAGAACAGACATACAAAAATCAATCATATAATGATTGACAGGAAGATCAGTCATGAAGCAAATGACACTCGGTAGGCATGACTAAAAACTGACTATTGAAGCCTTTTTTATGTATTGCCGCCACAGTGTGCTAAAGGTTTACCTGCAGGAAATTTAGTTTTCTTCTTAGCCAATATTAATTTATAAATTTATCCTATTTATTGGTGAAAGTTTGACCACTTTTAAGGAAAAAAATTAAGTTTTATAACTAACAAAAATGAAACAAAGCTCCTCCTATGGGTGTCAATGGCCACAAGTGTTCACTAAATGGATGGTTAATTCCAGATGCTAATGAGCAATTTCAGAGGGAAAGAGTTCCATCTTATATTTGAGTGGCTGTTTAGCAGTAAATGCTTAATTCTTTCAAAATGCTTTTGTTAACTTTTTTAAAAAATTCATTATAGAGTGACTAACACTTCACTATATGGGGTTAATTTTGCATGTAATTTTGCAATATACAGAACTTCATTAAATAGAAGTTTGCAATAAAGATGTTCTGCTGTATTTGCTTACGACATAATTTCAGCCAGAAAAAATTCCTATCAAAATGTGGCTGCTGATTGGCCAGCACTTGGCATCTTGCCTTGCCATATTCCATCTAAGTCATTGGATCTCATGCAGCCATCCTAAGGATGCATGAAAAGCTTAGACTTCTGGCTGTTTGTTAAACCATTTGGTCTTTGCTAATAGCAAAGGTCTAGAAATTTAGTTTCTTCTGCACATTTGCTTAAACCACTCAAACTGCAGAATCCAAGTTTTTTAGCATTGCTGTTCTGTCATTGTCCTTTTGGACATGCCACAATAAAAGTCTGAACAAAATTTTAGTATATAATTTTGTTTTTCTAAATATCCTTCTAGTTTATACCATCATCATATTCAAGTAGCTAACTTAAAAACATTCTTTGCTTTGGCTCTTGATTTGGAGATTCTGTTTATCTTGCAATGTCAGAACATTAAGATTTAATTTTGGTGAAAATTTTTTTTTAGTTCGTAATAAATCACCAAACTAGGCTGCATCGTTTTTGTGATATCTCATTGTGAATGCCTTCACAACCAGTTGCCCTAATATTGAACTACCTAGAATAAGCAAGTAAGCAACCCTTCAACAGTACCATCTCTCCCCCCCCCCCCAAAGTCATGGTATCCGTTGGCAGTAAGTAACATTGAGCTTTTCAGTGGTGAAGCGTTGCTTATTGGAGATGGGGCAACTCGTGAAGGCATTCGCATATAGATGTAAAAAACAATGCCATTTCACCCACTTTGGTGGTTTACTACAAACTAAAATGATGCTTGGCAATAACTTGTTCAGTTACCAAATGTTTATATTGTTTTAATATTTGATAGTATGAATCAGAGCTGTAATACTCAATATGTTCTACGTTGATAATAATATTAGTAAATTAATAAGAGGAGTTTACCTCAATATAGTACGTGGAACACTTCCGTATGATACCCTCCAGAAATTAAAACGAAAAAATCGACAACTTACCGGTACATTAAAGTAAAATATAAATAATTAAATAATCAATTTAACACAATTCAAAATTAATTCAAAACAATTAAAATTCAAATTAACGCAATTAAAAGAATCTAACAAAAATATTCAAAACGATTTTCCTTCCTGAAGCTGACAATGCTTTTCGACCGACTGTCGTGATCACAGGAATGAAAATTACCGAATCAGGCTAAACCTGCAACTTAAATAGTGATTATGTGTCTTCGCGCATGCGCGTAAAGGTCCACGCATCGGAGATCAAATATGGCCGTCGAACATTAACAGAATTCTCGTGTAATTTAATTTCAACGGTTTCTGCAATTAATAGTCGCGTATAATTACGTTGAACGTTAAGTATTTTGGCCTCGTTAAATAAGTGTTTTTCGTTAATGGCATGAAAGGCTAATTCTGATGCTGCCGAACGAGAAGCACGAACTGAGGCTTCGTGTTGATTTACACGAATATTAAGAGAAAACCGCGTCGAACCCTGATAAGACGAGTCGCAATCACTGCAAGAAATGTTGTATACTAGATCATTAATTTGTGTTGCGAACGCAGAAAGAACCGAGCGATTGTTCAGTATAGTGTGTAACTTCCGTATAGGCCTAGCTATAATTTTAAATTCGGTATCTTTAAAGAATCTGTTAAGCTGTTTGTGCCACTGTTCAACATATGGGACAGAAATAAAGTATTTTTTGATATTACTATTGTTGATTGGTGCAGTATTTTGTATCCTATCCTTAGCTTGTACCCTAATTCGATTTATTGTGTTAATGGGATAACCCCTGTTCAAGAATCTGCTAGTTAATATCTGTATTTCTGAGTCTAAAGCAGAATCCATCGTTGAATATTTATAGGCATTTAGAAATTGATTAAAGATAATCAATCTTTTGTAGGTGAACGGGTGGTAGCTATTATAATGTAGAAGCATACCGGTGTTTGTGGGTTTTCGATAGATGCTAAATTGTATTTTGTTCGAGTCCCGGGTAAGCGTGAAATTTAGAAAGTTTAATGACTTAGTATCTGTATCTTCCCTTTCCAATGTAAATTTGAGTCTAGAATGAATATTATTAAACGAATGTAAAATGTCTTGGATAGTACTACTATCGGTAATAACTAGAACATCGTCTAAATACCTCCCATAGTATGTGATACGGGGACGAAAAGATGTCAAATGTATCTGCTCAATCGTTGAGAGATAGATCTCTGACATTAAGCCACTCAGGCTCAAACCCATTGGTAATCCAAAAATTTGTTTGTACACCTTGTCTCGAAAGGTGATGTAGTTAGCCTCAACTAATAGTTTAATTAAGTGAAAAATTTCCTTAATAGGCAGCTTCGTATAATTAATCGGTGTTGAGTTTTTATTTAACATATCCCAAATAATATCTAATGTGTATTCAACGTTTACATTCGTATATAATGAGGTAACATCTAATGAGAATAAATTGTCATTGTCGCCGAGTCTACAGTCTTTAAGATTATTAAATAGTGTATCGTAATTCTTAATCCCAAATTGTATAACCTGTCTAAAAGGTTTTATAATGTTATATACATGTGTGGCTAAGGCTGAAAATGCCGAGTTCCTGTAGGAAACAATAGGTCGAATCGGAAATCCAGGCTTGTGTAATTTTACCTGACCAAAAAGTGCAGGAATATTGTATGTTCTGGACTTCAATTCCTTCAACTGAACCATAGTAATGTAGTCTTTTTACGATATGTGGTTAACGTTTTATTGTATTGATTTACCAAATTGGTAAACAGTGTCGGGTCCACTTCACGATAAGTGGAGGTATCAGACACAACTGAATCTAACTTATTAATATAATCATGTTTATCTAGTATTACCACTGTATCTCCTTTATCTGCCCTCTGTATAATAATGTCCTTATTTTCTCGAAGTTCTCGTAAAGCTGAACTGTCATGTGTATTCAATTTAGGAAGTCGCGTTTCTTTTATGTTATTCACTACTTGGTTAACTTGTTGAATAAATACATCTTTTTGTGGAACACTACGAAGTCCAAATTCAATATCAATTACGCATTGTTTTTTTGGCAGCTTTCGAGGTGGTAAATTATAATTTAATCCTTTGGATAAAAGTGAAATCTGGTCCTGCAATAGTGTACACGAGGAAAGATTTGTAACCTGTTGATATGTCGGTTCGTTGGATACTGGGTGAGGGGGTGTTCGTGAACTAGCCGACATATTCTGTGGTAGTGCGTTATGTGTCTGTGGGGGGGATGTTCGTTAGATTCTTTTAATTGCGTTAATTTGAATTTTAATTGTTTTGAATTGTGTTAAATTGATTATTTATATTTTACTTTATTTATATTTTACTTTAATGTACCAGTAAGTTGTCGATTTTTTCCGTTTTAATTTCTGGAGGGTATCATACGGAAGTGTTCCACATACTATATTGAGGTAAACTCCTCTTATTAATTTACTAATGTTTTAATATTAAAAATAATTTCTATATTTAAAAAACTTATTAAGTGGGGAAAACGTCATTATAATAATACACTGTGTATAATTATTCATGATTATTATATGAACTTTTTATGCAGGAAAACTTGTTACCCGGGAAACTTCTACATTACAATACATAGAGGTGAAATTGGGACTTAAGAAACCAAACAGAGTACAGGGGAAAACTTAAGCAGGAATTTCTTATCTGAGTTCTACTGTTATGTATTTTGCCATTTCTGATAAGCTTCTTATTGATAAGTGTAGTTTTTTCAAAATTAGTTTTTTTAGATTTAGCCACAAAACTGTTTGTGGTGAAAATAGAGCAGTTTTAGTAAATGAATTAATTATTAAAATTAACTCATAAATACTGCTTTTCCTTTCAGTTAGCTGAGAAGGAAGAATATGAACACAGACAGAAAGAACTGGAACAAGTATGTTCACCAATCATTACAAAACTTTACCAGGCAGGTGCTGCACCTGGTGGTGCACCTGGAGCTGCTCCAGGAGGTGGAGCTGGTGGTGGACCAACTATTGAAGAAGTTGACTAAAATGTTCACTGCAGTTTAAATTATTGTATCTTTTTTGTGTTTTTTTTTCAAAAAATTTATTGCTCTAATAAAAGCAGTTTTGTAATTAAAAATGTAATGCATTTTGTGTTGCATAAATTCAGTCTGTGTCACTCTCTTATACTGAACACAATACAGTAAGCATTTTAGTAATGTTAAATGTAACAAACACTAGAAATTGACAAGCTATACAAAATAAGTTTAAAAAATGTATATGTAGTGTCCTAGCATACTGTTGTATCATTTCAGTCTACTCATTTTCAGATAGGTCACTACTTTAACTCTCAATACTTCATCTGTAACCAGCAATTGACCATAATGACTTTACCACTTTGCAGTGTGGTCTTGGTGCATTATAGCCTTAGTAGCTAATGCGCCAATAAAACCAAACCAAACTTTGCAGTTTTTTCTCTTAATGTGTGTATGCATATATATATATATACAGATAGTAATAATTCAGATGCACACCTTTGACTACCTCTATGCAGCCAACCATGGAGTAATCCAAAGATAAAAAAGGAGAATCGCCCCCTTCAAGCCACAGTACTACATTGCTTGTTGCATTGCTGCTCTAGTGAGTCATAATTCTGTTTAAATACAATTTAATTAACAATGAAATTTAATAAGATTAATAAATTTTGCTGATTAATTGATAATACTATACTAAGCTAACAGATTTCTAATACAATGCTACACATTTCACTACGTATCTATGAAGATCAATAACTTTGATTGTCTGCATGAATACAGGTTGGCACCATAACAACTGCTGATAGCCATAGCTGGAATATGTTTGCCTCTATGTATGAAGTTGCATGCAGGCCTCCATGGTGTTTCACCTTAACCTTGCATTGCAGAAGTGCCCAAATCAGCATAGAATAACTGAACACAGGTGGCAGGGTTACATATGGGAACCTTAAGTGCAACAGGGGATAATTCCTTCATTGTGTGCAACAAACCTTACAGTTGATAGGCACCTGCCAGGTGATCTGATTGAGGCATATAAGGCCTTGAATGGTTTCAGTAGGTTCAATACTGATGACATAAACTCAAATTGAGGAAAGAGTTAAAGAATAGATATGTGGAAATTTGCCTTTAACCAGCAGGTAGTTGACTTCCATTTGTCATTGTGGAAGTTGATAGCTAAAATAAATACAAGGAAGAACTGGAAAAACGTTTGGAGCAAATGGCTGGGTGAAATGGAAGTTTTTTTGTTGATGCTATATAAGCTTGCTTTCTTGTATCGTATGTCTCTACTAATGCCATTTCCAGCTTATGGGATGGTGATACACAACTATGTTGTGGAAAGTTAGTTTGCCACTGTCAGCCATTTACAATATGGCCATCACTTTGCTTTTGACCAGTGTATGGAGTCCTGTGTTTTGCACATGTACATTAATTGATATTATCATTATGATACTGAGTGGCCACTATCAGGTATACCTACTCTTTTCAGGAAATAGAGCACTACTTTAGTAATTGCATTGTGTATTCATACAATGCAATATAAAGGAGGTGGACAGATATGTATAGATTCTGTACATGTGTAATTCAGTGTTAGAATAAGCTAGACAAAAGATCTGATTTCAAACATGGCATGTGCCTTAATTCCAGAATGAGTATTTTAGAAACTGCCACCCTGCTGGGGTTTCACATATGGGCATTCATAAGTGTATCAAGATTGTGCCAATAACTAAACATGTTTAAGTTATTTAGCTGTTTCCAATTGATCCTGCATTTGGAAATAGCTCATTGGCACAAGAAGCCAATGGAGGTTGACAAGGCTTCTGCAGGGTTACAGAAAGGCTAGTCAGTCAGTCAAAGAGCAACACAGTACAACAGTGACAACCAAAGAAGCATTTTGGAATGTAACTTATGCCTTGTTCACAAATTAGGGTTACCATATCTTTCAAGTTCAGAACTGCAAGATAACTGGGGAAAAATTCTGGATGGCTATTCTAAATGATATTACCAAATTATTTTGATGCTATTATAAAATAGTATCATAATAATTTGGATCAGTATAAATTCTGTCATCTTTATCCAATATTTTCATGCAATCAAACCATGACCCCAGGGGTAGAAATGTTTTAAAAATGACAATATTGAAGCTATTTTTATAATTTTGTTTACCTAAAAAGTGAAGTTAACTCACTGAAAGGACTGTACTTCTGAATCTCATACAGACAAAAGAATGAACACAAAGTTATAAAATAAAATTTATTGTGAGCACAACAAACTTATTACTAAAAACATTAATTACCTGGCTGAAACCACTTGTTACTAGCATGAACCTTTTTGAAAAGTGGTTTGTTATTCTTAATTTTTTCATATTCTTTTGTTATTCTTAATTTTTGCAGCTTAATTAAATATTTAGTTTGCACAAAATTAGACCTACATTGTTCATTACTGTGAACACTCAACTGGAACAGAAGTTCCTGGAAGGCAGAAAATGTACTCCACAACTTGGTTGAGGCTGGATACAGAAATGCTCTAGTCCTTGAAATGATTAAAGAGTTGAACCCATTTTTCTTCACAATTTATATTCTTGGTTTTCCAGGTGTCACAGTTTGAAGTTCAGATTGCCTTGGCAATTACCACTTCATTGTAGGTGGTAGATGACTTTCATCAACTGGTAAAATACCACCACTTTGCTTATTGGAGGCTGGAAGTGGTGAAACCCATGTTTAGTCTCTAGAGCAAAGTTTCTGGCATCCCCTCCCCCCATACTTCTCCTTCAACCCATGCACAGTACTAAGTACTATAGGTTTTGATACCTTTTGTGTTTGGGGTTTTCATAAAAAAAAAAAAAAAAAAAAAAAACAGTTCATCCAAGCATATTATAGCATTTCTCAGTTTCACTGATTTTTTTTTCAGCTATAGTTTCAATTTTGGGCTATGTAATGTCACTGTTGTTTATCCAAACAAAAGATTCTGCTCCACCAATAGATCTTTCCCCATAGATCAATGTAAGTGAGACATTCATAAAAATTTGTAAATTATTTGATCGTATCGGCATTATTTCCATTCTCCTCTAGTGCTTTGAACACTTTTTTAGCTCCTTGTGATATAAATAATTGAAAACAATTGCAGTCACACTTTTCTTTTCTCCATTGCCAAGATTGTTTTTTTTTAATAAAGTGAGTTGTATCTGAACCAACCACAAATCCATTTCCCCACAATTATTCTCAAAGAAATTTTTTTTTATCATCACTAGGCAGTGTTCTTGAGAGAAAAAGTAAGGCTTTGGTCCATTATCAATAGGGAGGATCCTCAATAACTGGAAATAGAGAAAGAAATCAAGTGTTGTCATGTTGCAGAACATTTTTGAACCCAATGTCTACAAACTCAGGGAGGCAGCAAGTGAAGTGAGTTGAACCATTGAGGCTAATTATGGGAGCATCACTGGGCTCAGGAGAGATTGTGTTGGATTAGAAAAATGCCAATGTATCTCCAGTAATAAGGCAATTCTAGGAGTGTAGTGAGAAATTACTGACCTGTCAGTCTAACTTCAGTAGTAGGGAAAATCATGGAAGCAATGATGAAGGGTGGAATTCAGGATCATTTAGATAGAAATGGAATTCTGAAGGATGTGCAGCATGGTTTTGTAAAGAGAAAATCATGTTTAACAAATCTGGTTAGCTATTTTGACAGGATCACTCATGAGCTGGATTTAGGGAATAATTTCAACATTGTTTATTTAGATTTCAGCAAAGCATTTAACTCAGTCCCAGATGAGCAGTAACTTTATAAGCTGGAACAGGTTGGAATCATTAGATGGCTTCAGGGAAGGAGCCAGAGGGTTGTGATAAAATTATTCCACAGATTGGGTTCCCCAGGGATCAGTATTGGGACTAAAGTTGTTTTTGATTTTCTTAAATGACATCAATGAAGGGATAGAGGGTGTGATGTCGAAATTTGCAGATGATGTAAAGATTGGTGGCGTAGTTAATGATCACCATTAAGTAAAGCTTCTTCAGAGTGACCTAGATAGATTTCAGGGATGGTCACATAAGTGACCAGCTATGCTTTAATTCAGAAAATGCGAGGTCTTACACCTGGGGAACAGCAACCCCAAAATAATTTATACCCTTGGAGTTGAACTAAAGTCAGTAGTGGAAGAAAGCGACTTAGGAGTTACGATACAGTCAGACATCAAGTTCTCTGAGCATTGTACACAGGTTGCAAGGCAGGTCCATGGTTTCTTATTGATGACTTATTGAACATTGGCTAAGAGATAGGATGCCATAATCCCATTATACAAGGCTAGTGTTAGACCACACTTGGAATACCATGTTCAAGTATGGAGACTGCACCTAAAAAAAAAGACAGCAAACTTCTTGAAAGAGTCCAAAGATGGGTAACTCGCTTGGTGAAATTGGCAAAAGGGCATTCGTACAAGGAAAGACAAATGTGTGGGCTGCACAGCTTAGAAACTAGGTACCTTAGAGGAGACTTTATTGAGGTGTTTAAGGCTCTGAGAGGCAAAAGTAAAATGAATGAGGATGAAATTTTCATTGTTATAAATGATTCTAGAATTAGGGACCATAAATTCAAGTTGCAGGGGCAGGGCAAGAAATATTTAGACTGGATTGCAGGAAGTTTTATTTTAGCCAGCAAGTTATAAATTACTGGAACAAGTTACCTATTCCAGTTCTACTTTTCTTGTATTAAATCTTCTTGTGTCCTCTCTGAGTCTCTTTCTAATGGCTTTGCATAACTCAGTAAACTCAATTTTGGCTTTGTCGGCATTTATCTTGCTCTTTATCAATTCATCATGAGGAGAGAGTTTCTTGACTAATTTTTTGTTCTTTGGATTTCTTTCATATATGGAACAGGTTGGAATCATTAGATGGCTTCAGGGAAGGAGCCAGAGGGTTGTGATAAAGTTATTCCACAGATTGGGTTCCCCAGGGATCAGTTACCTATTTGGATTTCATATTTGTCATATGAAATCCAATGTCATATTTCATATCAGTTTCATATTTGGATTTCTTTCATATTTTCTTGGGCTTTATCACTTTCAGAAAGTTGTATTCCTTGTCAATATCTTGGTCCCAAAAGGTCTGCAGAAGACCTTTCAGGACCAAGAACTTGTTACTAAGTTCCAGTACATACTTCCTTTTCTCCTCTTTTGTTACAAGCATACCCCACTTTAAGATGATCCACTTTACTACAATCCATATTTAAGACATTTTTTTAATTATACCCTATGCTCCATTCCTGAGACACCAAGTTGCGGGGGTAGGGCATGACATGCCAACAAGAAATAAACCGACACGCAGGGGCTCACATTTGGTGAGTATGAGCTTGGCAAACCCAGGGTCCTGAGCTGGATATCATCATCATTCTTTTTCTTGATAATTCCTTTCTACTTCTCTCTCTCTCTCTCTGGGTAATTCAGAAATTTTTTTTTTTTTTTTTTCTGGTGCAGCACAAGCCTCAGGCTTCCTTGCACCATATGGCTAATAATAGTAAAAGTGAAAAGAAGAAAAGCCATCAGGCTCTCACATTGGATGCTCTCACAGATTAAAATTATTAAATTGAGTGATGACAGTGAATCAAACAGTGAGATAGGTCATAGACTAAGCTTACCTCACACTTCAGTTATTACTGTTCTTAAAAATAAAGAGAAAATTATAAGTGAAATGAAAAGTGCTACACTAGTCAGTATAACAATAATTCATAAATGTGACAATATTATTGCTGATATGGAAAAACTGATCAAACTAGCCAGTGTTGTTCCCTTAAGCCAAGCAATCATCCAGAAAAATAAGTCTCTTTGCTAACATGAAAGCCAGCTAAGGATGATGAATTTGCTGCCAGTAGAGGCTGGTTTAATAGATTTAAGTACAAGAGCAACCTCCATAACATTAAAGTTCAAGGTGAAGCAGCTGGTGCAGATACAAAAGTTGCAGCTAATTTTCCTGATGAGCTAGCCATCGATGAGGGGTATTATGTTGATGAAACTGGCCTCTAATGGAAAAAAAATGCTTTTGAGAACATTTATAGCAAAGGAAGAGAAGTAAATACTGGGATTTAAAGTAGCAAAATATAGGCTAACTCTTTTGTTAGGTTCCAATGGAAGGCACAAGATTGCAGGGGATTTTAAATTGAAGCCTATGCTAATTTATCATTCAGAAAACCCAAGAGCTTTAAAGAATTATGCAAAATCAAGTATTCCTGTTTATTGAAAATCAAATTCAAAAGCATGCATTACTGCATCACTTTTTGAAGAGTGGTTTTCAAATTACTTTGTGCCTGCAGTTAAGGAATACTGTACAGAAAAAAAAAATTTCCTTCAAAATTTTGCTTCTTTTGGATAACACACCTGGTCACCTTAAATCATTAGATGACCTTACCACAAATGTTCAAGCAATTTTCCTCCCTGCAAATACTACCACATTGCTTCAACCAAGGTGTTATTGCTGCATTTAAATCATATTACCCAAGGAGAATATTTGCTAAGGTTGTAGCTGCAATAGATAGTAAATCGGAAAGTATTAGGCCTAGAGAAAATGTAAAAGAATTCTAGAAAGGCTTCATGATCTTGGATGGCATCAAGACTATTAGGGATGAAGTGAAACAGTCAACACTTAAAGGCATTTGGAAGAAGTTGTCCCCAGTTTACCACTGATGATTTTGAAGGATTTGAAAATCATGTTGAAGAGGCTATTACAAATATTGTAGATATGGCAAGGCAGTTAGAGCTAGAAGCTTGCGTCACATTCACAGCCCCTAAGTAACGAAGAAGATTCTCATCCTGAGGATGTATTGAATCCTATTCCTAAACTTGTAAGAAACTTTCAAAAGAATTCAGGCTTTTAGAAGGAGCTATACCCATTTCTGAAAGGGCAGATTCCAATTTTAAAAGAAGTTCCAAAATAAATGCCGGTATTTTAGATCAATATGCCTGTTATAGAGAAATATACAGAGAAAAGAAAAGAAGAGCCACAAATCAAACTTCATTGGATTCCTACTTTCATAAAAGATTAGCATCCTCAAATCTTAGATCATCCTTCAATATTAACTGAAAGTTCATCTCAAGCATCAACTAGGCCTACAAAGTCTATCCAAATTGCCTGAATTTTTTAATCCCTTTAATGCTGCCAGACAAAGTGTTTACATTTTATGTTGAAGGTCACAAGATCTTGATGTAAATGCAGAGTGGAGATACTTTCTTTCACAATTTTGTAAGTTGTTGCATTCTATTTTTGTATACTGCACTTAAAAGTCAATGGGCTCCAACAAAAATTAAAATTGCTAGGGTAGTGTATCATAATCTACTGGGAGTCAGCATGGAAAAGTAAATACATGGGCTGTGTTAGGGTAACTAAGAGAAAGAACAGGTGAATGTATACTCGCATGTACACCAATGCCAGAAGTATAGTAAATAAATTTGATGAATTTGAAGTGCTGGTAAAGACATCAAAGGCAGATATTGTTGGGATATCAGAGATATGACACACAGATATACATGACACACAGATATAAGCAGTGCAGAATTGGAATTTAGAGAGTACAATGTGTACAAAAAGGGGGGAGGGTTTATCCTGTTAATTAAGAAACACAAAATCTAAGGCAGTGCATTCCAGTTGACATGGTTGGACAGTGAAGTGTTGAGTCAGTTTGGTATGACATAAGCGCTGGGAAAACCAAGTTGAAAGTAAGAGTGTGTTATAGGCCTAATGACTCTGATGAGTACAATGAACAAACTGTACAGAGAAATAGAGTGGGCCAAGTTAGTCAGATTGTCTTATAATGGGGGGATTTTAAATTTCCAGACGGTGACTGGAACATGTGGATTACTCAATTGCACACCAGCAAGACTTTTGTGGATTTATTGGAGGGTTGTTTTCTACAGCAACATGTTCGAGGAGCAACCAGAGGGAGTAATACTCTTGATCTGATTATCAGCAGTGATTATTCATGCATTAAGAATCTACAGATAAAGAAACCATTATGTGGCAGTGATCACAGTGTACTCATGTGAGATTTACTCAAAGTTGTAAATATCATCAGGGATAAAGGGAAGGGTTTTTGCTTTCATAAAGTTGACTACAGTGGTCTGAGACAGTTTTGAAATTCTATACAGTAGGACCAACTGATGAGATTACAAACAGCAAATTCTAAATGAGAAACATTCAAGGAATTAACCTTGGAAGCTACTAGGCTTTTCATACCAAATAAGAAATACCATTCAAGGTTTAGACCTAAATGGAGGGCACATGAACTAATGAGACTCATGGCAGAGAAGTAAAATGCATGGGATGCATATAAATTATCTGGAGACTCAGAAGCCTATGACAGGTCACAAAACCCTACCAGGATTAAAAGGGTGCACTTACGAAGAAAGCTGCAAGTATAACCAAGTCATAAAAGAGGTCATGCAAGAGAAGGCAAATTAAAAGAAATCTTTGGCAAAGGATGCAAAGAAAAACAGCAGACTTCTTTACTTATGTAAACTCTAGAAGGAAGGGGATGAATCAGATCGGTCCACTTAATATTGAAGGTTCGACTGTTGATGATACTGCTCAGATAGCTGACAAACTGAATGAGTATTTTGTATCTACATTCACACATGAGGAATTCTGTAAGGAAGGGGAGGACAGAAGTATACTAAACTCTGTTATAGCTCTGTCAGAGTTTAGTATACTAAACTCTGACAGAGAGCTATATGATTTTGTAATAATGGAGAGCAAAGTGAAGGAGAAATTGAAGTTAAACATAAAAAAGGCACCCAAGGTGGATGGAATCTATCCAGTTATATTGAAGGAGGCCACGAGGGAAGTAAGCAAACCCTTAGCCATAATTATGAGAGTATCCTTAGATTCAGAGGAGGTCCCATGGACTAGAGATGTACAAATGTATCCCCAATTCACAAGGGAGGTTCAAAGGGTGACACAAATAATTATAGACCTGTTAGTTTAACTTCTTTTCTGGGGAAAATAATGGAGTCTATGGTTAAAGAAACATTGCAGGATCATCTAGACAAGATTGCAGTAATAGTTCAGACACAGCATGGGTTTGTTAAGGAGAGGACTTGTCTGACATCGTAGTATTCAATTTTATTTGATACTACGATGTGATCACAAAGGAACTGGATGCAAAAAATAATTTTGATATCATATACTTGGATCTCAGGAAAGTTTTTGATACTGTTCCACATGGAAGACTGCTGTACAAATTGGAGCGGTATGGCATTAAGGGCAAATTGCTACAATGGATAAAGGGATGGTTGAGTGGGAGACAGCAGAGAGTGGTAATAAATGGACACTGCTCTACATGGACTAATTTTATTAGTGGAGTTCCCCAGGTTTCAGTGCAGGGCCCATTGTTCTTTTGTGTATTTATCACAATGATATCGATGAAGGTATATCAGGCTTAATGTCGAAGTTTGCAGATGATACAAAGATTGGCAGGGTTGTTAATAAAGTAAGGACAGTATACTACTGCAACAGGATTTAGAAAGGTTAGGCAGATGGGCCGAGAAGTGGCAACTGAAGTTTAACATTGACAAATGTAAATGTACCACATATGGGTAGCAGTGACCCAAGAGTAATGTACCAACTGTGTGGTACGTTTCTCTGTGTGCTATGCTCAGGGAAGTGGAGAATGAAAAAGACCTGGGGATAATTGTGCAGTCAGATAGTAGTTCTCTGAGCAGGTCATGGAGTCTTGTCAAGACTCCATGACCTGCTCAGGTCATGGAGCAGGTCATGGAGTCTTGTCAAGGATATATAGGAATTTTTCTAGCAGGGACAAGGTTATACCCTTGTATAAGGCAATGGTCAGGCCACACCTTGAGTACTGCATACAGATCTGGAGGCCTCATTTTAGGAAGTATGTATAGTTGCTAGAATGAGTACAGAGAAGGGCAACAAGAGGGTGCTTTTACGAAGGCTTAAGTTTTGCAAATTGTAGCATCTGGAGACTAGGCATCTGCAAGGCAATCTGATTGAGGTGTATAAGGCCTTGAATGGTTTGAGCAGGCTTGATGCTGATAGGATTCTTTCACTTGCTCAGATTAAGAACCTGAAGGGACATAGATTCAAATTGAGGAAAGACAGTTGTAGAATAGATGTGTGGAAGTCTGCCTTTAGCAAGCAGGTAGTTGACTGCTGAACAAACTTCCATCTTTCTTCTATCGGAAGAAACTTTGATGAAACTTCCATCTGTTGTAGAAGTGGAGAGCTTAAATAAATTCAAGGCAGAACTAGACAAACATTTGGAGTGAATGGATGGGTGAAATTGAAAGGGTTTTTTTTTTTTTTTTTTTGGCTGATGCTGTATAAGCTTGCTTTCTTGCATCATATGCCTCAACTAATGCTAATACAGTAAGTCCCTGACTTATATAACCCCAAGTTACGTAACTTCAGACTTACCTAAATTATTTTTAACTCAAATTTTTTTTTTTTTTTTGTTTTAGGATTGTAAAATTAAAAACAGTAAAAAAAAAAAAAAAGCAATCAATAATGCCGAAGATGGCACGTACAAATTGCACAAGTGTGATATGGAGTAACAAGTTTATGAAGCTTAAAAAATAGGAATGAAGAGAATATTCTGAAAATTTGTTTTTTTATATGACTGAAGATTTCAGTGAAGGGAACACACCGTAATAATGTAAAAACCCACAGAATTACAACTTTGGTATTATTGCAAATGCAATAAGATTGCGTTTACTATCCATTTATAATAGATTGCACCAATAGAAAGCACAATAAACTGGAAACAGCAAATTGTTTTGTTTTATGGTGGTGACCTCCAGAAATGTGGTTTAGTAAAATGTGACCACGTGAGATGATAATAGTGTGTTTCCACCTTAACCCTGTGAAGCCCTTTACAAAAATTTCATTTTGACCATTATCATGGTGCTGACTAAGAGAAGTGACATCGCTGTCTCTAGTATTCTCGAATTGGTCACTTATTCTCTAGTAAGCGGTAGATTTACTAATAAATTTTGCTAGCAGGGACAGGTTCCGCATACTTGCTGCTTAGTTAAGCGGTAGCTTTACTAGTAAATCTACCGCTTACTCGGTAGATTTACTAGAAATTTACTAATAAATCTACCAAGAAAAGGAATGAGATTGATTTGGATCAAAAATTAAAATAATAAGGATATAAAAAAATAATAACAAGTACCACGCAGAATTTAGATTTGTCAGTGTGAACACAATAACAAAGGACAAAGACAGAAAACGAGAAACAGTGAAGGTATTGGCACCAATGAAGTCAATTACCAAAGCTACAAAATGCATCAGTTTTTAAAGTACAATAACGTGTTTTTTCTTCCTTTTATGTTTTCTTATGTGTCATTCCGGCAACTTCATCGCCTGTCCCTAGATAAAGTTTTTAATTGAACTAATTAAAAATGTATAATTATTTTTCTTCATTCTTGTGAGGATAATTTGTGGTTTTTGTAATTTCGACATATCAGGGATATAGTATCAATATTTTATTAGTCATTCCGTTGAGTTACGTAAAACTCAACTTACATAAGAAGTCCTGGAACATGCGTATGTAAGGAATTTACTGTATTCAATAGTTTTCAATTTAAAAATAAAACTGAAAGGAGTACCTATTCACTTCACAGAATCCTACACAAAAATAATTACAAAAAAAGTTGCAGGGAACCAACTCTATCAGGTGTTCTCATGTGCTTACAGCTTAATTACTCTTCAAAAGCTCTGAACTGTTCAAGACCGAGACAATGCTACATTTACAAGATTGAGGTTAACTGGTGACCTTGAACTAGAATGGCAGTTGTTCAACGTAAAATCGAAATATAAATGTGCAAAATCAAACATAAGTGGCACCTGTCGGGTTCTTTCATGCTATTATTTTGCAAAAAAACAAAAATATTACTTCAGATATGAGTAATAGTGAAATAAGATCTATATTTTGGAAGGTAGAGAAAATTTCAGAAATTAATCTTGAACCAACAATTGATGTGCAAAGGAAGAGGCACCTGAAAGGTTCCGCATACTTGCTGCTTAGTTAAGTTTTCAAAACAAGTGTGAATGGCATTGCCTTGGGCTGTACAATTTTTATGGCAGCATACAGATTTGAAAAGGTGACTTGTACCAATAAGCACATGTACCAAAGACCTTTTGTGTCTTACCTGTTATTGTCCTTGTGGCCCTTTCACAAGCCTATCAGTAGCGTCTAATTTGCATATAACATTAGTGTAAATTTTGTGGTGCCACTTTTTTGGAGTTGCTTTTAATCATTTTTGATATAAATTTCTACTTGGAGCTCACGAATTTAGAGTTTAGTGCTGACTTATGCTGTTTGTCTTTTCTCTTATGCTGATAAGGGCACCTCCATAGCCAGGTGGGCAGGAGCAGCAGTGCGTAGCACATGCTTCTTGTTTAGACCGGGGTTCGAGCCCCGTGACCACCAAATATGGAGGATGCAGAAAGGTCAGGGAATAACCACCGCATATCCCCGGAGCAATATGGCCTTAGTTGCTAATGCTCCTAAAAACCAAACAACAATTATGCTGATAAAAATGTTCCTCTATGCAGCATAAGTGCATAATTAAATGGAAAAAAAAAAAAAAAAAAAATAGCAAAAATTGCCCATTGTAAGTTTTTTCCTATAGGCTACATTTGCATTATTTTTAACATTACTGCATATTTTAAGGTGGTAGATGACTTTCATCAACCGGTGAAATACCACCACTTTGCTTATTGGAGGCTTGAAGTGGTGAAACCCATGTTTAGTCTCTAGAGCAAAGTTTCCGGCATCCCCCTCCCCCCATACTTCTCATTCAACCCATGCACGGTACTAAGTACTATAGGTTTTGATACCTTTTGTGTTTGGGGTTTTCATAAAAAAAATATTACAGAGAATTTACAATAAGTGCAGTTGACTGCCACTGTTAATATATGGTGGATGTTATTATTATTATTAGCCATACAGTGCAAGGAAGCCTCAGGCTTATGCTGCACTGGCCAAAAAAAATTTCTGAGTTACCCTGAGAGAGAGAGATCACCAAGAAAGAGAAGAATGATGATATCCAGCTCAGGACCCAGGGTGTGCCAAGCCCATACTCACCAGACATAAGGTTTAATCAAAAAAGTTCAGAATCTTCACAATCTTTTAACTACTGCTAAAAGATTGTGAACAGAGCTTGCATCTTTTGAGCACACACAGACCAAGTTTGAAATGATGTCAGTCTAGCATGAGTGAACACTTGATTTTCCTATTTTTTGCATGTACTGAAAACAACAAACTTGATATGCAAAAACTCTGTCCATCAATTTTTAACTAACAAAAAAAACATCCCCTTTGCACACAACCACCTTATTTACCTGATTTGGCACTGTGTAACTTTTGGTTATTCCCAAAATTAAACTAGAATATGACTGGAAAGCAATGAGTCAATTCCAGAAATTCAGTTAAATGTGACAAACCACCTAAAAGTAGTCACTAAAGAGAACTTCCAAAAATGTTTTATCAGTGACAGGCATGATGGAACAAGCATGTGGCTGCAGGTTATATTGAAGAATATTAACAATACAAACTTTTATCATTTAAAAAAAATCAATTTTTTTGCAATAATCAACAAATATTTTGATCAGACCTTGTATAATTTTAGTTACATAAAGAATAATACTACTCCCATTTGAGATTAGTTTCATTTAACACCTGGGGACTATTGTCAGGCCAACAGCAGCAAACAAGAATGCCTAATTCTGAGCAATTCTGATTGAAAACTCTCCTAGTTAGCTTTCAATCAGTATTGCTAAGAAGGAAGATAGAATAGACCCCCTCTTCCCCAACCATTGGGATGTATCCTTCTCTTTATGTTGCCATTGTCCGGATGATTGAGTCTCAAAATAATACAGAAATACTGCCAATAAGCTAATTAATTTAGACAAAGTGTATTTGGGTTGGTTACTTTTGTCAGACCGGTGTTATTTTATCCCATCCTATAGTTGTAAAAAGTATGGGCGAGGTATACCGGTGGCAAAACTACCATACTACTAGCTACAGCAGTTCTGGCACCAGGTCCAGAACCTCTGCCACAACTCTTCCAGATAATTAATTCCAGCCCATCTTACATTCTTTCAAGCTAGTTCTAATGCAATTGCTACACCATCCTTGTACTGTACTGTATCTTACTTCCAGAATAAATTTATATTTCTTATTTAGCTTCAGCCCCCTCGTGAGCAGTAGAGGCAACTCTGTGTGTGACATTCTGATTCCATTGAATGCCATCATCCATGTTTCTGTTGGGGATTACTGCTGGCTTTGAATGACCATTGTATTCAGATATTTGTGATATTTCTGCCATTTCTTTCTTTGGCACTAAAAATTCTACCATAACTCTTTATGGTGAACCTTATTATCAATTAGAATGATGTAAAATTCTGTAATCCAAAGGAGTAAAGTTAGGATGTGGGAGATAAAAATAAAAATGTCGGTTGCAAAGCTGGAGATGCCAATCAACTATTTTATGTAGACTTAATGATTGAATAAATGCACATCTGCTTGTGATGTGCACTGATTTTTAAGCTTGCACTTTTGTATCATGAGGTGCAAGCTTAAATGAATGTGGTAAAATAGTGAAAAACAGTATTATAATGCAAGTTATTGTAAATGGCCACTTTTAATTGAAATTCAATATCACTGAAGTAATACTACTATAAATGTAACATGGCATCTCTGCACCAACTGCTCAGTAAATACACCTAATACATAAACAAGTGTCTAATAACAATGGATATTTATCTTACCATATATATATATATATATATATATATATATATATATAGTTATTATAGTTGTTTTCAGATATGCATAAAAATGGTTCAAAAAGAAAATGTTTTATTAAATGGAGACTACAACTTTGCAACCACCACTTTTGATTCCAACTCCCAAATATCTAAGGAGAGTTAGTTTGAAGATGAAGAATTTCACCTTTGGGGGATTGACTGCCCATCATTCTCTAAACCAGATATCTGCATAGGGGTCCTAATAAAGCAGTATATAGCTTTGATTAAATTAAATAATTGGGATATCTTTTTAGTTTCACTAGTAGCACATACTTAAATTAACCCCCTTGCAGGCACTTTGGTTTATCTAACCAAACAAATAAAATATTTGTTAGAATTATAATGGTGAATTTCAGTTCCTCCATTATGATCTTCACTTGTGATTATGCATAACTGATTTGTTTGGGTATTATTTTCCCATAAACTGGTTTCAACTTTTTTTTTTTTTTTTTTTTCCTTGTGTGTTAAAGGATGAGATAGTGGGAATATAGTTTATTTTGTTATCATTTGTTCTTATTATGTAATACAATGTCAGAATAAAGAATAGAATTATAAAGTGAACAAATTTTAAACTATTTCTTGCCCCATTTTCCCAAAAATGCTGGTATGCATGCAATACAGTAGCATGCTTGCATGTGACTTATTCAATTTATTTGATACTGGGTTAAAATCAAATATAACAGAATTTTATTAAAACTGTTAACGAATATGCTGGAGGTGCTCATCTTGCTTGTATAGACATGAATGCACTCTTTTTGGTGTGTGAAGTAATGTTGACAGCCATTAATATCATGTTTGGCTATGAGGGAATAAATCGGTCAACTACTGAGTACCGGGCACACAGGATGAAGGGTCGGTAGTCACGAATGGTCATTTGTGTAGTATCTCAAATAGAGAGCTTTATGATAACTGAAAAAAAGTTTCTAGTACCCTGGCTTGGCCTAAAGAAGAGACTCTGACTTCTTCCTGGAGAAGCAACTGGCAGGTGAGGGCCATGCAAGACTCCATGCAGGCATCTCCCCAACACTGGCTCTGAGTACCTCCTTGCCGGAAGAACTACAGCTTTGAAAATTGTTAAAAAATACTTCTCGTTGCAAAATTTATAAATTACCTTTATAGAATTATTAACTAACTACACAGTAGACTCTCGATTTACCTGGACACTTCAAGACTCCAAATAAAATAAAAATAAAAAAATTCAAATAATAATAAACAGATGTTTTGCAAGTTGTAAATAAGCAACAAGCAGGGTGTTATAAAGTCTTCATTGGGAGATTATTATCTTGCAATCCTCACTGTCTTCACACCCAATGCTAAAAAAAAAAAAAAAAAAAGTTTAGTTTGTTTTAGTGCATTACTTGGATTGTTCTGTTTCGTCGCACCGCAAAGAGAAAAATTTTGTTTCGTTATTTATGTCAGGGATAACGAAATTTTTTTTGTTTAGAAATCGTGAAAATGATGGGTAAACGCAAATGAGTTGCGCTTTCAATTAAACAAAAACTTGAAATTATTCAAAAGTTTTAAAATGGTGCACCCATTAAATCTCTAATGAACCATTATAAATAACCCCAGGGGCTCACATCTGGTGAGTATGGGCTTGGCACACCCAGGGTCCTGAACTCAATATCATCATCATTCTTTTTCTTGGTGATTCTCTCTCTCTTTCTCTCTGTGTAAATCAGAAAATTTTTTTTGGCTGGTGCAGCATAAGCCTTAGGCTTCCTTGCACCATATGGCTAATAATAATAATAATAATAATGTTGGTGACCAAACCATACATGACATCATAAAAAATAAAGGGAAGCTATTAGATTTAAAATCGACATAAAAAAAAATAAAGGGAAGCTCATATTGGACACGCGAGTAGTGGTGCGTGGTAAGTTTTTTTTTTTTTTTTTTTTTTTATCTATCGGCATATTTTTTACGTAGGCTGCTGATCATTTTTGGATATACTGTACTGTAGTAAATCCTCGACTTACGTAACTTCGAACTTACGTTAATTTTTTTCACTCAATTTTTTTTTCTTTTTTAGGATTGTAAAATTTAAAACAGAATAATAATAGTAATGAGAAATCAATAAAGACGATCACGGCATGCACAAATTGCACAAGCGGGATATGGAGTCACAAGCTTAAAAATAGGAATGATTTTTAAAATTTATTTAGGTTTTTTTTTTTTATATGGCTGAAGATTTCAGTGAAGGGGACACACATTTCGCCATAATAATGTAAAATCCCCCAGAATTTAAGCTATCGGTATTATTGCAAATGCAATACGATCGAGTTTACTACCTTTATAATGAATTGCAGTAGCAGAAAAGCCCAATAACCCGGAAAGTGCAAATTGTTTTTATTGTTTTATGGTAGTGACTTCCAGAAAGGTGTTTTAGTAAAAAGTGAGCTCGCGTGGAGTGATAATAGCGAGTTTTTGCCTTAACCCTGTGAAATTCTTTACATAAAATTTCATTTTGACCATTATCATGGTGCCAACTAAGAGTATAAGTGACAGCAGTTCTAGTAAATCTAACAAAAAAAAAAAAAAAAAAAAAGAGGATGTTTGAAAATGGTCAAACATGAACAAGTATCGCGCGGAATTTAGATTTGTCAGTGTCAACAGTGAACACAATAATAAAGAAAAAAGACAGGATATGAGAAGCAGTGAAGGAATTGGTACCAATGAAGTCAACTATGATAACCAAGGCTACAAAATACATATCAGTTTTTACTGTATAATTTCTTCCTTTAATGTTTTCTTTTCATATGTGCCACTCCAACTACTTGATCGCTGTCCCCAGATAAAGTTTTTAATTGAACTAATTAAAAATATTTAACTATTTTTCTTAATTCTTCTGAGGATATTATGTGGTTTTTGTAATTTTGGCATATCACGGATATAGGAGCAATATTTTATTAGTCATTCCCTAGTTACGTAAAACTTGACTTATATGTAAGAAGTCTGGAATGTATGTCGGGAAATTACTGTATTTTTGGATTAACCGGGATGTTTATTTTACTATCTATCCTGGAAAATCCAGAGTCTACTGTATTTAGCATTTGTCACCAAAAGGAGAGTCACTTAGGACAAAGAAGCATGCTATCGAAGTGCAATAAAAAATTGTTTTAATTTTAACACAAAAAGTAAATGATAGATTTCAATCGGAATAGTTTTCCCTTGATAAGCATTGAATAACGCATAGCTAATGCGATTTTTAAATTTTTAGCTCCATTAGCAACGGAAATAAAGGGGGTACACGAAAATTACTCACATTTTCCTGGCTGGCACTGCTACTTTTAATTTTTAAAATATTTGTTGGGCTTGTTGAGCTCTTTTCCAACAGTGTATAATAAGCTATAGGTTGTCGAAAACATTTTTTGTCTCTCCCATTTCTCAGACAAATTTTTGTCAACAACGATCAACATGGCATTATGTTGGCCCACATGATGTACAAACCCATGCAAAATTTCAAGTTAATAGGTGAGTGGTTCCAGAGATACAATGCTGTGACAGATGGATGGACGGACAGACAGACAACTGAGTGACATTATAAGGGTTCTTCGTTAGACTACAGACCCTAAAAACTGATGTTATGTGCTCAATAAACACTGTACTGCTCCTCAAATTTGCTGCCACAATGTACCTGCATTCTGCCAACTGTCAAAACGTCTCACTCAATATCTGATGATATTTTGTGCTCAATATCTGATGTCTTGTGCTCAATAAATGGACAAACCTATGCATGCACGCACTTTTGAATGGATAAAAATTGTTACCTTTTGATACACTTTCCAATTTTATTGCATAAATACAAATAGCTATTTATTACTTATCTAAGTGAGAAAAACCAGTAGGCATTCATTTACAAAGACTGTACATAGTTTAAAGATAAGAATAAAAAAGTTCATGCTTATCACCACACATTGTCTTAAAATATATTTATCTTAGGCTTACAATAATTTAACATTTCTGACTGTATACAGGTAAGCCATAAAGAACAGGTGCAGCACCTATAAGATAAGGCAGCTTGCAAGCTTTTCTAGCCAACCTAACAGCATGACCAATTTCTGTAACTAGAGGGCCATTATGAACATCATGAAATTCAGGAAGCCAGGTTTTCAAAAATGCATCAGTAAAGCGGTCAATATCTTTATCTGTGACGTCCCACAAGTTTGCTAGTATACATGGGCTATAAAGAAAAAGTGTTTTTTTACCACATTTATTTTCATTATAAATAATTATAAATGAAACAAGTCAGTTTAATTGCTTGATCATTGTTAACAGAATAAAGCGGGTGATCTTCAAGTACAGATAATCCTCAAAGACCATGACCCTCCAAAATTGCTGTTTTTACTTATTTACCTTTCCTTTTCACTCCCAACTTTTGCTGTTTGCCATCACTGTCAATAAGCTTTTGCTTATTCACAGTGATGGCCCAAAATAAATCCACAATACAAGAAATTGATATTTAGTAAATTTTTTAATGAGTTGAACTAAAAAAAAAAAAAACTTTAAAAACATTTCAAATATTATCAGTGCAACTCATTATCATATATTTGCATAAAATATGAAGAACATTTTTGCATTTATGATGATTGTTTTCTATACCAACATGTTAGAAAGGTTTGTTTCGGGATTTATTGGGCGCATCAGCAACTATGACCATAGTGCGCCATGTTAGAAAGGCATCAAGAGAAAGCAATAATCTTCAATTCAGTACCTGTTCACGTATTATGGTTACAATGGCCTTAGTTTTTTATATAATTTCAGTGGGATCGACTGATGTCAAAAATGCAAATACTAAATGATGAGTATTCAAGGAGCTAATCAGAGGATAATAAGCTTTTCATACCAATTACAAGATACTTTTGATGGTTCAGATCAAAATTGATGTCACACGAACTGATGAATTTGGTGGCTAAGAAATAAAAATGCATGAAACATTTCAGGCAACTGTTCCCTCTAAAATTTTCCTGATAAGTTTGATTGGATACTTTGATGTGGTTACAAAGGAACTACATGCAAAAAATAATTCTGATATCATATACTTGGATTTCAGGAAAGCTTTTGCCACTTGTGCATGAAAGATTACTGTACAAATTGGAGCAGTATGGTATTAAGGGTGAGTTGCTACATTGGATAAAAGGGTGGTTGAGTGGGACAAGACAGAGTCGTAATCAGTGGATGCTGCTCTTTGTGGACTAATGTTATTAGTGGAGTCCCACAGGGTCTACTGTTGGGACCACTGTTGTTTTGTATATTTATTTCATATTTGATGATACCTTCACCAATGATATTTGATGAAGGTATATCAGGCTTAGTGTCAAAGTTTGCAGGTGATACAAAGGTTGGCAGGGTTGTTAATGACAGTGCACTACTGCAATAGGATCTAGAAAATTTGGGCAGATGGGCTGAGAAGTGGCAAATGAAATTTAATATTGACAAATGAAAGTACTGCATATGGGTAGAAGTAACCCCAGAGGAATGTACCAACTGTGTGGTACTACACTTAGGGTGGTAGAAAATGAAAAAGACCTGGGAGTGAATTTGAAGTCAGATACAAAGTTTTCTGAGCAATGTAGACAGGCTCTCTGCAATTTCAATGTTATACAGGAATTTTGCTAGGAGGGAAAAGGAAGAGATTATCCCTTTGTATAACGCAATGGACAGGCAAAGCCTTGAGTACTTCGTGCAGGTCTGGGGGGCCTCATTTTAGGAAGGATGTAGAGTTGCTTGAACATGTACAGAGAAGGGCAACAAGATTGGTGAGGGGAACGAAGGGGTCCTTTTACTAAGAAAGCCTCAAGTTCTTCAAATTGCAGCGTCTGGAGACTAGGCACCTGTGAGGTGATCTGACTGAGATGTATAAGGCCTTGAATGGATTGAGCACACTGAATTCTGATGGGATTCTTCCCATTATCCATGAAAAAAAAAAAAAAACTAACAGCATAACCCCTCCTCCCTTCCTACCCTATCTGTCCTTTCTGTACACATTGTACTCCCCAAATTCCAATTCTGCACTGCTTATATTTGTGTGATACCATATCTCTGATATCCCAACAATATCTGCCTTTGATGTCTTGATCAGCACTTCAAATTCATCAAATTTATTCACTGTACTTCTAGCATTGGTGTATATGCAAGTATACACGCACCTGTTCTTACTCTTAGTTACCCTAACACAGTCCACGTATTTACTTGTTCCATGATGACTCCCAGCAGCTCTTGAAATCCCCAGTAACCTGCTCTCTAGGCTGCTGCTCATTACAATAGAAGCAGTGCAAGAATCACTTTCACCTCTGCCTGCAGCTACTGTTAATCTTTTAGTCTGTGAAACCCCGAAAGCTAGCAGTTTTCCGAAACACTGCCTCGATAGCATCAGCAAATATTCTTGCACATTTCTATTTAAGTGTATCCATCCCTGTAAAAAAGCAGTCTCTCCTGTTAGCAGGCATAGACCATGCTGAAAAAAATTCTACCCCATGAGCATTGCACAGTCTCTCTCCAGGGCCAAATTGATTGACAAGGCTCTCGTCATATACTCTCTCCTATCATGTCTGGACAGAATTGCAGACACTTTCAAATTTAACCCTAACTCTTGGCTTTTTTCAGCACTGACCTTTACTTGTTATGTAAATCTGCAGATCTCTTACTCTTAAGGTGCCAACGTGTACAACAATATCACCTTTTGTGCCCTTAAAAGATGATATCTGCCCTACAACATCATCAACTTTTGCCCCTGGCAGACATAACCTGGTCCTGTTCCACCTATCCTTTTTTACATAACATATTCCCCATCTCCCTGACAATAGAGTCCCCAACAATAGCTACTTCTTGTGGGACCAGCACATTATCCTGCCTTAGAGATTGCCACTGTGTTGCCTGATACACAGGAGTGAGACATCCTCCTTGGCTAGGTCATGTCCTGTTCTAGAGAGGTCTGCAAACATTTCACATTTCGCAAATTTTTTAGACTGTGATGCATTGGAGAATCACCCCCTTCAGTTCTCCCGCAAGCCACAGTACTACCACTACTTTGTGCTCGTTGCTTTGCTGCTCTAGTCTATTCAAAACCAAAGGCATTTTTTTTTACACCTAACGCTTCTCTGTGAATACTACAATCCACCCATTCACAATCTGGAGCCACCTCTCAGACCCTCGGAAAAAGTCCCATATGGAAACCTGCCATTGACCGGGCACCATCGCAACTCAATCCGATACATTTATTCCAATCAATTCCACTTTGAGTTATATAATTATTGATTAATTTAAAAATTTCTTCAGCCATTGTTCTTGTTGGTAGGGATTTAAAAAACAAAATCTTCACTCACAGTGTCCTTAAAACCATACTAAATTGACATTATCTGCTATGTCTGTACTTTCATCCACTTGTAAAGAAAAAAATTGACAGCTTTGAATGTGCTTCATGAGAGTTTCTTCGATAGTATGAGGTATCCTGTCTCGGCTATTAGTTTTGCAACTTCACATGAAGCCATAACCAGGTCTTCATTGCAGCACCTCACAGAAACAGTCTTTACAAAATTTTTTCTAGATGAAATATATTCATTTTTCTTATCAATGAAAAATTCCTTTGGCTTCTTTGAATTGGGTATTCTGTATGCACACAATCCAAGTGGCATTTCAGTTTCCTGCATTCAATTGACATTTCAAAACAAATAATAAACAATGGCATGTGATTATTGCAGATAAAACCAAATTTTAAATTATCTTCATAATACTGTCTTGTCCAAGAAGTTTTGGATTTCTTTTCCATGCTGTCAGTCTGCCCATTGCCAGGGCATTTATTAATATTATTTCTGTTATCTCTACTTGTAATAGGCTGCACCGTCACTTGACTTGTTAGGCAGACATTTCTTCGGCCACTTATCCATATCAAAATGACAGGATGTTTATATAAATATTTACTTTAAAAAACATGTAATACTGTACTATGTATTAAATTTATCACTTCACAGGTGACAGAGACGAAAAGCAATAAGACACAACAATAGGCACGTACACTCCGCTTGTCGGGTTCTCACTGACTGCGGCATGGTTTGTAAGTTAAAAGATGGCACATGGAGGCAGTCCGTCACCCCAGACACAAGATGTACGCATGCATGCTAATTATACGGCATAATAAAACTGATGAGCGCATCAGCTACTATGTTGCAGTTTGTTTGTTTTCCCCCTCCCAAGAGCAGAGTAGTCTGCAGGCATCATAGATATAAATTTAATAAATTATAAAAGAATTAAATTTATTTTTAGTATAACTAGGTATTTGGTATTTTATTACATTTTCATTTTATCAGGAAATCTTCTTATAGTCTTATGTAGGTATATTTCAAATAAGTTGTTTGGGGACTAGTTCTGGGCTGCAGAGCTGATTGGGCTAGCCGGGTGGGTAAAGTGCCTGCCTGGCAACCCAAAGGTCGTGGGTTCGAATCCCGCCTCAGGCTTGGACTAGAGTAGAAAAGAAACTGCAAAAACCTTGGGAGGTGCAATATGACCACAGAAGCCAATGCACCAACAACTAACAAAAAAAAAAAAAAAAAAACTGGGCTATGGACTACTCTTTGGGGAACCCAGCTCTAGGAGGCATCCAAATGAGCTAGTGAGTCCAAGTAGTGTATGGGGTCATGGCAATGTCAAGGAGCTCAGATATTCTTCCTGTGTATATGTTGCATCCAAAAATTTTATTAATTCGTGTATGTCCCCTAACACTTTTACTTTATCTACAAAATGCATCACAAATAGTCAAACTAATAGAAAAAACTTATCTGCAAAAAGATCTAAGCCTCCAAAAAAAACTTCATTCACTTCATAAATTATGTTGTTTCAGTTTCAATCTCAGTGATGTCCATTTCCAGTACTTGTGCTTATGTCTGCACCGATATTCTTTGTCATACTTTCTAATTTGGAATCTGTTCTGCTCCATTCTGACACAAATATTGCTCCTTCTGCATAAAAAGTGGTTTTCATTTTCCCTCTCACCTTTACCTTTCTTTTAAACAATAACTAAGCATTCTGTACAAGTCTGAAATTGGCCCAATACTAAATGTTGCTCCCACATTGAATATTGCTCCCTGGGGTGGTCTCCTCAAAATTTTCCCAAGCTTCTTGATCTCATTCAAAAGAAAGAAGTCGATGTTAATTATTGACCAGTCTCTTATAACATCCCTGCACTCCTTCACTCATAGATGTTCAGTTTCTGCTGCATGCCTTTTCTATAGATATTTTTAGGCACTGTTTTTCTGAATTGGAATCTGTAATTCCCCAGTCCCTTCCAAACCAGTCCAAACACGTGCCACAAGTAATTAACATGTCCATTCACTGTCCAATGCCAAAACTCACAGTATCAATTTTTCTTCTTCCTCATTTATCCCTTCAACCTTAGCTTTCTGAAACGACCTTCCTTCACACTTATTTCCTGAAAATTACAGTGAAGAGAAATTCAAGTCTAAAGTCAATAAATATCTTCGGTCTTCTCAGCCTTCAACATGCATGGTACTAAGTTCTAATACCTTTCTTGTTTGAGATTGCACAGAAAAGATAAATGTACTAACAATTTTTCTGCAGAATGGTGTCAGTGTTATGCGTTTACTACGAAAATAGAAGCTGAACTTCATATCTGAAGAACAGTAAGCAAACTTGGAGGTCTACAATACCACTTAGATAAACAAGAAACTTTTACAGCAGTTGGGTTGTTTAAGGTAAGGGTCAAAGGCAATAAAGACCACGAGATATCAGTTATTCCTCCAGCAGTATACATCATTAGTATAAAAAGATGTAAGGTTCTAGGTTTTTTTTGGTCAGTACATCAAAAGCCTGTGGCTTCCTTATGCTATGTAGCTATTGCTATTACTAAAGAGCCAGCTATTCAAGATGCTGAGGCTTTTGAATTACTAACGATCTCACACAGCTTGTTCATTTATCTACAAGAATACCAGACAATCCTAACTACACACCCAATATTTGATCTTTTTGCTTCCCTGACAAATAATCTTTAAAAGTACACAGTCAATGTTAGTGGTCTTCTAGATACCTCAGATCAGAACTAAGTGATGGTATCTTTTCACTGAGGCCTCTCTTTCATTGTCATTCTCAGCCAAAATGGGATGATCTGCAAGGTTTTTCTTCTTATTGCACATTTATTCTTGTAGGGATGAAATCCTTTATTCCACATTAAAATGTGATCTTTGGTTTTCCAATTAATATGCTAAGCTGGCCATGAGAAGAATGCTGCATATGGTGATTGGTTTGCATCCAAATCTCCAGCTTCATTTCCTCCCTACACTAAAGCTTGCAACAATTGTAAAACTCAATCAAGCAAAAATTACTTCTTGTTCAAGTGGAAGTCGAACATTTTGGCCTTCAGCCAAAGCTATTGGCCACAACTTCTATTCATCTACACTCCCACCTCTCTTACAACCTGATGATTAATTGCATCCTCAGCAAAAGATAAAGCCAATCTACTAGCACCCTACTTTTCTTCTAACCTCATATATCAACAATTTAGGTAAACCACCTCATACCATACCTAGCATCTCCAGTCATTTCCTGTGGTCTGCTGACAGAAGAAGGTTAGAAGAATTATGAACAACGTTGATGCTAAGACAGGTCCAGATCCTGATGGCATTTCTACTTTATGTGTGTACTTCCAGCAAAAAATTTGACTTTGAACTGAAGTATATTCTCCACTACTATTTATTTATTATTATTATTTTATTTTTTTGTGTTTTCTACGTTAAGAAAGAAATAGTTACAAAAAGAGAATGTTTTCTTTATGTCCTGTCTGTTACAGTAAACCCTCAATTTAATGGACCCGATATAAGTGATTTCACGGACCGGACAAATAATACAGTAATGTACATATTAATCTTGACCATATTATTTTTTTTAAGTTATACAAAACTTCAGTGTTATTATTAATTAAAAATTAATAATAATTATCTATTTCCATTATTGTTTTGATAATTACCTACTTTTATTTTTATAATCAAATTCAGGAAATTGTTTTTATTCTTTCTGAAAACGTGTTCAAATAGCTGTTTTCCCATAAGAGCAGGCAGTGACTTGCGAGCTGAACATGACTCGGGACACTAAACTGCAGGTCTACCAACTCACTTTGTTTCGGTCTCAGTCTGCCTCAAGCTATCGTACGGTCAGGTTGATTTCTGAATTGTGGCTTTATTTATTAAATAATTTTTCAATCCTACAATTTAAAATGGCATCAAATGATAGAGGAGTTAAAAGAAAGCATGTGAACTTAAATGTGGCACAGAAATTAGAACAAGGCATCTCAGTGGCACATGTTTATGAAATTTACGGCGTTAAAAAAAAAAAAAAAAAAAACTGTTTCTGATATCCGTAAATCAAAAGTCAAATTGCAACATCATTTTATATTGTACAGTACTGTATATTGTATTAAAGCTTTTTTTACATTAAGAACAATAACAAAAATGCCCCCCCAAAGGTTACATTTGATTTAACGGACTTTCGGCATTAACAGACATCCCCTTCTCCCCTATTAGTCGTAAATCGAGGGTTTACTGTACTTTTAAATTGTTATGTATATTTCGTTGCAATGTCATTCTTTGATCTAAATCTATGTTGTGCATTTATCATTATGTAGAGAAAACTTTATTGTATTGTTAAGGACACAGATTAAATTTATTAGCACCAGTAGTAATTTATTGTTGACCAGAAACGAATGTTTAGAGTTAATACTATGTACTGTTAATAATCATACACAGAAAAGTGAAGGTGTGATTCTCTTGGTTACCAGTTGTTATTAGAGAACACTAGTAGCTAATAGCTTATGGAGTTGGTGTGCCAATGTGAAAAATAGAGAAAAGCTACCTTGTTAAATTTCAGTTACTAAGCTAAGTATTTTGATAATTAAATTCAAAAGTAAATGGACTTTGCTCTAGTTAAAGATAGTAAAAATTAAAGAAGTTTATGCAGTACATGCCGAGCATTGAAATAATTTTGTTCTTTAGAAGTTGCAACGTTCAATAAGCTATTGATGCATTCAAAGACTAACTGTTGTTATTGTGGGGGTTTGATGGCACATAAGCTACTTTGGCTATAATACACCTATTCATTCATTATAAAAAAGGAAATGAGAAAGTCTTATACAGTCAGAAAATTCCTTAATCAGAAAAGATTAAAAATTCCAGTTTGCTTGAGGAAGTGGAAAAATTCAGACATATTGGCATTGTCACCAATCAGATTCTCTAGAGTTATTGGTTGATGAAGATTAACCAGTGATTGCAGGTTGAAATTCTGTCTTGTTTATAGTAGAGGCAGTCAATGAGAATGTGTTTAACAGTCAGATTTATAAAACAATGTGGACACTGTGGTGTATCATCTCCTGTGAGTAAATTAAGGTGGGTCAGGTGAGTATGACCTATTCTTGCTCTTGAAAAGATTAATTCTTCTCGTCTTGATGTACAGCCACGGGAATGACAGACTTTCAGATCCTGTTTAATCTTAAAGAGTTTATTAGTAGTTTGAGAATGCCATAGTGCTGTCCATTCTGATAGGCATGCAGCATGAATGATTAGTGCATAGTCTGATGCTGGAACAGGGATATTGGTTAAATCTAAGGTGACTTGGTTTTTTGCAGCTTTGTCGGCTAGTTCATTGCCCAAAATACCAGAATGTGCTGGAATCTAACAGAAGGTGACCAGTTTGTGGCATTCTTCAATCTGCAGTAATAATCCTCTAATTTCATTTATAACAGGGTGAACTTTATGTGAGGAATTACACAATGCCTTGATTGAGCTAAGGGAACCAGTGTAAATTACAGATTTTAAGGAACAGTCAGAAATGAGATTTTGTAAAGCTAGTTTAATTGCTAATAATTCAGCTGAAAAGATACTGAATTCAGATGGAAGGAATGCTGAAACAATGGTATTCGGAAACACTGCAGCTGCTCCAACGTTTGAATTAGATTTAGAGCCATCTGTGTATATTGGGAGAAAATCAATATATCTTTGAGTGTGAACTGCAAGAAGTTGTCTGATATTTGATGCTTGCAAAATATTCTTTCCCCATTGACAGAGGTAAGTGTCAGAGGTTGGTATAGGAGGAGGAACCCATGGTGGTTGAGTACAAGTTGTTACCTGTTGTACAGAATGCATGGAAACATTCCAAACCTGCATCAGTTCAAGAAGGCAAAGACCAGCTAGTTTTACTATGCTAGGTTTATTTCTGTAGAGATTTTCTAATAGTGGATTAAAACAGTATGTCTGAATGGGATGCAAGACACAACTTTGTATCTTGACAGCATACTGCAGCAATAGCAATTTCCTATGTAAAGCTAGTGGGGGTTTGTGAACCTCAATGTAAAGGCTATGTGTTGCTGATTTCTGAATGCACCAAGTGCAATCCTCAATGCACTGTGTTGAACTGGATTAAGCCAGTGTAATGCACTCATTCTGGCAGAATCATAGATGGGAGCACCATAATCGAGATGGGATCTGTTAATGCTCTGTATAACTGGAGCAGGGAGGTAGATCTCCACCCCATGTTAGGCCAGATAGTGCTCTGAATATGTTTATCTTTTTAAGACAGCCAGTGTGTACTTTTTTAATGTGCTCTAAGAAATTTAACTTGCTGTCCAGGATTAATCCTAGAAATCTAATGTTATTAGATTTTGTGTTGTCTACAAAAATGGATGGCAACTGTTTTCTGCTGCAAGAGTCGATAGCTGTTGATGCTGGCCCACTGCTGGATTTTATTCAGTGATATCTGAAGCTGCTGTTCAATAGATCTCATGTTTTGGGAATGACAGGAGATGGAAAGGTCATCTGCATAAAGGTAAGTCTCAATTGTATTTGGAAGTTGTTTAGTGATAGAATCTATTCTAAATAAGCAAAAAGTGTGGCACTCAGTTACTTATCCCTATGGAACACCTTCTTGCTGAATGAATATTGCAGAAAGTGCATGCTGGTATTGAACTTGAAATGATCTAGTAGGTAGAAAATTCTTCACAAGAAAGTTACCCTGTAGACCAAGAGAGAGTAAAGATCTCTAAGTATGCTGTGCCACCAGGTGGTGTCAAAAGCCTTCTCTATATCTATTGAAACCACTACCAGATTATATTCTTTTAATAAAGGTATTACGAATGGCAAATTCAGCCTTAAGCATAAGATCCAAGTATGACCTGTTTTGATGAAAGCCATATAGACTATGGCTCATTAAGTTTCTAACTCAATGATCCAGATGAGTCTACTGTAGACATTTTTTTCAAGGATTTTGCTGAGGCAGCTTGAGAGGGATATTAGTCTATAGCTATGGGGATTCATTGGATCTTTTCCAGGCTTTAGGAATGCCAAAACAGAAGCTGGATAAACATTTTCTAGAAAAATACGGTTTTAAAAGACAAGGAGGAGGCACAAAGCTTTGTTATCAAGATGTTGCAGCATGACATAATAGATTCCATCTGGTCCTGCAGCATTGTGGGCTGTTCCAGTGACATGCAAGAGTTGAGAATATTGCAGAGGTTTGTTATATGGCAAAAGGAGGGCAGTTTGAAAGTTAATAGAATGTTGTTCTGCAGTGTTTTTAATTCTTTGGAAAGATTCTTTGGAAAGATATAAGCTGATGCTGCTGAGTTTTCAGCAAATGTGTTGCCCAAAGCATTTACGATATCTAAAGGACTAGAGAAATCTCGCCCATTACAGGAGAGGATTGGAGAAGGTACGGTAGGAAACTTACCAGAAAGCTGTCTAATTTTTTTTCCATATTATTTTGGTGTCAGTGTTTTTGTTAATGCTTGATGCAAAATGGGTCTAGGATTCATTCTTGGCTTGCCTTTGTATGAAACGTGCTTTTGCCTTTAATTTCTTATAATTAATGAGATTGGTTGTGGTTGGACATTGCCAAAATAAATTTCATGCTTTATTTTTGGCTTTCTTTGCTTTGGTGAAATCCTCATTCTACCAATAATTATAATGCTTTTGGCCTGGGGGATTTGATAGTGGTATTGTGTCTTTAGCCACATTTAGATGCAACGTGATGTAATCTGTCACATTATCAATAGGCTGGAGGCGGATTTTTTACTCATCAAGGGCAGTTGATGACTGAAATTTTGCCCAGGTTGCTCGGACAAATTTCCATTTTCTGCAGGGTTGAGTTGAAGGAGTCTGTGCTATCAAAAGGTTGCATACTATTGGGAAGTGGCCTCTGCCCATGGGATCATTTATTAAGTACCACTCTATGGTCGGGACCAGTACTGGAGAACAAATTGAGAGATCTATTGCTGAGGTGTGTCCAGTTGGGAGCTGTACGTGTGTGGGTGCACCAGTATTGAGAAAAGCTTTCAATGAGTCGACCCTGTCTATCTAATTTAGGAATGCCCCATAAGGGGTGGTGCCCATTAAAGTTCTCTAATATAAAGAGAGGTTGAGGTATCTGTATGAAGAGGTCTTCAAGATCTTTTAAAGAGTAAGTATGGTTTGGCGGTAGGTAGATTGAGACAAGTGTTATTGCAATATGGAGGCTATGAACAGCATCATCTTCTATTTCCGTTTGAAGTGGGATAATATTTAGTTGGGATCTTTGAATTTACTAGGATTGCCACACCACTATGGGCAGCATTAGCTGTATTTTGATCTCTTCGATAAAGGCAATAGCTCTTTATCAAGAATTTTGCGAGGTTAGGTACGTTTCCTGAAGACAAAGGGCAACTGGAGAATAATGGTTAATTAGATCTTGGATATCGTCTGTGTTGCAGTGAAAGCCTCTACAGTTCCATTGTAAAATACAAGGCATTTTTTTGTTTAGTTGATGGAGCTGATTCTGATTGCTTTTCAAGGTGACTGGTTTATGATGTTCCAAGTTTGGTTTGTCTTTTTTTGGGAAAACTGGCTAACCAGTATCCATTTCTTCTTCTTCAGCATAGATTTCTAAAATAGGATCTTCCTGTATAGATGTGCCATGTGTACAGATGGTGCATGGAATGCACACTGCATTCTATATGGCCAAGGAATGAACCACTTAATGGTATGGCACTATCATCTGTAGGTATTGCCCCTCAACAAGTTATTCAGACCTCTGTCTTTGATTATCGATGCTTAGCAATTCAAGACACAGGTGCTGAAGGGTTTATCTCCCAACATTTAATCGAAACAGTGAAAGGAAAGGGAAATTGTCTGTTTCAAAACATTGGAACTTTTATTTTAGTTTCAATGTTTTGAAACTAAAAACTGTTGGAGAAACTCATATGGTTTCTAAACTTATAGAATTGAACTTTATCATACATGAATTATCAGTGAACTTTCCATTCAGATTTATGTATGTGACTGACAATCTGCTGAATTCTTCTGCTGATATAATTCTTGGAACGAACCCAATATGGATTAAGATGATTATGGTGGACCAAGAAGTTTTGGATTTCTTTTTTTTTTGTGTTACTACCCTTTAAAATATTTTGTAGTAGGTACTTTAAATGAAGGAATTGTTGATGAGAGCAGTTACTTCATTGAGGGTGACCTTCATGAACTCCTTGATTTTCTGATCCAGGTATATCATGTTTTTCAGAGAAAATAATGGCTTTAATGGAAGGTGCAGGTGTTGTGCATTCCATCCAAGTAGCCACTAGTATAAACCACTAATACTGTCTTACATAAATCAGTTTATGTAAGACAATATAAAACACTTCTGAAATACAGGGAAGGACTGCATAAAGTTGTTGGAGGAATATCACGAAGCTGGAATTATTTATTCAGTCCACACCTTAGATAAAACTTATTTGCAAGCAGACTAAGTAAGCAAACAACTTTTTCTCCAAACACATGTGCTGTGTTGTCCTTTTTAGGCTTTTTTATTCTACTGGTGGTTTTTTTCCTTCTGCTTGGTTTTCTATCAAAGAATATTAATTATAAAGTGTTGTTTAGATATAAACCCTTGCAATGAGGATTTTGTAGCACACCTCATTTTCCATCATTTATCATGGGCACTGATAAACAAATGAGGGCTGAAATATTTAAAATGGATCCAGTGGACACTCACCAGTGTTGAGACAACACACCTTTGTGTAACTACAGACCTCAATGTGCTCATATCCAGCCAGTTCCTAAAAATGATGACAAATACCCCCCCCCCATAAAATTAGTGTCACATTATACTTATCCCTACTCTTTCCAAATTAAAAGAGAAAAACATCAATCATCAACTCTGAACCATCTCAAAATTTTCCATCTGATCAGTGATTGCCAATATGGATTCCATCGGTGCTAATCTACTGGTGATATATATTGGCTTATTTTACTCATCTTTCGACTAATCCAATTTGTGTGTTAAGCTAATGCTAAACATACAAATTGTCAAAGCCAGGAAATGAGCAACCTTGTTCATGGATAAGAATTATACAGTCCCAAACCAAACACAAAATTGTTGATGTCACTGGAGTGCAGTAAAAACATAAGATGCCAAAGGTGAAATTTCCAAATGTGCAATCATCTTTAACCACTGCTTTAATCAGTGGAGGAACTAAATTTGTCTAATTTCAGGTAGTCAGTTGATTTACTCAATTTCATAAATACAGCCAGAAAATGGATGGTACCAGATAATGGATTGGTGAATCTGGGAGGTTTATTGTATAAAGATAATATAGGTAACCCTCGTATAACAAGTTAGTTTGGTTCCTACAAAATCTTGTGTAATGCGAAACCGTGTTATATGGGACTGAGAACCAGTACGAAAGGGGGTGGGTGATGTTCCAAAAGCTAACAAAAATACACCTTTTTTTTTTTATAACTATTGAAAACTTAATATTTGAACTTTATTTTTATAATAGTAGGTTTTTTTTTTTTTTGTTAGTTCGCGCACCGGCTTCTGTGGTCATAATGCACCTCACAAAGTTTTTGCATTTTACTCTGATCCAAGCCCGAGGCGGGATTCGAACCCGCGACTTTTGGGTTTCCAGGCAGGCACTTTACCCACCTGGCTAGCCCATTTGGCTATAATAATAATAACTTAAATATTAATAACTGAACAAACATCTTACCTTACAAACTGTCATACTTATATGTCAGATAATGTACGTTCATTTAATTGTCTTCCTCTTCATTGCAGCCAAGCACAATCTCTTCTGCAGCATCTAGATTTCATGTACCTTCTGCTCTCTTTAAAAGTCACAAACTGCATGCTTTGAAGTCACGATTTTTTATGGTCACAAACAAGCACAAGTTCAATAGCATAGAATCTAACCCCGGGATCGCCCAACAAAATATAGTGGACCTTGCTTTAAAGATATAAAGCACAAATTTTAACCTTATTACCATACCAATTAACAAAGTTAAACGATACATGAAAACCAGAAGAATATTTTCCAGTTAGCAAAATAAAAATAAATTTATGCTTATGTACATAGCTTAATTAATATGTACATACTAACTAATTGATATTTCTGTTCACTGACTTTTTTTTTTGGTTGTAAAATTTAAAACAGTAGAAATGATAAGCAATTAATAAAAAAGACCATGGCATGCACAAGTTGCAATAAACATGATACACACAAGTGAGATACAGAGTAATGAGTTTCTGAAAATTTATTTATGTTTTTTATATGATTGAATATTTCATGGAAGGAGAAACACATTTCACTATAACATGAAAACTCACAGAATTCCAGCTATTGGTACTATAGCAAATGCAAGAAGATTGAGTTTACTACCAGTTTATAATTAATTACAATAACAGAAGAGACCAATAAACTGGAAACTGCAAATTGTTTTATGGTAGTGACCTCCAGAAATTTGCTTTAGAAAAATATCATGAAGGTGATAACTACCACCAAGTCAACAGCAGGGATTCACAAAAAGGAACAGAAACATTGAAAATTACAAACATAATAGCAGAGTTTAACCAGCATAAAAGCTCAAAAATAGTGTTATGTTAGATTTCCCGCAATTCTCAAACTGTGTTAGAGCAAAACTGTATTATATAAGTACTGTGTTGTGCAAGGAAAAGTGCTGTAGAAAAATATCATGAAGGCAATAACGACTAGCAAGTCACCAGCAGGGATTCGCAAAAAGGATTCACAAAAAAAGAGCAGGGATTCACAAAAAGGAACAGAAACATTGAAAATTACATTAAACATAATAGCAGAGTTTAACCAGCACAAAAGCTCAAAAATACAGTGTTATGCATGATTTCCCGCAATTCACAAACCATGTTAGAGCGAAACCGTATTATAAGGAATGCAGAACTGGAATTTGGGGAGTACAATGTGTACAGAAAGGATAGACAGGATGGGAAGGGAGGAGGGGTTATGCTATTAGTTAACACATAAAATCCAAGGAAGTGAGGCCAGTCGACATCGCTGGACAGTGCAGTGTCGAGTCAGTTTGGTGTGACATAAGCATTGGGAGATCAAAACTGAGAGTAGGAATGTGCCTAATGACTCTGATGAGTATAATAAGAAACTGTACAGAGAAATAGAGGAGTAGTAGTAGTAGTGGCATGTGATGCAAGAAAGCAAGTGTATGAGCTTATGCAGCATCAGCCAAAAAAAAAAAAAAAATCACACCATTCCCTCCAAATGCCTGTCCAGTTCCTCCTTAAATTTATTTAACTTATCAACTTCCACAACGACAGATGGAAGTTTGTTCCAGCAATTAACCACCAGCTGGCTTAAGGAAAATTTCTGCACATCTATTCTTCATCTGTCTTTTCTTAATTTGAATTTATGCCCCCTTAGGTTCGTAATCTGAACAAGTGGAAGGGTCCCATCAGAATCAGTGTGCTCAACCCATTCAAGGCCTTATACACCTCAATCAGATCACCCGGTAGGTGCCTAGTCTCCAGCCACTGCAATTTGCAGAACTTAAGCCTCTCTTGGTAAGAGGATCCCTTCATTCCCCTCACATCCTCTACATCCATCCTAAATGAGGCCTCCAGACCTGTGCGCAGTACTCAAGGCATGGCCTGACCATTCCCTTATACAGAGGGACAATCGCCTCCTTTTCCCTTTTAGGAGTTAAGGTTTGATAATGGCAGAAGGTTATCAAATTGTAGCAGGGTACTTAATGATTTTGTAATAACTGAGAGCAAAGTGGAGGAGAAATTGTTGAAGTTAAACATAAGAAAGGCACCTCAGGTGGATGGGATCTATCCAGTTATATTAAAGGAGGCGGCAAAGCAACTAAGCAAACCCTTAGCCATAATTATGAGAGCATCCTTGGACTCAGGGGAGGTCCCCACGGACTGGAGATGTGCAAATGTATCCCCAATTCACAAAGGGGGATCAAAGGGTGACACGAGTAATTACAGACCAGTTAGTTTAACTTCTGTTCCAGGTAAAATAATGGAGTCACTGGTTAAAGATGCATTGCAGGATCATCTAGACAAGACTGCAGCAATAATTCAGACACCACATGAGGTTTTTTAAGGGAAAGTCTTGTCTGACAAATTTGATAGGATATTATGATGTGGTTACAAAGGAACTACAGTTACAAAGGAGTTACAAAGGTTACAAAGGATGCAAAAAATAATTTTGATATCATATATTTGGATTTCAGGAAAGCTTTTGACACTGTTGCGCATGGAAGACTATTGTACAAATTGGAGCAGAATGGTATTAAGGCTAAGTTGCTACAATGGATAAAAGGATGGTTGAGTGGGAGAAGACAGAGGGTGGTAATCAATGGGTGCTGCTCTTCTTGGACTAATGTTATTAGTGGAGTCCCACAGGGTTCGGTGTTGGGTTCTCTGTTGTTTTGTATATTTATCAAAGATATTGATGAAGGTATATCAGGCTTAGTGTCGAAGTTTGCAGATGATACAAAGGTTGGCAGGGTTGTTAATGACAGTAATGGCAGTGTGCTACTGCAACAGGACGTAGATAATTTGAGCAGATGGGCTAAGAAGTGGCAACTGAAGTTTAACCTTGACAAATGCATAGTACTGCATATGGGTAGAAGTAATGCCAGAGAAACGTACCGACTGTGTGGTACTACATTTAAGGTGGTAGAAAATGAAAAAGACCTGGGAGTAATTGTGCAGTCAGATATGAAGTTTTATGAGCAATACAGACAGGCTGCCAGGGCAGGTCATGGGGTTTTGTCAATGATATATAGGAATTGTGGGCCAGTAAATCAGTCTTATAATGGAGGATTTTAATTTCCCAGATATTGACTGTAATTTGTGGGTTAGTCACTCACATACTAGCAAGGCTTTTGTGGATTTATTGGATGATTGTTTTCTACATCAGCATGTTCAGGAGGCAACTAGAGGGATTAATACTCTTGATCTGATTATCAGTAGTGATTCTTCATGCATTAAGAATCTGCAGATAAACAAACCACTAGGTGGCAGTGATCACAGTGTGCTGAAGTGGGATTTACTCAAAGAGGTAATTACCATCAGGGGTAAAGGGAAGGGTTTTGGCTTTCATAAAGGCGACTATGATGGTCTGAGACGGTATTTAAATTCTATACAGTGGGACCAACTGATGATGTTACCAACAGCAAATTCAAAATGGGAAGCATTCAAAGAACTTATCTTGGAAGCTACTAGGCTTTACATACCAACTAAGAAATATTGTTCAAGGTTTAGGCCTAAATGGATGTCAGATGAACTAATGAGACATATGGCAGAGAAGAAAAATGCATGGGATACATATAAATTAATGGTTGACATGGAAGCCTACCAAGTCACAAAGGAGATTAGCCAGGCAAAGGCAGATTATGAGAAATCCTTGGCAAAGGATGCAAAGAAAAACAGAAAAGAGTTCTTTACCTATGTAAACTCTAGAAGGAAAGGGATGAATCAGATTGGTCCACTTCATATCGATGGTTCAACTGTTGAGGATCCTGCTCAGGTGGCTAACAAACTAAATGAGTATTTTGCATCTACATTCACACATGAGGAGTTATTCAGGAAGGGGAATGCCAGAGGTGAAGTAAACTCTGGCAGTGAGCTAGATGATTTTGTAATAACTGAGAGGAAAATGGAGGAGAAAGTGTTGAGGATAAACATAAAAAAGGCACCCGGGGTGGATGGGATCTATCCAGTTATATTAAAGGAGGCAGCAAAGGAAGTAAGCAAACCCTTGGCCATAATTATGAGAGCTTCTTTGGACTCAGGGGAGGTACCCATAGACTGGAGAAGTGCAAATGTGACCCCAATTCACAAAGGAGGATCAAAGAATGACACAAGTAATTATAGATCTGTGAGTTTAACTTCTGTTTCAGGAAAATTAATGGAGGCACTGGCTAAAGAAGCACTGAGGATCATCTAGACAAAACTTCAGTTATAGCTCGGACACAGCATGGTTTTGTTAAGGGAAAGTCTTGCCTGACCAATTTGATTGGATACTATGATGTGGTCACAAAAGAACTGGATGCAGGGAATAACTTTGATATTATATATTTGGATCTTAGAAAGGCTTTGGTACTGTTACACATGGAAGACTGCTGCATAAATTGGAGCAGTGTGGCATTGCAGGCAAATTGCTACTATGGATAAAGGGATGGTCGAGGGGGAGAAGACTGAGTGGTAATCAATGGACACTGCTCATCGTGGACTAATGTTATTAGTGGAGTCCCTCAGGGTTCAGTGTTGTGTTCATTATTGTTTTCTGTATTTATAAATGATACTGATGATGGTATATCACGCTTAATGTCCAAGTTTGCAGATGATACAAAGGTTGGCAGGGTTGTTAAGGACACTACTGACGCTATGCTGCTACAACAGGATCTGGAAAGGTTGAGCAGATGGGCTGAGAGGTGGCAAATGAAATTTAACATTGACAAATGTAAAGTACTACATATGGGAAACAGTAACCCCAGAGGAACGTATCAACTCTGTGGTACTACACTGACAGTGGTGGAGAATGAAAAGGACCTGAGGGTAATTGTGCAGGCAGATATAAAGTTCTCTGAGCAGTGTAGACAGGCTGCAAGAGTAGCTCATGGTGTCTTGTCAATGATATGCAGGAATTTTTCTAGCAGGGATAAGGAGGTGATTATTCTCTTGTATAAGGCAATGGTCAGGCCACACCTTGAGTACTGTATACAGGTCTGGAGGCCTCATTTCAAGAAGGATGTAGAGCTGCTGGAACGAGTACAGAGAAGGGCAACAAGATTAGTGAATGGAACAATGGGTTGCTCTTACGAAGAAAGGCTTAAGTTTTGCAAATTACAGTGTCTGGAGACTAGGCACCAGCGAGGTGATCTGATAGAGGTGTATAAAGCCTTGAATGGTTTGAGCATGCTCAATGCTAATGGGATTCTTCCTCTTGCTTAGAATAATCACCTGAGAGGGCATAAATTCAAATTGAGGAAAGACAGATGTACGATAGATGTGTGGAAGTTTGCCTTTAGCCAGCGGGTGGTTGGTTGGTGGAACAGACTTCCATCCTTTGTGGATGTTGATAGCCTAAATAAATTTTAGGCTGAGCTGGACAGGTACTTGGAGAGTGTTTTTTTTTTTTTTTTTTGGCTGATGCTGCATAAGCTTGTTCTCTTGCATCATATGCCTCTACTAATGCTAATATAAGTACTGGTGTTGCACGAGGATTTCCTCAATTTATCAATGGTGTTAGAGCAAAATCATGTTGTAGAAGTACTGTGTTGTATGGGGGTTGTCTGTAATAATAATAATAATAATAATGAGTTATCAAAGAAACTGAGTTTTTTCTCATATGGTTGGTGGCCTTGATCCCAGCAAGCACTGAGACAGTACAGCATTGAAATGACAACAGTGCAGGAGAAAGCAATGTGTGTGTTGTAGCTGTGGGATACCAAATCTCCAGTGATTGTAGAGAGACATTTTCAATGGGAGTTGCAGAAAGGTCCACTTATTGAACAATCAATGAGGAAATGGTTGAGACAGTTTCAAGAAACTAGCAGCATGCTGCTCCAGAAAGGAGTAGGTAGGCATAGTGTGTCTGCAGATAAAGTTTTGGAAATTCAGGATATACTTATCCAAAGTCGTACAAAATCTATCAGGCAGACAAGCATGTAGCTGCAAATACTCACTGCACTGGGTGGTTTGCAAGAGATTGAAACTTTATACTTACTAAGCTCAAATCATCCAGGAAATTAAGCCTCATGACAAACTACAATGAAAGGAATTTGCCATTCACATTCTCAACTGTATAGACAAAGATGAGCACTTTCTCGAAAATATTATTTTCAATGAGGAGGGATTTTACATTTTCAATGTAAAATCGCTCCTCAGTTTGTGAAAATGGGCATGATAGTCCCTAAGTAAACATGTAGTGCACATTCTTTAGCCTGGTGATTGGACCATTTTTCTTCAACAAAAACACTGTGAACTCTGAAAATTACCTAGATATGTTCAAATTATATGCTGCACCACAGCTGGAAGATATGCAGCCACACGTGTTCTATCAGCAAGATGGGGCACCACCATACTGGAGATTGAATGTACACAATTTCCTAACTGATGGATTGGCTGGAATGGTACCATTCCATGGCCTTCTTGTTCTCTGGATATCAACACCTATGGATTTCTTTGTATGGGGCTATGTAAAGGACAAGATGTATGCAAAAAAAAAAAGTTAAAAAGGTCACAGAGTTAAAAGACTGGATTGAACAGGCAGTGACTTCCATTTTTCAAGAGATGCTTCAAAACACCTGAAATGAAATGGCTATCATCTTGACATTCTATGTGCTACCAAAGGTGTCCATACGGCTTACTGAAGTGCAGTTGTGTGATAAATTGTCATAAGAAATTCTTTGGGCTGCTTTATTAAGTGCAGCAAGCCATTTTACAATATCTATTATAATAAAATTTTAATTGAGCTTCATAATCAGGTGAATAACTTAGACTCCCTGTATATTTCTCAAAATGCATAATACAGAATTAATACAAAAATGATAATTTTTTTTTTTATATTTACCAATATTTTAAAAAACTGAGAAAGTGAAAACAATTTAAATAGGTTTTTTTTTAACCATTTGCTCTGAACTAAGAACCTGACATTTGGTTCCAGCATTGTTGTCTTCATCCTCAATTGATCTTCCAAGTGAGTGTGAGTCTTCTGTGACTGCAGGCATGTCTTGATTATAATCATAAATGAAATGTTGATTCACAACAATAGGTTGTCAAAGCAAGAGAGTAAATGACGAGCATACTGATGCAGTCATGGATATTCAAAAGTATTCATTCATACTTAAATGGGATGTTTCATTGTGACAAAAACTTCAGAATGCTGTCTTCCGATGGCTTAAATAAACTCAATATACAAACCTTCAGGTACATTTGAGGTATCACCCAGCTATAGCTGAAAGGCTGTCCTCAGTGCGCCGTCACATTTTTCAAAATCTTCACACCTGACATTATATTCATTAATCAAGGACATATATATTTTTCTTTACCATTGCTTCAGTGAAGTAATGATAAAGAAATGCAGAAAATCCCAGAAAGTCAGAACTGTTCTACTCAGTTGTAAGCTTTTATTAACTATGTCATTAAAATTATATCATCGTTTGAATATATTTAAGCAGGATTTCAAAAAAAAAAAAAAAAAAAAAAAGTATGGTGAGGGAGGGGCAAAACCGAGGCAAGATCACTCAATTGTGCCTTTGTAATTCCGTGTTGTCTATCCCAGAGGCTAGACAATGCCAAACTGTAAACAGTGAAATTTTTACTATCAGAGATTCAAGTAAAATATGAAATAAACAAATTCTAGAATTTAGTCTCTATCATCCCTTTTCCAAAATCAAAATTTAAGAGGAGAGTGGGTTATATCTAGTTTATTGTTTCCTGGAAGTTTAAATAAGTTAGTTAACGTACTGCATTAAAAAGTGCCTGAACTGAGAGAGGTTTAAAGGATAGTAGACACTGGAAGTAAAGTGGTGAAAAAGTGAAAGAAGTTAAAAAAAAAATTTACGGTTCCAGAACCGTAATGGCTCGAGAGCCTACGAATCTGTTCATCTGACCACAATATTATGAATAGGGACAGAGGTATTGGTATGCATCCTCTGTTTGAAACTATCATCCTAAGTACGGATGAACGGTTTTGCTTAACACGTTCCTGAGCTATTTCCGCTTCCAGTTCAGACCATGCGCCGACTACACCATGTGTATAAGTACCGTGAGCCTGTTATATGTTGCAGGACGTGCTGCAGGAAGTTTTGTTACTGCTGAGGAAGGAAGCCGATGCTTCCAAAAGCTCCAGAGATTTTTATTGTTTTTATCACTTTTAATCCGGTTTATTTTAGTGTATTTTATCTCAAGGATTTTATCACAGTTTTAATGTTTTTCACATGTATATAATTTAATTTAATACTAGTTTTTGTAAATATTTATTTTATTTTAATTTGTGAATATTTTAGTTACAGTAAATACTTATTCTTATGGTTGGTGTATGAGCTGATTTAATGCTAAAATATGATAACATCTCTCATTTGCAAACTTTTGACTTCAATAGTCTATTCACCAGCATAGAACAAACCAACTTAAAATTGGTACTAAATAAAATTTACAACAACTACAAAGATATTATTGGTTGTAATTCAGTTTACTGGAACAACCTCATTAATCTTAGTGTTTCAAACAATTACATTTTTGAAGGAAAATCTATATACTTGCAAACCAAATGTACCCCCCATGGGAAGCCCTGCTAGCTGTGTCTTAGTTAACCTATACTGGTCTAAGACCTCTCTACCCTCAGACAAAGCTTTACAGATACATTGATGACTTGTTAATTTTGAACTACCCTACATTTAATCAGGACTTTGCTGGTTTTTACCCTTCAGAACTTACTCTGGATAAAAACAAATAATAATGACCTTTCAGCCAATTACAGTCAGTCCTCGTATAGCATAATAGTTGTGTTCCTAGAAACCCTTGTGCAATGCAAAATCGTGCAATATAAACAACAGGCCCTATGGGAAAAATAGGGTTAGGTGCCGACCACCCAAGATTGAACACACATTTGTAACCAAAACATTACCAAACACAATAAATAATCGTAATAAAATACTTACGTATTTTATTACGACTATTATGTAATAAAATATTGCTAATGCTTTTGCTTCTATCGTAAGCAAACTTGTTCTTTGTTTGATTTTCTATCCAAACAGATGACAGCCGTTCCATCTCTTCCAATTCTTTGTGTCTTGATCTAATGGATTTTAATTACACTTTGAACCCGCTACGAAAGTTGTTTTTATTTTCTCTGCATTCTTTCTAATTCTTGGCGTTGCCTCATTTAGGCCTGTAGCAAGTGCAATATCACATGGTCTTTCATTTTGCTCGAAGCTTTTCAAAATTTCATATTTTTTCTCTATCAACAGAGGCGGGCCATAAGCGTTAGCGGGGAAACCCCAGTGGGCTGGAGGTCAGTGTGATTTTGACCATAAATGCTAGTATGAGGCCACTACAAATTTTCCCGGGTAAAAATTTTTTTACCCAGTCTGCCTCTGTTTATCAATATTGCTTTTATTTTTCTCTCTGAATCTGTAGTATCTTCACCAGGACACTTCCTTTTTATTCATTTTTAAGGAATAAAGCACAATTACGAAATGAGGAGGCATGTTTGATACACATAAACAAAGCTCGCGTGTGTAGCAACTGAATAAACAACACTGTAAAGGCAGAGACACACTATTAACAACTCACTAGCTCACATTTTACTAAAGCACATTTCTAGGGGTTACTGCCATAAAACAAAAACAATTTCCAGTTGTGTTTATGCTAGTGGAATCTGTTATAAACTGGTAGTAAACTCGATCTAATTGCATTTGTGATAATACCGATAGCTGGAATTGTGTGGGATTTTACGTTATTATGGTGAAATGTGTTTCCCCTTCACTGATATAAAAAACAAATACATTTTCTGAATCTTCTCTTCATTCCTAACGTGTTGCATTCGGTTGGGGTGATTCTACGTTCAACTGCCATTTCTTGTAAACACAACACAACGGCGAATCATACATAAGCGAATTCGGTTCGTGTTATATACAATATCGTTCCCCTATTTATAAATCATGTATGATCGAATTTGTGTAGTGTAAACACGTGTTATATGAGGACTGACTGTACTTAGACTTAGATGTAAATATCAACAGCCCTCGTACTACAATCAACATATATAATAAAAGAGATGCTTTTAGCTTCAACGTAGTCAGTCTTATCCATTAGCACTCTAACATTTTTAAAAAAGTTCATGCAAACATAATACTCTCCGAATGAATAAGAATTGCAACAATATGCAACAGCAATAGTCTCTTTTCTGACAACATCAAACTATTCCATAATAAATTCCCGGTAACTTTTCTCTGCCATCATTTCAAAAGAGCATTAAACATTATAAAATTTAAAAACATTACAAACTACAACTTTGATTTAAACAACATGTTTGCAGTCTGACTTCATTTACTTTCAGGCTTGTACATAATGTATAGTTTTATACCCTTAAACTCTGTCATGTCTCACGGTGTACAAAGCTTGTGCCTGCCCCACGGAATGTCTACCTATGGGGGGGGTGTTACGTTTTTGTTATGTCCTGTTTTGTCCTTGTTATTTTTAATTTCATTAACAATACCAATACTGACTTAAATACATGAGGCAATTGTCCAGTCATCCGTCCAGGGACCGACTGTGGTACGGGTTTGCAACCCTGGGCAGCTTGAGCACAACTTTATTCCCCTCTCTTCCAATAACTTTCTGCTGTCCTTAATTACTACATCTTCTTTCTTGTGTGCGATTAGGCTGGCCGAAAGCAATACCGAGATGCTATTCCTCTAATATCGCTACTTGTTTCTTCTATAACAAGAGTTTAGTGTCTTTTCAACACTACTTTGTTAGTTTTTGTTTCTCCTTCTGCTGGCTTTTTGCTTCATCTGCTTAATCGCTTACTTCCCTGTCACACGGGTATAGTTCACGTTTATGATTTTACACCTTCCCTCCCCTCCCTCCACCCGGGGCTACTTCAACTGACATATATACACCACCAAATTTCATTACTTCATACAGCATGTCCCACCCACTTTTTCTTACTATTGAATACACCATGAATTGTCAAACTAATACAGCAAGCTTATCTGCGAAAAGATCTAAACCTCCCAAGGACTTCCTAATTCATTTCACAAATATACGTGGTCTCAATTCTAATCTCAACGATGTCCATTTCCACTTGCAGTCTGCCAAACCCCATGTACTTTTTCTGACAGAATCTCAGTTATCGGTTGATTCAACTACTGTTCATCTCAGATGCCCAAATTATTCACTGTATTATTCCTTTCACCTCAAAGTTGGTACTTGTGCATATGTCCGTTCTCATATTCCCTGTCAGAGACTTGGCAATTTGGTATCTCCTCTCTTTGATCTTCTCTGGCTTAAAATCTCTCTACCTCATTGTGTCAAATTCATCTGTTGTCTCTACCGTTCTCCCAACTCCACTAATCACTTGGAGCTCTTTGACTTCCTTTCTTTGCAACTTGACTTTCAACAGTCCAACTTTCCTAACAGTGAGGTAATTTTCCTTGGTGATTTTAATGTTCACAACTCCAGCTGGCTTCCGTTTTCTAGTCACACCAACCCAGCAGGTCGAGATGCTGAGGCTTTTGCAATTGCTAATGACCTAGCACAGATTGTTCATTTACCTACAAGAATACCGGACAATCCTAATCATACAGCCAATACGCTTGATCTTTTTCTCACAAACAACCCTTCTAAGTACATGGTCGAAGTGAGAGGTCCTTTAGGCACTTCAGATGACAACTTGGTGTTGTCTCTTCTCCAATGGAACCTTTATCTCATGGCTATTCCCAACCTCGTGTTGTTTGGCATGACAAGAATGCAAACTGGGATGACCTGCGAGACTTCTTTTCTTTGGTCGGATTACTGTTTCAAAACTTCTGATGTCAATGTTTGCTCAGATCGTGTCAGTGAAATTATTCTTGCAGGAATGGAATCCTTTATCCCACACTCCACTTTAAAATCTCGTCCTTTATCCAAACCTTGGTTTTCCAATAAATGTTCTAAGGCTGTTCAAGAGAAGAATGTTGCATATCATAATTGGCTTGTTTCTAATACTTCAGTTTCATTTTCTGCCTACACCAAAGCTCGCAACAATTGTAAAGCAGTTATTAATCAGTCCAAACTAGAGTTTGAACAGGCTAAGAGTAGAAAACTTGCTTCTTGCCCTAATGGTAGCAACTTTTGCCCATCTCTGCTCCCACCTCTGTCCAAACCAGATGGTTCTGTTGTCACTTCAGCCAAGGATAAAGCTGACCTGCTAGCATCCCATTTTTCTTCCAGCTCATGTATTAATGATCTTGGTAAAACACCTCCCACCATTCCCAACACGCTCCATTCAATGCCTCCTGTGGTCTTCCGTCAAAAGGATATCAGAAGGATTTTGATGAATCTCGATGCTAAGAAAGCTCCAGGTCCTGATGGTATTTCTCCACTTCTTCTGAAAACCTGTGCTCCTGAACTTACTCCTATTCTTTTCCGCCTTTTTTCACTTTCTTATTTCAAAGGTGTTTTTCCTTCTGCTTGGAAATTTGCTCATATCCAGCCAGTTCCTAAAAAGGGTGACAAATCCCTCCCATCCAATTATCGTCCCATTGCAATTACTTCTACTCTTTCTAAAGTAATGGAGAAATCAATTAACCTCCAACTCTTAAACTACCTACAAACCTTCCGTCTGATCAACGATCACCAGTATGGATTCTGTCAGTGTCGATCCACTGGTGATATTCTGGCTTATGTTACCCATTTATGGACTAATTCAATGGAAAGGTTCGGTGAAACACAAGTATTGCTCTTGACATCTCAAAGGCTTTCGATCGTGTTTGGCAAAAAGGTCTTCTAAACAAGCTTCCATCTTATAGTTTGTCAACTGTTTTTTGTAATTGGTTATCCAGTTTTCTCTCTGATCGCTGACTGAGGGTGATGGTAGACGGCTCTCTGTCTTCTAACTTCTCCCCTAATGCCGGTGTCCCCCAAGGTTCAGTTCTTTCCCCCACTCTTTTCCTTTTGTATATCAATGACCTTCTTCCATTGACTGGAAATCCTATCCATAGTTTTGCCGATGATAGCACATTGCATTCAACTTTCCATTTTGAAAAACCTTGTCCTGCTCAATCAGCTTCAACTTCTCAAAAATCTGCTACCAATTCCTTAAATGCCGATCTTCAGGTAATTCTCCAGTGGGGAAAGACAACTTAGTTGATTTCAACCCTTCTAAAACTCAGTCTTGTCTTATATCTCGCAGAAAGGATTCTTCTGCTCCTATGCTTATCTTTAGTGACACTCCGATTTCTAGGCAAAATGATATATCTCTTTTGGGGATTACCCTGACTTCTAATCTCACTTGGCACAAGCACATTACAAATATTGCTTCCTCTGCATCTAAAAAAACTTGGTTTTCTCTTTCACTCTCGGCGCTACTTTTCTTCCAAACAGCTGCTCACTCTGTATAAATCCCAAATCCGCCCTGCCATGGAATATTGTTCCCACATCTGGGGTGGTGCCCCCAACACCTCTCTCTCAGGCTTCTTGATTCCATTCAGAAGAGGGCAGTTAGGTTAATTAATGATTCATCTCCAATAGAGTCTCTCCACTCGCTTTCTCATAGACGTACTGTTTCTGTTCCATGCCTCTTCTACAGATACTTCCATGGGCACTGTTCTTCTGAACTGGCTTCTATAATTCCCCGCTCTCTCTTTCAAAACAGTCCAAACACGTGCCGCCAACATCCATTTACTGTCCAACTTCAAACCCACAAAACCAACTTTTCATCTTCCTCATTTATTCATTCAACTGCCGTTTTCTGGAACAATCTTCCTTCATATGTATTTCCTGAAAATTACAATCTACAGAAGTTCAAGTCCAATGTCAACAAATATCTTCTTTTGTCTTCTCAACCTCCAACCCAAGCACGGTACTAAGTACTATAGGTTCTAATACCTTTCGTGTTTGGGGTTCACATAAAAAAAAAAAAAAACATGCATGTGAACTTTTGGTTTCTCCTTTGGTCTCCAATGACATTCAACATATTCCGGTACATGCACACAGTAAGTTTTCTTGTTTTGCCTTCTTTTAGATTTCTTTCATTTTTTTACAGGATTCTATTGGCACGACCTTAGCTTTTTGGCTTAACTTTATTTATTGTTTTTTTTCTTCTTCTTTTTTTTTTTCTTTAATTTTAATTCTTCTTTTTGGTCTCTGTTGACAGAGACCAAAAGGAAGAATTAAAAGATCGGCTATGATGTATATGTATACTTTTAACATGTACATCATACCAGAAACAGATTATGATGCACTTACTGCAGTGGCTCCTATGATTTTCACTGCTGACCCCTTGAAGAATTAGTTAAAGTCCTAGGACCCACGGCTTTAGGTACTTGCATTAATTATGCTTATGTTAATTTCATTTTAATTTCAGGTAATCATCTTCCCCCCCCCTGCATATATGTGCTCTCAATTCTTCCATGGTAATTACAACACCTGACAGTTCAGCACCCCACCTAATACACTGATAATAACATACATATCCAATCCACACACACACAGTGAACAAAAAAACTGCATCACTTGTGAATTTTGCAAATAATGTGTTTTGCGCTGCATTGTGGGTTGCAGAAATGTTCAAAATGCATTTGTTAGATGGAATATATATCTCTGTGAATGAAATCTAATAAAAAGACTCCACCTGATATACCTAATTGCCATAAATATCTTCCTAAAGGGTAAAATGCATAATTAATGGAAATATTAAAATCATACAAATGGCAATCATGACAACCAAACATACATTTTATTGCATTTATGTGTACAAACTGAAATTACAAGTTAACGTAATAGTATTATGTACTGTAAATCAGCAAAGTAAGTCCTCAATATTCTGTTGTTCCTCCTTGAGCTGCAATTATCTGGCACAGAGTTAATCAACTTCTGGATATATGGTTGCCCAATTCTGTGGTACCACACCCTTACAATGCTCTCCTGCAGCTGAATCTTACTTGTTGGCTTCTTCTGAGCAATTTTAGACATTATGTACCAGCAATTTTCAATAAGGTTCAAATCTGCACTATTGCCGGGCCAATCCAACATTGTAATTCCAGTATTTCTGAGTTATGACTGCACCTTGAGGGAGAAAAAAAGAGGGAAAACATTGGTTTAAGTAAGTTTTAAGCCTTGTGAGAAGACAAACTCATCATTGAATCTAAATAGCATAAAATTTACCAATTTTGTTGTATGGTAAGGTGCTGAGTTCTGTCGAAAAATGCAGTTTTGTACATCTGTGTGGTGATGCCTAATAATGGGTTTCAGGCACTCCTCCAAGATAGCAGTGTACGTTTCTGCATTCACCATTCTGTTAAATTTAACCCCAGGGGGCTCACTTCTGGTGAGCTTATGGGCTTGGCAAACCCAGGGTCCTGAGCTGGATATCATCATTCTTCTCTCTCTTGCTTTCTTGGTGATTCCCTTCTTCTTTTGACTCTCTCTCTCAGGGTATGATAACTTGGGCATTTTTTTTTTTTGGCTGGTGCAGCATAAGCCTCAGGCTTCCTTGCACCATATGACTAATAATCTCAACAGAATATTGAGGACTTACTTTGTTGACTTACAGTAACATAATACTATTTTCAGTTTGTACATGTAAATGGAATAAAATGTATGTTTCGTTGTCATAAACTTAATTCGCCCAACCCCTTTCTTTGTTATGCATCTCCAGACCATCTGGGAACTTTACAGTCAGTGTTAAGCAGTCAGATTGTTTTTCCTTTATGACTTCCCTTAGGTTTTATAGTAGGGATGCATATGACTGCCTGCTTGTGTTCCAAGCAGTGAATGTAGAAAATTCCCTCATCTTCCCAAAAAAACAAAAGGTTGCCATAATCTCTCAAGGTGAAGGTTGTGTCCGAAAATTTTGGTTGGGGGAGAATGTTTCAAGTTTCAAGATCCCTTCCATAAAGCTCTAATTTCTCCTCACAAACACCGTACTCTGAAATGCTCTGCACAGTGGTCAGAAATCTTGGGACCCACCTTGCACTGACCTTTGTCATTCCCAAATGTTCATGGAGGATGGCTATAACTATTCCCCTCAGATATTATCCCAGTGGCTCACATCTGGTGAGTTTGGGCTTGGTACACCCAGGATCCTGAGCTGGATATCATCATCCTTCTCTTTCTTGGTGATTCCCTTCTGCTTCTCTCTCTCTCTCTCTCTCTCTCTCTCTCTCTCTCTCTCTCTCTCTCTCTCTCTCTCTCAAAAAAAAATTATTTATTTTTTTTTTTGGCTGGTGCAGCATAAGCCTCAGGCTTCCTTGCACCATATAGCTAATAATAATAATAATAATGTCACGTTCCCTAAAGATTTGGGACACCTTTAAACATCTGTCATTCAGCACAAGGGTTTCCACAGCTTGGCACATTTCTGAAGTGGTTACTGTCACAGGTCTTCCTGGATGTGGATCATCTTTGATGGACGCTATCCCACTTGAATTGTTTTGACCAGAATTTCACCTGGTACTCTGAAAATGCACTGTTGCCATACACACCCAACATCCTTTCATGAATGGCCTTTGGCCCAGTTACTTCTTTGATGTGAAACTTGATGACTGAACGATGCTCAAATTTCAGCAAATTTATAATTTGATACAGGTGTCTTTCTTCTTTCTGTTACAGTAGCACAACATAAAAACATAGTGGGATAAAAATGAGTGTGATTCAAGTTGAGATATGTAGGAACATGACAAATCATCAATTATTGTTGAAATATAATTATGGGTAGTACCTTAGGTAGATAAAGCCCCTCATATATTATGTTATTAAAATTTTTGGTTCTTTACAAGTAAAAATTTCTGTAACTTACCTTCCTCCTAACCAGTACTGATGTATGAATCCTGAAGGTTCTAAGCGCTTCCCAAGAACTTTTAATCGACCACTGCTACATCCCATAAGAACAGGAACAGAATGGCAATTTATATACTCAACTGACTGTCCAGACAGATATATGCGCCCTGTTCCGTGGCCACAGTATCTGTTCATGAATATCAGGACCAAATAAAGTAGAATTTATTTAAAATATGGATTTTTATTATTGTTTAAATATAAGATCGATATCATACCTTTATTGTAGGAACATCAAACTAATCTGATTAATGTAATATAAAATCTTTAAGTATTAAAATCTTTAAAACCGCGAACATATCCCTATTGAAGGATTGTTGAATTATATGATATTATATAAAAAACTAAACTTGTCTTCAATTCACATAGTCTGCCAGCTACCACCAAGGAAGAGCCAAGCACAGCCGATACACATCAACTTACCCCAAACTAAACCCATTAGCATTGATAGACCAGAAAGAGATGACAATTGTCAAACTGTGTTAAAACTATATTAAATTAAAACCATATTAAAATATTTTAAGGTTGAACTTCTTAATACATGACCAGGTATTTTCGTCGTAAACCGTGCTCAAAAGAAGTAACGAGTTAAAAACAATATCCACTCTCTTATATTTTAAAATATAAGAGAGTGGATATTGTTTTTAACTCGTTACTTCTTTTGAGCACGGTTTACGACGAAAATACCTGGTCATGTACCAGGTATTTTCGTCGTAAACCGTGCTCAAAAGAAGTAACGAGTTAAAAACAATATCCACAAAAACAATGGGTTTAGTTTGGGGTAAGTTGATATGCATCGGCTGCACTTGGCTCTTTCTTGGTGGCAGCTGGCAGACTACGTGAAATGAAGACGTTTAGTTTTTTTATATAATATCATATAATTCAACAATCCTTCAATAGGGATATGTTCGCGATTTTAAAGATTTTAATACTTAAAGATTTTATATTACATTAATCGGATTATTTTGATGTGAGCGTCGGGTCAAGATTTCCTACAATAAAGGTATGATATTGATCTTATATTTAAACAAGAGTACTTAAAGTAGGAAAAACTGAGCTTCATTGCGCTTACATTTTGAAACTGTGGATTTTTATTAATAAAAATATATTTTATTATTAAAACTATTCAAATCATAGTGTTATTCAGTTTTCTAAAAGACTTTAATACAGGGTGTTAATTTTAAAAGTAAATCCAAAAAACAATCAAAGGAAAATACAATTTATTATCGGAATAATAAACAAATGGGTAGTACCTTAAACAATGCAGGAAGTGATCTCTGTTGTTCGCAACCATGAAAAGAGCTTGTGTCAATACACTCTTGACTGTATTTTCAAGACACATTTGAGCCAAATGCTTCATAGATTGCTCTCATAAGCTTTCTGCTTTTATGGGAGTTATTAAATCCCTATAAAAAAGAACTGAGAATGTTAAATTGGGGAACCTAAGTGGGCCAAAGTCATGGTGATGATTCAATCCCCAAAAAACTCTTGCAACATTTTAGTGGTTGAGCATGCGATATGCCAGGTTGCCTCATTCTGTTGAGGCCAGGTGTCTCTTCATTTTTCTTTAGTACTGCAATAAACTGCATTATGATTGGTAGCAGCTTGTTCAAACATATGGGTATAACTATCCTGTTTGAAGATATGCCGCACTAAACACAGATTTTTTTGGGCATGTAAGGAGTTTCGAAAATGTACAGATTTTCAGCATTCCCGATTCTCCAATTTTTAATGTTGAGGTAGCCATAAGTTGAAACCACGCTTTGTCAGTGAAATAAATTTTATCCAAAATTTCAATACCTTCACAAAAAGTAAGCTTTTAAACCACTGACAGTTCCATAATCTTTTAACATTATCCTGAAATTAAAGCTCATACATACTGTGGATTCAAGTGTTGGAATAAGTTTTAGGTGTTTTCCTACAGCAAAATGAGTTGAACCAAGTAATATCATCTTTCAAATGATAAGTTTCCATAGAGATTTGTTTGGAGATTGCAAAATTGCTTGTCTAATGTCATCTAGAGTGTCATGTGTAAGAACACTCCTTTTAGATTTCTTATTCCCAACTGATCCATATAAACTTCTTTATTATCATAAAAATTGCAATTTTGCTTAGATGGTTAATGTTAGGGTTTTCAACTCATTTTTTGTTGACATTCAGTGTAAGATCTCATTTCCAAGATTCCACTAAAAAATGTGATACATGATGATGTGCAGCATAATGTTTATTCATGAGTAATGACACGTGAAACTTCAAATACAGATTGTGACAAACTGAACACTTGAAATGCAATATCACTCCACCATTTCCTCCAGTTACTTAATGTCCTCCACTAGCAGCCTAACACAATTCCACCAACTATCATTACTTGGTAGTGTTGTACTTAATACAAATAATGTGAGTTTACTTTTAAAATGAACACCCTGTATATATAATAGAATATACATATTATATATTATATTTTTTATTATTATTTCTTTATATTAATCAAAATACACAACTATTAGAAGTCAATTGAAAATGAAAGATACTGCTACACCAAGTGAGACTATTTTAAGCTGTTTACCAATGTTACCACTGACAAAAGTATAAATTCTGGGCCACTCTCAGTAGCAAACCTGGCAGCATGGCAGTTTCTGCACAGGTTACCAGATCAATCTAAACTTACAAGTTTACTATGTTTCAACAGCTTGTAATAATGGTCCTTTCAGACAACCACCTATTATTTTCAGTGCTAAACTGAAAATTTAGCTCTGAAATCCAAACCGAGGATTTCTTATCAATAGTTCAGTAAGACCTATTGATAAGAAATCCTCAGTTTGGCAACATACACGTGGTACCTCAACAAGGTTATTCTCAGAGTTTACTGTATCCAATCCATTGCCCAGGAAACTTCACTCCACCAGCTTCACATCACACAGGTGAAGTGAAGCGGCTCTCCAACCTGTAAAAAGTAAACTCAACTTTGCACATTGTCCAAAAATAGTTCTAACACATTATGCAGCAAATGGATATTTCATTAATCATTCACCGCTCCTTCCAGTGAATGCAATATAATATAGAAATACACCTGAGGGAAAATGAGGCACAAAATTACACAGATTAGCCCAATTTTGCATAATTATATTACTGTAGGAAAGCGGTTTCTTTAAATCAGGTCATCATGAATCATACTTTTCAGGAGGAAGTAATGTTCTGTTGAAATGTATGGACTATCACACTAAATTTCCAACAGTGCAGTAAATATATAATTGTCTAGGACAGTGTTTCTCAACTGAAAACCAGTGGCGGACTGGTAAAATTTAGCAAACTATATTCAAAATTAAAAATTGTAAAATGAAAGAAAAATGCATTAAGAATTATTAATATGTATAATTAGCCACTCTTATACCACATGGAGTTATTAATATATATTTTATTTAAGCATAGACTAAACTAATATATGCAAGTGGGTAACATTTCAGGTATCTTGCTGATACCCATCATCAGATGGTGCTGCTGACTGCCCTCAGACCTGAAGAGAATGGGCTAGCTTAAGAAGGTACCTAAACTGAAAAGGGGTGAGGAAAACTACGTGAATACCATGTGTTTGCAAAAATTCGTCAAGGGTGGGGAGGGGAAGGTCAGGCTTGTGAATGCTGCAGTCAAACAGCAAGAAATGGGAAAAGGGTGAAAGGCAGTAGGGCCTTTCTTCGTTCTACCTTAAAGTACAGAACTTCAGAGTCCTAGAGCTTTTCTTTAACTTTCCACAGGTTTTCATGGAATAGAGAAGTGGCTGAGAAACATTGGTCTAGGGCAGAGATGTTCAAGCTGCATCCTGTGAATGCTGTGGGCTTCCTCAAGGGCACACACTCATACACAAAATGGTTTCAGGAGTTCCACAAATGTTTTATTATTATTTTTAAAATTTAATTTGCAAAGTGTGTGTGCAACTGATTTTTAACACATAGGTTTCTGCAAAAAAATCTTGTATTCAAAAAGGTTCCATTGTGAAAATGTTGAAAAGCACTGACTTAGAATGTCATTATAGTATAATCCACTTATCATACCATCTACAAAAATCAGCAGTTAAATCTATACCATGAAAAACATTCATGCACGATCATTCCACCACTTTACAGTTGGAAAGGATTTTCCTAGATATTATCAGATTGAAACAGTATATATTCCTGATCCACTATGCCAAAGAATGCATTTTCTCTAGTCTATGTTCAGTTACTGCAAGCACGACACTACTGTAACTGTCACTGACTCCTACAGCTGTGAGTTTGTGCACTGCAGATTATCCATGAACTCATCCAAATGCAATGTTCTGTATATGGCAATCATGCTGACAATCTCTCCTGAATATCAAATAACCATAGGACTACAGGAATATATTCCAATGCAGTGATTGAAATCTAATAAAAAAAATTGTATGTTTTACTGTGTCCACTGAAAACTGAAGCTAAGTATTTGACCTTAAGGCTCGGACTAATGTTCAATTAGACAAATAAAGTCATCTGTGATTCTACCCAAGTTGCTAATATCTTTTTAAATTGTATAGCATCATCTGGAAAAGTGAATTTCTTATACATTTAAAAATGTGAGACATTAACAGGCCAGCTGCTTCGAAGCTTACTAGCTTCTTATCAGTTGGTAGATGCCCTCTATTAGTGTATATGCTGATCTCAATAAAAAACCAAACAGTATATGGAAGTAAAACTTCTATTTAGAGACGTAACAATGTGTACCTTTCACTCACAGAACTGGGTTGCATTTGCCTTATGCAGTACAATACAAGCATCTCGTGTTTGGTGAGGTAGATATGTTCCAGATAATTGATGTGCTAAATGAAAATTAGTTTCCATTGAGAATACATATAATAATGATAAGGTGTGCACCCAACAAACTTTTTCACGTATAACTTCATGAAAGTTAATATTCTAACATTTTTTATCTGCAGTTTGGCAACTAAAGTATTAAATTTGGATAACTGTATATGTACAGCATCTTATAGAAATCTGAAGATTTAATCAAAATTAAAAATAATTAAATAGTAAAAAATAAAAATTAAATAAAAATAAAAAAGTGTAAAACTTGCCAAAAAAGAAATTACTACATGGATTTCTCGGGAGCTTTGTTAAAAGCAGCCTTGTTGCCTTTGCAAGATGCATACATTACATCAGTGTGTTCTATTGGAGGCATGCTTATGCTAGGTGCTGATAATGAACTTTACCTAAAACAATATAATTCTAATTTACTTTACACAGTTTTATCATCACTTTTCCTGAACCAAGATCTTGGAAAGTTCCTGTTCAACTTCTTTCCTTTTTTTTTTTTTTTTTTTTTTTTATGTGAACCCCAAACACGAGAGGTATTAGAACCTATAGTACTTAGTACCGTGCTTGGGTTGGAGGTTGAGAAGACGAAAGAAGATATTTGTTGACATTGGACTTGAACTTCTGTAGATTGTAATTTTCAGGAAATACGTATGAAGGAAGGTTGTTCCAGAAAACGGCAGTTGAATGAATAAATGAGGAAGATGAAAAGTTGGTTCTGTGGGTTTGAAGTTGGACAGTAAATGGATGTTGGCTGGTGGCGGCACGTGTTCGGACTGTTCTGAAAGAGAGAGCGGGAATTATAGAAGCTAATTCAGAACAGTGCCCATGGAAGTATCTGTAGAAGAGGCATGCAGCAGAAACAGTATGTCTAGAAAGTGAGTGGAGAGACTCTGTTAGAGATGAATCATTAATTAACCTAACTGCCCTCTTCTGAATGGAATCAAGAAGCCTGAGAGAGGTTTTGGGGGCACCACCCCAGATGTGGGAACAATATTCCATGGCAGGGCGGATTTGCGATTTATACAGAGTGAGCAGCTGTTTGGAAGAAAAGAAACGCCGAGAACGAAAGAGAAAACCAAGTTTTTTAGATGCAGAGGAAGCAATATTTGTAATGTGCTTGTGCCAAGAGAGATTAGAAGTCAGGGTAATCCCCAAACGAGATATATCCTTTTGCAAAGAAATTGGAGTGTCACTAAAGATAAGCATAGGAGCAGAAGAATCCTTTTTGCGAGATATAAGACAAGACTGAGTTTTAGAAGGGTTGAAATCAATTAAGTTGTCTTTGCCCCACTGGAGAATTACCTGAAGATCGGCATTTAAGGAATTGGTAGCAGATTTTCGAGAAGTTGAAGCTGATTGAGCAGGACAAGGTTTCTCAAAATGGAAAGTTGAATGCAATGTGCTATCATCGGCAAAACTATGGATAGGATTTCCAGTCAATGGAAGAAGGTCATTGATATACAAGAGGAAAAGAGTGGGGGAAAGAACTGAACCTTGGGGGACACCGGCATTAGTGGAGAAGTTAGAAGACAGAGAGCCATCAACCATCACCCTCAGTGAGCGATCAGAGAGAAAACTGGATAACCAATTACTAAAAACAGTTGGCAAACCATAAGATGGAAGCTTGTTTAGAAGACCTTTATGCCAAACACGATCAAAAGCCTTTGAGATGTCAAGAGCAACTACTTGTGTTTCACTGAACCTTTCCATTGAATTAGTCCATAAATGGGTAACATAAGAAAGAATATCACCAGTGGATCGACACTGACGGAATCCATACTGGCAATCGTTGATCAGAGGGAAGGTTTCTAGGTAGTTTAAGAGTTGGCGGTTAATTGATTTCTCCATTACTTTAGAAAGAGTAGAAGTAATTGCAATGGGACGATAATTGGATGGGAGGGATTTGTCACCCTTTTTAGGAACTGGCTGGATATGAGCAAATTTCCAAGCAGAAGGAAAAACACCTTTGGAATAAGAAAGTGAAAAAAGGCGGCAAAGAATAGGAGTAAGTTCAGGAGCACAGGTTTTGAGAACAAGTGGAGAAATACCATCAGGACCTGGAGCTTTCTTAGAATAGAGATTTATCAAAATCCTTCTGATATCCTTTTGACGGAAGACCACAGGAGGCATTGAATGGAGTGTGTTGGGAATGGTGGGAGGTGTTTTACCAAGATCATTAATACATGAGCTGGAAGAAAAATGGGATGCTAGCAGGTCAGCTTTATCCTTGGCTGAAGTGACAACAGAACCATCTGGTTTGGACAAAGGTGGGAGCAGAGATGGGCAAAAGTTGCGGCCAATAGCTTTGGCAAGAGACCAGAATGCTCGGCTACCATTAGGGCAAGAAGCAAGTTTTCTACTCTTAGCCTGTTCAAAATCTAGTTTGGACTGATTAATAACTGCTTTACAATTGTTGCAAGCTTTGGTGTAGGCAGAAAATGAAACTGAAGAATTAGAAACAAGCCAATTACGATATGCAACATTCTTCTCTTGGACAGCCTTAGCACATTTATTGGAAAACCAAGGTTTAGATAAAGGATGAGATTTTAAAGTGGAGTGTGGGATAAAGGATTCCATTCCTGCAAGAATAATTTCGCTGACACGATCTGAGCAAACGTTGACATCAGAAGTTTCGAAACAGTAATCTGACCAAGGAAAAGAAGAAAAGAAGTCTCGCAGGTCATCCCATTTTGCATTCTTGTAATGCCAAACAACACGAGGTTGGGAATAGCCATGAGATAAAGGTTCCATTGGAGAAGAGACAATCACCAAGTTGTGATCTGAAGTGCCTAAAGGAGCTCTCATTTCAACCGTGTACTTAGAAGGGTTGTTTGTGAGAAAAAGATCAAGCGTATTGGCTGTATGATTAGGATTGTCTGGTATTCTTGTAGGTAAATGAACAATCCGTGCTAGGTCATTAGTAATTGCAAAAGCCTCAGCATCTCGACCTGCTGGGTCGGTGTGACTAGAAAACGGAAGCCAGCTGGGGTTGTGAACATTAAAATCACCAAGGAAAATTACCTCACTGTTAGGAGAGTTGGACTGGAGAAAGTCAAGTTGCAACGAGAGGAAGTCAAAGAGCTCCAAGTGATTAGTCGAGTTGGGAGAACAGTAGAGACAACAGATGAATTTGACACAATGATGTAGAGAGATTTTAAGCCAGAGAAGATCAAAGAGAGGAGATTCCAAATTGCCAAGTCTCTGACAGGGAATATCAGAACGGACATATGCACAAGTACCACCTTTGAGGCGAAAGGAATCATACAGCGAATAATTTGGGCATCTGAGATGAGCAGTAGTTGAATCAACCGATAACTGAGATTCTGTTAGAAAAAGTACATGAGGTTTGGCAGACTGCAAGTGGAAATGGACATCGTTGAGATTAGAATTGAGACCACATATATTTGTAAAATGAATTAGGAAGTCCTTGGGAGGTTTAGATCGTTTCGCAGATAAGCTTGCTCTATTAGTTTGACAATTCATGGTGTATTCAATAGTAAGAAAAAGTGGGTGGGACATGCTGTATGAAGTAATGAAATTTTTGGATATGGCATACATGAGGTAAGAATATACCCAGATCCTTGACATAACGTCGCCTCGACAATGCTCCCCGCATACACACTACTCGGACTCCCTCCAGTCACTATCTGGCAGAGTAGAGGTAGCAAGATTATACACTAGCTGATCCGGAAGCCTCCTAGAGCGTTACCAATAGGTCCAGTCCGGTGTACTACCTAGCGGCCGGCCTGCGAAAACCGTTTTAGAGCTGTACCCTCGAAATGTAAGGAATATTGGATCTCGCCACGACGTTCATCATAACCTCAAAAGTCATCAACCATACTGCATGATGGAAGAGATAGGGAAGGGTTGACCGGAATTTAGCTCTAGAGACTAAACATGGGTTCCACCACTTCAAGCCTCCAATAAGCAAAGTGGTGGTATTTCACCGGTTGATGAGAGTCATCTTCCACCTAGTACTGCCTGGTAACATAGAGGGGCGGCGTTCCTCCATGTGGTGTGGGTGCCACACCTCGACCCCTGCTTACGTTGGTTCACACCTGGGTGGTCACCCACCATGTACTTGTGCATGGGGGTTATACCCAGGATTACTAACAGTCCCACCATCGTAAAGGTGCAAGCAGAGGATTTGGCTGTCACAGACCGTCCGGACTTCGCCGAAATTGGGTCCACTTGACTTGAGTGTCACCCGAATATCAGTTCCATCAGCGTTTTAGACTCCCAGGTAGCAAGTACAGCTTGTCTGGCATATCTGAGAGAATGTCTGTGACAACCTCAAGGACAACCTCTGCCGTTGTATTCATCCCCTCATAAAATAAATCATGATCGACATTAACTTATTGATCCTTTTTTTTGGAAAAAGCAGAAAGCATTTTGAAAGTTTCAAAAGCAGCCTCTCACAGTATGTATGGTGAATTCTCAGCTCACTGTTCCCTGTTTAATACCACTAAGAAAGCAGCTCTAACTGAATTTATTAATGGTTGATCACAAAAAAAGAAGAGGACTTTTAATAAAACTTCACATTCATTCCTCAAAACTTCCAGGTAGATTCCTGGGCAGATTATATTACCAGATTTCGTCTTATCTCATCCACTGATTCAATGTGTATGCTGAAGTACTCATGTTAATCAACTCCCTTCTGAAATTTTCTGCAATAGGATCAGATGGTAACCACAACTGTGGTCTCGAAATCAGTACCTTTTTCTTCTGAGACAAATCCTACGCAAATCATTATACCAAAACTCTGGAAATGCTAAAGAATTATTCCTGTCCACAAGTGTGCAAAACCACAGGAGCAAAATGACTTTAGGCTTATCTCTATTTGCATCTCTTTATTAAAGCTTTTAGACAAAATTCTCTTGAAACCATTTTTCTAGGCAATTTTTGCTTCTACATAGATCAGCAACAATTCACTATGTCATTTCAGCACATCCAACTGAAATGTGTCTTCTTCAACTCATTCCCATGATTTATGCAACATGGCAAGAAAAAGGAGAATCTGCACTGCTTCTCCTTGATATCACCAGTGCCTTCGACTCAGGTGCTGTTGGTGCTCTGATAACTTGGTTACAGAACTATTACTTCATCTCAGTGCCTCTGTGAAAGTGGTTCAACAATTACTTTATGATTGCACTCTTATCTCCTCTAACAAATCTGCAACCTGTATCTAGGGACAGACCTAAGTTAAGAACATTAGCTTAGGTATAACACTATAAGGAGCCTTCCCTGTCATACACTTTCCTATTATTTCAAGTCAACTGAACCTCAGCTCTTTCAGCAATATCAGCCTTTTCATTCATCATGTAGGACTCAACAAATGATTGACAACTTCTTGGATTATGTTGAACTTTTTGGTTTCATGTGAACCACCTGAAGACCAAGTATTTACCATTTCCTCCTTTAACAACTCCTGCTTCCTACAAGTTAGAATCCAATCTAAATTAATCTCTCCCCCCCCCCCCAAACCAAATTAAATTCTTAGGATCTGGATTCTAAACTTTTTTTCTCAATCTATTGTATAAGGTTTTGGTCTACCATTCTAACAGCTTTCTGGTATGACCCCAAGAAAAACCTCACTCTTGTTCATAATTTGAACACTATATGGAAATAATTTGCTAGCTATATCCTACCTCACTTTCTCTATGCATCACTAATCTAGTCTTTCATCTTGAAATCCATCCTTCGGCCTATCATGTTGGCTGAATGTTTTTTCATCAGATGGTTATAAGCCAAGCTTGGACATCCTATTACGTCATCTCAACTTCAACAGTACCAACAAATTGAAATAGTGCCTGTTACTATTCACTGGTAGTACAAAGTGATTTAGTGTTTCGTAACTCTTAATACTGGCCAAAGTAACTTCCTTAACATCTTTTTTCAGTGGCAATTTCCACCCAAGACTACCAGAGCCCCTCCATTTCTTCAGGCTAAATTCTCCAGAATAAACAGATTTGATTCTTCATTCAACAACTCCATCCAGCTAGCCACCTCTTTCAATTGTGACCTTGACTGGATTCATGACAAGATGTATGCAAAAAAGCATTTCAGATTCACTCATATCAAACTTTTAACCTTTGAAGACTTGTTATCTCTAGTTTCACTGAGCTTGTAAAATGTTTTCATTTTGTTCCTTTGTTAAAGCCACAATCAACTATTTTATATTTTATTATTATCACTTAAATTATGTAAACCTCTCAAGCTTGGCCGTATGGGGGTATTACCCTTACTTCATTGGATGGAAATAAATGATTTCTCTCTCTCTCTCTCTCTCTCTCTCTCTCTCTCTCTCTCTCTCTCTCTCTCACACACACACACACACACACACACACACACTAGACTTCTGTTTCTTTCTATAAATTTCCCTGTAACCTTCAATCAGTTAATCTAATCCCTGCAAAACATGCAAACTTTGGCTTGCTACAGGATCCATCCCTTCAACAATTGGCTATGCCTCATTAATTAAAGTTAATCTATCCAAGTTGCTCTGTTGTAATGTGATTAGTGATCCATCCTTCATTCTTTACCTTCCTCATCTTCCAAATTTGCTTTTGTCCTCTTCAATTCAAGTCTCCATTTGATGGGGCTGTACTGTGCAAATTTAACAACTCAATCACATCTCCTTCCTCAACCTTGTTGAAGCCTATATCTTGTGAAAGTTTAACAATATTATTATAGCTGTTTGTTCATCAAAGCACTGGAAATCATACACACCTTCTGGCCTTATTTTCTGCTACACTAAATTAAATGTTTGATCTCACTCAAGATTACGCATGATGTAATTTTGCCAGAATTCTTGAACCACTGACTTGCCTACACCTTCCGTTCCAGATTATCTGGGCTAATGTTTTCATTAAATGCCTCACCTGAAATGTTTAGATCCTAGGTTGGATCGAGACTATTGTATTTTTTTGGAGAAATTCAACTCTGTTATCAGAATTCTTGTTTAAGTTGACTGTGTGTCCAGAGATTTTGTTGGGAAGTGATAATGCATTGTGCATTACCACTTCTCACCTCACAATATTTTTCTATGACAGGGCAGAGGCAAGACGCAAATTATCCTTCAAAATTTTTCCTAGTTACCTGCTGCCCCTTCTGATTTTATCACCACAAAATCACAAAGAGTTTTTTTTTTTTTAATATCCTTTAAAAGCAATCGGATTCTCTTTCTCTCTCTCTGTATTAGCATGGGGTTTAACTTAAGATTGCTTTCAGAATTTGCTTCTAAAAGAGTGGTTTAATCTATCTTTCGTCACCTGAAACCCATGTGTAGACTTTACCTCACAAGAAATAAAACTTCCTGACCTGACATTGTAAATATCCACCCCCTTCTACAATAGCTTGCTAAGTTTCACAATATGCTTTTAATGTCTCAAAATTAGCACTAGCTCCCTCTCCAGTTAATTTCAGATTGTATAATTAGCCCTTTTTTTGTTTTTTAGGTGCATTTGCATATATATATGCAAATGCACCTATTGTCTTCACCATGTCTGTCTTCCTGTCCATCCAATGTAACAGATGGCCTTGCCAGTGGACAGATTTTCACAAAATTTTATATTTGGGCCTTTGAAAAATATTTGTTGAGCCATTTTCAAATTTCATTATCTCAAAATTGAACCAATAGATATCCAGCAATTAATATTTCTTTTTTGTTTTTCATACAAATTGTATAGAACAAAGAAATTCATAGACTAAATATAGTTTTAATGCAGTATTAGCTTTAGGCAGTCCGTGCACACTTTCTTGTATTGTTAAAATTTGTCTTGTATTGTTAGGACATGTGGCCATAGTGTCACTTGTGAAGAGATAGACTTAAAAGTATAATAAATATTATACAGTTGAAATTAAACCAAATGGCTAAGTTTAGAGAACACAAAAATAGAGTTTTATTAAGTGTTCTGTAAAGTTATAAACTTACTAATCAGCTTGATAAGATATATACTTTGTAATATATTGCTTACATTAACAACTTCCTTGAGAAGAGGGGGGGGGAAATCACATTCAAACCATTCAGTGCCTGACCTGAAACTTTTGGTGGACATAGGTTCACTTCCTAAATCTTCAAAGAGACTCTTGGTTTTCTCTTGAATTACTGTTGTGCTTAATGGGACTCATTGTTGCATTTGGAATTCAATTCAAATTATCAGCAAGACCTCCATTTTCTCCATTATCAAACTATGCAAATGCTGCAATTTTCCAGCTGATAATGAAATTACAACTTTACTACAATTCTTTATTTTAGTTTATATAGTATGCATAGAATATTCAGCCAACCCCACTGAATTATTAGTATCATTCACGCAATCACTCTTTTCAAGGCACCTTAATTACTTCAAGTGTCAACTTTAAATTAATAAATTTCCTCTAATCAGTATGAGGAATCAAATGATGGTCTCTTTGAAGACAAAATGAGAGATAAATTCTTTAAGTATGAATCACAAATAATTTTAAAAAATTCACATTGCATTGATGTTCAACATATTGAACATTAATGCAAGAGGAACCTCAGAGCCTCTGAAATCCATCTTACACTAAATCTTACAAAGTGATACCCAAATACTTGTTTGCATTTCAACTTACCGAGCTACCATCCATGCAGCATTTAACTTGAAACTGAATGAGATGCATTCAGAAGTTTAATTTATACTTGTGTGCCACTATAATGTTCTCTACATCATTAGCACAGTCAATGTTTTACACATTGTAAAACCATCCTATAATTTTCCAGTATTTCTGATAATACACGGCACAGTACAAGAACAGCAATGCAACTTCACTGCTCATATTCATATGTGATGTATTGTTTTTGAGACTACAATTAGAATGGGTTAGTGCTACTGGCATAGAACAACATTATTGTAGCTAAGGCTCACAAATGACTTTGTCTAAGTAGCAAGAGACTTCAGCATGTTTACACAAACTGTGAAGTGGCTGTACTTGCAAGCTTTGTTCAAATTAAGCCAGTTAATGTACTCAGTGCATTACATTTCAGGCATGTTCGAATTTTTTTTTTTCTTAAGTTAGTTTTTTTTTTTCTTTTTTGTGATAAATAGAAAATAGAAGTGAAACAGAATTAATAGAAGTGAAAAGTAAATATAGTTATCTCCTTTTAAATTAATTACTAAAAGTATAACTTTATAAAACACTGAAAAATGTTACAGTTTTACATTCTCTAAAATTAGCCATTCAGTTTAATTACAAATATATAATACTTATTTTTATTCTCCCATATACTTTTTTTAAATCTCTTTTCTCTTTCTCTATATAGATCTCTCTATCTATCTGTATATAACATTATAAAACACTTTAGACAGGTAATACAGTTTGGGATTAAGAACTACGATACATTATTTAATAAGCTTAAAGACTGTAGACTCGGCGACAATGACAATTTATTCTCACTAGATGTTACCTCATTATATACGAATGTAAACGTTGAATACACATTAGATATTATTTGGGATATGTTAAATAAAAACTCGACACCAATTAATTATACGAAGCTACCTATTAAGGAAATTTTTCACTTAATTAAACTGTTAGTTGAGGCTAACTACATCACCTTTCGAGACAAGATATACAAACAAATTTTTGGATTACCAATGGGTTTGAGCCTGAGTGGCTTAATGTCAGAGATCTATCTCTCAACGATTGAGCAGATACATTTGACACCTTTTCGAACCCGTATCACATACTATGGGAGGTATTTAGATGATGTTCTAGTTATTACCGATAGTAATACTATCCAAGACATTTTACATTCGTTTAATAATATTCATTCTAGACTCAAATTTACATTGGAAAGGGAGGATACAAATACTAAGTCATTAAACTTTCTAAATTTCACGCTTACCCGGGACTCGAATAAAATACAATTTAGCATCTATCGAAAACCTACAAACACCGGTATGCTTCTACATTATAATAGCTATCACCCGCTCACCTACAAAAGATCGATTATCTTTAATCAATTTCTTAATGCCTATAAATATTCAACGACGGAATCTGCTTTGGACTCAGAAATACAAATATTAACTAGCAGTTTCTTAAACAGGGGTTATTCCATTACCACAATAAACCGAATTAGGGTACAAGCTAAGGATAGGATACAAAATACTACACCAATCAACAATAGTAATATCAAAAAATACTTTATTTCGGTCCCATATGTTGAACAGTGGCACAAACAGCTTAACAGATTCTTTAAAGATACCGAATTTAAAATTATAGCTAGGCCAATACGGAAGTTACACACTATATTGAACAATCGCTCAGTTCTTTCAGCGTTCGCAACACAAATTAACGATCTGGTAGTATACAACATTTCTTGCGGTGATTGCGACTCGTCTTATCAGGGTTCGACCTGATTTTCTCTTAATATTCGTGTAAATCAACATGAAGCCTCAGTTCGTGCTTCTCGTTCAGCAGCGTCAGAATTAGCCTTTCATGCCATTAACGAAAAACACTTTTTTATTTAACGAAGCCAAAATACTTAACGTTCAACGTAACTATACGCGACTATTAATTGCAGAAACCGTTGAAATTAAATTACACGAAAATTCTGTTAATGTTCGGCATCCATATTTGATCTCTGATGAGTGGACCTTTACGCGCATGCGCGAAGACAAATCATCTCTATTTATGTTCAGGTTTAACCCGATTCGGTAATTTTCATTCCTGTGATCACGACATACGGTCGAAAAGCGTTGTCAGCTTCAGGAAGGAAAATCGTTTTGAAGATTTTCGTTAGATTTTTTAATTGCGTTAATTTGATTTTTAATTGTTTTAAATTGATTTGAATTGTGTTAAATTGATTATTTAATTATTTATATTTTACTCTAATGTACCGGTAAGTTTTCGTTTTTTCCGTTTTAATTTCTGGAGGGTATCATACGGAAGTGTTCTACGCACTATATTGAGTAGTACAACTCTGATTCATACTATCTATCTGTATGTATGTATGTATGCATTTCTTCAAAAGTGACACCACATTCATGAGCCTTACATAACAATACAATATTAACTGAATGCACATCAGGTTCTGGTAGCACTGGCAAGCAGGAGTCTGTCAACAGCATGGTTTGATGATGGGGTATCGGTAAGATACCTGAAATGTCACCCTAAATGTATAGTAGTTTGCGCGATAAGCTTAATAAACTATATTATTAATTTCACATGGTATAAGAGTGGTTATTAAACATAGTAATTAATACTGCATTGAACTACGTTTAATCTACGAATTTATTTTTTTACATAAAAAATTGTATGGAAAAAAAAAAAAGCATTAATTGCTAGCTTTCTATTTTTCTGATTTTATTGAAATTTGGAATTGCTTGACAAATATTTTTAGAAGCCCCAAATATAAAATTTCACGAAAATCTGTCAAATGGGAGTCAAGTTGTTGCATATGGATGGAAAGACAGACAGACATGGTGAAGACAATAGGTGCTTATACATATATATGTGAATGCATCTAACAATGGTGTAAACTTTAAGATGATTCAGTTTACTAATGCTTAGACAGCTGTGCATTTGAAAGGACCATCAAGACAGGCATAACCAGTAAAGACTGGTTATTTGAAATTACATATTATAAAAAAAGGATTACATGCCATTTCTTTTGGCATACTGGCCAGAAAATTATGGAAAAAATTAACTTCAGTACTAATGTAAATTTGTAATATTTTCAAAAATTATGAATAAAAACCATAAAAAAACAATATAAACAGTAATTAACAGAAAATTGTTAATTTTTTAACATTATTTTATAAACTACACTAATCATAGGAGGTTTAGAGTAAAAGGACTACCCATTCAAAGTTAAAAATAACAAAATAATTTTTTAAAATATACTCAGTCTTAAAAAATAAAATACTATGTTTTACAACTTACAAAAACAAGTCATGACTAGTCAAAGCAGAAATAAACTCTTCTGAAGTAGGGGGGCGACCAATAACTCCTTTCCATCCATTTTGTCTAAACAGAAAGAACTATTTAATATTACAATGTAGAAGCAATGTTGAAATATAATAAGTCAATCTCTCTCTCTCTCTCTCATTTGCTTCCTATTATTGTTGCAGTTCCAAATGGACACTGCATGGATATTATATAATCTACAGTGTGAGCCAGTTTATGAAATATTTCTTCTTTAATCTTCTTACCATTTTTCCTCTCTTTTTAATTGAGGAAACTAGCAAAAGGTTTGAATATCTTTTATTTGTTAGTAAACTGTTTTTATTTTTTCTTTTATCTTCTGAATCTGTCCAAATATCTTTTTTCAGTTTTTGGATAAAGAAAGGGTTCTTTAAGGGAGGTTAGTATGGGATGAAATAAAGGAGGATTACATTTCCAGAAAATTAGAAAATACAGAAACACAGTTTTTAAACAGAAAGAAATAGAAAAAATTATAACAAATTATATATATATATATATATATATATATATACACAGGTAGTTCCTGCTTTACGAGTTCCCAGGTTTATGAAGTGTTTTTTTTTTGTTTTGTTTTTTTTTTTTGGTTTTTTTTTCAAGTATCAACAAAATCGAAAATATGAACATTAATTGCAAAAAATGAATGTTAAACATTCGTAAATACCACATTTCAAACCACACTCGTAGCTATACGATACAATGTACCACCGCTTTACAATATTAATCCGTTCCAGAGACACCATCGTATCGTGAAAATATCGTAATGTGAACCCAATATCACATTTCTTTTCGGTAATTCGTTCAATGACCTCGGAAGTTGAAATTTTTGCTATATAACTCTCTGAAAGGTAATTTTTATAGTGTAAATTGTATTAGTTACCAATTCAAATCATTAAAATGCACTACATTTTCATCATTATCATAATGTTCTGTTATAAGAACCAATTTTGAATGCCTTTGTGATATTTTTTTAAAGCACATTTCTGGAGGTCACGAACATAAAACAATAAAAACAACTTGCGCTTTTCGGTTTATTGTGCTTTTCTGTTTGCAATTATAAACGGGTAGTAAACTCGATGTAACTGCATTTGCAAAAATACAGATAGCTGGAATTGTGTGGTGATTTACATTATTATGGTGAAATGTGTTTCCCCTTTACTGAAATCTTCAATTGTATAAAAAACAAAGAAATTTCCAGAATCTTCTCTTCGTTCCATTTTTTTTTTTTTTTAAAGCTTCGTAAACTCGTTACTCCACACAAATCGTGTTAGTTGCAATTTGTGCATTCTGTTAAAAAATGCTTATGCATGCTATTGAAATTTATAAATAAAAGAGAAGATTATCTTGGAAACAAATACCTCGAAGCATTTCTGAAGAAGATGACGCCTTGTGCAACAAACCAACGAATGCCGAGCCAATAACGAGTGATCAATGAGTGTGCATTTAGTCGATGATGATGAAGAATAACCATTCTTTAACATTTGTAAGTCATAAATAATTTCTTTATTATAATTTGCTTGATTTTACAGGTTACGTTTTCATTTCTTTGGATAAATCAATCATTGTTTAAACAAACTAATTAGCTAACTAATTTCATTGTTGAGAATGTAACCCCTATTTTTAACATGATGTATAGGGGAAATAAATTCCTGCTTTACGAGCGTGTGCTAGGAACAAATTAACTCGTAAAGTCAGGAACTACCTGTTTTTAAAAATTAGAGAGAAAAAAAGAAAAAGAAAAAGAAAATAAAAGAGGGAAGCAGAAAAAGAGCGAAGAAATAAATAATGAACACAGCACAGGAAATAGAAGAAACATGGTTGGAATATGTGAAAAAAAAATTTATAAAAATATTAGAGAAAGGGCAAAAAATAGCCAAATTATGAGCCAATAAATTATAAATTTAGAAATAATCATGGTAATAATTTATTACCATGAACTTCTCAAATGCCTCTCATATGTTTCGTAGCTACCATTGTGAAGAAGCAATCAAATTGCTTCTTCACAATGGTAGTCATAATGCTGACAACCAAAATAAGTTTACTACTGTACAAAATGATAGATGTGCACATTTTTAACTTTGACCTTTTGAGTGGTTTGACCATTGGTAATTTGAACTGAACCCACTATTATATCCATATTCAAGTATATCCATACTTGAATATGGATATAATTCTGAGGAAATAATTACAGTTTGTGACAATGTTTATTTCATCACGACTAGTTTCATGTAGCCTTCATTAACAAAGAGGTTTTTAACATGATCTTAAAGTATTAATATTAGCAAAAGCATGAAGAAGCAAGCTTATATAATCACTTCTGCAACACCAGGTTGAAGTTTATTCCAATGATCAATTAATCTCTGGTTGAAAGCAGATTTCTACACACCACACAACCATCCTTTTTCAATTTAAATTTATGTCCCCTTGTGTCTGTCATCCGAGAAAAGGGAAGGGTGTCATCAGCAGTTAGTTTACTCAGTCCATTCAAAGCCTTAAATTCCTCAATCAGATTTTGCATATGCCTACTTCACTTATGCTGTAATTTACAGCACTCAAGTCCTTCTTGGTAAGGGTACGCTTTTGCATTCCTGACTAATCTTGATGCTCTCTTCTGTAACCATTCAAACAGATCCATATCCTTTCTAAATTGAAGTTTCCAGACCCGTATGCAGTACTCTGGTTGCGGCCCAATCACTGCCTTATACAATGGGATAATCTCCTCCTTGTCCCTGCTTGCAAAATTCCTGCATACGACCGAAGATGAGTTGTCCTAGCAGCCTGTTGACAGTGCTCAGCAAAGTTCATGCTGAATTGTACAGTTATCCCTAAGTATTTTTCATTTTTCACTAATTTGGATTTGGGACCATTGGTAAGTTTTTCAGCGATTACTACTACCCAAATGAAGGACCTCACATATCAATATTAAACCTCAACTGCCACTTCTCAACTCATCTGCCTAATTTACCTAGGTCTTGTCAGAGTAGCATACCCTGATTACTATCATTCACCATCCTCCCCACCTTTGTACCAACAGCAAACATAGACAATAAGTTTCAACGTAACTTACTGTCTGGCGCCTCCATAGCCAGGTGGGAAGGAGCAGCAGTGGTAGCACACGGTTCTTGATTAGACCGGGGTTCGAGCCCGTCACCACCAAATACGGAGGATGCAGAAAGGGCAGAGAATGACCACCGCATTCCCGGAGCAATATGGCCTTAGTTGCCAATGCTCCTAAAAACCAAATAACAAACAACTTACTGTCTATGTTTTTTCTTAGTCAAGAAAAATGGTAGTGATGCCATTTTTCTTGACTAAGAAGTGAAAATTTTTGTTATTTTAGACTAACTGAAGTTAGTCTAAAATATATTATTTATAGACTCTTAACAGCATATACAGCCAGTGTTCAACAGTGTCAAATTCTCTCTGTCAAGTAGCATTTCAATAAGCTCACCATGTCCATGTGAGACCAAAGAACCCCACAATGTATGATGGCCATTAAAATCTCCTAATAGACAGATGGGAGACGGTAATTAAGAAATAAGGTTTTCCAGATCGTGAAATGTGCATGGATAGTTTGGCGGAAGATATATCGAGACCACTGTCAATATGGTATCGATAACTATAGGTGTAGCAACAGCTTCTAATGGTGTTTCCAATGGAATGCGGCTGGAGGGTGCTCGTCATTTCATGAGTACAGCTACTCCTCCATGGGGCTGTTAGTTTCAGATCGATCTTTTCTGAAGATAGTATAGTTTTTGACTGAAAAGGAGATTTTATGTTAAATTCTTTCTTGTAGGCACACGGCACCAGGTTTCTAATGGTGAATTAATTCATAGATGTCATCAATATTGCTGCAAAAACCTATCCAATTCCATTGTATGATTTATTCCATTATTTAGTTTTGTGAGTGGAAGATAAGTCTGTCTATTTTTTGCGAGTGGCTTGTTTATATCTGTCGAGTTTTGACTTTTCTTTTCTTAAAAAATTAGAGCATCCCGAGTCATTGCTTTCTTCCATATCATCATCTGCATGTATTTCAAAGTAGATCTTCTTGGCTGGTTGCATCATCTGTGTCCATGCTTGATAGATGAGATTGCTTCGCCCCAACAGGATCTGATTTCTACAAATTATCCACTGCTTGACAATGGGGAAGTCTCTAGGATGGAACTGTCAGTGGTGTATTACAGCATTGGTCTTCTCCGTTTGGTAGAGATGGATGCTGGACCGAGAGGACTGATTGAGCCCAGTTTGAGATCGACGTATCTGGAGGGATGGATACTTCCATCTGATATACCACTGATTGGTGACTGTAATTAGTAGTAGAAGCACAGGTGCATTTTGGCATACATAATTTTAGTTGTTTTCTTGCCTCTTGGTAGGAAACTTTATTTTCAATTTTATATTTTTGTATTTTTTTCCCCAACTTCCAAAGGTCGCAGTCGTTGGAATATGCCGAATGGTTACCCTTGCAATTTGGACACTGTGGAATTGATGCCTTACATTCTTTTTGTGTATGAGTTTTACACCCACAGTTTGCACATGTTGTGTTTCCACGGCATGCTGTCTGGGAATGGCCAAATTTTTGGCATTTAAAACATCTTAGGGGTTCGGGATGTATGGCCGAACACAACATTTTAAACATCCTGCCTTGACTGAAGCTGGTAGGTTTGGAGAACTGAAAGTTAAAATTATACTTTGGGTAGGGACTAAACTGCCATCTTTTGGGATCATGATTCTTTTTTGCCTGAGTGACTTTTTGATCTTTAAGTTCTTGAACTATTTCATCTTCGGGAATGTTCAATAAAACCCTTTCAGTGTTCACTCCCTTTGAAGAATTGAAGGTAGCATGTGGCATGATTTGAACTGGGATTCCACTCAAGGATGTCAGATGTAATAATAGTTCAGAATGTAGAGGATTGGCGGTCTCTATTAAAAAAATCTCCAGATTGGAGGCATTTCACCATTTTTGGTGAACCTGTGGCATGTTCGAGGCATCTCTGAATAATGAGGGGGGGGGGGGAACTTGCCCACAGGTTGTGTTGACAGAGAATGTATTATCAGGAATGCTGGTGATTCCTGTCTGCCAGTGTCTTTTCTTCATTCTCTTCAAGAGAGAAGTCATGGTCAGTGCCATGATTGTCATTTGGGTGAGAGCTCTTTGGCTCTGAATGTGGAAATTCATTTGTTTCCATCCCTGCTCCTTTTAGCCCTGAGGGTTGGTTTATTAACTCCAGGGGCTCACATTTGGTGAGTATGGGCTTGGCACACCCAGAGTCCTGAGCTGGATATTGCCATTCTTCTCTTTCTTTGTGATTCCCTTCTACTTCTCTCTCTCTCAGGGTAACTCAGGAATTTTTTTTTTTTTTTTTTTTGGCTGGTGCAGCATAAGCCTCGGGCTTCCTTGCACCATATGGCTAATAATAATAATAATCCTCCAGGTTACTGCTCCCCCCCCCCATGTGGAGGCAGGAGTGGTGCCACCAGTGACCAAGCATTTGTTTAAGTTAGTAGTGTTGGTTAGTAATAAATATAAAGACTAAGAAAAGAAAGGTAGATTTCCTTTCTGGATTCTTACTTTTGACCTCTGAAGTGCAGAACCACTTCAAGTAAACAAAAGAATACGTACACTAGAAAAGAAACAAAACTATATCACTTTGGAGGGCACTTTATAACCACAGGAAGAAAACTGCTTGGCACTCGGGGCCATGGAGATCTGTATGCAAGCCAATTACAATATGCAACATTCTTATCTTGAACAGCCTCAGCACATTTATGGAAAATCAAGGTTTAGAAAAGTATGGGGTTTTAAGGGAGTGTGGAATAAAGGGTTTCATCTCTACAAGAATTTCACTGACATAATCTAAGCAAACATTGACATCAGAAGATTTCTAACAGAAATCTGACCAAGGAAAGAAGAAAGGAAGTCTCACAGATCTTCCCATTTTTCATTCTTGTAATGCCAAACAACATGAGGTTGTTTGTTTGTTTGTTATTTGGTTTTTAGGGGCATTAGCAACTAAAGCCATATTGCTCCGTGAATATGCAGTGGTCATTCCCTGACCTTTCCGCATCCTACGTATTTGGTGGTGATGGGCTCGAACCCCGGTCTAATCAAGAAGCGTGTGCTGTGCACTGCTGCTCCTTCCCATCTGGCTATGGAGGCGCCACAACATGAGGTTTAGAATGGCTTTGGGAAAAAGCTTCCATTGGAGGAGAGACCATCATCAAGTTGTGATCTGAGGTAGTTAGAGGACCACTCACCTCGACCGTGTACTTAGAAGGGCTGTTTGTGAAAAAATCAAAGTGCTGCCCATGCGGTAAGGATTTTCTGGTAGGTAAATGAACAATCTGTGCAATGCAAAGTCATTAGTAATTGCAAAAGCCTCAACATTTTGACCAACTGGGTCCATGTGACTAGAAAACAGAACCAGCTGGAGTTCTGAACATTAAAATCATCAAGGAAAATTGCCTCACTGCTATGAAAGTTGGACTAGAGAAAGTCAAGTTTCAAAGAGAGGAAGTCAGAGTTCCAAGTGATTAGTGGAATTAGGAGAATGATAGAGGCAACAGATGAATCTGACAGAATGTAGTAGGGAGATTTTAACCCCTTCCCGGAACATTTTTTTCCTGAAAATGTGCCATAAAGGATTGACTTTTTTTATTTTACAGATTAAAAGTATGCATCATAAGTATACTCATTGTATAGTTTTGTGTTTTTTTATAAATTTTTAGTATAAAATACATGCAAGTAATTAACCTATTTGGACTATTCCGAGTTATCTCATGTATGCCAAAGTGTATAAATTATACAGATTTTTTAATAAATTAGCACTTGTGCTAAAAGAAAGGAATAGAAAAACACACACAAAAAAAATGCAAACTTACTTTATTCCCTGAAAGACAATTTGAATTCCATAAAAAAAAAAAAAAAAAAAAACACCCAGCATTTAATGAAAAACAAACATTAATTTTACTTGGTGTGGTAGGTCTTAAAGCAAGGAGTGATGCAAAGGCCAATTTTACATGTTTCACACATATAGCGTGTCTCCTTTAGAATTTTCTTGCCATCTCTGGTCCGCTTTTTTGGAGCATACCCGACAAGTTCTAGTTGGAAACTTCTTCTCAGTTGGTGGAATATCAATGGGGTAATGGCCTGGTGAATAGCAAGTTGGATGGGATGTTGAGGACGGTCATCCCTTTCTAACTGGTGGAATTTGCGGGTGATATTTCTTGATAATTTCATCAATCAGGTCCAATCTGAAATTCAAGGTTGAAAGAGCTTTTTGGCCATCTGAAATCGTGTCTCTATACAGCAAAATGAATTCCACACAGCTAGGTCCATTAGGTGAAAGAAAACCTTCTTGTAGTATTTTTTAATCTGTTTCCTTGGCAGGGGATAGTTTGCTAAATGCTGGTCAACTTTATCTACACCTCCTATGGAAAAGTTATAGTCACAAACTACTTTGGGTCTCTTCACTACTCGGCCACGGGTGCCAAGCGATTCTCGTGCGATTGAAAAGCGTTTTTCTCTAAGCGACTAGGTTCTCTTTTGTTTTCTCCCTTGCTTATTAAACTTTTCCGTTAAGTAGCCCTTCTTTCTTAAAAGCACTAAGAAAAGAACCTTTTTCTTTAATTTAATTTGTCTTACTAACTGTACTAACCTATACGCTTGGCCAAAAGGGGCACTGCTTCTGCCTCCCCGTGGCGGGGCCGGTAATCTGGACGGTAAAAACATACCCCCAGGGCCAAAAGGAGCTAACATGGATATGAATAGTTATCCACCTTTAGAGCCATCAAGCTCAAGGTCAGAAATTCCTGACAACGACAGTGACACCAACCAGGCAAAAAGGCTTAGAAGGGAACCTCAATGTCATGATGAATTACCAAATTTCTTGGTGATTCATTCTTTATCCTTCCAACCTGTAGGAAAATTATCACCATTCTTGATTCAAAAATATTTGGAATCAATTACTGGATCACCAAAAATGGTGAAAAGACTACAATCCGGAGATCTCCTCACTGAAACTGCCACCGCTAAACATTCTGAGCGGCTCTTAAACACAACATCATTTTGTGGGCTCACAGTATCAATTACTCCACACAGAACCTTAAATTCATCAAAGGGTGTAAATAAGTGAGTGGGACCTAATTACAGTCTCCGAAGAAGAGCTACTTCAAGAACTAAGTAGTCAAAAAGTTACAAATGTGAAACGGATTATGACTAAAAAAAGATGGAAATCTCACTCCAACAAGATCCATCATTTTAACATTCAGTACGCCAGACTTACCATCCTCAATTAAAGCTGGCTATTTGAATTGTCGTATTAGACCATATATCCCGAATCCCGTTTGCTGCTTCAAATGCCAGAAATACGGGCATTCGCAGTAGGCATGTAGAGGTGAGGCCATATGTCCCATCTGCGGCTCTAAAGATCACACTCAAGCGGATTGCTCTGTCAAAACCCCCGTTTGTCCAAACTGCAAAGAAAGCCACCCAGCTTTTTCCAAAACATGTGAGCTATGGATTACAGGAAAGAAAATTCAAAAATACAAAATAGAAAATAAAGTCACCTTTCCTGAGGCATGTAGACAAGTTATGTCGACCATGCCTAGTAGTCGTTCCTATGCAGCTCGCGCTCAGAACTTCGTTTCTACTGCAGCTCAAACAGATGCATCAGTTCCACCCAACACCTCTCTAGCAAACTGGCTAAAATCTATGCTTTCAACCTCAAAGAAAGATAATCCTCCAAAAAGAACTAGCGAAGCCACAAATACTCCAATCAGCATTCCTATTCATACTCCATCAGTCCCAGTTGGAAAAGAACAATTAAAATCTGAATCAGTCTCAAAAAAAAAACGGAATCTCCCTCAAAAAGCATGGATGTAGATGAGCTGCTAGACAATGAGGAACCTATTCTAGAACTCCATGCAGATGACACCACGGATACCGGATGCCCCACATTCTCAAAAAAGGACCGGAAAAAATGTTCCACGTACAGAAAACAGTCAGATAAATCACCCTCAGGTAAACCTAAATAATGAATAAGATTATACAATGGAATTGCAGAGGACTAAGCACTCATTCTGATGACTTAAGAGATTTAATAGCTCAATTTAATTCCATAGGTGTATGCTTACAGGAAACATCCTTGTCATGCCAAGTTTTGCCAAAATTTAAGTTATACCATTTACAGACGAGATAGGAACTCAGTATCACCTGCACGTGGAGGAGTTGCTATTCTTGTTAACGCTAACATACCATCCAGGCCGATCCAATTGAGAACTACCCTAGAAGCTGTGGCAGCTCGCCTTGCAGTTGGTACGTCATTTACCATTGTTTCCATTTATATTCCGCCATTTGCACCACTTCTGCTTTCAGAACTTGACAACCTCATTGCACAACTCCCAACTCCAATTTGTCTTTTTGGTGACTTTAATGGACACCATCCATTGTGGGGATCGGCCACAATGGATATAAGAGGCAAATTGATGGAGGAATTCATGCATAATAATGATATTAATTTATTAAATTCTGGATCTCCTACCTACATCCACTTAGCAACCGGATCTGCTTCCGCAATAGACTTGTCAATTTGTTCACCATCCATATTTCCAATCATGACATGGTCGGTATTAACCGATCCCTTCAACAGTGATCACTTTCCAATTATTTGCTCGCTACAAACAGGGGTAACTTCAAATCCTGACCAACGATCCACTTGGCAGTTTAAAAAGGCAAACTGGGGTGGCTATTCTGCCCAGATACGCTTAGACAGATTTTATGTTCAAAGACAACATATTGATGATGTAAACACCTACATAACCAATCAGATTCTGACTGCAGCTAAGGCCTCCATTCCAAAATCCACACCATATCGAAAACACAGAAATCACTGGTGGAATACAGATTGTATAATTGCCAAACTGGAAAAAAACCGGGCCTGGAATCATTTCCGCAAGTATCCCACCACTAGTAACCTAATTGCTTTTAAAAGACTAAAAGCAAAAGCTAGACAAGTTAGGCGGAAAGCAAAACGGAATTCATGGATTGCTTTTGCCTCCACCATTACCAAAGACACGGACACACAAGGCATCTGGAAAAGAATACAGGCACTAAATGGCAAATTTGCTTGGCTGTCCTCTCCGATACTTCATTGGAAAGGGAAAGACATTTCTACTCCTGAAGTTGCAAATGCATTAGCAGAATCATTTTTGCAAAAATCTCAGCTTCTGCCACCTACGCCTCCACCTTCCAGAACATCAAAGCAGGTGCAGAACGGTATAAAATTAACTTCTTCACGTGCCGCTCATTCCCGTACAACCAACCGTTTACGTTAATAGAACTTCAAGAATCATTAAACAGATCTTCCAATAGTGCTGCAGGTCCAGATGGAGTTCATTACATTATGTTAAAGCATTTACTTGGAGAAGACTTGAGAACCCTATTAATTTTTACAATCGGATCGTCTCTGAAAATGCTTATCCAACTTCATGGCGCCATTCGTTCATTATCGCCTTACCAAAACCAGGAACAAATCCTTCCTGTGTTGAAAACTACAGGCCAATATCTTTTACGAGTGAATGGGAAAAATTTTCGAAAGAATGGTTCATACTAGGCTCACTTACATCCTGGAGTCAGAGAATCTCCTTCCAGATCACCAGTAGGCTTTCGAAAAAATAGATCAACCCTAGATGTGCTCATTAAAGCCAAGTCTCATATCCGAAATGCCTTTGTCATGAAACAACATCTAGTCATGGTCAATTTAGATCTTGAAAAGGCATTTGATACTACATGGCGGCATGGTATTATTATGGACCTTTACCATTGAGGCTTAGGGGTCATTTGCCAGAAATAATTCAGAATTTCCTGCAATTGCGCTCTTTTCAAGTCCGATACAGAAACGTTCTCTCTAGATCTCACATTCAGGAAGAGGGAGTCCCGCAGGGATCAATACTCAGCCCAACACTGTTTTCAATCCGAGTTAGCAGCATGACACGAGATATCCCAAAAACTGTTCAAACTTATATGTATGCAAATGATCTTACCATTTCCTGTCAATCTCAAAGTATGAATACCATTGAACGGCAGCTACAACTTGCCATAACCAAAATAGAATCCTGGACTTCACGGAATGGCTACAGACTGTTAGAAAAGAAATGAACTGTCGCTCACTTTTGCAAGAAGCGAGCTCTCCATCCCGAACCTGAACTACAAATAAACAACAATCCCGCTTGTTAATACCATTAAATTTCTTGGACTACTATTCGACCGCAAACTAAATTTCCAAGCTCACATCACTTATTTGAGAACTTCTTGTTTAAAGCATTTGAATTTACTTTGTTCGGTCTCATCTATGTCACGGAGAGCTGATCAGTGTACTTTGCTGCATCTCTATAGAAGTTTAATCCGTTCACAGTTAGATTATGGTTGTCCAGTGTATGACTCTGCCAGGAGCACTACTTTAAAACGGCTAAATATGATCCAGCACAGTGCTCCGAAGACTGCGTTGGGAGCTTTCAGGACTTCTCCAATCCAAAGTCTATATATTGAAGCGCATGATCCTCCATTACACCTGCGTAGAAAAACACTACCGCTTCACTACGCTGCCAAGATCCAGAGTCTACCATCGCACCCAAGTTGGGAGTATCTCTATAATACTCGTTGGGAAGCCTTCTATGAGAGCAAGCCAAATGAAAATAGACCCGCCGCTCTCAGGATTAAAGAGCGTGTTCAGACTTGGAATGTCAATTTAAATGAAATCTTCCAAGACACAACTACACCTGTTGCTCCTTGGACTTATGTGTCTGTCTCTCAAGATACACACTTCCTCCAGTGGGGGAAAAATATACCTTCCTGCAATATCAGACAGTTACATTCAGCTCATGCTATGAACAACCATGCCTGTAAAATTTATACGGATGGTTCAAAAACTGAGAGTATGGTAGGTGCAGGGGCAGTTTTTCCTTTATGTACAAGTTCATCCACACTACCGCTTGCTTGCAGCGTCTTCACAGCTGAATTATATGCCATTAAGTTAGCACTTAGTAAGATAATTGAGCTTTCCATCTCATCTGCCATAATTTACACAGATTCTCTTAGTGCTGTCTCTGCCATAAGGAAGAATTTCTCCATTTCTCACCATACATCGAAACAGATTCATTCCTAGATATTCGCTTGCAGTGTGTCCAATCAGTCAATCAGTTTTTGCTGGATCCCTGGCCATTCAGGTATTCCGGGAAATGAAAGTGCTGACTTTGCCGCTAAACATCCTCAATCCGCTCTCTCACAACATCCTCAGGTTCCTTTCTCTGATTTTAAGTCTGTCATACGCAAAGCCTGCTACGATAAATGGTCACAGACCTGGAAAAGTGACACTAACAATAAACTTTACCAGATAAAAGAAGGTCCAAAGCTGTGGCTGTCTGGCTTCCGAAGAAACAGACGAGAGGAAGTGGTACTGGCAAGACTCAGAATTGGACACACTCACCATACTCATCTCTTCCTATTATTGGGTGAAAGGCCACCACAGTGCTCATCCTGTCAGATGCAACTTACAGTCCATCATTTCCTGGTTGATTGTCCCTTACATTCAACCATCCAGTCAAACACTTTTCAGTCACTCTCTACATTGAATATATCACCTGATTTATCTCGCATCTTAGGAAATGAAGCAAATATTGAAGAACTTTTATTATATCTAAAACATATTGGTTTATACAGAAGCATATAATTTAATCTCTCTAACAATACGCTTTTTGTCAATTAACAACGAAGAGACACAATTTGGCCTTAGCAGCCCTTGTGTCGTTAAACCGAACTACAACAACAACTTCACTACTCCTGTTTGAGTTTCTATTTCTTCCTGAGAAGGATTAGGGACCGTAGATAACAACACTACATCTTTTTTATCTTTCCAACGCAAGGCATGACTTTCCCTCTTTGAAAAGCAGCAATCTCTTTCCTTTTCAGTTTTTCCTTCTTCAGCATTTCAGGTATTTCCTTTCTGTTTAGTCTCACTGTACCATAAACATCAGTTTTCTTTGTGATGAGAATATCAGCTAATTGGGGACTGGTATAATAATTGTCCACTGTGAGGCAATATCCTTTTCCTAACAGAGGCTTTATGAGAGTCAAAACCACTTGCGTAGACATTGGAAGACCAATAAAATCTGGATCCATTTCTGTGCCTTTTCCTACATATATTATGAAAGTCCAAACATAGCCACTTTCGGATTCACACAGCATATAATATTTTATGACAAATCTTGAGCGCTTCAATGGCATGTACTGCACCTAACTGAGTCTTTCTTTGTACAACATCAAGCTTTCATCTATTGTTATGTCTCTTTTTGGAACACAGACTTCTAAATTTATTTTCTAAGAAGCAATAGTCATCATAAATCTTGTTTAGTTTTGGATTTGGGTGCATATTTGCATATGACTCATTATCTGAGAAATGAAGGTATTGTTTTATCTTTTTATAATGCCTAAGAGCCATCGTAGTTCCAAACACTGGTGTCTCAAGTAATGGCTTTTTTGACTAGTGCATATATTCTTCAGGCTTTTTCACAATACCTTGCGGCATTTTCAGAGCAATTCAGCATGCATCACTGGAGTCCAACTAGAATCACAAGCGCCACTTTGTTCTACAAAATTTATTAGGCTCAAAGCACACTAGATTGATTAGTTCTTCATCAAAAAATAAAGCAAAAAGTCTATGGGAGTCATTTCATCTGTATCTTACAATGCACAAACCTGGCTGTGCAGCATATGGAAATCTTGGAGGTGGTGGGGGGGGATGTCATTAGTGCAGTCAATTTTGCACCACTCTTTAGCATCTAAAACACTGAAGTCACCATCTTCTTCATCTGAATCAAAACCTGAAACAGAATCTTCAGAACCGGATTCACCAGAAGTTTCCAATTCACTATATGAATCATCACTAATCTCTTCTTCTTGATCTTCACTACTCATTATAAAAATAAATTTAAAAAATCAAGTGGAACGCACAAGAAATAATCGGGAACTAGCTATATTCTGACACACAGCCACTGCAAGTGGATAGGCGAGGTACGCATCACTTATCGCCAACAGTTGACGAGGGTGCCGAAATATTTTTCGATATTGTTTTCTGATTGGTATATTATTGGTAAATATCAGTATTCAGCATTTAGTTAACGTTATCAGTATTCAGTTTATTTTGATTACTGGTGACACGTAGCAAAGCGAGCTACTGTTCTTACATTGCTGTACAATAAAAGTAAAATGAAAAAGTCAGTCGTCTGCTGCCAGGCATAATAAAATCCAGAGAATTCTCGGAATTTATCTGGCTAATGAAAAATTACCCAGATAAATGCCCGAGAAAACAGGTTTCGGTCCTAAATTTGGAGGTATTATTGTTTGCTTTTATCCCGAGATATTTTGTGTATGTTCCAAATAACTTTTAAACCTAAAAACAAGATATCTCGGGATAATCCACAAAGGGGTTAAGCCAGAGAAGATCAAAAAGAGGAGATTCCAAATTACTAAGTCTCTGACAAGGAATATCAGAATGGACATATGCACAAGTGCCACCTTTTAAGTAAAAGGAATCATACAGTGAATAATTCAGACAACTGAGATGAGTAGCAGTTGAATCAAACAATAACTGGGATTCTGTCAGAAAAAGTACATGGGGTTTGGCATAGTGGAAATGGACATCATTGAGATTAGAACTGGGATTGTATATATTTGTGAAATTAATAAGTGTTTGGGAGGTTTAGAACTTTTCGCAAATAAGTTTATTCTATTATTTTGACAATTCATGGTGTATTCAGAAGTAAGAAAAGGTGGCAAGTACATGCTGTATGAAGTAATGAAATTTTTGGATATGGCATCATACACATGGTAAGAATATACCCAGCTCTTTGACATAATGTGGCCTTGACAATGCCCCCTATGTACATACTACTCGGACTACCTCCAAACACTATCTGGCAGAGTAGAGGCAGCAAAGTTGTATACTAGCTAATCTGAAAGCCTCCTAAAGAGTTACCAATAGGTTTGGTCCGTCTTTGAACTGTACCCTCAAAATGTAAGGAAGATTGGATCTTGCCATGGCAATCATAACCTAAAATCATACTGCGTGGTGGTGGTGGGGGGGGGGGGAGCTTTGCTCTGGAGACTGAACATGGGTTCCACCACCACTTCAAGCCTCCAATAAGCAAAGTATTGGTGGTTGATGAGAGTCGCCGACCACCTACTATTGCCTGGTAACACAGAGGCGGCATTCCTCCATAATGCACCTCCCAAGGTTTTTGCAGTACTTTGATCCAAGCCCGAGGCGGGATTTGAACCCGCGACCTTTGGGTTGCTAGGCAGGCACTTTACCCACCCGGCTAGCCCGGTCAGCCTGCCAGGGTTACTAAAGATGAATTTGACTATTTTCTGAATGCAGAATGCATCCAGAAAATTGTCAGATATGGCAATTGATTTGTTTAAATATAATTATAGCACCAATTCACCTTGATGGGGGGGGGGATTGACATCAATTTCCATGCTTGTGGCACCATGTTGAATTGTCTTGGCAGTGTAAACCTTTCAGTTTTAATACTTCTGTAGGATGCATGATTTGATCAATGGATTTACATTTAGAATGTTTTTAGTCTGTTCAGTTATTCGAAGGTAGTGGCTGGAGGTAGGATTCAGGCCTATTTGGCAAACAATATGTTCAAAGGAACTGAGAGGTCTGTTTGAGTGGCTTGCAGTGTCTGAGTTAAAACTGCATACATGAGTTTTCACAGGCCTTGGAATTGGCAGGATGATTGCCTTTACATTTTTGACAAAATGGTGACTGTATGTATATAGTCCTTGAATCCACAGTTAGAACAAACTGTAAACCCCCCCCTCCACTCCTATCCTCAGCATGCAGTTTAAGAATGCTTAAATTTTTGGCACTTATACTGCTGGCCAGCTTATTGGACTATGAGTTAGTATGTTGGAACAAATTACTGCCTCAGCTTGACATGGCAAATAGTCAATAAAGTGATCATTCCTGTTACAAAACTGTCCTCGATAGCTAGAGGTGACACAGGCAGAGGACTGCGCTAATAAATATTCATTATAACTATAATATACAGTAGATTCAATTTACCGGGATCGGATTAACCAGGACACTTCAAAATTCGCAATTTAAAAAAAAAAAAAAAAAACCAACCAGAAATCATAAAATTCAAGTAATAAACAGAATAGGTATAAACAGATGTTTTGCAAGTTGTAAATAATTGACAGGCGGCATTTTAAGTCGTCATTGGGAGATTAGCGTACCTATTATCTTGCAACTCCCGCCGCTCAAAAGAAGAAGGAAAAAAAAAAAAAAAAAAAAAGAGTACAAATGTTTAGTTTGTTTTAGTGCGTTGCATCGATTTTTGTGTTCCGTTGCACTGCAAAAAGACAAATTTTGTTTCGTTATTCATGTCAGGGATGTCGAAATTTTTTTTATAGTAAATTCTTTTTTTGTTTAGAAATCGCAAAAATGATGGGTAAACACAGAGTTGCACTTTCAGTTAAACAAAAACTTAAGAAATTATTCAAAAGTTTGAAAACGGTGCATCCATTACATCTCTAATGAACCATTATAATGTTGGTGACCAAACCATACGCAACATTGTAAAAAATATAGGAAAGCTATAGACTTAAAATCAACATCGCAAAAAATAAAGGGAAGCATCATATTGGACAAGTGAGGAGTGGGTGGTAAGTTTTTTAGTTTTTTTATCTATCACCATATTTTTTTACATAGATGTTGCTGAACATTTTTCAATACAGTAAGTCCCCGACTTACGCAACTACGGATTTACGTAAAAATTTTTTCACTCAATTTTTTTTTTTAAATTTTTTTTTTTAGGATTGTAAAATTTAAAACGAACAAAAATAAATAAATAAAATAAGCAATCAATAACGATGATCACGGCATGCACAAATTGCACAAGTGAGCTACGAAGTAACAAGCAAAAAAAATAAGAAAGAAGAGAAGATTGTTACAATTTATTTATGGTTTTTTTTTTATATATGACTGAAGATTTCAGCGAAGGGAACACACACTTCACCATAATAACGTAAAAACCCACAGAATTCCAGCTACTGGTATTTTTGCAAATTCAATAAGATCAAGTTTACTACCCATTTATAATTAGATTCACGAACAGACAAGCCCAATAACACGGAAAGTGCAACTTGAAATGTGCTTTACCGAAATGTGAGCTCGCGCGGGGTGATAATAGTGAGTTTTCGCCTAAACCCTGTGAAGTTCTTTACAGAAAATTTCATTCTGACCGTTATCATGGTGCCGACTAAGAGGATAAGTGACAGCGGTACTAGTAAATCTACCAAGAAAAGGAAAGCGATCGATTTGGATCAGAAAATTAAACTAATAAGGATGTATGAAAATGGTCAAACTTTAACAAGTATCACGCTGAATTCAGATTTTTCAATAATAATATAGTAGAAATATGTTATTAGACATTCTACCAAGTAATACTAACATTATACAGTAATACATTCTACCAAGCAATACTAGTAAATCTACCAAGAAAAGGAAAGCGATCGATTTGGATCAGAAAATTAAACTAATAAGGATGTATGAAAATGGTCAAACTTTAACAAGTATCACGCTGAATTCAGATTTGTCAATAATAATATAGTAGAAATATGTTATTAGACATTCCCAAGTTACGTAAAACTTCATGAAGTAAGAAGTCCTGGAACGTACCTCTTACGTATGTCGGGTTAATCTCGACGTATCTCTTACGTATGTCGAGTTAATCTAAAAATACAGAAGTCCCTTACATATGTTCCAGGACTTCTGTATTTTTGGATTAACCAGGAAATCAATTATCCAGGATTTGTTTTTTACCATCTATCCCAGAAAATCGAGAGTCTACTGTATACACAGAATTTAGGACAGTCATGATTTTCGGACACTACAGTACACAATGGTCTGCACAATTTTTATGGTAGCATATGGACTTGAGTCCATAATCTTGTTATTCATGGCCACCTAAGCAAACCACTGTACCATGGTCTGCTCTAGATGCTCAATCTAGGGCAGACCATGGTACAGTGGGATTGAGATCTGGGGATTGGGTCAGTCAGGCAGATGATTCCAGTTTTCAGTCTTCCTCAAATTACTCTTTCACACATTTGGTGGTGTGCTGGATGGTTATGTTGTAATCCTACAATACTGCCAGGAATTACATGTTCAGATATATTGCTGTGGCACACATGGGCCCTTTAGCTATGGCATGAGAAGATGTGCCATACTATTATATCTCTGCTAGCAGCCTGCTAGTACACAACAAGGATTCCAATACTTCCTTTGGTTTCTCCATAATTGCACTCCTCTGTTGGTGCTGAAAAGCATAAATCAGAACTCACTGATCAACATGACTTGTCTATAGTCCTATTGCATCCATCCTTTAATTTCATAGCACCAATTCAGTCATATTTTCTAGTTAGTGTCTAAGACCAGTGGTGTCCATGAAGGTTTTCTACTTCCATAGTGCATTCCTCATAGGGTTCTCACACTAAATGCAGCATTAATTGTTCTAATATTTGGCAAGTTATACATGATAATCTGCTCCAGATATTTAGCACCCACAGCACTCTGTCACCATACATTTTCAAGCTGTAGTTGCATCTGTTCGTGGATGTTTTCTGGGAATTTTTCTATTTGTTAGATGTTTGTTTGTTTGTTATTTGGTTTTTAGGAGCATTTATTTGTTAGATTCAAATGATCCTAGTCTTTTGACATTTGACAAGTGCATTATCCTCTCCACATTTGCTAAGCATGCAGTGGCAATCATATTCCTTTAGTAGTCCACAATATATAGTCTTATCCTATTGCTAATGAAGTCATTTGGACACTAGTCAGATCATATGGTTTTATAGCACTTTGAAGAGGTTATATATTTTTACATATTGTTGCATATAGTACAAACTATCATGGTCCTAATATGTGGTATGGCCTGTATGTGACAGCTCTAATAAAAAAAAACATCTTTGATATTATTTGGTAGATTTGGTGTGTGCTAAACATTAAGAATGATGTTACAGGTGGGAATTAAATTGTCTGTTTTGGAAGTACTCAATATAGCATAGAGAGTAATTCTGACAGGTATTCCTGGTAAAGGTTTTTGGTTTTTTTTTAGGAGCATTAGCAACTAAGGCCATATTGCTCCGTAATATGCAGTGGTCATTCACTGACCTTTCCGCATCCTCCGTATTTGGTGGTCACAGGCTCGAACCCCGGTCTAATCAAGAAGTGTGTGCTATGCACTACTGCTCCTGCCCACCTGGCTACGGAGGCACCTCCTGGTAAAGGTTTAAAAGTTTGAATGTCTGTATTATCTGTTTCGATGAGATTCCCTCATTGCAGAATTTTTTTTTTTTTTTTTTTAAACCAATTTGGGATCCAACAGAATTCTCCCAACTGAAAAAGAAAAGGGGAACATTTACCAATAGACTGATATGATAAAGAGTATTGTAAGGAAATTGTGTTTTATCCATTGTTCCTCATGCTACAGTGAAATCCAATGTTTCCCAGATATCCACAAAGTTTCCCCATGGTAAAGCAAAATACTAATAAGCTACTCATATGTTTGGTGTTGGTTTTATTTGAGAGGATGATATTGTTAATGTTGTTCGACTGGTCCCTTATCACCAGGAGAAATGAAAAGATGGCCATTTTTACTTCACACTCTTGCAATGCTGCCGTCAGCCAAACTAAGTTAAGGAAGGGAAAACAACTCAGTGAAGGAAAAGAAAGGGAATGGGAATAGTCAGAGACAGGGCAGATAATGGAAACAAAGAAGAGGAAGGAAGTGGGAGGGTCCCAACCAGCATTCCACCCCTGAAATTAGGGGGTCGGCAAAAATAAAAACAAGAGAGAAGGGGGTTAAATCAGAGTTAGCATTAGTAGAGGCATATGATGCAAGGAAGCAAGCTTATGCAGCATCAGCCAAAAAAAAAAAAAAAAAAACCACTCCAATTTCACCCCTCCGTTCTTTCGAAATACCTATCCAGCTGAGCCTTAAATTTATTTAGGCTATCAACTTCCACAACAAGGGATGGAAGTCTGTTCCACCAACCAACTACCCGCTGGCTAAAGGCATATTTCCGCACATCTATCCTACATCTGTCTTTCCTCAATTTGAATTTATGCCCTCTCAGGTGATTATTCTGAGCAAGAGGAAGAATCCCATCGGCGTTGAGCATGCTCAAACCATTCAAGGCTTTATACACCTCTTTCAGATCACCTCACCGGTGCCTAGTCTCCAGACACTGTAATTTGCAAAACTTAAGCCTTTCTTCATAAGAGCAACCCTTTGTTCCATTCACTAATCTTGTTGCCCTTCTCTGTACTTGTTCCAGCAACTCTACATCCTTCTTGAAATGAGGCCTCCAGACCTGTATACAGTACTCAAGGTGTGGCCTGACCATTGCCTTATACAAGGGAATAATCACCTCCTTATCCCTGCTAGAAAAATTCCTGTATATCGTTGACAAGACACCATGAGCTACTCTTGCAGCCCATCTGCACTGCACAGAGAACTTCATATCTGCCTGCACAATTACCCCCAGGTCCTTTTCATTCTCTACCACTGTCAGTGTAGTACCACAGAGTTGATACGTTGCTCTGGCGTTACTGTTTCCCATATGAAGTACTTTACATTTGTCAATGTTAAACTTCATTTGCCACCTCTCAGCCCATCTGCTCAACCTTTTCAGATCCTGTTGCAGCAGCATAGCGTCAGTAGTGTCCTTAACAACCCTGCCAACCTTTGTATCATCTGCAAACTTGGACATTAAGCTTGATATACCATCATCAATATCATTTATAAATACAGAAAACAACAATGGACCCAACACTGAACCCTGAGGAACTCCACTAATAACATTAGTCCACGATGAGCAGTGTCCATTGATTACCACTCTGTCTTCTCCACCTCAACCATCACTTTATCCATAGTAGCAATTTGCCTGCAATGCCACACTGCTCCAATTTATGCAGCAGTCTTCCATGTGTAACAGTACCAAAGCCTTTCTAAGATCCAAATATATAATATCAAAGTTATTCCCTGCATCCAGTTCTTTTGTGACTGCATCATAGTATCCAATCAAATTGGTCAGGCAAGACTTTCCCTTAACAAAACCATGCTGTGTCAGAGCTATAACTGAAGTCTTGTCTAGATGATCCTGCAGTGCTTCTTTAACCAGTGCCTCCATTAATTTTCCTGGAACAGAAGTTAAACTCACAGATCTATAATTACTAGTGTAAGCCTTTGATCCTCCTTTGTGAATTGGGATCACATTTGCACATCTCCAGTCTATGGGTACCTCCCCTGAGTCCAAAGAAGCTCTCACAATTATGGCTAAGGGTTTGCTTACTTCCTTTGCTGCCTCCTTTAATATAACTGGATAGATCCCATCCACCCCGGGTGCCTTTTGTGTTTATCCTCAACAATTTCTCCTCCATTTTCCTCTCAGTTATTACAAAATCATCTAGCTCACTGCCAGAGTTTACTTCACCTCTGGCATTCCACTTCCTGAATAACTCCTCATGTGTGAATGTAGAAGCAAAATACTCATTTAGTTTGTTAGCCACCTGAGCAGGATCATCAACAGTTGAACCATCGATATGAAGTGGACCAATCTGATTCATCCCTTTCCTTCTAGAGTTTACATAGTAAAGAACTCTTTTCTGTTTTTCTTTGCATCCTTTGCCAAGGATTTCTCATAATCTGCCTTTGCCTGGCTAATCTCCTTTGTGACTTGGTTACAGACCAGCTTATATCTATCATAGGCTTCCATGCCACCCATTAATTTATATGTATCCCATGCATTTTTCTTCTCTGCCATATGTCTCAATAGTTCATCTGACATCCATTTAGGCCTAAACCTTGAACAATATTTCTTAGTCGGTATGTAAAGCCTAGTAGCTTCCAAGATAAGTTCTTTGAATGCGTCTCATTTTGAATTTGCTGTTGGTAACATCATCAGTTGGTCCCACTGTATAGAATTTAAATACTGTCTCAGATCATCATAGTCTCCTTTATGAAAGCAAAAACCCTTCCCTTTACCACTGATGCTAGTTACCTCTGAGTAAATCCCACTTCAGCACACTGATCACTTCCACCTAGTGATTCCTTTATCTGCAGATTCTTAATGCATGAAGAATCACTACTGATAATCAGATCAAGAGTACTGCTCCCTCTGGTTGCCTCCCGAACATGCTGATGTAGAAAACAATCATCCAATAAATTCACAAAAGCCTTGTTAGTGTGTGAGTGACCAACCCACAAATTCTAGTCAATATCTGGGAAATTAAAATCCCCCATTATAAGACTCTCTTATCTACTGGCCAATTTATTTCCCTGTACAGTTTCTTATTATACTCATCAGAGTCATTAGGCCTATAGCACACTCCTACTAGCAATTTTGATCTCCCAATGCTTATGTCACACCAAACTGACTCGACACTGCACTGTCCAGCGATGTCGACTGGCTTCACTTCCTTGGATTTTATGTGTTTCTTAACTAATAGCATAACCTCTCCTCCCTTCCTGTCCTGTCTATCCATTCTGTACACATTGTACTCCCCAAATTCCAGTTCTGCATTCCTTATATCTGTGTGAAACCACGTCTGTGATATCCCAACAATATCTGCCTTTGATGTTTTGAGCAATACCTCAAATGCATCAAATTTATTTACCAAACTCCTAGCATTAGTGTACACACAAGTATGCATGCACCTGTTCCTATTCTTAGCTATCCTAACACAACCCATGTGTTCACTTGTACGGCAATGGCTCCCAGCAGTCTGAATTATCCTGCATCTTGTTTTCCAGGCTGCTGGTCGTTCCAATAGAAGCAGTGCAAGAATCACTTTCACCTCTGCCAGTGGCTACTGTTAATCTATTAGTCCTTGTATCCCCCAAGCTAGCAGTTTTCCGACCCACCTAACACTGCCTCGATAGCATCAGCAAATACTCCTGCACTCTTTCTATTTAAGTGTATCCCATCCCTGTAGAAGTAGTCTCTCCTGTTAAAACGTACAGACCAGGCTGAAAAAAATCCTACCCCTTGAGCCTTGCACAATCTTTTCAGGGCCGAATTGATCAACAAGGTTCTCATCATATACTCCCTCCTATCATGTCTGGGCAGAATTGCAGACACTTTCAAATTCAACCCTAATTCACGGCTTTTTTTCAACAGTGACCTGTACTTGTTAAGTAATTCTGCCGGTCTCCTACTCTTAATATCATTAGTGCCAAAGTGTACAACTATATCACCTTTTGTGCCCTTAAAAGATGATATCCACTCTACAACCTCATCAACTTTTGCCCCTGGCAGATATACCCTGGTCCTGTTCCACCTATCCTTTTTACAAAGCATGTTCCCCGTTTCCCTGACAATAGAGTCACCAAAGAGTTAAGATGACAGACATAAAAGGAAGTGAAAGAAAGTCGAAAGGCATTCATACAATCCCAGCTCCTAGGAGTTCAGGGTGAGCAAGTAAAAAAAAAAACAAACCTGCAAGATCAAACCATTAAGCTTCCACAAAAGTGCACAGCCCATTGTTAATTGTTGCACTGGTAAATTGGCTGCAAAAACAGTTACAAGAAAGCTGTAAACTCTTCTGGGCTCGATCGTCCACCAAAGTATAAACAGAAATTTATTTTATTAATAGGATGGCCAAGCAGGCTGTTACAAACAAGCAAGACCCTGTTGTTGAGATTTTGTTCCTTACAAAGCTTTTTGACAAAGGAACAGGAGAAGTAAAACCTTTTAAATTTAGAATTTAAAAAATTTAAAACAGAAAACGGTGTTATGTCGGAATGACAATTTGAAATGAAGTAAATGAGAGATTGCCTGTATATGCAAAATCAGTTTTGCCTCTATTTCTCTGGATATTTTTTTTTTTAAACTTCTGTATGACCTTATTCACTAGTTTAAACTAAGCAGATAGAATTTGGATAATTTCTACCCCTGATGTTTTTTAAATAATGATATTGTAATTAACAGATGGTCCTTTATCAGTTTTTCACTTGAGTGTTTGCTATTTAGATAGAGCACTGATAATCTGAACTAATTGGGACCGGGTAGTTCAGACTTCCGATTTGTTCGGATTTTTGAACTTATCAAAAATACTGTTCTGGAATGAAGTAAATGAGGTTTGTGTTTCTGGAGGACTTAAAAAAAAAAAAAAAAAGTTAATAAGTTTAGAAATAAAAACACTAAGTTGTACTTATGTATTTTTATTCATAGGTAACAAAACAAATGGGACTTTCATCCAAAATAGCACATATGCATAGGCCTTTAACGAAAATAATTACTTATTTTTTGCTGCACCATTTTCAAACTTTGTTTCTTTGCTGCCAGATCTCTCTCTTTTCAGCAAGAGAAGTTGGGTTGGACAGCATTCACTTTGTTGATTGTTTGTCAATTCAGCATCCAGTTTGTTTGTTGACTTTCATGTATCATTCAATTTTGCTTCCATTATTGTGGAAGCAAAATTAAATTTGCTTCAATTATTGACGTTTCAAATTACTGACATTCAGATTTTTGAAACTCTACTGTACTTCAAAAAAAAAAAGATCACATATCCCATCTTGGAACAATAAAAGCTTGTGTTAATGGGCAGCAAATTAATTCCAATTTATTTATAACACTTTATAATATTTAAATAGATGTAGCCTATCCATAGGTATTAGACAAAAATATTAATAACAAACAGTAGGAAAAGAGAGAATTTTGAAAGTTAAAGAGAATGCTGCAACTTCAAAGAGAAATAACGAAGGAACATGAATGCTTGCTTTTATTTTAAGGTCCATAACCAGAAAAAAGTTGCGCTGTCGTATTCATAAAAATGAAAGAATACTGCCAAAATCTTTTTGATAAGTCATGTTACTGTATATATATAATAAACACATAAAAGGTTTAAATATTTTTATCTCTAATTTAACTTATAATTTGAATAAAACAATCACGATATAAGAAAAGAAAACAGCAGTTGAATTTAACATTCACTGAAGGAAAAGAAAATTAAAAATTAACTAGTACATTTCATTCAGTTACATCCTTTGTTCTTTCTTTTTCTTTTGTTTTTTTTTTTTAACTTTAAAAAAATGAGCAACACATTCATAAGGAATGATTAACTACCAGAAAAGCTTACCTCTGAAAAACATCTTCAAATTTTTTTTGTGTTTGTGGTATGTCACTGCTAGGATTTAAGACATAAAATGTGTGATGATAATCCATACCCTTGATAAAAATATGACTGCTGTGCATTTTATGAGAAGAAATTTGTGCACAAAGAAGGGACAAAGATGGAACTCTTGATACTGAAGAATTGCTCAATATTGGCATACTTTCCCATGGCAGTGCCTGAACATTCTGGAGGGAAAAAAATAAAATAAAATAATAAAGAATTGAGGCCAATAAGAAATATTTAAAAAAGTATTTTATTCATTATAAAATGTGTTGTAAATTAGTGTAGCAACATATTCCCATACCAACCAACTTTTAGAAATGGGAATGCATAAAAATTTAATACAGATATCCTTTCTGAAATGAATCCTACAATTTATTGATAGTAATACAGCAGATCTCTGAAGTGACATCTGCTTAGCTGACTTGCTGGATTAGCCAATGCTTCCCTCTTTAAAACATACTATTTGATGCTTATGGCACATTGACACAGTAAGCATTCTGAATTAGTGCCAGGGGTACTAGTCCAGTATGATTGCAGACGTGTAGTCTGCCTGAGTTGCAATACAGTTTAGAATTTAATTAAATATATAAATTAATGAAATATCAGTGAGAAAAGAAAGAGTTGTTTATATGAAAACTAATTGTATGCTGGGGAAAGAATTGATAAAAGTGAGTCCCTAAAAAAATAAACTGCTGTTGAATTAGGCATGAGTGAAACAACTGTAAAAGATTTTAGAAGAGGATGGGGGAATCTAGAAGGATTTTGCATTCAGTTTTTTATCTTGCTCCACAATAATGCATTATTGCTGTGGTTTATGCAAGAAAGACAACACAGAGCTGTAATCAGCAAATCCCTAAAAGCAACATTAAACAGAAGGCCTTGGCCCTAAATTAGAAGACTGATGGCACAGAAACTTTTACAGAAAAGGACGGATAGCTTGTATAAAGTATTAATAGGGAGAGATCAGCCTGCATCAGCCTGCTGCTTAAAAATTTACAAGTTTCAGGTCATTTATCAACAGAGAAAAACTACAATATGGATGAAGGAGGTCTAAATTATAAGATGTTACCTACAGAAATGATGGCAAAAAAAAGCAGAGCCTGCAGCACCAGGATACAAAAAATCCTGCGGGCGATGCAACTAGAACTTGTAAATTCTCACTTTCTATCATTCTAGCTTTTAAAAATATGAATTATTTTCCTGAAGATTACAGTCTATAGAAGTTCAAGTCCAATGTCAACAAATATCCTCTCTCATTTTTTCAACCTCCAACCGAAGCACGGTACTAAGTATTATAGGTTCTAATACCTCTCATGTTTGGGGTTTTCATAAAAAAAAAAAAAAAATTCAGAACTGGAATTTGGGGAGTACAATGTGTACAGGAAGGATAGACATGATAGAAGGAAGGAGTAGTTATGCTATTAGTTAAGAAACATAAAATCCAAGGATGTACAGCCAGTCGACATGGCTGAACAGTGCAGTGTCGAGTCAGTTTGGTGTAAAATAAGCACTGAGAAAGCAAATTGAGAGTAGGAGTGTGTTATAGGCCTAATGACTCTGATGAGTATAATAAACAGAGTGAGCCAATAAATCAGAGTGTCTTAAAATGAGGGATTTTAATTTCCCAGATACTGACTGGAATTTGTGGGTTGGTCACTCACACACTACCAAGGCTTTTGTGGATTTATTGGATGATTGTTTTCTACAGCAGCACGTTTGGGAGGCAACTACATGGAGTAATACTCTTGATCTGATTATCAGTAGTGATTCTTCATGCATTAAGAATCTGCAGATAAAGGAACCACTAGGTGGCAGTGATCACACTGTGCTGAAATGGGATTTACTAAAATAGGTAACTACCATCGGTGGGTAAAGGGAAGGGTTTTTGCTTTCATAAAGGTGACTACGGTGTTCTGAGACAGTTTTTAAATTCTATACGATGTGACCAACTGATGATGTTATCAACAGTAAATTTAAAATGGGAAGCATTCAAAGAATTAATCTTGGAAGCTACTAAGCTTTTCATACCAACTAAGAAATATTGTTCAAGGTTTAGGCCTAAATGGATTTCAAATGAACTAATGAGACATGTGGCAGAGAAGAAAAATGCATGAAATACATAAATTTACAGGTGACATGGAAACCTATGATAGATATAAGCTGGTCTGTAACCAACCAATTTATCAAGTCTGTAACAAAGGCAGATTATGCGAAATCTTTGGCAAAAGATGCAAAAGAAAAACAGTAAGAGTTTGTTACCAGCCTAGAATTTATATTAACTCTAGGTTTATGTAGAGTTTATGTAAACTCTAGGAAGGGATGAATGAGATTGGTCCACTTGATATCGATGGTTCAACTGTTGATGATCCTGCTCAGTTAGCTAATAAACTAAATGAGTATTTTGCTTCTACATTCACACATGAGGAGTTATTCAGGAAGGGGAATGCCAGAGGTGAAGTAAACTCTGGCAGTGAGCTAGATGATTTTGTAATAACTGAGAGAAAACTGGAGGAGAAATCGTTGAAGATAAACATAAGAAAGGCACCTGGGGTTGATGGGATCTATCCAGTTATATTAACGGAGGCAGCAAAGGAAGTAAGCAAACCCTTAGCCATAATTATGAGAGCTTCCTTGGAGTTAGGGGAGTTGCCCATGGACTGGAGATGTGCAAATGTGACCCCAATTCACAAAGGAGGATCGGATCTTAGAAAGGCTTTTGATACTGTTGTACATGGAAAACTGCTGAACAAATTGGAGCAGTATGACATTGGTTGTTGTTTGTTTGTTATTTGGTTTTTAGGAGCATTAGCAACTAAGGCCATATTGCTCTGGGGATATGCGGTGGTCATTTCCTGACCATTCCGCATCCTCCATATTTGGTGGTCACGGGCTCGAACCCCGGTTTAATCAAGAAGCGTCTGTTACGCACTGCTGCTCCTGCTCACCTGGCTACAGAGACACCGTGTGTGGTACTGGAGTCAAATTGCTGCTATGCATAAAGGGATGGATGAGTAGGAGAAGACAGAGTGGTAATCAATGGACACTGCTATTTGTGGACTAATGTTATTAGTGGAGTCCCTCAGAGTTCAGTGTTGGGTACATTGTTGTTTTCTGTATTTATTAATGATATTGATGATGGTATCTCAGGCTTAATGTCCAAATTTGCAGACATTACGAAGGTGGGCAGGGTTGTTAATGACAGCACAATACTGCAACAGGATCTAGAAAAGTTGAGCAGATGGGCTGAGCGGTGGCAACTGAAGTTTAACCTTGACAAATGTAAAATTCAGCATATAGGAAGCAGTAATCCCAGAGTAATGTATCAACTGTGTGGTACTATGCTGACAGTGATAGAGAATGACAAGGACCTGGGGGTAATTGTGCAGGCAGATATGAAGTTTTCTGAGCAGTGCAGATGGTCTGCAAGAGTAGCTCATGGTGTCTTGGCAATGATACACAGGAATATTTTTGGCAGGGATAAGGAGGTGATTATCTCCTTGTATAAAGCCATGGGCTATGCCATGAGTACTCTATACACGTCTGAAGGCCTATTTTAAGAAAGATGTAGAGCTGCTGGGATGAATACAGAGAAGGGCAACACAATTAGTGAATGGAACAAAGGGTTGATGTTACAAAGAAAGGCTTAAGTTTTGCAAATTACAGTGTCTGGAGACTAGGCACCTGTGAGGTTATCTGATTGAGGTGTATAAAGCCTTGAATGGTTTGAGCTTGTTCGATGATGATGGGATTTTTCTTCTTGCTCAGAATATACCTGAGAGGGCATAAGTTCAAATTGAGTAAAGACAGTTGTAGGATAGATGTGCGGAAGACTGCCGTTACCCAGCGGGTGCTTGATTTCTGGAACAAAATTCCATCTTTGTATCCAATCAAATTGGATATTATGCAAAAAATAATTTTGATATCATATACTTGGATTTCATGAAAGCTTTTGAGACTGTTGCACATGGAAGACTACTGTACAAATTGGAGGAATGGTATTAAGGTTAAGTTGCTACAATGGATAAAAGGATGGTTGAGTGGGAGAAGACAGAGGGTGGTAATTAATGGGTGCTGCTCTACGTGGACTAATATTATTAGTGGAGTCCCACATGGTTCGGTGTTGGGTCCACTGTTGTTTTGTATATTTATCAATAATATTGATGAAGGTATATCAGGCTTATTTTTGAAATTTGCAGATGATACAAAGGTTGGCAGGGTTGTTAATGGCAGTAATGGCAGTGTGTTACTGCAACAGGATCTAAAAAAATTGGGAAGAGAAGTTTAACATTGACAAATGCAAAGTACTGCATATGGGTAGAAGTAACCCCAGAGGAACGTACCAACTATGTGGTACTACACTTAGGGTGATAGAAAATAAAAAAGACCTGGGAGTAATTGTGCAGTCAGATATGAAGTTTTCTGAGTAATGCAGACAGGCTACCAGAGCAGGTCATGGGGTTTTGTCAATGATACAGGAATTTTGCTAGCAGGGAAAAGGAGGTGATTGTCCCTCTGTATAGGGCAATGGTCAAGTCACACCTTGAGTACTGCATACAGGTCTGGAGGCCTCATTTTAGGAAGGATGTAGATTTGCTTGAACGTGTAGAGAGAAGGGCAACAAGACTTGTGAGGGGAATGAAGGGATCCTCTTATCAAGAGAGCATTAATTTCTGCAAATTGCAGCAGCTGGAGACTAGGCACTTGTGAGGTGATCTGTCTGAGGTGTATAAGGCCTTGAATTGGTTGAGCATGCTGAATTCTGATGGGATTCTTCCACTTGTTCAGATTATGAACCTAAGGGGACATAAATTCAAATTCAGGAAAGACAGCTGTAGAACAGATGTGTGGAAATTTGCCTTTAGCCAGCGGGTGGTTAATTGCTGGAACAAACTTACATTTGTCATTGTGGAAATTGATAGATTAAATAAATTTAAGGAGGAAATGGTTGTGTGAATTTTTTTTTTTTTTTTTTGCTGATGCTACATAAGCTCATACGCTTGCTTTCTTGCATCACATGCCACGATTACTATTACTATCTGTCGCTGTAGAAGTTGGTAGCTTAAATAGATTCAAAGCAGAACTAGACAAACATTTGGAGTGAGTGGATAGGTGAAATGAGAAGGTTTTTTTTTTTTTTCTCTCTTTCTCTATATGCTTCTAATGCTAATGCAAAAAGCTGCAGTCAACAGAGATAATTTATTAGTTATAAATAAGTTATCTTTGGATTCATTATCATAAGCTAGTCCTACTAACAAAAACTGAAGCCAAGAAATGCTTCACTCTGGTTACAGATTCACAACTAAAAAATTTTTTCTCTTACCTTATCCAATATCAAGATAACTGGAAGACGATGTTCTTTGTCCGCTGGCAATCTTGAAATTGCATTCTGTATTTCCAAATAAAGCTCCAAAAATGCTGAATTATCAGGAGAAATATGCCATAAATCACTCACAGCTGTGACCAACTGCCTTTCACTGAGGTAATTAGCAGAATCCAGAAGCATCTGAAAAAAAATTAATACACTGAAGATTTTGTTTTTCTAGAAATTTGTGCAGAATCAATAAAATGATAAAAGCAAAGCAATCTATGAAATTGGCCGATTTCTTTTTTTTTTTTTATATATCAGTAATTTGAACTTGTTTCATCTATGAAAAAAGTACTGAAAATAAGATTTGCTATATCCCTTTTGGATGCTGGCTACGATTTATTTGTGATTATGGTAAAAATTAGTGTTTGCAGAAAAAAAAAAAAAAAAACTGTTTAAGAGAACTGTAGAGTTTCACCAAGTATCAGTTAGATTTTAATAATGCTGATGAAGGCTAACAAGTTTGATGTCAATTTGCTGATGCTAATGTGGAACTTCCATTTCCCACATACAGAAAAGCATTAATTGCTTATTGTTATGGATTTAACAAATTTAAATGTGCTGAATACTGCATAACAATACTATAGGCAGTACACTTACAAAATTGAATAGCAAAATTAGTTTTGGCTTAGAAGTTTGTAATTGAAAACAATTATATTAAAAAAAAAATTAATAATGAAGGAAAGTGGAGAATTTTAATTCTCAGACTAATTTGTGAAATATGTAAGTTTCATTGGCCACTATGTTCAAGAACTGTCAAACTTCTGCAGTTATAAATGCAAATCTAAGCAAGTTTGGTTTCGGTTTCGGTTTTTTTGGCACACGAGCAAATCTAAGCAAGAAAGTCAGGCTTATTTGGTATGAACCTTAAAAAGCCATGTGGAATATACAGGTATTTGATAATACTTTGTTAAATTTACAAGTCCTCCAGTTCTACAAAATTAGGTTGTAATTTATTCTAACAGTTATTAACAGTTTCTCTAAAAGAGAACTGAGCTGAATGATTGCTGCTAGGATAATGTAGGTAGCCCACAGTTAGCAACTGTAACATTTAAAAGAAATAATTTGGTTTCAGTTGTGTTTGAAATTAATAGTAGTGGTTTCATAAATGATTCTGTAAGTACACAATTAAGAAATAGGTGACTTAAGCTTGAAGAGATTTATACTAGTTTATTTGGAAGAAGATCCCCAGGATACATTTACTCAAATATGTTGATGAAAACAATAGTCAAACAATACATATTTAAATATGAAGACTATAAAATATTTAAGGGCAAAGGCTTCATGCTACAAGGTAGAATGACTAACATATAGGTTAGAGCAAAAAGCATCATTTTAACGTAGCCATCTACCAAAGTAGTTAAATTAATTAATTAAATTGGCATCATTGTGAAGGCATTCACAATATGAGATTTAACCAAAATGATGTCAATTTAATTAATTAATTTAGCTACTTTTGTAGATGACTATGTTAAAATGATGCTTTTGCACTAACCTATTGCAGAATATGTTGAAAACATGTCTGAATACATTGTGTTCATTGTTTTTGAGATTTTTCTGTATATATGTGGTTTCTGTTATTGGGTATATCTACTGGCCAACCTTGCAATAAAGACAAATTGGTAGTACTATTATATATACTCATTTTGTGTACATACTGTGTGCTGTTGTTGTCACAGGCAATGGTATAGCAGTTTGGCAAATAGAAAGTAAAATTAGGCAAGGAATTAGATTAGAAATAGATGCTCCTGCCTTGTATATACTAATAGCCAGTGTGGGAAGAAATACTTGAAGGAAAGTCAACAGCATATGAATGAAGAAAACAACATTGGGAAGCACGATTTCCCATCCATCCTAGCAACAGCTCTGGACATTGTAGATATTAGCATTAGCATATTATGCAAGAAAGCAAGCTTATACAGCATCAACCCATCCCATTTCAATCATCGATTCATTCCAAAAGTTAGTCTAGTTTTGCCTTGAATTTATTTAAGCTGTCAACTTCCACAACAGATGGAAGTTTGTTCCAGCAATTAACCACCTGCTGGATAAAGGCAAATTTCCACACATCAATTATACAACTGTCTTTCCTCACTTTCAATTTATGTCCCCTCAGCATTGAGCCTGCTCAAACATTTAAGACCTTATACACCTCAATCAGATCAACTTTGTAAGTGCTTAGTCTCAAGATGCTTCAATTTGCAGAATTTAAGCCATTTTTGGTAGGAGCAACCGTTTGTTCCACTCACCAATCTCGTTGCCTTTCTGTGTACTCATTCCAGCAGCTCTACATCCTTCCTGAAATGAGGCCTCCAGACCTGTATGCAGTACTGGAGCTGTGGCCTGATCATTGCCTTATACAAGGGGATAATCACCTCCTTATCCCTGCTAGCAAAATTCCTGTATATCATTGACAAGACCCCATGACCTACTCTTGCAGCCTGTCTGCACTGCTCAGAAAACTTCATATCTGATTGCACAATTACCCGCAGGTCTTTTTCAATCACAATTATCCTGAGTGTAGTACCACACAGTTGGTATGGTACGATATTCTAGGGTTACTGCTACCCATATGCAATACTTTGCATTTGTCAATGTTAACTTCAGTTGCCATCTTTCAGCCCATCCGCTCAACTTTTCTAGATCCTGTTGCAATACCGAGCTGTCATTAACAACCCTGCCAACCTTTGTATCATCTGCAAACTTGGACATTAAACCTTATATACCTTCACTAAATATCACCCCCCCCCCACCCAGTCGTCCAAGGATGCTCTCATAATCATGGCTAAGGGTTTGCTTACTTCCTTTGCTGCCTCCTTTAATATAACTGGATAGATCCTATCCACCCCGGGTGCCTTTCTTATGTTTGCTTCAGCAATTTCCCCTACATTTTGCTCTCAGTTATTACAAAATCATTTATCTCCCTTTTAGAGTTTGATAAGCTTCTGGCCTCCACTTCTCTACAGAATTCCTCATGTGTGAATGTAGATGCAAAATACTCATTCAGTTTGTCAGCTATCTGAGGAGGATCATCAACAATCGAACCATCGATATCAAGTGGACCAATCTGATTCATCCCCTTCCTTCTAGAGTTTACATAAGTAAAGAAGTCTTTGCATCCTCTGCCAAAGATTTCTTGTAATCTGCCTTCGCTTGCCTAACCTCCTTTATGGGTTGATTACAGGCTAGCTTATATCTACTATAGGCTTCTCTCTCCTGATAATTTATATGCATCCCATGCATTTTTCTTCTCTACTAGTCTCATTAGTTCTTCTGACATCCATTTAGGCCTAAACCTTAAACAGTATTTCTTAGTTGGTGTGAAAAGCCTAGTAGCTTCCAAGATTAATTCCTTGAATGCTTCCCATTTAGAATTTGCTGTTGGTCACATCATCAGTTGGTCTGACTATAGAGTTTAAAAACTGTCTGAGACCACTGCAGTCATCTTTACAAAAGCAAAAACCCTTCCCTTTACCCCTGATGTGGATCAGTAAATAGTTGCATGTATACAAATATATAATCATCTTACACTTATAGGTAACTTATAGGCTGATATATATGTGAAACAGTATCTCATCAGGATATCACCACATTTTGCTATTTCAGTACAACATATACTGAGATAGTTCATATATGAAGCTTATAACATTTCAATTTCTCATATATATACCCTTGTTGTTTAGCCAATAAAATCTAAATACTAATTTGAAATGAATTTTCATGGGTCTTATGTACAAGTAACTGTGGCGTTTACATTATATTACCTTTTACATTACCTTTAAATTTATATAATAAGCATTTATTCTGATAGCACTGGTAAAGCACTTATTTGTTTAGCTGAAAAAAATCCGAGCATGTAAGTTTTATGGCAATTGTTAAAATGTTAATGAACAGTTAAATAATGAACAGTTTAGCTAATCACATATTAACTTATCAACTGTTAACCTTAACATTCTAATCATCTCCAGTCGGAATGTGAAGCTCATGTATCACCTAATTGCTGATGTGTGGAGTGTGCTGCAAAAATTTGCTGTGAAGCATGACCATAACATGTTTGGACCAGTCTGTTATGAAGGCAGGAATAAAGCAAAGCTGATTTTGCATGTAAAAAAATGGCTCCGAATGAAATTAAAGTTGCTGCATGGAAACTTTTTAACAATGGCTGAATGGAGATGCGCACGCATGCACACACAACGAACAAAAGTTAAAAGCAAGATAGCCTCTTATACCATTTGTAAAAATTTGATACATTACTTTGCCATTGCTGATGTGAGCTGCAAAAGAATTCCATGAAATCCAGCTATAAAATGTGCACAAAGGTGAATGTAAAGTATAAAACACTCCCGGCAGTGATGTTTAACGTCGCAAGGTGAGTCACGTGACTTTCGACGCTCCCTCAAACAGAGAGCCAGAGCACTTCCGCCATTTACACTGTTGGCTTTGTTCAGTGGTAAGAAAAACGCGATTTCAATTTGGCCCTGCTGCACAAAAAATGGCTGAGCAAGCTACATTGTCTGGGAAGGAATCACAGCATGTTGACATGCAACGACGATTCTATGAAGAACTATCTAAAGTTCGAGCCAATGCTGCTAAAAACTGCATTTTTTAACTGAAACTACCTACCAAAAGTTAGTGAATGATGTGAAAAATGCTAATACAGCTACTAAGAAGAAACCACGTGACTTTTGGCTGCTGAATAGTTATGATGTGATGGTCGTAGAAAACAAAAGTAAGTTGATTTATCCTGTTAAAGAAGGCATCAATGAAATCCAGTTTTACGTCACAGATTCTGAGTTATTTAATGTACTTCATGAAGCTCATTTGGCCATTGGCCATGGAAGCCGTGACAGAATGTTGAAAGAAATCTCACACAAGTACAAGAACATTACTCGTCATGACATTGAACTGTACATTCACCTTTGTGAGCCTTGCCAGAAAAAACAAAAAGGTATTAAAAAGGGTGTTGTAGTGAAGCCTATGATTTTTTCCGAGTTCAATTCCCGTTGTCAGGTCGATCTCATCGATTTTCAGTCACATCCTGACAGGGAATACAAGTTTATAATGGTATACCAAGATCATCTTACTAAGTTTGTGGTTCTCAAGGCTCTAACATCAAAGACAGTGGAAGAAGTGGCATATAACCTCGTGGACATATTTACTTGGAACCAGCAGCTACATGCAGCTGAAGCTTCTCACTGGGTATGAACACATAGAAAGCAGCGACCAGTGCAACTTCTCACCATGCGATGGGGTAGGTTTTATGGGCGCCACTGTATTGCGGAATGTTAATCCCTTTAGCTTTCAGGTAAACTGGACCGTAAAATTGCCGATCAACCCTGCCTGCAGTTCAGCGGGTGTCCCGTAATTTTCAGATGAAAAGGGAGGGAGCAAGTTGTTTACTAATGCCCATCGCAAGACATTTCAATAAAATATTTGTTGGAATGAGCACTGAAATAATTGAAAGAGGAAGGGAATAAAATTTTTGCAGGCGAAGAATTTAAAATTTATCAACAAAAAAAAAAAACACGCTAGGAAAGTTGCGAAGTGTTCAGAAGCTATATATAAATAAGTGTTATGTATTGATAGCAGTTGAGGAGAATGGAAAAGAAAATAAATTAGAAACGAGGAGGAAGCTTAGCTACAAATCGAAAAAGTAAAAAACATAATAATAAAAGACAAAAAAATAATACATTTTGAACGTAAGATATAATTATACATAAGTATATTGTCCCATGCTGAACAAACCTGGCATCTCTTCCAGTGTCAACCAGACACCAGAATTGTACAAAAAAACGATATTTCTTTTTAAAGGCTAATCTCCGCCATATGCATGGTTACCACTTCCTCATTTCCAAGGACATGTCCTAGTTTTTAGGGTATCCTCAGACGTCCCGCGGATTTTACACTTGCGTCCTAGTTTTTTTATAAATATAAAATAAAATAATAATCATCACATTGTAAAATGAATTTTCATTAAATATTCTGTGTTTTTGCACCTTCGGCCAATACAACCGAATAAATAAAATTAATGCACCAATTGCATTAAGTGGACTGTATTACCTCAAAATTACACAAGTCAAATTGACTTCGCTACAATGTCTCTCTTGAACTCAGTGACACTTGGATGAGATCAGAAACCTCTGCCGTGTCTGTCTCTCTTTCTCGAACTCAATATTTTATAATTATTTATTTTGTAATTCGAACTTACTGAGAATTATTGGCAGTAACAATAAATACCATATCGTAATTTTTAAGACAAAAAAAAAAAAAAAAAAAAAAAAAGGAAGAATAAGATGGCCACACTTTCATTTTCCGCTTTTTTATATATATATAGGGGGGGGGGGGGAAAGACTCTTCCCATATCCCATATATATATGACATTTTCACCTGAGTGTGCAGAGCAGCAGCAAAGGATATAAAAGTTTATATGTGAGGTAGAATTAATAAATTACACAAAATGCCAAAACTAATAGAAGGATAGCAGAAATTGGAGACGTTGAAGGCGTGAGGAAGAGAAACTGTGAATATCCTAATGAAATAATGAATTAAGCAAAAATTATAGGCTAAAATGAATAGCCAATTAGAGAGAAGTAAGAGAGAAGTATTTATGTAATAACACTGCGTACATAAATCATTATAGAATTTTATATTGTTATGTTTATTTTTATTTTGAATTGTAATTGTGAGTTTCTGTTATAAATTTTTAACATTCCTGTTTGAATGTAGTTTTTCTGTTTTACCCCACATTGGTCATCAAATCAAAGATTATATGTCCATGTTGAAATAAATGTGTGGCGTCGACAAGCAGCGAGCTTAAATAAAAATTCTTTTAAGCAAGCTGGAGGATTAGCACAACCAGCTAGTGCAATTCCAATACGTTTTTGCGGACACCTGTCTATGCGTGACTTGGTGGAGAGGGGAGGGGTGAATCACTTTTTCCGTGGATTAATTTTGGATGATTACCAGTGATTTTTAGGTATAGTATAGTAATAGAATTCATACATTTTCTTTTAAGAAAGCAGGATAGAAATCGTAAAGACATTTATGATTTCTATTGCTAAATACAATATGTATTTTTCAAAATAATCAAGTTTCATTTAATGTTAACTGCAGATGGAAAACCTAGATTAATTGTGAGGTAGGATATATGAAATCGATGGGTATTAGAAGTCACTGTCTTTTTTTAGCCCATGATTTAAAATATAATGCATATTTTATGCACCGTGCACGCTGCAATTTGTTGTACAAAGGAAAACAGTAAGAAACTTTTATAAAAAAAAGACATTTAAATATAAAAAATCAATGATAAACATTCAATGTGACTTTTTTGGAAACAGAATAAGTATAAATCTAAAAAGTGAAGTAATGAAAAGTTTATTTTACATATTCCAAAACAATTTCTTCGTTGTCATACTGATTTTTGCTTTTTTTTTTTTTTTTTTTTTTTTTTAAGATTTGAAAACAATAAGGAACTGATATACCCAATCCCTGTACATTACACAGTAGACAAATTTTCAATATCAATAATTTACGTAACAAATTGGATGATTATAAAGGGCAATTTTTAAATATATCAGAACAAAACAAGAAATGTTATGTTTCAAATTTGAATAATAAATGGTATTAATATTTTTTCTTGCTAACATTTCTCCATGGTATTCCTTTTTACAGACAATGCGTACCCAGTTGACACTTTCGTTCTATATTGCACATTTTACATAAATCCATAAATGTCTGAAATCAAAATTTCAGTATCCATGCTTAAAACTTCTGGATTACAGGTTGGTTTTCTTTATGTCACCATGAATTCTTGCGTTTTACAGCAACAGTAGTGCTAACAATTGCCTCAGGGTCAGAGGTGCAAGCAACGCGTACCCAGTTGAGTGATATCTGTACCTCCCTGGGAATCAGCAAGCTTAATTTGTTGAGCTAAGCTGGGGGATTAGCACAAGAAGCGATGCCGCTGTCCACACGCTCTTATTGTTTGCACTATCATTGACTTACATTGTTCATTTAGGCTACCTGTAGCTGCTGGTCCCAAGTAAGCATGCCACCTGTGTTCTACGTGAGAGCACCCTTACCCCTAGAACATGCACATTATAATCTGACTAGCCAACATGTCAAAATTCCCAAAGAATGATTTAAGGAAGTAGGCATGTGATATTAAGCATCACAAAGTTAGATTTTTTTCATGTTAATATGCATCAGTTCACATTACTTCACCATACTTCAAAAGCAAACCCATAATATTTTTAAATGCACCTATTCTTGATACACTTTTCGCATAATCTTCAGATATATAAACATACCTCTAATTCATCCTGATTAACATGAGAAAGTGTCAGTTTTTCAGCCACTGTTAAAAGAGTATCAGATGCAACTTTCAAACAATGAATGCGATCTTCTGTTTGTGATTTCCCCAAACAAATTCCTTTCCAGCAGCCCAGCCAAATATTCTCCATACTTTGAGTAAGATCCTATGAAAAAAAAATTTAGACTTTTAAATTATAATTGAATAAAATTCCAACAGTACAAGTAACATATAAACTTAGATTACGAGTTTCTTCACCCTCCACTACAAATAGCATAATCTGTATTTTAATGAAATGCACTGCATGTGCTTCCCCTTTTGGAAACTGACATTAAAGCTCCAAAATAAGAAAGCATTCAGAAATAAAAATATCTGTACGGGTGTAATAACCAACACGTCCCAGATTGTCCAGACATTCATTTCTTTTGTGTGACCTCTGCTAATTCAAGACAGTTACCCTATCAACTTCAAAGCCATTGCTTTTTTTTTTTTTTAAACGGTAACACAAGCTTTGATGGACATGATTATTATGGCTATGTGAGAATATTTTGCGATGGAAAAAAGATATTAAAGTTGTTTATTATCTAAGATGAATCTACACTAGATAATATACATAAATGTTTCACCAGTTCTTTATACAGTAATTAAGATCAACAGGAACAGTACTCATGCACACACATAATACACATCTTTGTTCATATTAATTTGCAATTTACAAAATATGGAAACAAAGCTGATGAAATAATTATGTGTATTGTCTAATTAACATTCAACTTTTGAAAGAAAAATTACACAGAATGAGCTACAATTTGTTTCAAAATTGTGGTGGAGTTCCCATCCTGTTGAAGCTATTCTTAATTACAGTAAGTTCCCGACATATGTAAGAGATACGTTCCAGGACTTCTTACGCAAGTCGAGTTTTACGTAACTCGAGAATGACTAATAAAATATTGCTACTATATCCCTGATATGCCAAAATTACAAAATCCACATAATATCCTCAGAAGAATGAAGAAAAATAATTATGTATTTTTCAATTAGTTCAATTAAAAACTTTATATGGGGATAGCAGTGGAGTAGTTAGAGTAGCACATAAGAAAAGAAAACATAAAAGGAAGAAAAAACTGCATATTACTGTACTGTAAAAACTGACATGTATTTTGCAGCCTTGGTTATTATAGTTGACTTCATTGGTGTCGATCTCTTCACTGCTTCTCGTATTCTGTCTTTGTCCTTTATTATTGTGTTCACTGTTCAAACTGAAAAATCTAAATTCTGTGTGATACTTGTTAATCCCCTTCACTGAAATATTCAGTCATAAAAAACAAATAAATTTTCAATCTTGTCTTAATTCCTATTTTTTAAGCTTGTTACTCCGTACCTCACTCGTGCAATTTGCGCATGCCATGTTCGTCTTTATTTTATTTGCTGGTTTTTTTTTTTATTGTTTTAAATTTTACAAACCTAAAAAAAAAAAAAAAAAGTGAAACAAAATTTACATAAGTCCGATGGTATGTTACTACGTAACTCGGAGGCTTACTGTACAATACTGGCAGTTCATCAAAATAAAGGAACTGGAGCCTCCTGTAACACCATAAGGTAACTATCACTTGTAAACAGTGTTAGTAGTCGCAAAATGATGCAAGCTTATATTGCATTAGTATGTGCACACACACACACGGGCACGCACAATTTTCATTTTCCCATCCCTTCTAATAATTTATCTCACCCTGCTTTAAATATATTCAAACTACCAACTTACACAATATGAGACAAAATCAGGACAACAGATGGTAGTTTCTTCCGTCAATCAATGTCTGGCCGAAAGCAAATTTTCACACACATTCCAGCAACCATCCTTTTCCAGTTTAAATTTAATGTCCCCTTGTGAGTTGCTCTTCCCTGCACATTCCATTAAACTTACATCCTTCCCAAAACAAGATGTCTAAACCTGTATTATGCAGTACTCAACATGTAGCCTAACCATTCCCTTATACAAGGAGGGAGGATAATCAATTATTTTTTTCTCTATTATTCTCTTTATTAATTCTGCAGTGGTGGTGCCCATTGTTGTAACAAATCTAGTGGTGGAGAACCTGACAGCTAATGTTATTTTTAAATTTCTGGAAAAAGGTTTTTTTTTTTTTTTTTTTTAAGTTCTGCTTGGATTATACCAATATTTTAAATTTTCTGAATGGATTGCAATACTTATTGTATGTGATTTTTTTTTTTTTTTTTGCTAAAAAAGTAAACATTTAAAAATTCTCAATTTTTACATCTTTTGTTTTAAAAAAGTTACAGGCAGAAAATATAAACTGTTGATTTCTTCCACCATTTTCCAGATTAAAAAATAATAATAAAAAAACCCATTAAACATGCATCACATATATTTAGGCTTTTATGTGCATAAATAGTTAAAATAAATAAATAAATATATGACGGATACTATTATTCACTTAAATTTAAAACTTTTTTTCAATATATATTTCAAATTTTGAGCACAGTTAAGCATGGGAAATTTGAATAATAATGCATTTGTTATTACTCAAAAATAATCAATTGCTCAAAATACCTCAGTTAAGGCCATTACAACTGTTGATGTATCATGTGGAAAGATTACATATACATATATAGTTTATTCTGGTTATTTGAGTTAATCGGGGCAAATCTTAAAAAACAGAACCCAATCAAGAAAACAGCCAGGATTTACTTCGCTTAATTGGGACAACATGCCGTTTAATCGGGACAGGAGACCGCAGCACCGGAGATTACCCTACGATTGTCTCCGACCACACCACGTGGTTCGGTCAGATTTCTGGAGGTCACAACCATAAAACAATTAGCAGTCACCTGTTTATTGGGCTTTTCTGTTAGTGCAATTTATCATAAACGGAGAGTAAATTCGATCTTATTGAATTTGCGATAATACGGACAGCTGGAATTCTGTGGGTTATTATGGTGAAATGTGTTACTTCGGAATCTTCAATCATAAAAAAAAAATAATTTTCAGAATCTTCTCTTCATTCCTATTTTTAAAGCTTCGTAACTTGTTACTCCATTCCAACTTGCGCGTATTGTGTTACTTGCAATTTGTGTGTGCCGCGTTCTTTGTTACAGATTGCTTATCTTTTTACTGTTTTAAAATTTAACCCCTACCCACAAATGTCAGTGAACAGAAATGCCAACTAGTTAGTATGTACATATTACAGTACATATTATTCTGATTTTCATGTATCATTTAATTTTTTAATTGGTAGGGTAACAAAGGGTAAATTTGTGCTTAATATATCTTTACTTAATAATATTCCTCCTATTTTCGCTAATTAGAATCACTGTTTAATAGAATTAAAATTCAATTCACAGGCATGATCACAATGACGAGTCCATTGTAATGCGATTTGATTGTAGAGTGAGCCAATTGTAAAGCAGGGGTCCATTATATTTTTAACTTTTTTTACATGAAACTTCGGATAATTGGGGCAGCCGCTTAATCGGGCCAAAATATATATATATATATATATATATATAAAATGTTACTGGCAAAGTGTGAAAATCAGGTATTCAATGCCTTACGTTTCTAGGCAAAGTATGAAATGTCTGTTTTATTTTAATATTTGATATACTTTCCCTAGGCATTATATAGAATGACAAATACTATTTCGGCAAAGTACGAAAGACTTTTATTGAAAAGATGCATGTGAAAATGTAAGATACGGGATTTTTCTACAGAAAGAGAAAAAGACCAGTGCTGAACTACTTGTTGCTACAAGGTAGACTGGAATGGCATTTTGAACTGCACTTAACACAAAAAGTGCAATTTTTCTTCATACAAAAGCACTTCAAATTTTGGCACTTGGTCTTGCAAGTACACCTCATGAACCCTTGGCCGCTACCCATGGACTGAGAAGAAGTGGCTGACCGGAGAGCTATTTCGTGGTCAGGAGCGTCTCTAACTCTCAGTAAGTCCTTGGTACATAAAGTGAATTCTGATCTGGCGTAGAGTTGGTTTAAAATTCTTTCAGCAGTTCCAAGTCGATAAAAACCATCGTCTGTCTCACTCATAACAACAGCCAGCAGATTGCGCGAATCACCCCGTCCCTTGTCGACATCTGGGATAGGAACTCGCACAGTGGCCCCCAAAGGTGCAGGAGGAAATTTTTTGTCGGAATCCATTTTCATTTTTTTGGCTTGTATTTCCAGATTCAATTTAGATCGAATTTTACCTTCGACAGCATTCTCAATATTGAAGCAAAGATTATGCAAAATATTAACATCATAGCCTTCTATTTTCTCACTTCCATCGTCTTTAGTTTCATGTCCACAGGCGGCATGAACGTTTCGGTGACAATTTCTGCACGTATGGGCACCACTGGTTTCCTTCAAACAGACGCAGCAGAACTGGAAGCCTCTTCGGTAGACATGTATTCATCACCACTTTCATTTCTTCCATCGTTGACTACAATCTTGTCCGTGTTTTGTGCAATAGACTCTTTCTCTTGGATAGGGTGAGCTGTTTCTTCTTGTATTGTTTGAACGTTTTCCATCATTTTTTCCAGTTGTTCCTCAGTCTGTATGTCTTGTAAAACATCTTGGGGTAAGGAAGACGGTGTGAGACCCACTTTAGCTTTGCAGCCAAAGAGATCTTCATATGGTGTTCTCTTAATCCCAGAACGAAATGCCCTGTTCTTCATAAGTTGTACGAAATGTAGTCCCTCACTCCATTCGTCAGTTTTTTCATCTTGCATCCACGTACACAGCATATTTTCAATGTGCTGATTAGCTCTTTCGACACTTCCTTGGCTTTGTGAGTGGCAAGGCTTGCCATGGACGACCTTCAAAGTCGGCCAGTACTCCTTTAGACTTCCTCACCACATTATTAGCAAATTCTCTGCCATTGTCGGATTGCAGAATCTATGGTGCTCCAAGCAACGTAAATATGTCCACGAGGCTATATGCCACTCTTCCGCTGTCTTTGATGTCAGAGCCTTGAGAACCACAAACTTAGTAAGATGATCATGGTATACCATTATAAACTTGTATTCCCTGTCAGGAAGTGACCGAAAATCGATGAGATCGACCTGACAACGGGAATTGAACTCGGAAAAAATCATAGGCTTCACTACAACACCCTTTTTAATACCTTTTTGTTTTTTCTGGCATGGCTCACAAAGGTGAATGTACAGTTCAATGTCATGACGAGTAATGTTCTTGTACTTGTGTGAGATTTCTTTCAACATTCTGTCACGTCCTCCATGGCCAATGGCCAAACGAGCTTCATGAAGTACATTAAATAATTCAGAATATGTGACGTAAAACTGGATTTCATTGACGCCTTCTTTAACAGGATAAATCAACTTACTTCTGTTTTCTACGACCATCACATCATAGCTATTCATCAGTCAAAAGTCACGTGGTTTCTTCTTAGTAGCCGTATTAGCATTTTTCACATTGTTCACTAACTTTTGGTTTCAGTTAAAAAATGCAGTTTTTAGCAGCATTGGCTCGAACTTTAGATAGTTCTTCGTAGAATTGTTGTTGCATGTCAACATGACATGATTCCTGCCCAGACAATGTAGCTTGCTCAGCCATTTTTTGTGCAGCAGGGCGAAATTGAAATTGCGTTTTTCTTTCTGCCAAACAAAGTCAACAGTGCAAATGGCGGAGGTTCTCTGGCTCTCTGTCTGAGGTGAGCGTCAAAAGTCACGTGACTCACCTTGCGATGTTAAACATCACTGCCGGGAGTATTTTATACTTTACATTCACCTTTGTGAGCTGTGCCAGAAAAAACAAAAAGGTGTTAAAAAGGGTGTTGTAGTGAAGCCTATGATTTTTTCCAAGTTCAATTCCCGTCGTCAGTTCGATCTCATCGATTTTCAGTCACATCCTGACAGGGAATACAAGTTTATAATGGTATACCAAGATCATCACACTAAGTTTGTGGTTCTCAAGGCTCTGACATCAAAGACAGCAGAAGAAGTGGCATATAACCTCTTGGACATATTTACATTGCTTGGAGCACCATCGATTCTACAATCCGACAATGGCAGAGAATTTGCTAATAATGTGGCGAGAAGTCTAAAGGAGTACTGGCCGACTTTGAAGATCATCCATGGCAAGCCTCGCCACTCACAAAGCCAAGGAAGTGTCGAAAGAGCTAATCAGGACATTGAAAATATGCTGTGTACATGGATGCAAGATGAAAAAACTGACCGATGGAGTGAGGGACTACGTTTCGTGCAACTTATGAAGAGCAGGGCATTTCATTCTGGGATTAAGAGAACACCATATGAAGCTCTCTTTGGCTACAAAGCTAAAGTGGGTCTCACAACGTCTTCCTCACCCCAAGATGTTTTACGAGACATACAGACTGAGGAGCAACTGGAAAAAATGATGGAAAACGTTCAAACAATACAAGAAGAAACAGATCACCCTATCCAAGAGAAAGAGTCTATTGCACAAAACATGGACGAGACTGTAGTCAACGATGGAAGAAACGAAAGTGGTGATGAATACATGTCTACCAAAGAGGCTTCCGGTCCTGCTACCTGCTGCGTCTGTTTGAAGGAAACCAGTGGTGCACATACGTACAGAAACTGTCACCAAAACGTTCATGCCGCCTGTGGACATGAGACTAAAGACGATGAAAGTGAGAAAATAGAAGGCTATGATGTTAATATTTTGTGTACTCTTTGCTTCAATATTGAGAATGCTCTTCAAATAGGCCTCTGGGGTTGGGTATATTCATACTATGATTTTTAGTGTTTCTCACCAACCATTGAAGTAAAAATGAAAACCTAAATCTTAAAAAGCTTTATATTTAAATTTACAATAAATTTACAGCAGATCAAACACAATAAATGTGATTATACAAATAAAATGTTACTGATAATAAAATACTGAATTAAGATAGAATAAAACAAATGTAGTTTGCAGTGAATGTACACTGTTGAGAAAGAAGGCAGAAGCCTTTGAAAGCTTCAGTTATTTTAGCGCTTTTAATCTAGTATATTTTATTGCATTTTAATTCAGTATTTTATTATCATTTTATTTGTACATTCACTGTAAACTACATTTGTTTTATTCTATCTTAATTCAGTATTTTATTATCAGTAACATTTTATTTGTATAATCACATTTATTGTGTTTGATCTACTGTAAATTTATTGTAAATTTAAATATAAAGCTTTTTAAGATTTAGGTTTTCGTTTTTACTTCAATGGTTGGTGAGAAACGCTAAAAATCATAGTATTGAGAATGCTGTCGAAGGTAAAATTTGATCTAAATTGAATCTGGAAATACAGGCTAAAAAAATGAAAATGGATTCTGACAAAAAATTTCCTCCTGCACCTTTTGGGGGCCACTGTGCGAGTTCCTATCCCAGAAGTCGACAAGGGACGGGGTGATTCGCGCAATCTGCTGGCTGTTATTATGAGTGTGACAAACTATGGTTTTTACCGACTTGGAACTGCTGAAGGAATTTTAAACTAACTCTATGCCAGATCACAATTCACTTTATGTCCCATGGACTTACTGAGAGCTGGAGACGTTCCTGACCACGAAATAGCTCTTTGGTCAGCTGCTTCTGCTCAGTCCACAGGTAGCGGCCAAGGGTTCGTGAGGTATACTTGCAAGACCAAGTGCCGAAATTTGAAGTGCTTTTGTATGAAGAAAAATTGAACTTTTTGTGTTAAGTGCAATTCAAAATGCCATTCCAGTTTACCTTGTAGCAACAAGTAGTTCAGCACTCGTCTTTTTCTCTTTCTGTAGAAAAATCCCGTATCTTACATTTTCCCATGCATCTTTTCAATAAAAGCCTTTTTCATACTTTGCCGAAATAGTATTTGTCATTCTATATAATGCCTAGGGAAAGTATGTCAAATATTAAAATAAAACAGGCATTTCATACTTTGCCTAGAAACGTAAGGCATTGTATAGAATACCTGATTTTCACACTTTGCCGGTAACATTACACACACACACACACACACACACACACACACACACACACACACACACACACACACACACTGGTGTTCAAAGAAAGTGTATCACCTAGGAGTTTCACATTTCTATCCCTTTTTTGCGATGGTATGTTACATTAATGTCTAGCATCACAAATAGAAATATAAACAAAAGATATTTATTAATAGTTAAGACAAAGCTAAGTAATATTTGACAGGTGCTCTCAAAATATTCCAAAATGAGCATTTGCAACCTTTATACAACAGTTTTGGTAAACACAACAATTCTGGCTGAAATGATATTATTAGCCCTCAGTTTGCTTCAGTTTATCATTTTAAATGGAAAACAAAATGAAAATTTCACCAGTTGAACTGCTTCTGGCCCTGATGACAGCAGCTCACCGTCAAGGCACTGACAAGATCAATTTCTGAAGATAATCAATTGATAGTTCATGGTTCCAAAAACACAAATTATGACTTCCTGAAGTTCACAAAGGGTCTTTGGTTTCTTTCTGGCAACTGTAGATTCTACACGAAGCCAAAAGTTCTCTATAGCATTCAGGTCCGGCCAGGCTGTTTCCTGGCCAGCTAACAGTTGTAAGGGACCGTTCTTCCAACCATTTTTTCACCTGTAACAAATGTAAACACATTACTGTCGAACCTCTAATACAGAAATGAAGCTAAAGTAACTACAGAAGTGCCTACTTACACTTTTCGCCCGATGACAAGGAGCAGAGTCATCCTGAAAGATGCAGTTACTTGGCAGGTTTAAATGGTCTCTAATGGTTGATAGCAATTTGCCTTCCAGTATAGCCAGGCATCCATTGGCAGCATTTATGGAACCTTTTATAAACTGCAGGTGACCTACTCCATGATATGAAATGCATCCCCATATCATTTGGCTGGTAGGGAATTTCACTTAGATGCCATACAGTCTGGGTTGTATTTTTCACCAGGGCTATGGCGAATCGTTTGTCTCCCATCAGAGTCGTGCAGGTTGAATTTCTTTTCGTACGAGAAAATAACTGACTTCCAATGCTCAGGGGTCCATTTGACATGCTCCTTATACCAAATTAATCAGGCCTTTTTCATTTTTTGTGTGAGTAGGGGCTTCTTCTTAGGACGACAGACTACAAGTCCAGTCCATTTTTGAAGAGTCATCTTTTAACTGTTACTGCTCTTGCTACCACTCCTGTATTTTCTTCCCATTCTCTATTCAGCTCAGACAAAGAAGCTTTAAGGTTTTTAAGGCATAAGTGCTTCAAAACGCAGTCCTGTTTTCGCATAGAGAGTCGTTGGAATCTGGTTCCTTTTTTTCTATCAGCAGAATCAATATTCTTGAGTGTGGAAAGGAATCTACTCGCTGTCGATTGATTACAAGATACTTTATAAGCAATATGATGGGAAGAGCATCTTTCCTCAAGTAAAGCAACAATAGCACTCTTTCTTCGTGGCATCAACTGCACGTAACTCGCCATCCTGAGACAAGCAAGGAATGACTGCAACTCTTGCGGAGCGTGCATATATAGCTGAAAGTAACAGCTAATGCAATATTACATCACCTACGCATGTCAATCTTATCTGATGCAATCTGTAAGAAATATTGCTATATACTTACGCTATTCAGACAACAATTACAATTCTAAGGGGTGATGCACTTTCTTTGAACACACACACGCCCCCGGTATTGGAGTATTCATTATCCGAGTCCCCGCAATTACGAGGATTTGAAAATTAAAGAATAAAAGCTTTTTCCCTTGAGAAAATTGACCAGGCATTTGAATATGTTTTTGGGAGAATGATCTTCTTCCTGATCGTGCAACAAATGTTAAGTGTGAAGTTAAAAACATAACTAAATGCTACGACACAATTTTATCTGAAAAATGAGGGGAAAAAAAAAAAAAAAAAAACACACAAACAACTCTGAATTCATTCAACTGAAAAATAGTGCAACTTCAATAAACTTTATTTAACCTTACATTGTGTAACATATTATAATAAAAAACATCTAATAAAAATATTTCCCAATTTTTCAGTTCATCGATTTTTTACTATGTATAAGTATGTAATAAACATTACTATATAATATCGGTGTAGATACATCATATAACCCCGGGGGCTCACATCTGGTGAGTATGGGCTTGGCACACCCAGGGTCCTGAGCTGGATATCATCATTCTTCTCTTTCTTGGTGATTTCCTTCTAATTTTGACACACACACTCTCACTCTCTCTCTCTCTCTCTCTCTCTCTCTCTCTCTCTCTCTCTCTCTCAGGGTTACTCGGGAACTGTTTTTTTTTTTTTTTTTTTTTCCCCCCCTGGTGCAGCATATGGATATTAATAATAATAATAATAATATCTACTCATCCTTCACAACAAGTTGCCCATGTATTGCACTACTTCGAATAAGTAATGCTTCACTTGCAATACCTGAATACCTGCCCACCCACCGATGAAAAGCCAACTAGCTTTGAAACGGTGCCGTCCGGGTGGTGGCACCCACCGAGAATACGTACCAATAGTCTTCTCTATTAGTGAAGTGTTACTTATTCGAGGTAGTGCAATACATGGGCAACTCGTGAAGGTGGTTGTTGTTATTTGGTTTTTAGGAGCATTAGCAACTAAGGCCATGGATATGCAGTAGTCCAGGGATATGCAGTAGTCATTCTCTGGTGGTCATTCCTTTTCGCATCCCCAGTATTTGGTGGTCACAGGCTCGAACCCCAGTCTAATAAAGAAGCGTGTGCTACGGACTGCTGCTCTTGCCCACCTGGCTACTGAGGTGCCGACTCATGAAGGATGAGCACAGTATGAGATAAAGATGAAATGATGCTTTTCACACTACTATCATAGTTTTTCTTTAAAAGTTGCCTATGGTGTATCTACACTGATATTATATACATATAGAATTTTAATCTCTTAAAATATTATGCCTAGTTGCATTTAGTTTTATTTAAATAATAAACATTACAAAAATTGGTCCCAGTTTTAAGTGGAATTTTCTGGAACCAATTATCCTTGGATAATGAGGATCCCCTGTGTGTGTGTGTGTGTGTGTGTGTGTGTGTGTGTGTGTGTGTGTGTGTGTGTGTGTGTGTCACATGGAGTTTTCTATAACTTGAATTAGAAACAAACACAATTCCAAGCTTAACACCATCAGTACATCAGGTTACCATGCTAGTATTACTATGAGTTAAAAGTAAAACAAAAGTGATGCCGTACAATTGGATGGGTTTCCCTGCATGGTTAAATTTGTTATTTTCTTTATTAAAAGACCACACAACAATCCTAGAATCATTTATTCTTGTTGTGATTATCAGCAGTGACTCTTCATGCATTAAGAATCTGCAGATCAAAGAACCACTAGATGGCAGTGATCACAGGGTATTGAGGTGGGATTTACTTAAAGAACTATAGGCAAAGGGAAATGCTTTTTCTTTTGTAAAGGTGACTACAGTGGCCTGTGGACAGTTTTAAATTCTATTCAATGGATCCCACCAATCATATTACCAACAGTGAATTCTAAATTGGAAGCATTCAGGAATGTAATCATAGAAACTACTATGATTTCTATACCAACTAAGATATACTGCCCAAGGCTTAGCCCTAAATGGATGTCAAATAAACTGATGAGACTTGTGGCAGAGAATAAATATGTGTGTGATGCAAAATATTATCAGGTGATACAGAAACTGACAATAGATAAAAATTAGTCTGCAATCAAGTCACAAAGGAGGTTAGGCAAGCACTTCTTTAATTACATAAACACTAGAAGGAAGGGGATGAATACCATTGGCCTTCTAAATATGAATGGTTTAACTGGTTTGTCAGGTTGGGGACAAACTAAACAGACAATTTGCATCTACAGTCAAAAACATGAGCAATTTGTTTGGGATAGGAATGCCAAAAATGTATCAAATTCTAACAGGAGGTTAAATAATTTTGTGATAACTGAGAGGAAAGTGGAAGGAAAAATTTCTGAAGCTAAAGAAAAATAAGGCACATGAGGTGGTGAGATCTATCAATTATACAGGGTGTCTCAAAAATACATGGCATAACTTCAGGAATGAGTTCCTCATATGTAGACAATAAAAATATTTTATATCAACATAGCTCTATCGGCAGCATGAGGTGTAAAGGTCCCATGTTCACAAAGGTGGCGATGGATACCTTCAAACGTTTTCCTGTCTGGACATCTTCGTTCTGGGAACCTTTCGTGGTACAAACGACGAGCCTCCAGAGCATTGCCGTCTGCCAAACTGTACATAAAGTGCATATCCACTTGCTCCTGATTTGAGTACATGGTCGGAATGGAAAACCACCAGATTCTGTCAGTACCCCGACAGAATCTGGTGGTTTTCTGGTGTGATGAAGGAAATCACCTGCGAGAGATAAGATATTCCAGTTAATAACTCGGGAACCAAGCATTTTCAGAACTATGTTGACATAAAATATTTTTATTGTCTACATATGAGGAACTCATTCCTGAAGTTATGCCGTGTATTTTTGAGACACCCTGTATTAAGGGAGGCAAAAGAGGTAAGCAAATCTTTTCCCATAATTATGAGATCAATGTTGGATTCAAGGGGAAGGTTCATGGACTGAAGATGTGCAAATGTATTCACAAAGGGAGATCAAAAGATAAAATGAGTAATTACAGCCCTGTTAGTTTGACTTCTGTTCCAGGGAAATAATGGAGTCACTGGTAATGTAGAACCATCTAGATAGGAATGCAGTTATACTTCAGTCACAGCATGGATTTGTTATGGGACAATCTTTTCTGACCAATCAGATTGAATGCTATGACAGTAATAAAGGAACGGAACTGGATGCAAAAAATAATTCTGATATCACATACTTACATTTCAGAAAAGCTTTTGATACTGTTGTACATAAAAGACTGCTCCAAAATTGAAGCAATGGGGCAAGTTTCTGCTATGGATAAAGGAATGGTTGATTGGGAGAAGACTGAGTGGTTATCAATGGGCACTTCTATTCTTGTCTACTGTTATTAATGGCATTCCCCATGCTTCAGTGATGAGCCCATTGTTTGTTTGTTTCTATATGTATTAATGATACTGATGAAGGCACATCAGGCTTAATGTCTAAGTCAGGATATGGTATTGCAACACGCTATAGAAAAATTAGGTACATGAGCTGAGAAGCAACAATAAGTTTAACATTGACAAATACAAGGTATTGCGTATGGGTAGCAGTAATCCAAGATAAACATGCTAACTGTGTGGTACCACACTACTTTTTCATGAGAATGAAAAGGACCAGGGGTTATTGTACAGCATGATATGAGTTCTCTGAGTAGAACAGATGGGCTGCTAGGACAGCCTGTGGGATTCTATCAATGATATACAGGAATTTTGAAAGCAGTAATAAGGAGATTATTATCCAGTTGGATATGGCAATGCTTAGGCCACATCTAGAGTACTGAATACAAGGCTGGAAGCTTCATTTTGTGAAGTATGTGAAACTATTGGAATGGATGGAAAGAAGAGTAACGAGATTAGTGAGGTGGAACAAAAGGGTGCTTTTACCAAGAAAGGCTTCAGTTCTACAAATTGCATTGTCTTGGTACTAATCACCTTAGAAGTGATCTTAGTGAGGTGTTTAAGGTTTTAAATGGCTTGAGCATACTCAATGCCGATGGGATTCTTCTTCTTGCTCAAAGTACACATGAAGGGCCACAAATTTAATTTAAGAAAGAATGCATACAGGACATGTGTGAAAATTTGCCTTCAGCCAACAAGTAATTGATTGTTGGAACAAATTTTCATGTGATATTGTGAAAGTAGGTAGTTTGAATAAATTCAAGGAAATACAAGATAAACTATTAGAGGGAATGGGCAGGTGATAATATGGGAAGTGTGCTTTTAATTTTTTTTGCTGATGCTGTATAAAGCTTGTTTTCTTGCATCACTTGCCACTATCAATATTAATGAGTTCATTTATCTAATTAGCATTCTTGTTGTTCCATTGATGTCAATTATAATGATTAATTCTCCTGTTCAATGAAATGGAAGAATATAAGAAAATTCTAATTTTCATTGATATCGTAAGGATCAAATTTGTTATCTCTAAAAATCCTTGAAATGGACCCCACTTTAGGCATTACCACAGCTGAGATGAATGCCTGTAGAATTACACTGCAAATCTGCAGCACGAATTACTCAACCTGTGAATTTCTCTGAGCCTATATTGCCATCCTGGAGCATAAAAAGAAAATTTTTAGCTCTTTCTTCTTAATATATATATATATATTTTTTTTTTTCCACTTGGGTAGCCATTATCTATCTTGGCTACTCAATGAGAATGGAGATGGCTTTATATTCCAATTCTTCAACAAATTCTGGAATACCGCAAGGATTTTTTTTAATCTTTGAAGCAACAGTGGTTTCAACAAGTTATGTATGCATTGCATTACATTTCAGGGTATTAGCAATAGCAATAATTCATGGTATATAAGAAAATTAGCAAAAAATAAAGAACAAGTAAACTTTTATCCACAAACTGAAAAAAAATTAATTTCTGCGCATCAACCGCACTACACATTTATTTATTCAATCAGCACATGGCAACAAACAATATCCAGTGCTTGAGCTACAATATATGGTATACGGATGGCCTACATGACATGCATGACAAAATAAGTAATAATTACCAGATTTCTATTGGTCTTATTTTAATAAAATTTGGGGAGGCTCAACAAATTAAAATTTCATAAAAATCATTCACTGGAAGTTGAATTATACACAGGTCAAAAAAAATAATAAATAAATAAAAGAACAATAATAATAATTGGATTTCTCTTGGTCCAATTTTAATGAAATTTGAACAAAAAAAAATGCAACAGCACAATAAATCTTTCTAAAAGGCCCACACACAAAATTTCATAAAAATCCATCCACCAAGAATCAAGATATTATGAGGATGGGGAGGGGAAAAAAAGTACTAAAATAATAATAAAAGAATTCTCAAATTTCCATTAATCTGATTTTAATAAAATTTGGGATGATTCTACAAATCTTTCCAAAAGGCTCAAGTATAAAATTTCATGAAAATCTATTAAGTGCTTGGGCTTGTGACCCTGTGCTATAAAAAGAAAATAAGTTCAGTTAATACGTGAAAATGGAAAATAAATAATAATAGTAAAATAAATAAATAAATAATAATAATAAAATAAATAATTGCTAGATTTCTATTTGTACAATTTTAATGAAATTTGGGATCATTCTACAAATCTTTTTAAAAAGGCTCAAATATAAAAGTTCAAGAAAATCCATCAACTGGGAGTCAAGTTAATACATGCGGAAGTATAGACAAAGAAAATGTCGGATTTTAATTGGCCTGATTTTAATGAAATTTGGGAGAGCTCGACGAATCATTTTAAAAGGCCCAAATACAAAATTTAACGAAAATCCGTTCACCAGGAGTTGAGTTATCACATGTGGATGGGTTGAAATAGTGAAGATAATAGGCATGTTATGCACATATGCTAATGTGCCTGATAAATTTAATTTCCCATGCACATAAAAATAGTGTTTTCTTTCTTATAAATTTTCTATAAAAGACATTTCCAGAAATTTTCTAGGAAAACTGGAAAAGTTGGCAGGAAGTTGAATTATACACAGATAATGATAATTGGCATTACCAATTATTATTATCATTAACAAACAAATAAACAAACCTTCATTCTATCATCTAGTGAGTGCCTCACTGTCCACCACACTTTAGCATTTGTATTATGCATAGTTGCTGTACCTTCTTCCAAAATATCTTGAAACTCAGTCATAAATTTCATCAGGAACTGGAAACAAAAACGAAAGATAGTCTTTAAAAAGTAGTAACTGCACAATAAGATTTATGATTTTCTGATTTTATATTCATCTAAGTTCAAGGACAGAGTTGATGCCTGCTATAATGAGAGAGGAAAATAAGAAAAACACTCACCTCTAATCTACTAGACCCATCATAATAATAATAAAGAACAAGGCTGAAAGAATTTTAGTTGCCTCAAAGAATCTTTGAGGCTATTAAACAACAGGATAAAATAAATTCAGTTGTTTTATCTTGAATGCAAAAATTTTAAGCAATGTATTTCTTTCTTTTAATTTTCCATTCTAATAAGCTTTATTTTATTCGCAGGAGATTTGCATATTTAATGTTATAAATTGCTATTAATGTATTGACTGTATGTCATACTCATAATAGTGGATTTACTCATACTCAAAATAGTGGATTTTCACCATGTCTGATATATAATATTAGTAACCCAACTATGATTTCTGGATAGTTCGGAAATGAAAAACAGATGCAGTAACTGTTAATATGAGAGTTCTAAGTTTGTAAAAAATTGTTATTCTGAATTTATTGATATTAATGGTGCCGACTACCTTTGTTAGTTTAACTTCAACTTCACTGAAATGGGAGAAAAAAAAGTTTCCCAATGTGTAATTGAAGTTATAGCATTGTACATACAAAGAATAATATGCATAAAATGATTGCATTGTTTCACCACATTACTAATTAGGTTTTCATTTCTAGTCCAGAAGGCAGGGCAATTGTCAGGGCCCAGATTTTATGGACCCTGTGCATTACAATTATCATAAATTCATAAAATGAGTTTTTTTTTTTTCTGAAAATACAGTACAAACACAAAATTAATAGACAGCAGTAATCATAAAAATTACAGTAAAATAAATAACAATGTTATTTATTACTTGTTATGTGTAATCACTGAGAGCAAAAATACTATTCGTTTGTTTCTTTTGTCATCCTTAAGTTCATATCTTTACTTATGTATTAGGTTGTCCAATTAAAACATGTTTAAGGATTTAATCATAAAACTTATAGTGAAATAAATAATATATTATTATTTATTGCCTAAATTATGTGTAATTGCTGAGAAAAATACTACTGATTTGTTTATTCCTTTTGTCAACCTTAAATAGTCACTTTTAGCATTTACATATTCATTTAATTGCTTCGCTAAGAGCTCTATGTATCCCCTTATAAAAAATTCTTTTCAGCAGTTGATGAAACCTTTCTTTGATGGCTGATTTTATTTCAGCTTCCAAATTGAAAAACTTCCATTTAAAGCTTTTTAGACATTCCAAAAACATGAAAATCATATCATTATAAGACTGAGTTCCAATTCATTTTTTTGAAGGCCTGAATCAGATTGACATGAAGCAGGATGATTCTTTCTCACCTGGTATTTGTGTGTTTGATACTAAGAAACAGGCTCACAGTTTCAGATATCATTCCAAGGTAATGTTAATATAAAGATTTTTCCTACTGGAATATAGGATTGATTGATTCTTTTTCTTTTCTTTCTTTTTTTTTTTCACTTGTCGATTAAGGATTTTTTCACTGCACGCTGGAAAGCTTAGACGATTCTGATTAAAAAAAAAAAAAAAGCATTTCTTGTGGTTCTTATTTTTCTGCTGTTAAAATTTTGATTCATTGAATATTGATTCACTTTGGAAGTACCGATTATTGAAAAATAGCTGTAAAAAATTGCACATGCAACCATAACAAAGAACAAATGAAACTGAAGCAAGTTTTGTAGTGAACTATCAAGTTGACATGCTGTTTTAAACATTCTGAGAAGGTGGGAGAAAGATCATACATGTGTCAATGATATTTTGATTGAATATCCCTCATATTTTTTATTCAATATATAGATTACATTTTCAGAAAAATAATTTCAAGCAAACTGCAATATGGAAAGAATTTAAAAAAACCTGCCTATTTGTTAACATCAAAACTATTGTTGGTGCAGAACAGACAGGATAAAAATGGCAGCCTGCTTTGCAAACATGAAGGGTAAATAAAACCTTAGAGGTTAAAATTAAATTAGAAGTTAAATCACTAAAAACATTAATTATTTTTTTACCTTTTACTAAGTATAATTATATAGAACAATATAGTAGATAAGGTAAACATAACTACAAAAATGTAAAAAATCTTGCTTAGATGCATCCATAGTTTTAAAGTGATACGGTTGGCAATACAATATAACAACAAAGTGATGGAACCAGATAATACACATACACATTCACTTTCATCATTTTTAAGCATTTAGAGGACATAATCAAGGGTAAAATAAATGCCAATTTACATTACTATATAAGAACCACAGTAACTTCAAAGCATCATGAAAACAAATCAAAAATATAGTCAGGAAAAATTTAAATGTAGCCAGAAACAGGAAAACCTACATGTAGGTTTGAACATGTCTGTGAGTAACACTTCATATATATATATATGAATTTTCTAGAATAGAAATAGTATAGAATAGAATATTCCAGAAAGGCATAGAAGATTCCTGAATGTAGCAGAATGTTGTAGATGATGCTAGAGTCTTTTGCAATAACATAAATTGAGGAATAAGAGTTGTAACTTATAAAAGCAAACACCTATCATTCAGAAAAAGTGTTTGGTGTAAGCTGTGTGTGTTTCATGATAAATATGGCAATAAATAAGGAACTGAGTGTTGAAAAAAAGATGTGCTATTAGAACTCTGTATAAAGAAAGATATTCCATGAGAATTATTGGCAAAAAACTAAGTAGCTATACAGTACTACTGTAGTAGTGTATAGCTACGCATACTGCATTGTGTTCCTTTGTGTATTCTGACAGATGAGTGTGTCAACTGACATAACATAAAGCATACCCTGAGGTTACAAAGAGTGGTTGTGTTGCTCTTCATTTTCATCGTCTTGTCTTATTTCAAATTTATCCCGTTTATCAATACTGTATAGTATGCCAAAATGAAGTAATACTACGAAAAGTTAAGTTAACAAAAATAAACAGCAAAGAGGAATAACACTGGGAACAAAATGAGATCATAAGCAAACATGATCTCATTATTCTTCAACATCATCAATCAATGATGATGAAGAATAAACATTCTTTAACATATGACATAACTAATTTCTTTATTATTATAATTTGCTTAATTTTAAAGGCTATGGTTTCATTTCTTTGGATAAATAAATCATTGTTTAAGCATAAACTATTGTTCTGTTGACCTTTTATTTAACATTACTATGGTCAAATTTCATTGTTGAGAACGTAATCCCTGTTTTTAACATTACGTCTATGGGAAATAAATGCCTGCTTTATGAGTGTGCACTAGGAATGAATTAACTCGTAAAGTTGAGAACTATCTGTACTTTGTAGTGTTTTTTTTTTCTTTTTTAATATTAAACCTTACACTCATACCTAATTTCAAAAAAAATTAACGAAACCATTGTAATACATTACGATTCCAAACTTTTAGGCAGGAGTGTATATTGTTGGCACTTTGGATATGGGATTAAATCCACACTACCAATGATTTTTAACAGACTGCGAGCGATCTGTCAATAATTAGAAGAGTAATTATTTCAGTTTTGCATTTTTGTAAGTTGCCTTAATTTGACATGTAACATTTAAAAAATCAATCATATATTATACTGAATGTACCTTTGTATTCTGTGATAAAAGAAAATAAAATTATTATCTTAATACTTACATAACATTTTATTAATTTTATCCCAAAAAATTGGAGCTGAACTGTTAGGAGTTACATATTTTCTACTATGGAATTTGATGAAAATTAATTGGTGACCCTCTAGTACATATGGTATTGATAAGAGCATCATTGAGAGGGTAGAATGAAACAAATGCACTTCCTCTGCACCATGCAGATGATGCAGATAGAAAGATAAATTTATTGAGAGTGCAGTGGCAATTTCTCCTAAATTCCCATGACAGGGGGTACCCTGTGACCTTATTTTTAGCCTCTAAAAATATATGTGTATAAGGATACCAGACTACCTTCAGCACTCTCAGTTCTATCCATAGAAAATGAGTTGTCAAAAGAAAGAGATATTTCTCAGATGTAGCGAATTTGGCACAAAAAAAAACCAAAAAAAAAACCACGTATCTGTGTTAGGTTGTTTGATATTTAGTATACTTAAGCTTGTAAACTAATGCAGCCAAGTAAAAATGCAATAGTAACACACATTTGTGCTAACCATTGTTTCAAGCCAAAGTAACCACTAACATATGGAATAATGATAATATTCTTGTCAAAATAATTGAATGTGAAACTCCTTTGGCTTGTAAGGTCATGATGGTGTATAAACAGACTCTTTTAAGGCTCTCTCAGTGCAGTATAAGATATACCAAGGTCCAGTCGAACTCATGCAATAATATCAGTTTAACAAAAAATATGACAAATGGGAGAAAAGCATAGAGCTTGCAGTAAAGTCAGGTATATTACACGAATGAACCACTTTGCCAGAGTAGTTGCTGTGAATTTGTTTTAAATATAAATAGAAAGATTTAGCAATGGTCAAGATTTGGACATTTTATGCAATATTTAACAGTTGTTATTTTAACAGTTTGTTCAAAACACAGTTTAAATAACACTTCTATAAGAAAGGATTGTAAAATTTCTTTAAGAAGAAATAAAGTTAAAATATAATACAGTCAGTTCTGCTATAACGCAGTACATGCGTTCCTAAAAATCTCCACATTATGGTATTTCGTGCAATACAACAGGGCTTATGTAAAAAATAGGGATAGTGGTAGAGCACAAAAAAAAAAAAAAAATGTTCAGTCTGGTAAGTAATACAATAAAATTGCTAACCCAGGTTTTAAATTTCTATTAAATAAATAAATATTACAGTAAATACAGCACTTTAGCTTGAAAAGATATGAAGTTTGCTTGATTGATATTTCTGTTCACTGACATTTTTTCTTTTTTTTTTTTTCTTTTTTATTGTAAAATTTAAAACAGTAAAAAAGATAAGCAATCAATAACAACAAACACAGGACGCACAAATTGCACAAGCGAGACAAGTTTATGAAGCGTAAAAAATAGGAATGAAGAGAAGATTCTGAAAATTTATTTTGTTTTTTTATGATTGAAGATTTCATGGAAAGGGAAACACATTTCACCATAACGTAAAAACCCACGGAATTCCAACTATCAGTATTATTGCAAATGCAGTAAGATCCAATTTACTACCCATTTATAATTAGATTGCACTAGCAGAAAAGCCCAATAAAGCAGAAACTGCAAATTGTTTTTATTGTTTTATGGTAGTGACCTCCAGAAATGTGCTCCTCTGTTCACACTATCACGCCACACGAAATTTCTGTTCGAACAGAAAATGTAAGCTCCTGAAAACATGAGTTGGCCAACAATATCACGTGCTATCTTATGAATACAGCTAATGACAACAGTGTGTCTCGGACCAACACAACTACAATAAATGGGAAATACAGCTGTCACACATTTGACATTTTTTAAGCTTCGTAAACTTGTATGTATTGCTGCACAGGTCACTATGTTCAGCTTGGTGCCGGGTTTTGCATTCAACTGATATTACTTTCAGACGAAATCGCACATGAGCCAATGCAAAAATCACATTATACTCGCATTGTTCTTTAATATATCAGTCGCATTAGAGCAAATCTGCGCTGCAAAAATGCTTGTTACAGCAGAGCTGACTGTACACAATTACATTCATAACAGTATGTATTTCATTGATGCTCAGAGAAAAAGGAAGTAGAAAGCATATACAGATTTGTTTAATTATAAAATTTGTTTGAAGATGCTCAATTAAATTATTGCAAAAAAAAAAAAAAAAGAGCAGCAGCAATCTGTTTAGGATTGCTGCTGCTCTTTCCAGCAGAAAAAAAAAGGAGAGATGAGATATACAATAAATATTTGTGTATGTATGAGATGGGGATATTGACATTCATTGGACAAATTGTTGCAGATGTTGCATGTTATTATAATTAATGGAAATGATTGGAAGGCTGTGTAACATTGGGTCTATACACAACCGCCAAAAGTACATAGCTTGCAATGAAGTTGTAAACTCTTCTGGGCTTAGCTGATAGAGTATAAATGGAAATTTATTATTATTTATTTATATTGCTGACTTTACCTATGATTTTTTGGGAAATAATTCAAAATTTTTTGTTGCATCACTTATTCAAGTTATATAGACACTTTCTTGAACTTTGCTTGATTTTGTAAATTTTATTTGCAGACAAACTTTGATTCGGCAATTTAAGTAAGAAGTAGAATAAGAGTATTATTTCAATGGAGGTATTGAAATAGTTTTACGAAATAATGCTACATTACATTATGTTTTTCTGTTGTGACTGTCTGGTGACATTATTGTCCCTCCAGTGACAGAACTCCAGCTGCTCTTTAGAAATGACTACATTCACCCACAAGCTGACCTAAGGCAACCAATATCATTTTTATCACTAATGTGACCATTCCAAGGTAACATAGTTGAGGTTGCTGGATGGACTATGTTACCTTGGAATCTGACCACATTAATTTGAATGCAGTATGCAAAATCATACATGGATGCAATGTATGATTTTGCATACTGAATGCAAATGTGTAAAATCAGCACCACTTTTGGGTATGTAGTAATGATCCAGTTATGACAGTGCAGAAAATATGTTACCAAAAGTAGATTTATTGCTCAAGTTTTAGAAACAACTGACTCAGAAATTGATATTAAAAGACAGATTTATAATATGAATTCATTCTATGAATTGACAATTCTGTTCCTTGATTTATGACTCCCATTCTTGATTAAAGCAAGATTAAGAATACAAGAAAAGTATATTAAAATTATTTATGAACTGTAAAGATCATGAAATCTTGTAATATCTATAATTACCTGATTATCTTCATTATTGGCAATCAGAACCACCACAGGGGAGCACTTTCTGCGATAGCGAGAAATCAGAAGACTAGGAATAGTGGGGGCATTTGCACATGGGCTGTGTGATAGAAAATTGGGGATTTCAGAAATCTGGATTACCGTCCACTCTAAAAACAGAAATGAATGACAATATATTTCAAAAATCTAAAAATATTTTTAGATTTCTATTATAAGTTCAATATATGCATAAGCAAGAAATGTTTTAAACAACATCATCATAACTGACATTTTAATCACTGCCTTAGATCAGATAGGAGAGAGCATATTAACTGTACCGTAGAGTAAAGCAGATATAGGTATATGAGGAGCAGTATGAAAGTAATGCCTCCTATTTTTTCCTCAGAAAATTTAATTCCTACAACTATGCCTTTTACATCAATTACTCCTCAATCATTAATAACACACTGTTATTTTTCCAAAAAATCACTATCATTTTCTATGCACTTACACCATCTATGAATCAGACACTATTCCAATCCTGTAAAAGTCATCATAACTGACAAAACTTACTCTTGCTCCAGAGGGCTTTGTAAACACTGTGCTTGAGCTGGTCGTTTTCTCAAAATGGGTTCCATGGAGTGCATCTTTCAGCGGGCCGAACAGGTGATAGTCGGAAGGTGCAAGATCTGGGCTATGAGAGGGGTGAGGAAGAACAGTGCGCCCCAGTTTTGCAATGGCCTCCATCATGCACAGACTGGTGTGGAGTCATGCATTGTAATGGAAAAGAACCAGCTCATTAAGGTTTTTGTCCAGTTGAGTGGGGTGAGGAAGAACAGTGCGCCCCAGTTTTGCAATGGCCTCCATCATGCACAGACTGGTGTGGAGTCATGCATTGTAATGGAAAAGAACCAGCTCATTAAGGTTTTTGTCCAGTTGAACTCTACAGATTTCAACTTTCAGCTTTCAACTTTTTCAAAATTTCCACATATTGATATGAGTTGATTGTAGTGCCATGTTCCAAGAAGTCCACAAACAAGATCCCATCTTTGTCCCAAAACACTGTCATGGTGACTTTACCGATATAAAGCTGTCTTTTGAACTTCTTGTGCGGTGAATTTTGATGGTGCCAGTCCATTGATTGTCTCTTTGTTTCAGGGTCATAATAGTGGACCCAGGTTTTGTCACCTGTGACTATGCGTGAAAGAAAAACCTCTCCTTCACTCCTGTAGTGCTGGAGAAGTTCTGTACAGATAACTTTTCAGGCTTCTTTGTGCTTGCGTGGCAACATTTTTGGGACCCGCCAGATGCAAACCTTGTAATATAGTTCGTTTATGATGGTTATCACAGCAGGTTTACCTATACCTAATGCATCACATAATTTGTGTGTTGTGATGCGGAGGTGCTCTTTGATCAGTGCATCTATATAGCTCTTGTTGTCTGTTGTCACTGACTCTATTGGCTCACTGCTTTGGGGCTTGTCAACAATGACACTTTCCCCACTCTTAAAGTGTCTGGCAGAGCATGGGCATGCTCTGCTGCCCTCTGGAGGACATCTTCCCTGTCGGCCTCCTCCTTCTGCTTTCTACCCCCCAGTCTTCTGCTTCCCCACCTGCTACGTTCTCCTTACAGAGTAAATTTCTTTCCCCACAGGCCCAAATTTAAATACACCAAAATTATTGCCCAACTTATTAGGCCTTTAGAACAAGTTTTTAGCGAATAACCCCACGCACTGCTAAAACCAACAACCGCATTTTGAAGAAACCACGATCTTTCTACCCCCCTAAATCAGGTCCTAGCCACTGAAATCTCAGGAAAGTAGGTGTCAGGACCACCCAGAGTACTTTACAAAATACTGGTAACACCCGGCTGGCCTCCCCGTTGGCGAGGAATGATAATGTCGGGTCTGGTCTGGGGCCCAGCGGCTAACAGGCCGGAAGAACAAGGGGCACAACACATTACACAGTACAAATACCATACACTTTTCAAACCTCTGGCTTGTCTGATACAACGAACACAGGCGGAGATGGGAGAAACCCCAGGTGCAGCTAGAACCGAAACATACCTCATACCGCTTAAAGTGTCTTACCGCATGTCTAACTGTACTCACATCTACAGTATTGTCACCATAAACATTTTTAAGACACATGTGGATTTTAATAGGCATCACTTCTTGGTAAGAAATTCAATTACCACTCTTTGTTTGATATGTATATATGTAACATACACCATTTTGAACTATCTGTGTGCTGCACACATGAGACCGATCAGTGCCACTCAGTATGGTAAAACTAGAGACTTCTAGTAGCCACTCAGTGACACATAAAATGATCAACGCACCACATTTGAAGGCACTACTTTCGTACCAGTGCTTTTCAGTAAACATTATTGTTAACACACTTTTTTTAATTTTTTTTTTAATTTTAAATTTTTTTTTAAATTTTTATTAGGAAGGTGTTGATGTAAAATTCTATGTTAAGGAGCATATACACTAAAACAAACAGAACTTCAATACCATAAAACAGTGATTTTTATTAAAGTTGGTGATAATGTTAAGAAAAATTATAATATAAAAATCAATGAATGAATTTTCAGGCAATTTGATTCAGCATTAAAAGAGATATAAAATTGTTTCTGAACAAATTCCAGATTTAAAATTACTGTTTTTTTTACATAAAACATTGAATTTTTTGAAAGTTTTGATTAAAAATTTTAATTAAAAGGACAATTGACCTACAAAGGGGGTAGAATATCATTCCACAATAGAGAGTTGGATGGAAGGTGTCTACAGTTCACCAATGTTGGATACAATGGAAAGAAGGCACACATGACACGATTGAAGATCAGACACAGGACTTTCCAGTAGTCACTGACCAAATGTGGGAGGGTAATCAACTTGCATGTTTCCTATACTTCTTTTTGCCTTGGACTCCTTTTACCTGTCATTTTTCATCACATTTCAAAAAAAATTCTCACTTTTACTTCCTTCTTTCAAAATTATAATAATATTTTGGTTGTTTGTTTGTTTGGTTTTTAGGAGCATTAGCAACTAAGGCCATATTGCTCCGGGATATGCGGTTGTCATTCCCTGACCTTTCCGCATCCTCCGTATTTGGTGTTGACGGGCTCGAACCCCGGTCTAATCAAGAAGCGTGTGCTACGCACTGCTGCTCCTTCCCACCTGGCTACGGAGGCGCCACTACTATTTTGGTTAATTTATATTTTAGTTGTTAGCTGATTCTGTTACAATCTTTTATATTTAAAATTTTAAGTAAAATTAACAGTGCTATAACCCCAATAGAGGTACAGCCCATGGGTACAGCCAATTTATATTGTGATTTTATCTTCTTAAAATCACATATAAAAAAAAATCATGTTCCAACCACAACTGGTCAATGGCTGCAGATGGGAGAAATCCCAGGTGCCACTAGAACCCAAACATACCTAATATTTAGTTTGCAAATGTTTGTTGGAAGTGGACTGTGATCAAATCCCAAACTGTTTGCCTTTCACTCCTACTCAATATCACGAATACCTTAGTGTTGAGCAGGGGTCAACTAGTGGCTGGAATGGCATTCGGTAGTGTTCAGTGATGACCAGAGACTTGAATGAGAATTTCATGACCAGAGATGAAGCAAACATATAAAGGCACATTTTGGCTCACATGAAGATCTTAAATAACACTATAAACCCACCCACCATTCATACAAGCAACTTTATTTGTGAAATAGAAATTCAATGTGTGTGTGTGTGTGTGTGTGTGTGTGTGTGTGTGTGTGTGTTTGAGAGAGAGAGAGAGAGAGAGAGAGAGCGAGCATGATTAAACCAATAAATGGAGGTTCAGCAAAATTGCTTATGTTCTTGCAGAACACTGCCACTTGCTAAAATAATGACCAATTGTCTTCTGTATTAGTATTGGCAAAAGCTAAAATTAGCTACAGTAGAACTTCAATTATCTGTCATGGTAGGGGACCATGATGCATAATCGAATAGACTGAGAATAGAATACGTACATTAAAAACATTATAGATAAAATAGACTGGGTCATCTAACTTGTTTATTTTATTACATAATACTTAACCTAATGAAATTTAATTAAATTTTAATTATTATTTTTTACTGGATCATCAAAAAATCATAGTACAGATATCTACATACATACCTATTTTTAATATTTTAACTTACATTGGTCTAGTAATGTCATAAAAAAAAAAATTAAAAGAAAATATTACATACATACAACATTCTTCTAATGTCATTAAAGAAATTTAAAAGAAACAATATTACATAATTAAATTTCTTTTCTAAAAAAGGCAGTCAATTTCTTTCTTTTTTTTAATTACTCCTCTCCCCTAGCCTTTTGGGAGGCAATGTTACAAATTTTATACAAAAGTAACACTTGTGTAGCATCTGCTTCTTCTTGTACCTCCAAACAGAGCCAAAAGTTGACAACACTGAAGAGCAGATATCATCTTTTAAGGGCACAAAAGGTGATATTTTTGTAACCCTGGGCACTAATGACCTTAAGAGTAAGAGATGACTACAGTGGTCTCAGAGAATTTTTAAGTTCTATACAGTGGAACCAACTGTTGATGTTACCAACAGCAAATTCTAAATGTCAAGCATTCAAGGAAGTAATCTTGGAAGCTACTAAGCTTTTTGTTCCAACTCAGAAATACTGTTCTAGGTTTAAGCCCAAATCAATGTCACATGAACTAATGAGCCTCGTGGCAGAGAAGAAAAATGCAGAGGATGCATATAAATTATCAGGTGACACAGAAGCCTATGGTACATATAAGCTAGTCTGTAATCAAGTCACAAAGGAGTTAGGCAAGCGAAGGCAGATTATTAGAAATCTTTGGCAATGGATGCAAAGAAAAACAGCAAAGACTTCTTTACTTATACAAATTCTAAAAGGAAGGGGATGAATCAGATTGGTCCACTTGATATCAATGGTGTGACTGTAAATAATCATTCTCAGATGGCTGCCAAACTAAATAAGTATTTTGTATCTATAGTCACACATGAGGAGTCATTCAAAGACTCCTCATGTGTGACTGTAGATGCAAAATACAAATTTGTACTTATTTAGTTTAGCAGCTATCTGAGAAGTTTGATAAACATCTGGAGGAGAGGGCTAGATGTTTATCAAACTCTAACAGGGAGTTAAATGATTTTGTAATAACTGAGAGCAGAGTGGATGAGAAATTATTGAAGTTAAACATAAGAAAAGCACCTGAGGTGGATGGGATCTATCCAGTTATATTAAAGGAGGTGAGAAACCATTAGCCATAATTATGAGAGCATCCTTGAACTCAGGAAGTTCCCACTGACTAGAGATGTGCAATTGTATCTCCAATTCACAAAGGAGGATCAAAGGGTGACACGAATAATAACAGACCTGTTAGGTTGACTTCTGTTCCAGGGAAAATAATAGTCACTGGTTAAAGAAGCATTGCAAGACAGTAGTAATAATTCAGACACAGCATGGATTTGTTAGGGGGAAGCCTTGTCTGACCAATTTGATTGGATACTATGATGTCATCAAAAAGGAACTGGATGCAAAAAATAATTTTGATATCATATACTTGGATTTCAGGAAAACTTTTGATACTGTTGCACATGGAAGACTACTGTACAAATTGGAGCAGTATGGTATTAAGGGCAAATTGCTACAATGGATAAAGGGATGGTTGAGTAGGAGAAGACAGAGTGGCAAACAATGGATACCACTCTTCGTGGACTAATGTTATTAGTGGTGTCTCCCCAGGGTTTGGTGTTGAGCCCATTGTTGTTTTGTATATTTTTTATTGATGAAGGTATATCAAGCTTAATGTCAAAGTTTGCAGATGATACAAAGGTTGGGAGGATTGTTAATAACAGTAATGACAGTATGCTGCTGCAACATGATCTGGAAAATTTGGGCAGTGGGCTGAAAAGTGGCAACTGAAGTTTATCATTGACAAATGCAAAGTGCTGCATGTGGGTAGCAGTAACTCCAGAGAAATGTACCAACTGGGTGGTGTTACACTCAGGGTAGTGGAGAATGAAAGAGATCTGGAGGTAACTGTGAAGTCAGATATGAAGTTTTCTGAGCACTGCAGACAGGCTGCCACAGGTGCAAAGTGTGTTAGTTGTCTGACGGCAGCAAGGGTTTCCCCATCTCCACGTTGTGTACTCTGTTTGTGTAGCACAGAACTCTGTGAAGGCCAGAGATTTAAACAGTGTGTGGACGGATGGGTAGTGTTGTGTACTGTTGTTCTTCTGACCATTTAGCTGTTGGGCCCCTGTTGGGACCCACCATTACCGCACTTGGCCCCGGGGAGGCAGGTCAGGTACCCAGTAGATTTTTGTTCTCTGGCAGGCCCTGCCACCTAGTTTCCAAAGATTTAAGTGGCAAGGGACTATGTAAAAAAAAATAAATAATAATAAAAAAATAATAAAAAATAAATAAAAAAAATAAAAAGGGGGTTAGCGCTAGAATATAAAAGCCAAGAGTAATGTAAGCATGGTTTAAATTTGGACGTTATTAATTGATAAGTTGTGTGGGGTGTACACTGCGAGATAGACAGAGTAGGGGGGAGCTGAAGGCTGCAGGGAAAAGACAAGAGGTATGGGGATGATAGAGAAGGTGACCCCAGAGAGTCAGTGAGGCAGGCCCAGGCCTCACCAGGCACGAGGGAGTGGCAGAGGGAAGAGACAGGAACCAATCTCTCCCCCTGGCTGGGGAGGGGTGTAAAAGAAAACCAGGCTAGAGTGCTCGGTTTGATCGCCAATGTGGCTTGTGGCAGAAAAGCTGCTGCTTGACTGCAGTGTCTGGGTTTTGGAGTCTTCAGTGGGATCAAGTACTGGTTGATCTTGCCTAGAGATTCAGTTGCAGATATCAGTCCGATGAAACTTGGATGAAGGAAGTGAATTTCAGTTCAATTGAGCTTTGATGAGGTAGGTGTTTAATGCTACTGGAGAGGGGTGCCCAGAATCTGTATCAAGTTATTGCTCTTGGTGGTTTAGGCTCCTTAATGTTCTTCGTCTGTTGAAGACATCCTGTGCAAAAGTGGTGAAGTATTTATAATTGTCGTGGTTATGAATTAGTATATGTTCTTGGTCCTTTGGCAAATTAATAATCTTTGTGATCAGAAGAGATCTCAAGTCTTCATAGTCAGGACAGTCATACATTATATGGTGCCAAGATTAGTCAGTGCCACAGTGGCAGCATGGATCATCTGTGATGCCGAGATGTTAATTTTTCTTGTATCGACCCATGGCCTGTGCGGAGGTACGTTATGTGCAGGCCAGGGGAAAACCAGCTTGGGGCTTTTGAGAACGTCAACTTTACTTCAGGGATGAATTTCTTTACCAAAGTAGGTCATGGGGTCTTGTCAATGATATACAGCAAATTTTGCTAGCAGGGATAAGTAGGTGATTATCCACTTGTATAAGGCAATGGCCAGGTCACACCTTCAGAATTGCATACAGGTGTGGAAGCCTCATTTTAGGAAGGATGTACAATTGCTAGAACGAGTACAGAGAAGGGCAACAAGATTGGTGAGGGGAACAAAGGGGTGCTCTTAGGAAGAAAGGCTTAAGTTCTGCAAATTGCAGAAATGGAGAAATCCATTTCTGGAGAAATGGATTATGGAGAAATCAATTAACCGCCAACTCTTAAACTACCTAGAAACCTTCTGTCTGATCAATGATCGCGAGTATGGATTCCGTCAGTGTTGGATATCACCTGATCCACGGGTGATATTCTGGCTTATGTTACCCATTTATGGACAAATTCAATGGAAAAGTTCGGTGAAACACAAGCAGTTGCTCTTGACATCTTAAAGGCTTTCGATCGTGTTTGGCATAAAGGTCTTCTAAACAAGCTTCCATCTTATGGTTTGCCAACTGTTTTTGTAATTGGTTATCCAGTTTTCTCTCTGATCACTCACTGAGGGTGATGGTAGATGGCTCTCTATCTTCTAACTTATCCACTAATGCCGGTGTCCCCCAAGGTTCAGTTCTTTCCCCCACTCTTTTCCTCTTGTATATTAATGACCTTCTTCCATTGACTGGAAATCCTATCCATAGTTTTTCCAATGATAGCACATTGCATTCCACTTTCCATTTTGAGAAACCTTACCTGCTCAATCAGCTTCAACTTCTCAAATATCCGCTACCAATTCCTTAAATGCCGATCTCCAGGTAATTCTCCAGTGGGACAAAGACAACTTAGTTGATTTCAATCCTTCTAAAACTCAGTCTTGCCTTATATCTCACAAAAAAGGATTCTTCTGCTCCTATGCTTATCTTTGGTGACACTGATTTCTAGGCAAAATGATATATCTCTTTTGGGGATTACCCTGAGTTCTAATCTCTCTCTTGGCACAAGCACATTACAAATATTGCTTCCTCTGCATCCAAAAAACTTGGTTTTCTCTTTCACTTTTGGCATTACTTTTCTTCCAAACAGTTGTTCACTCTGTACAAATCGCAATCTGCCCTACCATAGAATATCGTTCCCACATCTGGGGCGGTGCCCCCAAAACTTCTCTCAGGCTTCTAGATTCCATTCAGAAGAGGGCTGTTAGGTTAATTAATGACTCCTCTCTAACAGATTCCACTTGCTGTCTCATAGACATACTGTTTCTGCTGCATGCCTTTTCTACAGAAACTTCCATGGGCACTGTTCTTCTGAATTGGCTTCTATAATTCCCCCTCTCTCTTTCAAAACAGTCCGAACACATGCCGCCACCAGCCAACATCCATTTACTGTCCAACTTTAAACTCACAGAACTAACTCTTCATCTTCCTCATTTATTCGTTCAACTGCTTTTTTTTGCTGATGCTGTATAAGCTTGCTTTCTTGCATCATATGCCTCTACTAATGCTAATAATCTGCAGATTTACTAAACAAGTACAGGTCAATGCTGAAAAAAAAGTCATGAGTTATGGTTAAATTTTAAAGTGTCTGCAATTCTGCCCAGACACGATAGGAGGGAGCACATGATGAGAGCTTTATCAATCACTTTGGCCTTGGAGAGATTGTGCAATGCTCAAGGTGTGGAATATCTTAGCATGGTCTGTGCATTTTAACAGAGAAGACTGCTTCTACAGGGATGGGATACACCTAAATAGAAGGGTGCAAGAGTGTTTGCTGATGCTATTGAGGCAGTGCTAAGTGGGTCAGAAAACTGTAAGCTTGGGGGGGGGGGGGGAATTCACAGACTAAAAGGTTAAAAGTAGCTGCAGGCAGATGTAAAAGTGATTCTTGCATTGCTTCTATTAGAATGAGCAGTGGCCTGGAGGGTGGGGTGTTGGGGGGGGTTTCAGGGACTAGTGGGAGTCATGAAACAAATACAGCAGGCCCCCGTTATAACGTGGTTCGCTTTAACACTGTTCTTATATTATAACCCGTATCTGACTATAACACTGTCACAGATCACTATAACGCTCTTTTACAGATTACATTTTTGACATATTAACGAAATCGTTTCATTTGATGGAGTCCATAGCTTGAAAATGAATAGCAAAACAGCATTAAAACGTTTCCCACGCCGACTTGAGAAATTTTCCCACGCCGACTTGAGAAATTTTCCCACGCTCAGTGAAATTTTCTCGCACGCTAATTTAGTTTCAGTACAGTGACTTGTTACGTAGTTCCGAGATCAACATTTTAAAAAATGATCAAGTATATTGATTGTAATATTTGCGTTATATGCATTTATCCGAAGTCTAGTCATCACTCAGTAGAGTATTAGACATCGTGCGTAGCGGAAAGTTCACTTGAACATTGTATCGTAATTAATTCAACCAACGCAGTTACGTTTTCGAGAGCTAATAATGACTGATAGGAATAAAAAAGCAACAACGTCTGGGCGCAGTATGAAGACTATAAATGTAAGAAAAAGACTGAATTTGAAAATTAAATTAGACGTTTTGAAGCGAATCGATTCCGGTCAATGACAAACGGATGTGTGCCATAATTTAAGACTTGCAACTTTAACTGTAAGAACAATTATAAAAAAATAAAGAATTAATTTTTGCAGCGGGAAAGATAGCTGTCCCACTGCAAGCAACTAGGACTAGGCCGGCTATTAGGATTGAAATGGAAAGACTAATTTTATTGAAGATAATATTCCAATGCAGAATTCAGTTAAGTTAAATATTAAAAAAAGAGAGAGAGAGAGAGAAAGAGATTAGCCAATATGATGATCTGAAGAAAACTCGCCTAAAAAAAAAAAAATGTGGAACCATTTAAAACTGGTAAGGGCTGGTTGAATAGATTTAAAATCCAGGGAGAAGCCGCAAGTGCAGATCAAGGAGCCAAAACTTTCAAAAAAGAACTTGTTAAAATTATTGAAGAGGGGTATTATGTGTTATACATCTCAACAAGTTTTTAACATAGCTGAAGCAGGACTTTTGTGGAAACGAATGCCTAAAAAAAGTTTCATATTGAAAGAAGAAAAAAAACATGCCAGGTTTCAAAGCGGCGAAGGATCGGTTGACTTTATTGTTGGTTGTAACGCTGCGGGGGATTTAAAATTAATACCCCTTTTAGTTTATTTGGAAGGGGGCCAAAGTTCAACTCAAAATCCACACATTTTTCATGATTAAATTCATCAATTAAATTAAATTCATTATTTTAATTGGAATTTTAAATTTACTTTTGATACGCAAGTAGTTACCACATAATTATACGTATGCAATGCAGAATATTTTATATGTGCAAATATTTGAATATTAAATATTTTGACCGACATTTGTGCATCTTTTCCTTACTGTTTATTATTCATTAGGAAATATCCTATGGCACCGACCGCAGCTCATAAATGCATATGTTACCTTATGGGGGGGCAAATTATCAGGTGACACAGGAGCTCGCTTAGCGCGGATTCACTTAGCGCTCTGTTTTTCCGGAACGAATGATCAGCGTTAAGCGGGGGTCACCTGTAAATACATGGGCTGTGTTTAGAGTAACTAAGAATAAGAACAGGTGCATGTATATTTGCATGTACAGCAATGAAAAAAGTATAGTAAATAAATTTAATGAATTTCAAGTGCTGATCAAGGCATCAAAAGTAGATATTATTGGGATATCAGAGACATGGTGTCACACATATAAGCAGTGCAGTGCAGAATTGTAATTTTGAGAGTACAATATGTACAGAAAGGATAGACAGGGTAGGATGGGTGGAAGGGTTATTTGTTAATTAAGAAACACAAAATCTAAGGAGGTGCATCCAGTTGACCTGGGTGGACAGTGCAACGTTGAGTCAGTTTGGTGTGACATAAGCACTGGGAAATGAAAAATGAGAGGACTGTGTTATAGGCCTAATGACTCTGATGAGTAAAATGAACAGTGGTGCAGAGAAATAGAGTGGGCCAGTAAATCAGACTGCCTTATACAAATTTGTAATAATCAATATCTGGAAAGTTAAGATTTTAACTTTCCAGATATTGATTGGAACTTATGGGTTGGTCACTCACACGCTAGCAAGACTTTTGTGGATTTATTAGAGGATTGTTTTCTAAAGCAACATGTTCGAGGAACAACCAGAGAGAGTAATACTCTTGATCTAATTATCAGCAGTGATTATTCATCCATTAAGAATTCTCATTTAGACCTAAATGGGAAGCATTCAAGGTATTAATCTTGGAAGCTACTAGGTTTTTCATACCAAATAAGAAATACTGTTCAAGATTTAGATCTGAATGGAGGTCAGATGAACTAATGAGGCTCATGGCAGAGAAGAAAAATGTGTGGGATGCATATAAATTATCAGGTGACACAGGAGCCTATGGCAGATATAAGCTAGTCTGTAATCAAGTCACAAAGAAGGTCAGGCAATGGCAAAGGCTGATTACAAGAAAACCTTGGTAAAAAATTCAAAGAAAAACAATAAGACTTCTTTACTTATGTAAACTCTAGAAGGAAGGAGCAGATCAGATTGGTCCACTTGACGTTGGTGGTTCGGCTGTTGATGATCCTTCTCAGACAGCTGAAAAACTGAATGAGTATTCTGCATCTGCATTCACACATGAGGAATTCTGTAAGGAAGGGGAGCACAGAAGTTCACTAAACTCTAACAGGTAGCTAAATTATTTTGTAATAACGGAGAGCAAAGTGGAGGAGAGAAATTGTTGAAGTTAAACATAAAAAAGGCACCTGGGGCAGATGGAAGCTATCCAGTTACATTGAATGAGGCATCGAGGGAAGTAAGCAAGCAAACCCTTAGCCATAATTATAAGAGCATCTTTAGATTCAGGGGAGCTCTCCATGGACTGGAGATTGGGGATACATATGCAAATGTATCCTCAATTCACAAAGGGGGTTCAAAGGGTGACAGAGATAATTATAGATCTGTTAGTTTAACTTCTGTTCCAGGGAAAATAATGGAGTCGCTGGTTAAAGAAGTGATGCAGGATAACCTAGCCAAGACTGCAGTAATAGTTCAGACCCAGCATGGCTTTATTTAGGGGAAGCCTTGTCTGACCAATTTGATTGGATACTATGATGTGATCACAAAGAGACTGGATGCAAAAAATAATTTTGATATCATATACTTGGATTTCAGGAAAGCTTTTGATACTGTTACACATGGAAGACTGCTTTACAAATTGAATCGGTATAGCATTAAGGGCAAGTTGCTGCAATGGATATAGGGATGGTTGAGTGGGAGATGGAAAAGAGTAGTAATAACTGGACACTGCTTTACATGGACTAATGTTATTAGTGCAGTCCCGCAGGGTTCGGTGCAAGGCCCATTGTTGTTTTGTGTATTTATCAATGATATCGATGAAGGTACATCAGGCTTAATGTCCAAGTTTGCAGATGATACAAAGGTTGGCATGGTTGTTAATGACAGTAAAGACAGTATTCTACTGCAACACGATCTAGAAACGTTAGGCAGATGGGCTGAGAAGTGGCAATTAAAGTTTAACATTGACAAATGCAAAGTACTGCATGGGTAGCAGGAACCCAAGAGAAACGTACCAACTGTGTGGTACTTAGGGGAGGTGCAGAATGAAAAAGGCCTGGGGGTAATTGTGCAATCAAATAAGAAGTTCACTGAGCAGTGCAGATGGGCTGTCAGAGCAGGTCATGGAGTTTTGTCAATGATATATAAGAATGAAAATTTATTTTGTTTCTCAGAGCAAACCAAACATAATTACAAATTAATAAGCTTTCGGCTGGGAGGCAGCCTTCTTCAGATTGAATACATGAATGGCAGTTGGAATAGAGATGTGCACTGCCAGGATGGTGCGTGAGGCGCGTGGTTAAATGTTTGTTGATGTTTGTGGCTGTGACATATGGTGGTGACGTGGCCAGCGTTTGTCTATGGATAGAATTACTGCCTCTGTGATGGGGTTAACTTGGCAACCACTGTTCCTGTTCAAAGAGGCATCCGAGCATTTTATATTTAACGATTCCAACCAGGTGCGCTTTAGGTAATGGTGGGACCTGTCCACAACCACGACATCGCGGTGTGGGTCGATGTCGTGGCGGGTTGTCCAGACATGCTCGGCGATAGCTGAGTGTTTTACATCTGCAAAACGGATCGCCCTTTTATGTTCTGAGAGATGTTTCTCGAGTCGACGTCCACTCTCTCCAAAGTAGCAGCTGGTGCAGTCACGGCAAGAGATGCGATAGACCAAACCGCTCTGTAGAAGAGTGGGGACGGGTGTTTTTACGTTGGAGATAAGAGAACGCAGTTTCTTGCCTGGGAGTTGGATGCATTTTATCCCATATGATTTTAGGATTCTACCGATCTGTTGTGACAGGTTGGGGTAGTATGGGATAAATGCCCTCGTGGATGACTCGTCACTGTTGGCATTGCTGTTGGTCGTCACGTTGTCGCGTGCCTGTAGATCACACCTGTCAAGGACGTCGATGGGATAGCCACACTTCGTAAGGTCTACTTTGACTCTGGTGATCTCATTGTGTCTCTCATCTGCGGAGCTGGAGTGTGTCCAGGCGCGAGTTAGCAAGGTTCGGGCAGTGGAGAGGAGGTGGCCCCACGTGTGTGCTGACCGGAAGTTGGTAAATTGGCCAGCACACATAGGTTTGCGATAAACTGTCGTCTTCATGCATGTGTCTTCGCGCCGGACAAGTGTATCTAGGTATGGTATAGAGTTGTTCGACTCCAGTTCAATCGTAAACTTTATGAAGGGGGATAGTGAGTTGAGGTGGGTTAGGAGTCGTTGACCTGAGTCTCTAGGGATGACAACGAACACATCGTCTACATAGTGACACCAAAAGGCGATGTGATCTGGCACGTGTGTAAACGCACATCCCTCTAACTCCTCCATCACGATGTTTGCTGTGACAGAGCTGACAGGATATATAAGAATTTTGCTAGCAGAGATAAGGAGGTGATTATCCCTTTGTATAAGGCAATGGTCAGGCCACACCTTAAGTACTGCTTACAGGGCTGGAGGCCTCATTTTAGGAAGTATGTAGAGTTGCTAGAATGAGTACAGAGAATGGCAACAAGATGAGTGAGAGGAACAAATGGGTGCTCTTACCAAGAGAGGCTTCAGTTCTGCAAGTTCATTCCATTTGTAGACTAGGCACCTGCGAGGTGATCTGATTGAGGTGTTTAAGGCCTTGACTGGTTTGAGCAGGCGCAATGCTGATGGGATACTCCTGTTTGCTCCAATTAAGAACCTGAGGGGGCATAGATTCAAATTGAGGAAAGACAATTGTAAAATAGATGTGCGGAAGTTTGCCTTTAGCCAGCAGGTAGTTGACTGCTGGAACAAACTTCCATCTGAAATTGTGGAAGTTGATAGCTTAAATAAATTTAAGGCTGAACTAGACAAACATTTGGAGTGACTGGATGGGTAAAAAGGGAAGAGGTGGTTTTTTTTTTTTTTTTTTTTTTGGCCGATTCTATATAGGCTTGCTTTCTTGCACTGTATGCCTCAACTACCACTCAATGCACTTTAACAACATAGTTTCAGCTTCACAGTGGCTAATTATGTTTGTTATTCCCTCAGCAGCAGCTTTTTCTTCTTCTTCAGTTTCAGAATCATCCGAAATTGTCATTACTCTTTGCACAATTTCATCGTTGTCTAAAATTTTGCATCCAACATCCATTTTGTCCATATCCAGCCAATTATTTACTTCCTCTATCAAAATATTTTTAAAACCAGGAACATTCAAACATAACTGCAAAATTTCAGTTTCTTTTGGAATGGTTTCTGATTCAGTTTAATATAATTCTGGCCACAACTTATTTCAGCTTCTTTGTATTGTTTGAACTGGAACATCATTCCAGGCATCAGCAAAATCGAAAATTGCATCTTTTATAGTGTAGATTTTCCAAAACCATCACATCTAATTTATTTTCTGCCGAAACAAGTTTTTGAATGTACATTTCGCAATAACACATTTCATACTCTCGATCACACCCTGGTCCATCGGTTGAATGAGAGATGTTTTTTGCTGGCAGAAAGTGGCATGATATTTCACCATCATTGCTTTTTAAAATCACATACTTGTATGGGATGAGTAGGCATTGTCTCTCAGTAGCATTGCATATTGTGGTAAACCTTTTGATGCCAAACGTGATCTTACACATGGTATAAATATTTTATGAAACTATTCGTGAAATATACCTCGGCTCATCCATGCATTGTTTTGTGAGAAATATTTAACTGGCAAATCATTTAAATTAATATTTTTAAATGATCTAGGCTTTTTTTTTTTGGTTTTTCTATTACAACCAAAGGCAATTTATGACTACTGCTGCACATACCATTATAGTAATGATCTTTTTGCATCTTATATCCAGGTGCCATATATTCGGTCATTGAGGCCAATATCTTTTGAGGTAGTGTCTTCCAATTAAGGCCAATCTCATAGCAGTTGTATATTTGGTCTTTAACTAAACTTCAATCAGCTATTTCCTTCTAGTTTTTCATGATAAACAGAAATTGCTGTGCTATCTGCACTAGCTTCTCACCCTGGATCGACAACTGTCGAATACCATGGTGAAACTTAAATTTGTCCAACCATCCAATGCTAGTCTTGAATGAAGAATCTCCACCTAGGGTTTTTTTTTTTTTTTTTTTTTTTATTGTTTTCAATGACTTTTTTGATTATTATAGGTCCCAACAATGGAATTCCATGGTTACGTTTTTGAACAAATCATTGAAACATTGCAGTATCCAACTGTTTATTTTTTATCAAGTTTCATTATTTTACGACTTTTATCATTACCGTCATTGAAGTTAAATAGGCCTGCGGTACCGGGTTCCATATATGAGAAAGAAATTCGGCGCAGTAACAGGAAGAAGTGTAACTGGGTTTAATTAATTAACAGGAGCTTTCGAGATTTAAGTATCTCTTCATCAGCTGTGTGAATACATACATAAATATAAAACAAGAAACATTACAAATGGAATGGCATAGTGTGGTCAAGTTGAGTAAAAAGAGAGTGAGCGTGTACACAAGGATACGTGAATGCTAAAGCATCACAGTGTAGGACTAGTTGATTGTTGTGGATGCTTCCTGCATACATGGGCTGATTGCCAGTATTTGTCATGTTGTAACACTACAGACTCTATGACTAGATGTAGCCGCATGCCTCTATTGCAGTTAAAAACGCTATGACGACCAGATATGTGCAGTGACTCAAGTCACAGTCATTGATAATAATGGCAGATTGACATGACCACGCTCTACCATTCCATTTGTAACGTTTCGTATTTTATATTTATGTATGTATTCACACAGCTGATGAAGAGATACTTAAATCTCGAAAGCTCCTGTTAACTAATTCTGTTAGTTAATTAAACCCAGGTACTGGTCTTCCAGTTGCACCGAATTTCTTTCTCATTACCATCAGTGGTTCCCATTTTCGACACATGGTTTTCAGTTTTGCCTGCATCACACTTTTTATCATTTAGTGTTGTTCTTTCTATTCCATAAACCGATGCTATACTTGTAGCACTTTCACCTTTTCTTAGACGATTGATTATTTAAATTTTTTTTTTTTTGTGATAATCTCAATACTACTCAATTATGTTTCTCTATCATTTCAATGGGTTTACTAAATAAAAATTATTAAAATATGAAACAAGGGATTAAAGTACAACCATATATACAGCAAGTATATACAAAGACTGAGTGACATATGGCACCAATATCACAATGCATTACTGTGTAGTGGGGTTAAGTGACGATTAACAGAGATTGGTGGTAAATAGGGTTATGGACAATTGAAGTTGTACTGTATTAAGAAATCTCAAGCAATTACAAGAAAAAGAAATATCAACCTTACCAACAATTGAGGAAAGGTTTAAAATCCTCAGATCGGATCAAACAACTTACTTTTAGGGACCACAAACATTTCAGGAATTTGGATCAAGAATTTGATAAAACAAATAATCTGATGTAGAGGCAGGTCATTGTAACAGAGTGGTCAAATGAAAAGGTGATAACCTTTTCATTTGACCTGTTGACCTGTAAAGGTGATCTGTTTAACTGTTGAAACAGTCATGTTCATTCTCTTTCTCTAGCTGACCCTATGTAGCTGTCCCAGAGTATAAACAGTAATTTAATTAATTTATTTATTTTGGCATAAAAAGAGTAACAGCAGATTTTATTTATAATTTTATTACATAATTTTTTTAAATTCTAATTTGATTTTTGACAATAATTTTACTCCATATAGCATTAGCATTAGTAGAGGCATTTGATGCAAGAAAGCAAAGCTTATGCAGCATCAGCCAAAAAAAAAAAAAAAAAAATAACTAAATAAATAAATAAATAAAAAATAACCACTTCCACTTCACCCCTCTGTTCGTTCGAAATACCTGTCCAGCTGAGCCTTAAACTTATTTAGGCTATCAACTTCCACGACAAAGGATGGAAGTCTATTCCAGCAACCAACCACCCGCTGGCTAAAGGCAAATTTCCTCACGTCTATCCTACTTCTGTCTTTCCTCAATTTGAATTTATGCCCTCTCAGGTGATTATTCTGAGAAAGAGGAAGAATCCCATCAGCATTGAGCATGCTCAAACCATTCAAGGCTTTATACACCTCTATCAGATCACCTCACCGGTGCCTAGTCTCCAGACACGGTAATTTGCAAAACTTAAGCCTTTCTTCATAAGAGCACCCCTTTGTTCCATTCACTAATCTTGTTTCCCTTCTCTATACTCGTTTTTTTTTTTTTTTTTTTTTTTTTATTTGGTAGTTGTTGGCGCATAAGCTTCTGTGGCCATAATGCACCTCCCAAGGTTTTTGCAGTACTTTGATCCAAGCCCGAGGCGGGAATCGAACCCGCGACCTTTGGGTTGCCAGGCAGGCACTTTACCCACCCGGCTAGCCCGGTCGGCTCTGTACTTGTTCCAGCATCTCTACATCCTTCTTGAAATGAGGCCTCCAGACTTGTATACAGTACTCTAGGTGTGGTCTGACCATTGCCTTATACAAGGGAATAATCACCTCCTTATCCCTGCTAGAAAAATTCCTATATATCATCGACAATACACCATGAGCTAGTCTTGCAGCCCGTCTGCACTGCTCAGAAAACTTCATATCTGCCTGCACAACCACCCCCAGGTCCCTTTCATTCTCTACCACTGTCAGTGTAGTACTACAGAGTTGATACGTTGCTCTGGGGTTGCTGTTTCCCATATGTAGTACTTAATACATTTGCCAATGTTAAACTTCATTTGCCACCTCTCAGCCCATCTGCTCAACCTTTCCAGATCCTGTTGCAGTAGCATAGTGTCAGTAGTGTCCTTGACAACCCTGCCAAACTTCGTATCGTCTGCAAACTTGGACATTAAGCTTGATATACCATCATCAATATCATTTATAAATACAGAAAACAATAATGGACCCAATACTGAACCCTGAGGGACTCCACTAATAACATTAGTCCACGATGAGCAGTGTCCATTGATTACCACTCTCTGTCTTCTCCCCTCAACCACCCCTTTATCCATAGCAGCAATTTGCCTCCAATGCCACACTGCTCCAATTTGTGCAGCAGTCTTCCATGTGCAACAGTATCAAAGTTATTCCCTGCATCCAGTTCTTTTGTGACTGCATCATAGTATCCAATCAAATTGGTCAGGCAAGACTTCCCTTAACAAAACCATGCTGTGTCTGAGCTATAACTGAAGTCTTGTCTAGATGATCCTGCAGTGCTTCTTTAACCAGTGCCTTCATTAATTTTCCAGGAACAGAAGTTAAACTAACAGGTCTATAATTACTTGTGTCGCCCTTTGATCCTCCTTTGTGAATTGGGGTCACATTTGCACATCTCCAGTCCATGGGTACCTCCCCTGAGTCCAAGGAAGCTCTCATAATTATGGCTAAGGGTTTGCTTACTTCCTTTGCTGCCTCCTTTAATATAACTGGATAGATCCCATCCACCCCAGGTGCCTTTCTTGTATTTATCTTCAACAATTTCTCCTCCACTTTACTCTCAGTTATTTCAAGATTCTCTAGCTTACTGCCAGAGTTGAATACACCTCTGGCATTCCCCTCGCTGAATAACTCCTCATGTGTGAATGTCGATGCAAAATATTCATTCAGTTTGTTAGCTACCTGAGCAGGATCATCAACAGTTGACCCATCAATATCAAGAAATTGCTTGACTATAATTTTAGTAGTATATTATAAAACATTTTAAACAAATTATTCAATATTAACCTACCATCAGGAATTATGTCAAGTAATTTTTCTAGCTGTTCATGTTCCTCCTTACTGTATGAAAATTGTAGTGTTTCTCTTCTTAAATTTTCACAATCTAAGATGAAAGAAGATAATTCTTTCTGATCAATAGCTGATTCATTAATGCAAAGAGCCTTCCTGCAAGAGATAAATGATGACATATTATTTCTAAAGTTGTACCGATTTGATCTATTCTGTAAAAATTAGTTAAAAAAGAGAAGTTTGTTAACTAACACTCACCATTAATACTTATTTTTTTAAAAATAATAAAAATTATAAAACATTTAAATCTATCCCTGTATTTTAGTTTGTAACCAAATCTCTTAGTCTGAAATAATAAACATAATAAAAAAAAAATGGTAATGATATTGGTTTCCATGCACCTAGAGCAAGAGGAGGCCACAGCAAAACTCAAGACCCTTCTTGAAGTCAGGGCAAAACAAATGCCACACTGTGCACCATCCTTTGCAGATGCACTAAGGAATGGTACCCACATGTGTACCAAACCTTTCTATGACCACACAACTCAGGACTCCAAGAACATCTGAATCTCATGTGGTTTTAATTAAGCCAGTGGAGGAAGTGCAGATGGGTACCAGCAAGGCTATCAAAGAGACCACGACAAGGAACCTCAAACAAGAAATGAAAATAGTCAGGATTAAGAGCATCAGAAAGATTAGACACCCAGGCATAATAATAGACTGATACCAGGGAGGATGCACAATCCATCCTCAATAATAAAGACATAGGCTTTTGGACTGAGGCCCCTAAGAAGAAAGGGCCCTCAATTGTTATATTTGACACATACCAAAACATCACACCAGAGGAAATAAAAGAATAAATTATAAACAAGAACCTGAGTCACTACATACCTGGCGAACTTGAAGCTGAAGATATAAATCAATTTTGCACTACCTGGTAGTGCAAAACATGGTAACTCATGAAAGATGAGCACAATATGAGATACAACAGTTGAAACAATGCCCTTTACACTACTATCGTGGTTTTTTCCTTTAAGAGTTGTCTATGGTGCTTTTACACCGATATTATATAGATAATTATAACTCTTAAATATTATGCCTAGTTGCATTTAGTCTTACTTAAATGTCAGATAATGTACGTTCATTTAATTAAAGAACACGACACGCACAAGTTGCAACAAACACAATACATGCAAGTGAGATACGAAGTAACGAGTTTCCGAGCATTTATGTATGTTTTTTATATGACTGAATATTTCATGGAAGGGGAAACACATTTCACCATAATAACATGAAAACCCACAAAATTCCAACTATCGGTACAATAGCAAATGCAAAAAGATCAAGTTTACTACCTGTTTATAATTGATTACACTAACAGAAAAGACCAATAAGCCGGAAAGTGCAAATTGTTTTTATTTTTATTGTAGTGACCTCCAGAAATGTGCTTTAGAAAAATACCATGAAGGCGATAACAACTAGCGAGTCAACAGCAGGGATTCACAAAAAGGAATGGAAACATTGAATATTACATCTAACATAATAGCAGGGTTTTCCCAGCACAAAAGCTCAAAAATACTGTGTTATGAGAGATAACACAGTATTTTTGTCTCGAACCGTGTTAGAGCAAAACATTGTTATATAAGTACCTTGTTGTGTGAGGATTTCCGCAATTTATCAATCATGTTACAGCAAAATGCTCATCACTCACCATTTCAAGGTTTTCAGAAAAGAAGCTTAAAACTACACGAAATGAAGTTTTGGTATCATATAACATCCCATTTTTTTTTTTTTTTTGTTATATACATCAAAGCAGTTTTTCAACTCCTTTTTATGTGGGGGACCTGAAGTTCCAGCAAAGCCTGAGTGTCTGCCATGCTTTTATTTCTAATACCCCAAGACATTTTTCGAATCATCTTCATTCTGCACAAACTAAGTAATAAAATTCCCTTGAAATCACCTTTCCCAATGCTTTTACAAAACTCTTCATTGGATATATTAATTGAACATACTGCACACTACTCTTTGGCCCACATGCACTTCTTTGAGGCCAGTCATGTCTGATGCAATGGTCTGCAGTATAACAATCATCCCATGGGCACAGGAAACGATATTTTGTGTACCCTCCTTTCATGCCCATTAACATATCAGTGATATTCCATTGATGAGTGCTGAAAGATATTTATTTTAATAAGCAGTAAAATTTGAACCATAACCCAGACAGCACTGTTTTGGGAATTTTTGTTCCCTCTGCGGTGAGCAGGAAGGCACAATGAGTGTAGAATTATACAACCTAAAAGTGAATTGTAGTCTACTCCTACAGTCACAGTGCCTACCTATCTGAACAGGGGGCAAAAATTCCTGAAACACTGCTGTATGGTGGTATTAAACAGTGCTATGGTGGCTTTAAACTGAGAATAAGTAACAGCAGCCTTCCCTATCGTGAATGATGTAAAAAAAAATAATAATAATAAAAAAAAAAAAGTCCCATGATTCCAAATGTTGCAACTATGCATCCTGCATGATGGTATAATTTCATGACTTGTCTGTATTTTTAATTCTATTGATGATAACAGGAATTTCTAAAGGCCTCTTCAGTTGGGGCTCTAGTTAGCTGATCTTAGGTGGAGAGAACAGTTTTTCCTACAAGCTATTCTTCAGCTTGCAAAACATTCAAATCAGTCCATGAATACACACTTGTAACAGACATAATACACAGTGACACAATATTGTCTAAGTCACTGATGCACCTAAAACCCAACAACAACAACCGTATCATACTGCATAATTCAGACTGTGCAATAGTTTTTTCATGTAGTCATCTAGGATTTCCTTAAGACCATTTGGAATTTGTGGGATATCTGAAGGAAACAGTTTTATGTGAGTACTAAAACTGCTCTATTTATATAGTTTAATAGAGTTTTTTCAAGGTTATATCAATTTGTTCAACTGATATTCAAAATTAAAACCCTAGATAGCAGTTCCACAGCCTGTATATATACAGGGCATCTCAAAAAAGATGTACACACATATTTTCATCATAAATACAGGCAGTTCCTGCTTTACGAGTTCCTGGGTTTACAAGTTTTTTTTTCTTTCAAGTATCAACAAAATTGAAAATATGAACATTAATTGCAAAAAAGTAATGTTAAAACATTCATAAATACTGCATTTCAAGCCACACTCATAGCTGTACAATACAGCTATGAGTGTGGTATAATTTCATGACTTGCTGTATTTTTAATTCTATTTATGATTACAGGAATTTCTAAAGGCCTCTTCAGTTGGGGCTCTAGTTAGCTGATCTTAGGTGGAGAGAACAGTTTTTCCTACGAGCTATTCTTCAGCTTGCAAAACATTCAAATCAGTCCATGAATACACACTTGTAACAGACATAATACACAGTGACCCCCCCTCTTTCCAATATTAATCCATTTCAGAGACACTATCGTATCGTGAAAATATCGTAATGTGAACCAAATAACCCATTGTTTTTTGGTTATTCGTTCCAAGACCTCGGAAGTTGAAATTTTTTCGCTATATAACTAAACTATTTATCTCACTAAAAGGTCATTTTTATAATGAAAATTGTATTAGTCACCAATTCAAATCATTAAAATGCACTACACTTTCATCATTATCATATGTTCCGTTATAATAATCAATTTGTGATATTTTTCTGAAGCACATTTCTGGAGGTCACAACCTTAAAACAATAAAAACAATTTACACTTTCTAGTTTGAGCTTTTCTGTTAGTGCAATCAATTATAAATGGGTAGTAAACTTGATGTTATTCCATTTGCGAAAATACTAATAACTGGAATTGTGTGGGTTTTTACATTATTATGGTGAAATGTGCTTTCCCTTCACTTAAATCTTCAATCATATAAAAAAATTAAATAAATTTTCAGAATTTTCTCTTCATTCCTTTATTCCAAGATTGGTTTTTGCATCACTTTGTGCCTGAAGTGAAACAGTATTGTGAAGATAAAAATATTAATTTTTTGGGCGATTCTGAATTTTAGATAATGCACCTGGCCACCATCACCACTCTAATGTTAAAATAATTTTTTTGCCACCAAATGCGACACCACTTTTGCAGCCAATGGGCCAGAGTGTTACTTCAATATTTAAAGCGCATTATGTTAAGGAGACATGCTAATTAATGCAACAAATGAGGATGGAGGTCCTACTCTTAAAGAATTACATATTTTAGATGCAATTAAAATAATACAACAAACCTGGGACAAAATTACCGGGAAGAACATGAAGTGTGTTTGGAAGAAAACCGTGTCCCCAGTTTATTTGGGAATAAACTGAGGACACGGTTTAATTTTGAAGGATTTCAAGAACCAGCAGAGATCGTACAAAGTGAAACAGAAGTGTTTGTTGCTATTGCTCACAAATTGCAGCTTGATGTGTTTCTACATCTGATGTCACTGATTTGCTTCAAGCACATAATGGAGAGCTCACAAATGAAGACCACTTTGAAATAGCAAAATGTGAACAAGCTGAGGAAGAAGAAGATTTAACAGCTGAAACTTCTGTTCGTTCCTTCACTCTCAAGGGACTAGACAAAACTTTTCAAAAAAAAAAAAAAAAAAAAAGAATTGAGATTTGAGTCGCAAGATTAAATTTGTAGCGCACTAGGAAAGTTTCTGCAGATTCAAAAAAATGCTTATGCATGCTATCGTGAAATTAATAAAGAAAAGAGAAGACTATCTTGGAAACAAACACCTTGACGCATTTCTGAAGAAGATGACTCCTTGGGCTTCCAACAAACCACCAACTGCCAAGACAACAATGAGTGATCAACGAGTGTGCATTTAGTCAATGATGATGAAGAATAAACATTCTTTAACATTTGTAAGTCATAAATAATTTATTTATTATTATAATTTGCTTGATTTTACAGGCTATGTTTTTATTTCTTTGGATAAATCAATCATTTTTTAAGCAAACTGATCAGCTAACTAATTTCATTATTGAAAACGTAACCCGTTTTTGGGAAATAAATTCCCGCTTTGAGTTTTTGCTTTACGAGTGAGCGCTAGGAATGAATTAACTCGTAAAGTCGGGAACCACCTGTATTTAATCATGTTTTGTCTTCAATCAGTACATTTTGCTGAAAAAAAGATGGTGTCATTAAAACAAAAGCAAAATGATACCCACAATGCCAAGCATAAATTTGACAGCTATAGAGTTCATGCTTGACCAACTCAAAGCAATTTTAAAGTGGTACTGGAAATCTAAGAGTGAGTGCAAGGTTCAAAGACTGGAAACTTTAATTTTCCACCAAACTACCATCACAAAGAACAAATTCAAGAATTTGTGTTAAATTTGAGACATACAGTAATGTGCAAGCAAACATCTGGGCACCCTGCTCATCAACGGATGAGGAAAATTCTGATGTGATATTACAGTGATTCTGCATGATCACCATAGAAATCTGTAAAACTAATCTCACAAGCACCTTGCTTGAGAGACTGGAATCAGAAAGAGTTTTAACCACATTTTTGAAAAGCTATGTGAAAATCTTACATACTAAGACTGCTAAATGATATGAATGAAGACGTTCCTGATAACCAAGTCGAGTTTTGTGAATGGTTTAAAGCAAGGTTTTTCAAACTGTGGGATGTAACCCCCGGTGGGATCATGAACAATTTAGAGAGGGTTGCAATTTTTTTTTATTTTTTTAATTAAATAGCTTTATTTCAAACAGTTGTTAAGTTTAATTATTATTCTATTTGATATATAGATTAAAAGTAAATGGTATACACTGGTGTTCAAAGAAAGTGCATTACCTAGGAATTTGATATTTCTAACCTTTTTGCGATGGTATGTTTCATTAATGGCTAGCATCACAAATAGAAATATAAACAAAACATATTTATTAATAGTTACGGCAAAGCTAAGTAATATTTCACAGGTGCTCTCAAAATATTCCAAAATGAGCATTTGCAACCATTATACAACAGTTTTTGTAAACATGACAATTATGGCTGAAATGTGATCAAAAGCTCTGTTTGCTTCAGTTTATCATTTTAAATTGAAAACAAAATGAAAAGTTCACCAGGTGCACACTAATATTTAGTTGAACTGCCTCTGACCCTGATGACAGCAGCACACTGACGAGGCATTGGCAAGATCAATTTCTGAAGATAAACTGATAGTTCATGGTTCCAAACACGAATTATGGCTTCCTGAAGTTCACAAAGGGTCTTTGGTTTCTTTCTGGAAACTGCAGATTCCACACAATGCCAACAGTTTATAGGATTCAGGTCCAGCCGGGCTGTTTCCTGGCCAGCTAAGAGTTGTAATGGACCGTTCTTCCGACCATTTTTTCACCTGTAACAAACACATTACTCTCGAACCCCTAATGCAGAAATGAAGATAAAGTAACTACAGAAGTGCCTACTTACACTTTTCACCCAATGACAAGGGAATTTCACTGTAGACACCATACAGCCTGGATGCTATTCTTCACCATGTCTACGGCGGACCGTTTGTCTCCCATCAGAGCCATGCAGGTTGAATTTCTTCTCATCCGAGAAAATAACGACTTCCACTGCTCGGGGTCCATTTTACATGCTCCTAACACCAAATGAATTGGCTCTTTTTCATTTTTTTGTGTGAGGAGGGGCTTCTTCTTAGGACAACAGGCTACAAGTCCATTTTTGAAGAGGCAGTCTTCTAGCTGTTACTGCACTTGCTACCACTCCTGTAAATCCTTCCCACTCTCTTTTCAGCTCAGACGAAGAAGCTTTAGGATTTTTAAGGCATAAGCACTTTAAAATACGGTCCTGTTTTGGCGTAGACACTCGTTTGCATCTGGTTCCTTTTTCCTATCAGCAGAACCAGTATTCTTGAGTTTGGAAAGAAATCTACTCACTGTCGACTGATTACAAGACACTCTATAAGCAATATGATGGGAAGAACATCCTTCCTCACATAAAGCAAAAATAACACTCTTTCTTCGTGGTGTTAACTGGACGTAACTCGCCATCTTGACACAAGCAAGGAATGACTGCAACTCTTGCAGAGCGTGCTTATATAGCTGAAAGTAACAGCTGATGCAATATTACGTTGTCACCTATGCATGTGAATCTTATCTGATGCAATCTGTAAGAAATGGTGCCATATACTTTATGTTATTTGGACGACAATTACAATTTTAAGAGGTGATGTGCACTTTCTTTGAACACCAGTGATTTATATATATTTTCTTGTCCATCTTGTACCTAAATGAAATTATTAATTTAATTCATAGTGGGGGAGTCACAAATTCCTTTATAATTTTAGGGGATTGTGTTATTGCAAAGTTTGAAAACCCTCCAGTTTGCAGTGAAGATGGACAAGGATGCAAGATTTTTTGGGAGAGATTCTTTGGTAGGATGATGCAACATTCAAGCTTAATTGTACAGTGAAGTGATAATCGTGTATATTGTCCTTTGATAATCCAAATTTTCACATAGAGAAGGCAGTGAATTTACCAAGATTTATAGTCTTTTGTGGTATCTCATCCAGTAGAATCGTTGGCCTCTGTATTTATGAAGAGACAGTTACCAGTGACAGGTAGATCCACATGATTAATGTATCCATTGTGTGTGCCATTTATGAGCTGTATAGGAATGAAGTGGTTTACTATCAATAGGATGAAGTACTCCCACTTTATCTTTATCTCTCTGGGGCTTAGAGGAAAACAGGCATTCTGTGTTATCAGACACTCAGTCAAACACTGATGGATCCAATATCTTTCTATTTCAGAAAATTCAGGAGAAGTCCAGTTGGCCTACCTCCCTAAAATCCACTCAAGCACACCTTCTCGATGGTAAGCTCTGTTATGTCACTTAGTTGGCAACGAACATGTAGAGTGGTTCTCTTCAAGACACCTGGTCAGCGTGAAGAGGAAAAGACCAAATCCTCCAGCACATGACAGCAAGAAGAAATAAATGGCCCTCAGTCTCCAGTGGCTTTCACTCCCCCTCTTACGGCAGTGAGAGGATCAGAGTAGAAGCAGAGGGTGCTAAGAATCTCTGGGTACGATCAGGCTGCCATGCACGGAATTTGAACTTGGCCTGTCACAATGTAAGATCGCTCATTGGTGAAGACAGGAATATTAGAGCTGGAAAAGGAATTAGAAAATGTGAATTGGAATATCATCGGTTTGGCTGAAACAAAAAGAAGAAATGAATCACTTATAAGTTTATCAAGTGGAAATCTGCTGTACACCAATGGAAACAGCGAAAGGAGCTAAGGTGGAGTTGGCTTTCTGGTCCATAAAGTTATAAAAAAGAACATTTTGGAATTCAAAAGTATATCACCAAGGGTGTTAAGACTACTACTCAGGATTACCAAGAGGTACAAGCTAAAGGTTATAATGATTTATGGACCAACATCAAGCCATAATGATGAAGAGGAAATGTACACCGAAATTGAGTCTTCTAGATGAGCAGAAAACCCACTACACTATCATTATGGGGGACTTCAATGCTAAGGTTGGAAAGAGACAAAACAGTGCAGAAAGGGGAACTATAGGAAATTTTGGAATTGGTGAAAGAAATAAAAGACTTCTGGAATTTGCAGAATCTCGAGGTATGTCAGTAATGAACACTTTTTTTTCAAGAAAAGGGTGAACATAAAGTGAACACGGAAGCAGTGGTGTATTCAGGCAGGAACGCACCGGAACGCTGTTCCGATACTTTTTTTCTAAATGTCATAATAGAAAATCATTAAATTTATACACCTATATTATGAAACAATGGCATAATCAAAGGGGAGGGAGAAATATCTATTTTACTCATTGCTACTAAAAATATATATTAATCGTAATCTTTAATAGATTTCTTTAAAAATTTATTTAAAAACAAAAATATAAATTTTGCAGAGAAACTTAAAACTTGAACATTTCTTACTAAAGTACAATGTGTTAGATAAAGAGATCCAACGAATGAGATATACTGTGATGCGTGCAAACAGTGCATTTTGATTCGCCATGAGCTGAACGCTAGAACTGATTGTTCTATGAACTGTGAGTCTGAAGTCTGATTCAGTTACCTACAATCAATGTGGTGTTATTATATAGTCTTCTGCAGAATGAGCATTCCGGTAATATTTTTTTAGCAATACACCTCTGCATGGAAAACCCCAAATGGATTAACAACTAATGAAATCGATTTCATCCTCACAAACAGAAGATATATCATGAATCATGTTACCGTCCTTAACTAGGTAAATGTTGGAAGTGATCACAGAATGGTAGGATGCACACTTGATATAGATGCAAGAAAAGAAAGGAAAAAACTGACTCGAGTAAATAATACGAAGGTCTTTGAGATAACAGAAGAGGAGAAAAAGGAGTATGTACTGGAACTTAAGAACAAGTTTGAGCTTCTGCAGACTGTTCAGGACCAAGATATCGACGAGGAATATTACAACTTTCTAAAAGTGATAAAGCCCAAGAAACCTATAGATAAAAAGAAATTCAAAGAAAAAAAAAATTAGTCAAGAAATACTTGTCACGATGAACTGAAGACGACACATGAAGAGCAAGATAAACACTGACAAGGAGAAAATTGAGTATACTGAGTTATGCAAAGCCATTAGAAAGAGACTCAGAGAGGACAAGAAGATTTGCTGTGACTCGGGGGAGAACTGAGGGGGGGGCAATTCTCCAACGCATCACAGCCTAAAAAAATGTGCAACATGCGAAATGTTTGCCAAACTCTCTGGAACAGAACATGATCTAGCCAAGGAGGATGTCTGTGTGAGCCAGGTGCAGAGAGTGTCTAGAAATTATGCATCAACTCAGCGTTCTACTGGGCGTCTATGAGAGCTTGAGGTATAGGGTAGATGACCTTGAAGAAATTAATATGAGGGGCCCGTCAAGCTCTCAGCTGCCCAACTCAATGCCAGAGCTCACTCCTGGGCATCAGGCAACACAGCGGCAATCTCCAAGGCAGAATGCGCTGGTCCCAAAGGAACTAGTTATTGTTGGTGATGGGGAATATATTGTGTAAAAAGGATAGATGAAACAGGACCAGGGTGTGTCTGCCAGGGGCAAAAGTTGATGACGTTGATGACTTAAAAGAAAATGACTTTTGTAAAGTCGTTATCTTTTAAGGGCACAAAGGCTGATATTGTTGTACACGTTGGCACCAACGACATTAAGAGTAGGAGATCTGCAGATTTACTTAACAAGTACAGGTCAATGTTGCAAAAAAGTCGCGAGTAAGGGTTAAATTTGAAAGTGTCTGCAATTCTGCCCAGACACGATAGGAGGGAGTACATGATGACAGCCTTGTCAATCAATTCGGCCCTGGAGAGAATGTGCAAGGCTCAAAGGATAGAATTTTTTTCAGCGTGGTCTGTGCTTGTTAACAGGAGAGACTGCTTCTACAGGGATGGGATACACTTAAATAGAAAGGGTGCAAGAATATTTGCTGATGCTATCGAGGCAGTGTTAGGTGGGTCGGAAAACTGCCAGCTTGGGGGGGATTCACAGACTAAAAGGTTAAAAGTAGCCGCAGGCAGAGGTGAAGGTGATTCTTGCACAACTTTTATTAGAATAAGTAGCGACCTGGAGCAAGGGGTGCTGGGGGTTTCAGGGACTGATGGCAGTCAACGTGAAACAGGTGGGTATATGGGATGTGTCAGGGTAACCAGGAATAGGAATAGGTGCATGTATATGCTTGCAATCCTAGAAGTATAGTAAATAAATTTGATGGTTATTAGTTAGTTATTTGGTTTTTTTTTTTTTTTAGGAGCATTAGCAACTAAGGCCATATTGCTCCAGGAATATGCGGTGGTCATTCCCTGACTTTTCCCGCATTCTCCGTATTTGGTGTTGACAGGCTCGAACCCCGGTCTAATCAAGAAGCGTGTGCTACGCACTGCTGCTCCTTCCCACATGGCTACGGAGGCACCAATAATAATAAATTTGATGAATTTGAAGTGTTGGTCAAGACATCAAAGGCGGATATTGTTGGGATAGCAGAGACGTGGTGCCACACAGATATAAGGAATGCAGAACTGGAATTTGGGGAGCACAATTTGTACAGAAAGGATAGACAGGATAGGAAGGGAGGAGGTGTTATGCTGTTAATTAAGAAAAACATAAAATCAAAAGAAGTGCATCCAGTTGATATATATGAACAGTGCACTGTTGAATCAGTTTGGTGTGACATAAGCACTGTGAAAGCAAAAATAAGAGTAGGAGTGTGTTATAGGCCTAATGACTCGAATGAGTACAACGAACAATTGTACAGAGAAATAGAGTGGGCTAGTAAATCAGAATGTCTTATAATAGGGGATTTTAACCTCCCAGATATTGACTGGAACTGGTGGGTTGGTCACTCACACACTAGTAAGACTTTTGTGGATTTATTGGATGATTGTTTTCTGCAGCAGCATGCTCGAGAGGCAACCAGAGAGGGTAATACTCTTGATCTGGTTATCAGCAGTGATCATTCGTGTATTAAGAATTTCCAGATAAAGGAACCATTGGGTGGCAGTGATCACAGAGTACTGATGTTGGATTTACTTAAAGATATAATTACGGGTAAAAGAAAGGGTTTTTGCTTCCGTGAAGGGAAGCAAAAACAGTGGTCTCAGAAGACAGTTTTTAAATTCTGTACCGTGGGATCAACTGATGATGTTACCAACAGCAAATTCTAAGTGGGAAGCATTCAAGGAATTAATCTTGGAAGCTACTAAAAGTTTCATACCTATTAAGAAATACTGTTCAAGGTTTAGGCCTAAATGGTTATCAAATGAACTAATGAGACTTGTGAAAGAGAAGAAAAATGCATGGGATGCATATAAATTATCAAGCGACCCAGAAGCCTATGGCAGATATAAGCTAATCTGTAATCAGGTCACAAAGGAGGTTAGGCAGGCAAAGGCAGATTAGGAGAAATCTTTGGCAAAAGATGCTAAGAAAAACAGCAAGGATTTCTTTACTTATAAAAACGCTAAAAGGAAGGGGATGGATCTGATTGGTCCACTTGATATCGATGGTTCGACTGCTGATGATCCTGCTCAGATAGCAAACAAACTGAATGAGTATTTTGCATCTTCATTCACACGAGGAGTCTATTAAGGTTTGAAAATGGCAGAAGGTTATCAAATTGTAGCAGGGTACTTAATGATTTTCTAATAACTGAGAGCAAAGTGGAGGAGAAATTGTTGAAGTTAAACATAAGAAAGGCACCTGGGGTTGATGGGATCTATCCAGTTATCTTAAAGGAGGTAGCAAAGCAACTAAGCAAACTCAGCCATAATTATGAGAGCATCCTTGGACTCAGGGGAGGTCCCCACAGACTGGAGATGTGCAAATGTATCCCCAATTCACAAAGGGGGATCGAAATGTGACACAAGTAATTACAGACCAGTTAGTTTAACTTCTGTTCCGGGTAAAATAATGGAGTCGCTGGTTAAAGATGCATTGCAGGATCATCTAGACAAGACTGCAGCAATAATTCAGACACAACATGGGTTTGTTAAGGGAAAGTCTTGTCCGACAAATTTGATAGGATATTATGATGTGATTACAAAGGAACTGGATGCAAAAAATAATTTTGATATTATATATTTGTATTTCAGAAAAGCTTTTGACACTGTTGCGCATGGAAGACTATTGTACAAATTGGAGCAGAATGGTATTAAGGCTAAGTTGCTACAATGGATAAAAGGATGGTTGAGTGGGAGAAGACAGAGGGTGGTAATTAATGGGCGCTGCTCTTCGTGGACTAATGTTATTAGTGGAGTCCCACAGGGTTCGGTGTTGGGTTCTCTGTTGTTTTGTGTATTTATCAATGATATTGATGAAGGTATATCAGGCTTAGTGTCGAAGTTCCCAGATGATACAAAGGTTGGCAGGGTTGTTAATGACAGTAATGGCAGTGTGCTATTGCAACAGGATCTAGATAATTTGGGCAGATGGGCTAAGAAGTGACAACTGAAGTTTAACCTTGACAAATGCAAAGTACTGAATATGGGTAGAAGTAACCCCAAAGAAACGTAGCAACTGTGTGGTACTACACTTAAAATGGTAGAAAATGAAAAAGACCTGGGAGTAATTGTGCAGTCAAATATGAAGTTTTCTGAGCAATGCATACAGGCTGCCAGGGCAGGTCACTGATATATAGGAATTTTGCTAGCAGGGAAAAGGAGGTGATTGTCCCTCTGTATAAGGCAATGGTCAGGTCACACCTTGAGTACTGCGTACAGGTCTGGAGGCCTCATTTTAGGAAGGATGTAGATTTACTTGAGTGTGTACAGGGAAGGGCAACAAGATTGGTGAGGGGAATGAAGAGATCCTCTTACCAAGAGAGGCTTAAGTTCTGCAAATTGCAGTGGCTGGAGACCAAACACCTGCACGGTGATCTGATTGAGGTGTATAAGGCCTTGAATGGGTTGAGCACGCTGAATTCTGATGGGATCCTTCCATTGTTCATATTACGAACCTAAGGGGACATAAATTCAAATTAAGAAAACACAGATGTAGAATAGATGTGCGGAAATTTGCCTTTAGCCAGCGAGTGGTTAATTGCTGGAATAAACTTCCATCTGTCGTTGTGGAAGTTGATAGATTAAATAAATTTAAGGAGGAACTGGACAGGCATTTGGAGATAATGGGGTGTTTTTTTTTTGCTGATGCTGCATAAGCTCATACACTTTCTTTCTTGCATCACATGCCACTACTACCATTTAACACAAAAACAATAGAACAAACATTAAGGGAAAGCAAGATTTAAATCAGCAGCCATGTGCAGTAATACGGAAAGACAAATGATACTGAAAAATAGCGATGGTGTACTTATAAATAGCAGAGAAGGCATAATTCAAATAGCAGAAGACTACTATAGAGAATTATACAAGGAGCGAGGAAATGATGCTAGCAGTGGGGAAGATGGATCACAAATTATTAACACATACGATATACCCGATGTCCTTCCTGAAGAGATAGAACATGCGTTGAAGAAAATGAAGAATCAGAAAGCCCTGGGGGAAGATGAAGTTACTGTAGGGTTGTTAAAATTGGAAGTGACATGAAACAAAAACTGGCAAGACTCTTCACAAAATGCATTAGAAAAGGCATGATGCCCAAGGAATGGAATAATCCAATCATAGTTTTGCTGCATAAGAAAGGAGATAAATCAGAAATTGGAAATTATAGACCGATTAGCTTGTTATCCCACATCTACAAGTTGTTCACAAGGGTCATTAGTAACAGATTAGAAAGAATACTTGATGAAAATCAGCCGAAAGAGCAAGCTGGCTTGCTCTTTCGGTTGATTCTCTTACGTTAAGGTGATCCATAGTTGAGGACAGGATTCTCAACTATGGATCACCTTAACGTAATATCACAGCTAATGGAGAAAGCAAATGAATATAAAACACCATTATGTCTGGTATTTGTGGATTATGAAAAGGCATTTGACTCCATACAGCATAAGGCAATGTTTCGGGCACTGGAAAGACAAGGCATAGATACCCAATATATTATGATTTTGATTTTTTTTTTTTTTTTTTTTTGATTTGGTAGTTGTTGGCGCATCGGCTTCTGTGGCCATATTGCACCTCCCAAAGTTTTTGCAGTACTTTGATCCAAGCCCGAGGCGGGAATCGAACCCGCGACCTTTGGGTTGCCGGGCAGGTACTTTACCCACTCGGCTAGCCCGGTCGGCTTATGATTTTGAAGAAAATATATGAGAATGCTACCTCCTTTATCAGACTAGACAAAGACAGTAGCAAATTTAAAATTGAGAAAGGAGTTCGATAAGGAGACACAATATCTCCGAAGTTGTTTACTACTCCCCTTGAGGAAGCGTTCAGAAGATTAGACTGGTTGCAGAAAGGAGTCAATGTGAATGGAGAGTACCTAAACCATTTACGATTTGCAGATGACATTGTGGTCATAAGCCACGATCCCAAAGAATTAGAGGAAAATCTTAATCAGTTATAGAGAGTTAGTAAGGATTTTGGACTAAAGATAGCTAAAACAAAAGTAATGATGAACAAGTATGCCACAGAAAGGGATATAATGATTGAAGGGACAGTAATTGAAAAGGTGGAGTCGTATACTTACCTTGGACAAGTCATTAGCTGTAATAATCATAAATGGCTGGAAGTTAAAAGAAGAATAAATTTTGGATGAATAGCATTCAGGAAATATAGTCACATACTGAGGAGCAATAACCCAATTTGTCTGAAATGTAAAATAATGAACCAATGTATACTACCCACCATGACTTATGGAAGTGAAACTTGGGCACTCATCAAAAGAATGGAAGAAAAGCTGAGAACTACACAGCAAAGAATGGAACTAATTATATTGGGAATCAGACTATTAGATAAGAAGAGAAACATGGATTAGGCAGCAAACTCAAGTAAAGGACATTCTTATCAAAACTAAAATGGTCTTGGGCAGGACACATAGCTCGAAGACATGATGACAGATGGACTAAGAGAATAACAGAATTGTACGCAAGAGGAGCTAGAAGAAAACCTGGAAGACAACAACGGAGATGGACAGATGAAATTCAAGAGTTTGTGGGTAAAAAAATGGATGGCCATTGCACAAAACAGAAGGAACTGGAAAGTTGCTGGAAAGGCCTTCAATCCTGCAGGAGTTGAAAATGGCTGAATGATGATGACTCCCACTTTATCAATATGATATCATGGCCTACCTTGAAAATCAATTCAGAGTGGTGAATTGATTATATATATATATATATATAATCAATTCAAACAATATATATATATATATATATATATATATCTCTGATTTGTATATCTAGGAAGCATACACTCAACTTTTAATTGTGAATTTACCTAAAGAATATAGTATACAATAAAAAAACTAGCCACACTTCAACAATTAAAAGATGGGGATGAAACAAGTATGTGAAGCTAACCCAGCAGTTATACTGAAGAACATGTCATTCAGCTGTTCATCACCAAGAATGGTGCCTAGAAGCAAATTGTGTACAATTTGAACATACGTGCTAGTTCACTATGTGTTACAAACTCTTTCTTCTGTACACAAATAATAATAGTTTCTGAGGTTTGCAATTAATTTTATTTCCTAATATGTGTGGACATCTTTCTGGGACATTCAATGTATATACAATTTACATATTACCATTCAAATTATAACACTATAACAAAAAATTACGGAACTTTTTTCGCTATCAACAAATATCGTAATGATTTTGATAAGGTAATTTGTCAGACAAAACGAGCATTATCTTAATTTAAGGCTTGTGATAATATACATAATTTTTTTATTTTTTTTTTAAAAATCTTTTTCTTACTTTATCCTTTTGGAAAAACATACTAGTGCCTGATGCCTAAGCGTTGTACCAACACTTTCACTTAGGTAAAACAATGATGCCATTCTGCTGGATAAGGATTGTTCTTTCTGCTGACATACCTACAAGAAAGTTAAATATTTTCATTCACAAATGAGATATTCAGCTTAATAAATGGCATAAATTGATTTAAAAATCTTGAAGTTTAATTATAGTGTTTTCTCTGCTACACAATCATCTATTTATGATTATCTAAGAAATGTATAAGAATGAAAATAATAAATATAAAATAACACTTTCTTGCATTACAGAAGATGATTACTACACATCAGTGGATCTTCTTCAGTGGACATTAACTCAGGAGCTAAATTACATAAGGTTAAAATATTTTAAATGCCAAAATAATTAAAAAAGTAGTATTGAAAATAGTTGGTACAGAGTTCACCGAAACTATAACACTTCACTATACATTCATAGCTGAGTACAAAATGCACCCACTATGGCATAAATGTAAAGGCACATGAAATTAACTACTAAGTACTGGCACAATAAATGAATATTTTGCAGTAATGCTTGGATTGTGTTTATAGACTTGGCATACAGTTTTGTTTTCTGCTTGCGTTAATATTAGTTTATGTACATGAATAAATTTTTTATTAGTAAATTAATAAGAGGAGTTTACCTCAATATAGTATGTGGAACACTTCCGTATGATACCCTCCAGAAATTAAAACGGAAAAAACGAAAAAATCGACAACTTACCGGTACATTAAAGTAAAATGTAAATAATTAAATAATCAATTTAACACAATTCAAAATCAATTCAAAACAATTAAAATTCAAATTAACGCAATTAAAAGAATCTAACGAAAATATTCAAAACGATTTTCCTTCCTGAAGCTGACAATGCTATTCGACCGACTGTCGTGATCACAGGAATGAAAATTGAAACAAAATTGAATTTTCATTCCTGTGATCACGACAGTCGGTCGAAAAGCATTGTCAGCTTCAGGAAGGAAAATCGTTTTGAATATTTTCGTTAGATTCTTTTAATTGCGTTAATTTGAATTTTAATTGTTTTGAATTGATTTTGAATTGTGTTAAATTGATTATTTAATTATTTATATTTTACTTTAATGTACCGGTAAGTTGTCGATTTTTTCGTTTTTTCCGTTTTAATTTCTGGAGGGTATCATACGGAAGTGTTCCACGTACTATATTGAGGTAAACTCCTCTTATTAATTTACTAATATTATTATCAACGTAGAACATATTGAGTATTACAGCTCTGATTCATACTATCAAATAAATTTTTTATAAAATTTTAGGATTTGTTCGGATTTATAGTCCAGCAAAAAGTTGTGTTTGATTTTACATGCCAAATGAATTCTAAATATTTAACTATATACAAATTTTCAGAATGCCAGGGATGTTGGAGCATTGTTATTTTTTAACATTCAAAAAATTACAGCACTAAAACAAGTTCTCTCATTCAAAGTACTGTAACACATTTAGGTGACAGTGAATGTGTTAATATTAAGAAAATCCAAAGCTTTTGTTGTATGACCATAACAAAAAAAAAAAAAAAAAAATCCTCTTTTTATTATTCACATAACTGATTCAGCAGATGTTTGAATTTCCCCCAACTGCATTATCCCAGCAATTAACTTGCTGGCTTAAAGGAAACTTTCTATGACCCAGCAGTATGGACACTTTTAGTTCTCCTTTAGTTTGAATTTATGACTCCTAGTTTTAGTATCCCTTATAACTGCGGTTATAGGGAAACCCTCAAGACCGCTGTATGTCTTGAATCCTTTATAACTGTGAATGCCTTGAATCCTTTATAACTGTGAAAATTTCACCTTCGTTCATTTTATTATTCCTTTGCGGATCTACACAGACCTCATCAGATCCCATCTTAGATGCCCTGTGACCAAACTTTGGAATCTGCATATTTTAATTCTTTCCATATATAACCATCCTTTTGTCACCAGGCATGTTGCTGATCTTTAGAGTTTCCAAGAATCAATGTTTTTGGACAAGGTATTCCAAATGTGGTTTCATATTTGCCTTATATGGTTGAATTATCACCTCCTTATCTCTAAATAGAAATCACAAATAGGACATAGGCCCTTCTTGCCACATGTAAAACTTCATACCTACCTGTATAATTAACCCCAAAATCTTTTCTTCCTATATTATTTTAGATTAGCTTTACCAAAGCTGAAGATTTTGCATTATCCATTAAAACACAGCTGCCACTTTTTTGAAGATCCTATCCATATCATTCTGAGGATCCCTGATTAACACTGGTCATTAACCATTCGCCCAATCTTGACAATGTCGAAAAACTGACATCATACTCTGGATCATTGTCAAAATTGGAGTCCTTCAGGGACTCCAACTTTTAACGCCAGCCTAATCTGAAGCTAGGTTGACCGGTCTGTAGTTACCTGCTTTGCTCTTGGAACTGCCCTTATATACTGGCAACACATCGGTACTCAGGCTTGATGTAGACAAGTTGTTAACACGAGCGTGCCATGTTTGAGATAACGGTTGTTCGATTCCAGGTAATTGATAAATATGGTATTGATTATATTACAGTGGAATCTCATTAACCCCCCCAAAAGTGTCAAAATTTTACAGTTTCTTTTTTTTTTTGGTACATACTGTATATATAAGAATAATAATAATAATATAAAAAATAAATTAATAAAATAAAAACAAAAGCCTTGTCTAACAATACAGTAATAGGATAAATAACATATTTTTAAAGATTTTATTTTATTTGCAAGATAAACTAAGAGAAAAGCAATATTAACAGAAATGAAAATATTGTACAGTATATATATTTTGATATATACAATATTTTAGTATCACAGTAAAAAGAATTACAATCTTAATATAAAAGGAGACATACAAACCATTAACTTTTTAATAAATTAATCTAATTTAAAGAAAGAATCCAATGTTGCTTGCACAGTTTTTGTCCTATATGCATTTTTAACTACAGCATAGACATTATCACATGCAATAGTTGTTTCTTTATCAACATTACTGCAGGCCAACACATTCTCTATTATGTTCAAGGCATTTTTAGCATCTTTTTTAGATGGCAGTGTGCGCACTTCTTAATTTTCGCTGTCGCTGGTAACAAAAACAGTTTTGTTTGGTACCCAGCAGCTCGTCTGGTATTGGCGTTGTTGCAACTTCACAAACTCTTCAAATTTGCCAACAAAATCCATATGCTCCTTCAAATTCCTCACTGTTGCTATCACATTTGTCTGCTGGACCATGTTTTTCGATGATGATAACATATTTTTAAAGATTCTCTCCAAAGCCACTCTTTCTGAAGCAGTTGATTATTACACTTGATGTAATACTTTCCCAAGCAATAATAAGATTATGGATAGCATCCAATACATTCCAATTTGTCTGCAAATTGTTCCTTCCTATGTTGCGGATCAAGTACTTTATCATGTGGGATCTATATGCTCTCTTGAGGTTATAAATAATGCCTTGATCCAGTGGTTGCATTAAATTGGTGGTATTGGGGGGGTAAAAACAACAGCCGTATATTTGTCAACTTAAGTGTCTCGGCAGAATGTGCTGTACAATAGTCTAGAATCACCAAAATGTTCCTTTTTTCTGAAGCCATTCTTCTGTCCAATTTTGATAGCCAAGACTGAAAAATTTTGACTCTAAGCCAAGCACTTCTATTGGCCTCATAATCACAGGGAAGTTGGTTAACTGCTTTAAAACATCTTGACTTGGAAAACTTACCAATCACAAGTGGGCGTAGTTTTGTACTTGTCATCTGAATTGGAGCATAACAGAACAGCGAGTCTTTGTTTACTTAATTTTCCACCATGACAAGACTCTCCTCGAACAGCAAATGTTTTGTTTGGCAGCAAATTATAAAATAAACCTGTCTCATCAAGATTAAAAATATCCTTTGCCTCATTTTTCATGGATGGACCATACAGAATACAACCAGTCTGTAGTCTTTTCTTTGTCAACTAATCCAGACTCAAAGCAAACATTTCGTGAAACCAAGTTATTCCTGTCTTTAAATTAAATTTTTGGAGCCAGCCACTGCTGCATTTGAAGTCGCTAATCACATGTTGCTGAGCTAGATAATTTGCCTTTTCTTGCAAAATTGGACCTGATTTTGGCAAATTAGATGCATGCATTTGTTGGTACCACTCGAAAAGTTTTGTTTCAAGCTCCTTGTGTTTTTCACCCTGAATTTGTTTCCTGTTTTTCATCGTTGCTCCAGTGTCACGCACTTCTTCAAGTCTTTTTCAGTTTTTCAGTATTGTAGATAAAGTAGGTAAAGGGATGTTGTATTCCTTTGCAACGTCCGTTTTGCTTCTTTCCATCCAACAGCCTCTTGTATAATTTTTAGTTTAATTTCCAGGCTTAATTCTGTCCATCTACATTTTGTCGCCATAACACTGCTAGATAAGATTTAATATAAACAAATTTTAAATTAATTTAAAGACAAGTTCCAAAAAAGACATCAGCTCAGATAAAATGGCACAAAAAAGGGGCTCATATCTGGTGAGTATGGGCTTGGCACACCTAGGGTCCTGAGCTGGATATCATCATTCTTCTCTTTCTTGGTGATTTCCTTTTACTCTCTCTCTCGGGGTAATTCAGAAAAAATATATTTTTTTTTGGCTGGTGCAGCATAAGCCACAGGCTTCCTTGCACCATACAGCTAATAATAATAATAAATAGATTGCTGTATATGATAGCAAAAGACTCTTTGAACTGGGGTAACAATTGCAACTGACCTTATTCCCATGGAAAGCGAGGAAGTGCATGTAAAGACTGCTTTTGTTTACACAAAACTAATTTTTAACAAGTCAGTGCCATGCACTCGGGAAGAAGGGAGCCAGGTGGCTGGGGGCAATAATTGGATCGCTCTGCCAAGATTTGTATTAAACATATAAAATGACAATATTTATTTCTCATGGGGTGAAAAAGAAGTTTGTAATACATATTAACCAAATTTTGTAATAAACAAATATATTTACATATAAAACCTATCCTTTCGCAGGGGAATGGTATGTGCTTCATATAAACCGAATTTGTATTAATGAGATTTTACTGTATTATTGGAATGGTAAGTTATGAACTCCCTGTGATTTAGGTGAATGTGTCACAATATAAACAGTTTTTTTTTTTTTTTTTTTTAATTTCCAATTCAAAGGAATCTACGTTGGGTCTAATGACACACTCATAATTATTAACCTATTTTGGTGCCACCAAACCTAATATATAATCTTTTTCTAATTTCAATATTGCTAACCTTATACCGTTCAGCTTCTATTCACTATGAAGGGTGTTTGATCAGGAAAGATCAATATAAATTACCCATTCATCATTACATGGGTTACTTCAGAATTTTCCACATCTATTATGTAAGAGCCAATCTGATTCAGTTTTGTTCTTTGTATTTACATAGACGAAAAAATCCTTGTTCCACTTATTCTCTCTCTTTCTCTCTCTCTCTCTTCCCCCACCCCCAACCAGTGATTTGTCATAGTCAGCCTAAGACTTTCTGTGGTATTATTACAAATTCGAACTATTATTTTAACAGTACTTTAGCTTGTTACTCATGCTCATATCATTTTATGTATATGTAATTGAATATATCATTATGCAAGAAAATAATCATCTCCTTATCTTTGCAGGCAAAATGCATGTATAATATTGACAAAATCGGAAGTTGCTCTACCAGCCTGTTTGCACTGATCAGAGAACTTCATGTCTGACTGCACAGTTACACCAGGTCATTTTCATTCTTTACTATTCTGAAAATGATCCCATATAGTTGGTATGTTACCTGGGATTACTCTATCCATGTGCAAACTGCACATTTATCAATGTTAAACTCCAATTGTTACTTCTCGGTGCATCTGCCTAATTTTTCTAGATCTTGTTGCAGTAGCATTCCCTGATTACTGTCTTTAAACACCCTAACAACCTTTGTATCATCGGAAAACTTAGATACTGAGCCTGGTAGGCCTTCATCAACATCATTAACAAATATAAAAAAACAATGATGGGCACAGTACTGAACCCTCAGGGCACCACACTAATAATTAACTCCAGGGGCTCACATCTGGTAAGTATGGGCTTGGCACACCCAGGGTCCTGAGTGCTAGGTATCATCATTCTTCCCTTCTTTGGCGATTCCCTTCTCTCTCTCTCTCTCTCTCTCTCTCTCTCTCTCTCTCTCTCTCTCTCTCTCTCTCTCTCTCTCTCCCCCTCCCTCCCTCCCTCCCTCCCGGGGTAGTTCAGAATTTTTTTTTTTGGCTGGTGCGGCATAAGCCTCAGGCTTCCTTGCACCATATGGCATAATAATAATAACATTAGTCCATAAAGAGCAGTGCTTATTGATAACTACACTTTGTCTTCTCCAACTCAACCATCCTTTTATCCATAGCAGTAATTTGCCCCTAATGTCACACTGCTTCGATCTATACAACAGCTATTACATGGTTTGCCTAGGTTATCTTAGACGGTCAACCGTTGATTCACTTAGGGTCTAGGAAAGGGAAGCTTCCCCATCCCTTTCTCTTCAAGTCGCAAAAATATCTGAAATGGATAATAGCAGCACTCCAAACACAGCAAAATATGTGCCAGACGGATCTTTCACGTCGCACAACAAACGTGGTCAGTTGTTTTATAGACACAGTTAATTGTAGTTCTGCATTTGGTGATTTAAAAATATATTTTTAAAAATTTAAGCAATCATGGGTCCAAAGTGAAATAGTAGTGCTGGTGCTGACAGTGGTAGTAATAAAAGATGCAGTATTAGTTTAGAAACTAAGCTAGAAACCATTCGATGTTTAGTACATGGTTTTCTCATGGAGAAGAGAAGTTTTCTTGTCTCCCCACCCATATGGCAATCTAAAGTCTCTGATTCCATTCTTCATAGATTTTTGATTGCAGGCAACTCTCGGTTTACGAATGAGTTCTGTTCCAAGACGTTGTTCTTTATACATTTTGTTCGTTATGTGTAGCTTGCATTCCTGAGCTTTAAAATGGCTGCTAACATACACGATGCACATCATAAATCCTCAGGAATGCAAGATACACATAACGAACAAAACGTATAATGAACAACGTCTTGTTCGTAAACCGAGAGTTGCCTGCGATCAAAAATCTATGAAGAATGGATCAGACTTTAGATTGCAATATGGGTGGGGAGAAGAGAAAACTTTGCTGCTCATGTATAACTGCACCCCTCATTGCCAAGTGAATGGCCTTTTGCAATCGCTGTTGGGTACCTGCCATCTAATATTATACCAGTTCTTCAGTTAGCCATTTGATCAAGGTATAATCTACTGCATTAAGAACTATCAGAGAATCCAATTAAACAAAATTGTGCTGTCTTGAAAGCAAAACACATTTGAAATTGATGTGCTCAAAGCAAAATATTTATGTGTTTCAGCATGGTATTAGGTTGATGAAAAAGTGATTGCCAACTGATTCAAACATGCTGGATTTGTTGCTTGAGTGATGGAACAAATGAAGCATCAAAAGCTTCTTCCACTACTAATAATATTAGTATTAGCAATGGCCACATGGTGCAAGAAAGCCTATGGCGTATGCTGCACCAGACAAAAAAATAAAATAAATAAAATAAAATTGACAACCAATGCATTTCCCTCTTCCACTATCCAGCTGACCTTAGAATTTTCCCAAACTGTTAGCTTCTATTACCAATGTAGATAAATTATTCCATTAATTTATAGCTTGCTGGCTAAAATAAAACTTTCTGCAATCTAGTCTAAATATCTCCCCCATAACTTGAATTTATGGCCCCTAGTTCTAGAATCATTTATAAAGGTGAAAATTTTGTCCTCATTCATTTTGCTTATGCTTCTCAGAGCCTTAAACACCTCAATTGCAAAGAACAGTCCAATTATAGTGAAGAAATTATTGCGGATGTTTGTTATTGCCTAAACTAAGAGAGACTATGTTTAGGAGACTCCACCAAATTGGATGTGAACATCATGTTTCAGGATATGCAGACATAATGAAACTTGAAATTTGCAGTGATGAAGAGGAGGAACCTACTGTGGTTGAGACAGAAGTTTTGCTGCAGTATGCTTAGATGATTAGAACTTGTTTGTCATATTTGTCAAGTGCAGTGAACTATGAAAGTGAATTCATTGTTAACACTAGCAGTAGCAAATAATGCAAGAAAGGAAGCTTATACAACATCAGCAAAAAAAAAAAAAAACCCACCTCCCATTTCACCTATTCATTCCATCCAGTAGTTTGTCTAGTTCTTCCCTGAATCTATTTAAACTACCAACTTCCACAACCACCTGTTGGCTAAAGGCCATCCTTTCTCAATTTGCTCAATTTTCTCAATTCCTCAGGCCACACTCATGCCCCGTCATGAGTGTGACCTGAGGAATAGACAGAATCCCATCAGCATTGAGCTTGCTCAATCCATTTAAGGCCTTATACACTTCAATCAGATCACCTAAGGTGACTAGTCTTTAGAGACTGCGATTTGCAGAACTGAAGTCTTTCTTGGTAAGAGCAACCCTTTGTTCCACTCATCAGTTTCGCTGTCCTTCTGTACTTGTCGCATCAGCTCCACATCATTCCTAAAATGAAGCCCCTACACCTGTATGCAGTACTCAAGATGTGGCATGACCATTGTTTACACACAGAGATAATCACCTCCTTATCTCTGCTAGCAATATTCCTGTATATCATTGACAAAACTCCATGCGCAAGTCCTAGTAGCCTGTCTGCATTGCTCAGACATATATCTGGCTGCACAATTACCTAGAGATTTTTCTCATTTTCCACTACCCTAAGTATAGTACGACACATGACACTGTTGGTACATTACTTTGGGGTTACTGCTACCCATATGCAGTACTTCGTATTTCTTAATGCTAAAATTTGATTGCCATTTCTCAGCCCATCTACCCAACTTTTCTAGATCCCATTTGCAGTAGCATACTGTCATTAACCAGCCTGCCAACCTTTGTATCATCTGCAAACTAAGACATTAAGCCTGATATGCCTCCATCAATATCACTGATAAATATAGAACACAACAAAGGGCCCAACACTGACCCCTGGGGACTCCACTAATAACATTAGTCCACGAACAGTAGTGTCCATTGATTACCACTCTGTCTTCTCCCAATCAACCATCCCTTTATCCATAGCAGCAATTTGCCTCCAATGCCACACTGCTCCAATTTGTGCAGCAGTCTTCTATGTGCAACAGTATCAGAAGCTTTCCTGAAATCCAAGTAATGATATCAAAATTATTTTTTGCATCCAGTTTCTTTGTGACCACATCATAGTAATCAATCAAATTGGTCAAACAAGATTTCCCATTAACAAACCCAGGCTGTGTTTGAAGTATAATTACAGCCTTGTCTAGATGATCCTGCATTACTTACTTTACCAGTGACTCCATTATTTTCCCTGGAACAGAAGTTAAGCTAACATGTCTGAAATTACTCGTGTCACCCTTTGACCCCCCCCTAGTGAATTGGGGATTCATTCGTACATCTCCGGTCTGCAGGATCTCCCTTGACTCCAAGGATGCTCTCATAATTATGACTAAGCGTTTGCTTATTTCCTTCACTGCCTCCCCTAATATAACTGGATAGATCCCCATCTACCCAAGGTGCCGTTCTTATGTGTACCTTATCATGTACCTTCATAATTTTCTTGAAAAACATGCTATTCCATTGAAACAATGAATTGAGAGATGATTTTAAAGTCTGAAATGAATTCCCCTAGTCTATGATTAGGCCTTGGGCTTTGGTGTGTTGTGTTGGTGTATACACAAATATATATATATATCTTGTAATGCTATTGTACATAGTAATTACTGTAATTTATTTACTTAATTTATACATTAATCTTGTTACACACAGTGTAATCAATGCAAAATGTACAATCTTCATTTTCTTCTTTAATATTGTAGTACATCTGAATTACATTATACTATATTGTAATAGTAAAATTACATTGAATATTAAAACTTTTCTTTGTTCCTTTGCTTATTTTATGAACTATTGATAACCCCAGGGGCTCACATCTGGTGAGTATTGGCTTGGTGCACCCAGGGTCCTGAGCTGGATATCATCATTCTCTCTCTCTCTCTCAGGTTAATTCAGAATTTTTTATTATTTTTAAAAATTTTTTTTGCCTGGTACGGCATAAGCCTCAGGCTTCCTTGCACCATAAGGCTAATAATAATAATAATAATAATAATAATATAACGACTGTTTTTCTCATTCTCTTGTGGAATCACTATAAAGAGCTTTGACTGAATAACAAAACTGAACTAATTAAGAATGGGTATGCAGAAAGGCCAAGTCAAGTTAGATACATACAAAGAAAAACAGTACTTGACTACAGCAACAAAGGAAAATTCAGATGGCTGGGAGTGATGGGGGAAAGAAATTAAGAATAAGGATGTTGGAGAGCAATAAATACCAAAATTACTTTAGAAATATAACCAATTAAAACAAATTGAGTGCCCCCCCACCAAATTGCACCAGAGGCTGAATTGTGTGAAATATCACTATATGGAACTAAAAACCAATCACAACATAACCGTAATATTAAACAACAAAGAAATCAAAACAGACCAACCACTCAGCTACATCTTGTTTTAGGACCACAAGGCCTACAATGGTAATGGAGTCACTGTAGTTTTGAATGATAAGCTATTCAATGCATTGAGACCACTAAGCAAATGCAAAAGATTTGAATATGCTTTTGATTTGAATTTGCAGCTCTTATATAGTGAGAAATTAACATATAACAACAGAAATTACTCATCAAGCAAAGCCAAACTGCAAACCAAGAACATAGTTAAAAAAAAAATAACGAGGATACAGATAGGGATATGGGTAGTGCATTAGTATCACAGCCCACTACTGCCATGTAACATATGGAAATTAAATTTAAATTAATATATTAAAGAATATAAGAAGTAAGGAAAATGAAGAAAATATACTAAAATAAACTTCGGTAGCTGCAATGCATTTAGTAACAACACATTGCTTGAATAAAACAATACTGAACTAATTAATGATAGGTAATCAGAAAGGCAGAGCCAAAAGCAGTATATAACTACAAGGACAAGGTGTGTTTGTTTTAATTGTGGTCTCCAGGGTTTCCCCTATATACCGCAGTAGCATCTGAAAAGGTAAAAGGCCAAAGCCCGGCAAGTGTATATATGTAGATATGTATGTATGTGTGTTGTTATGTCGAGTGCTGGCACCTGCTGATTTTGCAGCCAGAGGACACCTGGTTACCTGCCTTCTGACTCCCAACCTTGGCCACAAGGAGGTGCGCCAGGGACTGCTTTTAAACTGAAACTCTTACTGGGGCTATCAGGCAAGCTTGGGAGCCCAAAGTTGCTTAGGGAAAGGAAGTGGAGATAAGAATGAGAAGTATTGGAAGGGAAGGGAAAGTTGGGTAGAAGATATAACTACAGTAACAAAAGCAAATTGGGGGGGACTAAGAATAGGGGTGTTGAGAATAGGGGTGATGTGTTCCTAAATTAATTTAGAAATTGTAGCCAATAATTCAGTGATGCACCCTCAGTGGCACCAGTGGCCAAATTTGTGTGAAATATTAAACAGTGATATTTCATGCAATTTGTCCTTCCATCGTGTGGTGTGGAGGAATGGTGATCATAACTACTTCGCTACTCAAAAGGGCCTAGTGAGGTGAGGAGTAGCCAATTTTGGTAGTCTTGGGGACCCTAGTGCACATATTTTTAGTCATAAAATATCAGGCTATGAGAGCCTTGAACCAACAGTAATTACAATGTTACAAGGTTTCCCTGGAGACCTGAGGAATGTGGTGCAACCATACCTCTTTGCCTTGGAACACCTGCCTTGCTAGTGTGTAGGGCATAGGGAAGGGATTTGTTTATGATCTAACCATTCAGTGAGGCATTTGTCAGTACCATATGCACCACGGGTAAGCAATTAATTTCCTTCGTGGTCTATATTAGCAAAATTGTAACTCATCGCTCTTTGGAATAAAATCAATAAAATGTAGAGTATATATCATGATGGCATACTTTTATTTTCTTTTATTAAAGAAAAAGAAGAAAGTTGCATGCATTTAATATAACGTATAATAGATTTTGTAAATGTCACACATGATATTAAGGGAACTTACAAAAATGAATAACTAAAATAATTACTTCATGCAAGAAAAAAAAAAAAAAGTCGGCAGTTTACCAATTTAGCCGAGATATATGTATTCTGGATCTGTTTTCATTACATTTTGACAATTACTGCATTTGTTAACATTGTATTTGTTGTACAAATGGAAAAACAAATTTACTGTGTTTTTCATTTTTTTGCATAATATTTTTTCTTTACTCCAACTGCAGTACTTTTCAAGAATATATTCTCCATAGTTGGCAAGGAAATTCCTGTAATAACATACAATATCACATTTGCTTCAAATTAGAAAGGGAATTTTCTATACCATTCTATGACCTGGAGAAATTACACCAAACCCACAGATTAACCATTTAAACAAATACAGTAATACCCCAACTTACGCGAACTCGGAGTTACGCAGTTCTTGATTTTTTCGTTTGGTGTATATCAAAAATTAGCTTACCAGTGATTTGGAAGTCAAATCATAAAGCTTGGGTGGCAGCTTCTGTTTTTGAGGACTGATTTGGTCACCACTTCATACCCGAAGTCGAACGTTATTGCAAGTCTAAACAGATTCCATTTAAAGTGATGCTTCTTATTGACAATGCACCCGGTCACCCTCCTGCCACCCTAATTAATTTTGACCCACGTGTGAAAGTTGTGTTTTTGCCTCCAAACACAACCAGCTTGCTTCAACCGATGGACCAGGGAGTCATCAAAACATTCAAGGCTTACTACACGAGGCGTTCGTTTGCACATCTGAATGAAGCTATGAGACAAAATAGTGAGATATCTGTTAAAGACTTTTGGAAACAATTCAATGTTTTAGATGCCGTAAGAATCATTGAAGAACCTTGGGATGAAATTCACAATAAAACATTGAATGGTGTCTGGAAGAAACTTGGTCCATTTTTTTCCCAAAACGAGACGAAAACAACGCCAGAAACTGATCATGTTGCTCATGTGATAGAAGTTGTTAATCTTGCCAGGCAATTAGATTTGGAAGTCAATGGTGATGATGTCAATGAGCTGTTGGATTCACATAGTCAGGAGCTGACAATGAATGAGCTCATAGAGATGCGTGAGCAAAATGTCACTGAAGTATCCAACACTTCAGACCCAGTTCCACCAGAAAAGCACATGACAATTGCAAGCTTGACAGAAGGTCTCAGCTCAATTGAAAAGGGCTTAAAAATTTTAGAAAACAGACTCCAACGAAGAACGCATTATAGCTACAAAGCAAGGAATAAAAAAATGATTAGCTTGCTACGAAGAAATTCTGTGTGAAAAAAAGAAGGCGCTATGTCGTCAGACGAATTTGTTAGATTTTATGAAGCCATCGACATCGAAACAACTTTTTTACGTAACTCATTTTTTTAATACATATTTTGTATAATATGTATAAAGAACTGCAATTTTATTAAATATTTTTCTTCTAAATTAGTGTTTTTGTTAGTCCTTGGTTCCAATTAAACAAAATTTATATGTATTTATATGCAAAGTTGTACCCCGACTTACGCGAATTTGACTTAAGCGATTTTCGTCGGACCCACCTATCACGTAACTTCGGGGTATTACTGTACTTGTAAAATAAACAAGTATTTGGTTTCAGCTCATATTTTTTTTCTGAAATGGAAGTTCTACACTTCATCTGTTTTGCTTTGTAGGTGTATATCATACATTCAATTTTCAAGAGGATTTAAAGGACGATATGCCACCCCTCTGTCAGAGAACTAAGATCAGTCTGTCATGAGTTTTAAAAAAGGAAAAAAAAAAAATTTTTTTTTTTTTTACATTTTTTCAATTTGTTCAACATAAAACACACATAAATACATACATATATAAATACATACATATATATATATATATATATATATATATACACACACACACACACAGGGTGATTCACTACCAGTGCGAAAAACTTCCAAGAGGTGTAGGGGGCACAAAGACGAATCGGAATCACATAGCATTGCAGGGTCTGAAATGCCTTCGTCATGCAGTAGAGGACATTGAACGGGAGGTCGCATGAACAGCGATCCCGCTAGAAGTCAGCATTTGTGAACCGGTTCCCGAGGCAGTAGGATGGACGAGTATTCAAACGTTGAACTGGCCGACATGCACCTCGCGTATGGAGCTGCGGACTGTAACGGGGGCGGCGCTCTGCGCTTGTACCAGGAACGTTTCCCGCACAGGTGTCCTCCTCATCATACGATTTTTGCATGTGTGCACAAAAGGTTACGTGAGATTGGTTGTTTCACGAGAGGTACCATGAATCGAGAGCAAATGATGAGGATGCCAGACAATGAGGAGAATGTCCTACGTCTTGCAGAAGGCAATCCGAGTAAGAGTACTCAAGCGATAGGCCAACGATTGGGTATTTCCCAATCCACTGTATGGAGGATACTATCAACCAAACCAAATGAGTTCATACCATCTGCAAAGCGTCCAATCATTGGAGCCTGCAGATTATCCACTCCGGAGGACTTTTGCTACTTGGTTTCTTCAACAGAAATGGTTGGCAAATGCTGACTTCCAGCGTGATAGCTGTTCACGCGACCTCCCGTTCAACATCCTCTATTGCATGACGAAGGCATTTCAGACCCTGCAATGCTATGTGATTCCAATTCGTCTTTGTGCCCCCTACACCTCCTGCAAGTTTGTCGCACTGGTAGTGAATCACCCTGTATATATATATATATATATATATATATATATATATATATATATATATATATATAGACAAATTCTACAATATATCATAATAAAAAAAAAGTATCATGAAGGGATTCCAAGTGTAAATTTAAAGAAATACAGTTGATTTCATCTCTACTTAAAAATGTGGTGCAATTTTAATTTAAACTTATGATTACCTTTGATCCTAAGAAGAGGCCTAGAATTATACATATGTCTGAATAGAGTGGGCTTGGTGGATGATGTTTAATAACCGAAATTGCCTTTTGCAAATCCTGACAGATTTTGTCAAGCATTGTATCTATAGCAGAAAGGGGGAAGGAGGAGGGAGAGTATTATATATATGTAAGTAGTATCCTGAAAAATATCTTAATAGTAAATAAAGTGAAAAAATACAAAAAGACAGTAACTTTATATATTTAAATGTGTTTTTTACACACGCACAATTAAAATTATCATATTTATTAATCAAGAACAAATCAAAGTTGAACCACCCCCCAAACACACACAATATAAGCCAATTCATCAGTTGGATTTTACATATGAGAGCTATCCATGCCCTATCTGGCACAAGGTCACAGCGAAACAAAATGACATGCAAGCATTTCTTTACAACAACTACACAATGAAACACTCAGGTTGAACTGGTAAATATTGAAGCACCACATATCATACCAGCTTTTATAGTGGCTCACACAGTTAGGAATTATCAGGTACTAATTGATGATCAGGGGCAACAGTGATAGGTTGGGACATCTCTGCAAACAACTACAGCAGTGAAGATACATTTATGAATCAGGACAAGACATGCTGACTTTTCAGACTTCCAATTCTCAAGAGTCTAAGACAATCCTTTCCAATATGACTAAAATCTAAAATTTAAATATCCCAAGGGAATTGGATTACAAAAATTCGTTTGAAGGAGGTAAAGAGATGGAGGTTGCTTGTGGGATGAAGCTTATTTCTGGTATGCCTACCTCCATGATGGGAAGACAACAAGGTGGAAGATATCTGGTTAATCTATCCTTTTTTGTGAAGTAGTACAGTAAGAACATGTTTAGCAATTATCTGCTGTTTCCATGATAGTGTTCAGGTTCACATGGAGGATGGCATATCAAATAGCAGAAACAAAACATCTATAAGAAGGGCGTGGAGAGACTTTGTTAGCGATAGGACATAGCCTAAGTGCCTTCTTGAATGGAGTCTAGAGGCTTGAGAGATGCCATGGAATATTGTTCTCAGATGTGGTAACACTATCCCATTGTAGAGCAGATTTGAGATTTGCACAGAGTGAGTAGCTGTTTGGAAGAAAAGTAATGCCTGGAGCAAAGGAGAAAACCCGATTTTTTAGACAGAGAGGAAGCAGTATTTGTGATTTGCTTATGGTAAGAGACATTAGAAGTTTGGGTAATCCCTAATATAGATATGTTATCTTGTTTACACATCTGTGTGTGTCATCAAGATTAAGTATGGGAGCAGAAGAATCTTCTTTGCAGGAAGACAGGACTGAGCTTTAGAAGGTCTGAAATTAACTATGAAAAATTATGCCCAATGAAAAATTATCTAGAAATAAGCATTTAAGGAACTGGGAGCAGATATTCCAAGTTGAAGCTGTTTGTGCAAGGTAAGGTTTCTAAAAATGGAAGGTGGAATGCAATGTGCTATCTTCAGCACAACTATGGATGAGATTTCTGATCAATGGAAGGTCATTAACACGTTGACTGCCAAGCCAAGGCTTATTTGGGTAAGCTGGTCTCCGACACCAATTTGAGTTAGACATGTTAAATTTTTCAAAACCCAAATTATAATATATATTCATCACCAAAACTTATAAAAAAAGCTTATTATTGTAAAAAAAAGCATCGTGAATCATCTCGTAGTTGGTGTAGGTAAGAGAAAATTCTTTGCGGCAGCAAACTACGAGTTAACTCGATTAAATCAGACGTGTTGTAACTTGGAGAATTTTCTGTATATGAATCTGTGCTGTGCTGTGCTGTGCGTAAATCCGCTGCAGTGACATAGACTTTGTACCGTGTATGTTGTATTTAGTTATGTATTAAAAAAACCTAAAACATGGATGAGAAGAGACCACTGACCGAAGAACAGCTTGAGCTCTATGTAATATGAGTGATTCGGAATTTGAAGAGCTTTCTGACGAGTCGTACGGTCCTGGTTCATAGATCGTTCGGATCAAATGCTCTCGTATTATTCAGCGCGAAGAAAAACCACAGATGTCCAAAAAAAAACTGCATTACATATTATAGAAATATATATACATAATACACCCTTTTCCGTCAAGTTACTGGTTTCTCTGAATTTCGGACATTTTATGGTGGAACCCGCAACTTGACGGAAAAGTTACATTGAATCTTTGATTGCAGAAAAAAAAAAATTCTAAATGTTCCAAAGAAGATTAGGTCTGAACGTAAAATTCATTATTTAGTATTTCAGTTGGCTATATTACCAACTGAAAAAAAACCACACCCAACTAAGCCGTGTCGAGTGTGTACGAGAAATAAAAAATGCCACAGAACATGCTATTATTGTCCAGTGCGTTAAAAGAAGCTAGCTCTTTCTGTGAAGAAAATATTTCTTTTTGTGAATAAATTCTGTTTTCTGACACCATGGCTAATTTTTCATTCTTATCCCAGAAGTCAATTATCCATCAGTTGCACACATTTGCTACGAATATACTTGTAGCTGCACCTGAAGGCAAGTCATACCAGTCCGAGTTAACTCGTAGTCAGCATTCAGCGTGTTAATATACAAGAGGAAAACAGTGGGAAAAAGAACAGAACCTTGGGGAACACCATCATTAGTGGAGAAGTTAAAAGGCAGAGGGCCACCTACCATCACCCGCAGTGAGTGGTCAGAAAGAAAACTGAACATCCCTTACAAAAACCAGTCGGCAAAACCATGTGATGGAAGCTTATTTAGAAGACCTTTATGCCAAATATAGCTAACACTTTTGAAATGTCAAGAGAAAAAATGCTTTACTTTCACCAACTTTTCCACTGAATTTGTCAACAGATAGGTAACATAAGCCAGTATATTACCAGTGGATTGACACTGATGGAATCCATACTGGCGATCAATCAGATGGAAGGTTGCTAGATAGTTTAGGAGTTGGTGGTTAATAGATTTCTCCATTACTTTAGAAAGAGTAGAAGTAAGTACAATGGGACGATAATCTGATGAAGGTCGATAGCACATTGTGCTGTCTAACTTAGCACATAGTGCTGAAGATAGCACATTGCATTCCACCTTAAATTTTGAGAAACCTTACCTTGCACAAACAGCTTCAACTTCTTCAATATCTGCTCCCAAAGATTTTTGGAAAGGTTTGTCACCCTTTTTAGGAACTGACTGGATATGAACAACTTCCATCAAGAGGAATTAGAAAGTGTAAAAAAGGAAATAACAGAACAAGAGTAAGCTCAGATTCTGAGAACAAGTGGAGACATTCTTGGCATCAAGTCTGTTCAAATTACTTCTGATATCATTTTGACAGAGGACCACAGGAAGCATTGAATGCAGTGTACTGGGAATGGTAACAAATGGTTTACCAAGATCCTCAATACCCGAGTTTGGATTGATTAATAATTGTTTTATAATTGTTGCAGGCTTTGATGTAGGCAGAAAATGAACCTGGAGAATTGGATGCAAGCCAATTGCAATATGCAACATTCTTATCTTGAACAGCCTTAGCAAATTTACTGGAAAGACAAGTATGATTTTAAAGTGGAATAAAGGATTTCATCCCTCTCTCTATCTCTATGTATGTACCATGTCCGTTAAGGATGTTGGTGATCATGGTCTTCCACAGCTCTCGATCTTTTGCTGTTCTCGGCAAGTCTAGACTTCGCATATTTATCCAATTGGTCAGACTACTCATAGTTTATTCTTTGTCTTACTCTACTTCGCTTTCTATTCACCTTTAGTCATGATGATCCCCTCCAAACCTTCCTTCCTCATGATGTGCCCCAAAAATTTCAGCTGCTTTTCTCTTATGTTCCTCAGTAATGATCTTTGCATTCCTGCTCTTTGTTAGTACCTCTACATTCGTGGTTTGTTCAGTCCAGGATATTCTGAGCATCCGTCTATAAAACCATATTTCTGTCGCCTCCAAACGCTTTGCCATTTCTCGGGAGATTGTCCAGCATTCACTACCGTATGTAAGGATAGGTATAACATAACAATTCAAAATTCTTGGATTGATTAATAATTTTTTTTTGTTTTCAATGACAATTTCCTATCTTTTAGTATGTTGCCCAGTTTCTGAAACGTGGCCTTGGCCATACCAATCCGTCTTTTGATTTCATTATCTGATCATTCATCTTGTGTAACACAACTCCCTAGATAATTGTATTTCTCTACTTGTCTTATGGTGTTGTTCCCTATTTTCAGTATGCATTTGGGCACAATTTTCGTTTTGCTGAAAACTATGCACTGTGTTTTTTTTTTATGTTTATTGTTAAGCCTTTCCTTCTACCTTGTTTCACTGATTTGTCTAGAAGTTCCTGTAGTTCTTCTGTCTCAGCAATGAGAGCGATATCGTCTGCATATCTGATGTTGTTTACATTCTGTCCGGCAAATGCGAATCCTCCAATTCCATGTGTTCCTCTCATAACTTCCTCGCTTTAGAGGCTGAATAGGTCCAGAAAGCAAACACAGCCCTGTCTTACTCCCCTCAGAATTCTTATGTTCTCACCCCTGTCTTTTCCAAATCTCAGGCTGGCTGTTTGTTCCCAGTATAAGTTCCTGAGTGTCCTTATGTCTTTCTCGTCTATGTCTAAACAATCTAGAATGTTGAAGAGTTCTTCATGTTTCACCCTGCTGAATGCCTTCATAAGATCAATGAAACACATAAACAGGTCTCTCTGCATTTCAATAGCCCTCTGCAACATTATCCTTATCATGAAGATAGCATTTCTTGTTCCAGTATTTTGCATAAATCCACATTGTTCTTCTCCTATCTCCGGCCTTATTTTATTCCTTATCCTCATCAATATTATTCTCAAAAGAACTTTAGTAATATTACTCATTAAGCTAATGGTGCAATGTAGTCCACAATCAATAGCCCCTGGTTTCTTTGGCAGAGCTATGAATATGGATTTACTAAGATCCTCTGGTATCACTCCACTCTCATATATCTCATTTAACATGTCAGCTATTATCACAATGCCAAAATCATCCAAAGCCCTTATCATTTCTGTCACAATGGCATCTGGTCCGGCCACCTTATTACTTTTCAATCAGGATACAGCTGCCCTGACTTCCGATTTCAATATTTTCGGACCTTTCAGGGTCCTATGGCTTGTTGGTTTTTTCCCGCATTCGTCCTGAAAGAGTTCTTCGACATATTCTGTCCATAACTTTGCCTTTTTCTATGATTACTGTTCTGTCCTTTGCTTTTATACAGCCCAACGTTGGACAGATCTTATATCCCACCAACTCCTTGATTTTCCTGTACATTGTGGCTGGCTCTGAGCGTTCATATTTTTCAATCTCTTGGCACTGCTCATTTAACCATGCTTCTTTTGCCTCTTTGCATTCCCTCTTAATTTCCTTGTCCATCTTCCAATATTCTTTGCTGAGTCTTGGAAAAATCTGTTGCCTTTGCCTCATCAAGCTCAGGATTTTGCTCGTCATCCATTGATTTTTACTTTTCCATTCTTTCTTTGGAATGATCTCACATGCTGTGTTGGGCAAGGCTTCCTTCAGTGCATGCTATTTGCTGTTTCCTTCATTTGCAAGTATCTCATACCTGCATCTGACTGCCTCAGCATATGCATTCCTGATGCCATCATCTTTCTGCAATAGATCAAACTGAAAACATTCCGTTCTTGTGCTTTGTTTTTTCAGCATGACCAGGAGTTTGGCTACTACTGGTACATGGTCCCTTCTGCAATCCACTCCTGGATGTCTCTGCCTGAAGGATGGCGTTCCTAAAGTGTTTATTTATAGTGATATAGTCTATTTATCACTATAAATAATCTATCAAATAATCTATCAAATCTATCGATATATCAAATCGATATATAGTCTATTTGATTTCTTACATTGTCTCCTGGACTTTTCCATGTCCAGGTGCACCTTGGATGTTCTTTAAACCAAGTGTTGGTAATCACTTGTTGATTTATCTTGCACCACTGTGCCCAGATTTTGCCTCTTTCATTTTGATTTCCCAATCCATATCTTCCTATCACGTCTCCATCTGGCTCACTTCCTACTTTTGCATTTAAGTCTCCCATTATGATTATAATTACCTGAGATTTGCATTGTTTCCTTGCTGTTTCCAGCTGCTCATAAAACTTTTCTAGTTCCACTTCACTACTCTCTGCTGTTGGAGCATACATCTGAATGATGGCCATATCAAAAGGTTTTCCTTTGAGTTTGACCAGCAGTATTCTGTCCGATAAAGCCCACCGACCTAACACGCTCTCAGACGTTGCCCTATCCAACAAAATCCCAACTTTTCTTTCGTGTCCATCTCCTCCCGAATAAATCATTCTTTGTTGCCCTGTCTTGAAGTCTCCGCTCTTTTTCCACCTCATCTCACATAACCCGAGTATGTTAATTTGTAATCGTTCCATTTCCTGTTTTACATTATCAAGTTTGCAGCATTGGAAAAGAGTCCTCACATTCCAAGTAGGCAATTTCAATGCTCTCCTGTTTTTCTTTCTGTTCCTGCTGTTGCTAGTTCTGCTTACAGTTTCTTGTTGATGATCCGGCACCACCTGTAGTCCATGGTTATCTGTACCGAGTGAGGCATCTGCATCTAACGACACTGAGATCCCCTTCACGCTGTTGTCTACCTTTCTTAAATTGTGCATGACCATGACATTCTTGGCATTTTACAGCAGTGGTTTGCCATTGCCTTCTGCCAGGTGTGTTTACCAAGAACACCATCTCTCTTCCCAGAAGTTCCTCCACTTGAAACAACTATTGTCTTCTGAGGTCGTAGCTCATCCTTACAAGAATAATTTCACTGACATGATCTGAGCAAGTGTTGACATCAGAAGATTTAAAAGAGTAATCCAACCAAGGGGGGGGGGGGGGAGAAAGAGGGGAAAAAACTGCAGATGACTCCATTTGGAATTCTTGTAATGCCAAACAATCAAGGTTGAGAACGGCCATGAAAGGCTCCATTAGATTAGAGTAGAGACCATCACCACATTGTCATGAGGTGCCTAGAGGACTATGCACCTCAATTGTGTAATTGGAAGGGTTGTTTGTGAGAAAAAGATCAAGTGTTGATTGTGTAGTTAGCAGCATTGTCTGGTATTCTGGTAGGTAAATGAACAATCTGTGTGAGGTCATTTTTTAATTGAAAAAGCCTCAGCATCTTGACCAGCTGGTGTGTTCCTACAAAATGGAGGTCAGCTTGAGTTGTGAACATTAAAATCATCAAGGAAAATTACCTCACTGTTAGGAAAGTTGAACTGGAGAAAGTGAAGTTTCAGAGAGAGGAAGTCAAAGAGATCCAAGTGATTAGTGGAGTTGGGAAAACAACAGAAGCAAAAGATGAATTTGACAGAATGGGGTAAAGAGATTTTAAGCGAGAGAAGATTGAAAAGAGAAGATTCCAAATTACTGTCTCAGGCAGGGAATATAAGAGCTGACATATGCACAAGTATCACCTCTGAAGAGAAAGGAATCATACAGTAAATAATTTGCACAACTGAGATTCGCAGTGGTTGAATCAACTAATAATTGGGATTCTCTCAAAAAAAGTTACACTGGACTCGGCAGACCGTAAGTGGAAATAGACATCACTGAGATTCGAACTGAAACCAAACATATTTGTGAAATAAATGAGAAAGCGTTTAGAAGGTTTTTCACAGATAAGTTTGTTCTATTACTTTGACTATTCACACTGTATTCAGTAGTAAGAAAAAATGGGGAGATATGTTGTGTGAATGAACTTTTTTTGGATACAGATACACAATGCAAGAATATATCCAGGTCCTGTGGCTTGAAAAATTTTTGGACTCCCTCCAGTCTATCTGGCAGACAGACACAGTGTGATTATACACTAGCTAATCCGGAAACCTCCTAGAGAGTTACCAATAGGTTTCATCCGTGGACTTTCCAGCCTGCAAACACTGTTTTAGAGCTGTACCCTTGAAATGTAAGGAAGATCAGATCTTGCCATGATGCCCATCATAACCTCAAAAAAACATTGATCATACTATAAGACAGAAGAGATGGGGGGAGGTTTCCAGAGCTTTGCTCTGGTGACAAAACATCAGTTCCACCACTTCAAGCCTTCAATATGAAGAGTGGTGGTATTGTACCAGTTGATGAGAGTCACTACCTCCTAGTATTGTCTGGTAAGACAGAGGGGTGGCATTCCTCTATGTGCTGTGGACGCCACACCTTGACCCTTGCTTATGTTGGTTTGCACCTGGGTGGTCACCTCCAGTATATTCAGTGCTGTATTTTAGGACTTGTATATGAGTTAAACCCAAAGTTACTTTCAGTCCAACCACTGTGTAGTCAGATAAGAAGTTCTCTGTGCAATGCAGACAGCTGCCAGGGCAGCTCATGCAGTTTTGTCTATAATATACAGAGCTTTGCTAGCAGAGAGAGAATGAAGTTGAAGTGTTTATCCCATTGTATATGGCAATGGTTAGGCTACATCTTGAGTGTTGCATACAGGTCTGGAGGCCTCATTTTAGGAAGGATGTAGATCTGCTGGAAAGGGTCAGAGAAGTGCAATGGGATTGGTGACGGGAACAAAATGGTGGACTTACCAGGACAGGCTTCAGTTCTGCAAATTGCAGTGTTTGCAGACTAGGCACCTGAGGTGATATTATCAAGGTGTTTAAGGCTTTGAATGGATTTAGCAAGCTCAATGCTGATGGTATCCTTCTGCTTGCTCAGACTATACACACAAGGGGGGGGGGGCATAAATTCAAACTGAGGAAGGATGGTTGCAAGATAGATGTGCAGAGGTTTGCCTTCAGCAGCAGGTGGTTGATTGTTGGAACAAACATCTATCTGTTGTTGCGGAAGTGGGCAGTTTGAATAAATTCAAAGACAACTGGACAAATTACTGGAGGGTCAAGTGATGTGGGAGATTTTTTTTTTTTTTTTTTGTTAATGCTTTATAAGCTTTCTCACTTGTATCATATGCCACTACTACTACTACTAATAATAATATCTGCTCTACAATACAGTCTATTGTTGTCTCTGGCAGATGTACCCTGGTCCTATTCCACCTATTTTTTTTGCACAATATATTTCCCATTTCTCTGAAAACAGATTTTCATTTTTGCAGAACTGGTTATTTAGTAACATCTGCACTGAGTGTTTTGTGTAGTCTGTGTAGCATTGCTTTCTGAACTAGTGCTCCCATGGTAAGGAGAAAGAGAGAGGGGGAACAAGATGTAGTTAGATAAGGGGGACAAAAGTGCTTATTGTGTAAGCTAGGAATTTGCTTGCAATGTTTCCCTACTAACCAAAATATAAAAGGAATACTAAGATACTGCTTGGATAAATTTTATGCAGTTTTATCACACTCTCATAAATGTTTGAGTCTTATTTGTGCAGGTCCAGCTCAATACAGTGAAGCACAGAAGAAAACAGATTTAAAGTAGCCAACCAAAAAGAAAATATGGATGTCACTAAATTGGAGCATCTGGCGATCAAATTTTTGACAAAAAGGAAAAGACCAAAAGCTATTCACAATTACATTAAAGTTGTATATAGTGATAATGCTCCTGAATACCAGATAGAATTTTGGTCCAAGCAGTTTAAATAGGACAACCTATGTGTGACAACTGCAGAAATGTGCCAAAAAAAGATGAAGATCTGGTTATGTGGTATAAATATATTAAAGTGTGTAATGATCAGAGAATGTAATATTTCTGAGGGGGTCAGTTCTCACTGTATATCAAGGATGCTCACACCTCTTCAGAAACAGTGTAAAGTTCAAATTTTTGAGGAAATCTCACACATGCATGATGTAGATCCAGAAGGGTTTCTTTCAAGAATTGTAACTGGTGATGAAAAGTGATTTAATAATCACTGGGATCTGAAAACAAAATAGGAATCTATACAATGGAAACATGAGTCACCACTGCTCAAAAAATTCTGGACTCAATCCTCGATGCTGGTTAGATCTTGGCCAATATTATTTTGAATATGGGAGGAATTCTTTTGACAGACTACATGCCGCATAAGAAAACAATCACTTGAGATGTCTATGTTTCAATTTTCAAAATTTTAAATAGTCATAAACGAATAGAGAAAAAGGAAATTGACATAAGGTGCACTGCTTCTTCGTGACAATGCTCCTGTACACAAGTCACATAAAGCAATTGCTGCTCAGTGAAATTTTGCATTCCAGGAGTTAAAAGCATCCATGCCACAGTCCAGAACTCATGGTCCCCATTGATTATTTCCTCTTATGAAATCTGAAGAAACACTCATGTGTGGGCATTCATTTTCATGCCACGGTGACCTCAAGGAAGCTGTAAATAGCTTTTTTAAGAAACCATAACAAATTTCCCGCCCCGCTCCAGATACTTCTTCTATGTTCTCAAAATGGAGGATATGTACACTGAGAGCAAAAAATAAGATCCTATGTTGTTTCTTTATTATTAGCATTAGCAAGGGCACATGATGCAAGAAAGTAAGCTTATATAGCACCAGCCAAAAAAAGAACATCCATATTTCTCATTTCACCCATCCACTCACTCCATATGTTTGTCTAGTTCAGCCTTGAATGTGTTTAAGCTATCAACTTCTACAACAGATGGAAGTTTGTTGAAGCAATCAACCACCCACTGGCTAAAGGCTAACTTCCGCACATCTATCCTACAACTATCGTTCCTCAATTTGAATTTATGCACTCTCAGGCATAAATTCAGATTATTCTTTTGACAGACTAAACACCTCAATCATATTACCTCGCAGGTACCTAGTCTCCAGACACTGTAATTTGCAAAAACTTAAGAAGCCTTTCTTCATAAGAGCAACCCTTTGTTCCATTCACTAATCTTGTTGCCCTTCTCTGTACTCGTTCCAGCAGCTCTACATCCTTCTAAAAATGAGGCCTCCAGACCTGTATACAGAAATTAAGGTGTGGGTTGACCATTGCATGATACAAGGGGATAATTATCTCATCCCTGCTAGAAAAATTCCTGTATATCATTGACAAGCCACCATGAGCTACTCTGGCAGCCTGTCTGCAATGCTCAGAAAACTTCGTATCTGCCTGCACAATTACCCCAGGTCCTTTTCACTCTCTACCACTGTCAGTGTAGTACCACAGAGTTGATATGTTACTCTTGGGATACTGCTTCCCATATGCAGTACTTTACATTTGTCAATGTTAAACTTCACTTCCCACCTCTCAGCCCATCTGCTCAACTTTTCTAGATCCTGTTACAGCAGTGTACTTTCATTAGTGTCATTAACAACCCTGCCGACCTTATTATCGTCTGCAAACTTGTAAATTAAGGTTTTCTGTATTCATTAATGATCAATATCATTAATGAATACAGAAAACAATGGACCCAATATTGAACCCTGTGGAACTCCACTAATAACATTAGTATACAAAGAGCAGTGCCCATTGATTACCACTCTCTGTCTTCTCCCACTCAACCATCCCTTTATCCATAGCAGCAATTTGCTCCATTGCCACACTGCTCCAATTTGTGCAGCAGTCTTCCATGTGCAACAGTATAAAAAGCCTTTCTAAAATCCAAATATATGATATCAAAATTAATCTTTGCATCCAGTTCCTTTGTAACTACATCATAGTATCTAATCAAATTGGTCAGACAAGACTTCCCCTTAAGAAAACCATGCTGTGTCCGAGCTATAACTGAAGTCTTGTCTAGATGATCCTTCAATGCTTCTTTAACCAGTGCCTCCATTAATTTCCCTAGAACAGAAGTTAAACTATCAGGTGTGTAATTACCTGTGTCTCCATTTGATACTCCTTTGTGGACTGAGGTCACATTTGCACATCTCCAGTAAACAGATACTTCCCCTGAGTCCAAGGAAGCTCTCATAATTATGGCCAAGGGTTTACTTACTTCCTTTGCTGCCTACTTTAATAACACTGGATAGATTCCATTTACCGTAGGTGCCTTTCTTCTGTTTATCTTCAACAACTTCTCCTCTACTTTACTCTCAGTTATTACAAAATTATCTAGCTTACTGCCAGAGTTTAATACATCTCTGGCATTCCCTTCCATGAATAACTCCTTGTTTGTGAATGTAGATGCAAAATATTCATTTACTTTGTTAGAAGGATCATCAACAGTTGAACCATCGATATCAAGTGGACCAATCTGATTCATCCCCTCCCTTCTAGAGTTTACATAAGTAAAAAATACTTTGCATCCTTTGCCAGATTTCTCGTAATCTGCCTTTGCCTGCCTAACCTCCTTTGTGACTTGGTTACAGACTGGCTTGTATCTATCACAAGCTTTTGTGTCACCTGTTAATTTATATGTATCCCATGTATTTTTCTTCTCTGCCACATGTCTAATTAGTTCATCTGACATCCATTTAGGCCTAAATCTTGAACAATATTTCTTAGTTGGTATGAAAAGCCTAGTAGCTTCCAAGATTAATTCTTTGAATGCTTTCCATTTTGAATTTGCTGTTGCTAACATGTTCAGTTGCTCCCACTGTATAGAATATAAATATTGTCTCAGACCACCGTAGTCACCTTTACGAAAGCAAAAACCCTTCCCTTTACCCCTGATGGAAGTGAAGTGGGATTTACTCTTTGAGTAAATCCCACTTCAGCACACTGTGATCACTGCCACCTAGTGGTTCCTTTATCTGCAGATTCTTAATGCAGAAAGAATCACTAATGATAATCAGATCAAGAGTATTACACCCTCTAGTTGCCTCCTGAACATCGCATCCCACGTTTAAGTTTTTTTAAGAAACCATAACAAATTCCCCACCCCACTCCAGATATTTCTTCCTTGTCCTCAAAACAGAGGATATGTACACTGAGTGAAAAAAAATAAGATTCTATATTTTTTTTTTTTTTATTATCAAGGTGAATGGCTTTTTGAGTGATCCTTTTGATATTCGGTTGACATTCAAGTCAAATGGACCCAATTTCAGCGAAGTCTGGGCAGTCTGAGACAGCCAAATCCTCTGCTTGCACCTTCACGATGGTTGGACTGTTAATAATCCTGGGTATAACCTCCATGCACAAACACTGTGGTTGACCACCCATGTGTGAACCAACTTAAGCAGGGGGTCAAGGTGTGGCACCCACACCACACGGAGGGATGCTGCCCCTCTGTGTTACCAGGCAATACTGGGTAGTAGATGACTCTCATCAACTGGTGCAATACCACCACTTAGTCTTCAGAGCTAAGTTCCGGTCACCCCTTCCCCATCTCTTAGTATATGCAGTATGACTGATGACTTTTGAGGTTAGGATGAACATCATGGCGAGATACAATATTCCTTACATTTAGAGGGTATAGCTCTGAAACGATATTCGCAGGCTGGCCACTAGATAGTACACCGGACCAAACCTATTGGTGAATCTTTAGGAGGCTTCTGGATCAGCTAGTGTATAATCTTGCTACCTCTACTCTGCCATATAGTGATTGGAGGGAGTCCGAGTAGTGTGTATGTGGGGGGCATTGTCGTGGCCATGTTATGTGAAGGATCTGGGTATATTCTTACCATGTGTACGCCATATCCAAAAATTTCATACAGCATGTTCCCCCTACTTTTGTAAGAAAAAGTGGGGGAACACACCACACATTGAATACACCATGAATTGTCAAATTAATAGAGTAAGCTTATCTGCAAAAAGATCTAAACCTCCCAAACACTTCGTAGTTCATTTCACAAATATACTTGGTCTCAATTCTAATCTCAATGAAGTCCATTTCCACTTGCAGTCTGCCAAACCCCATATACTTTTTCTGACAGAATCTCAGTTATCAGTTGATTCAACTACTGCTCATCTCAGTTGCCCAAATTATTCGCTCTATGATTCCTTTCGCCTCAAAGGTGGTACTTGTGCATATGTTCATTCCGATATTCCCTGTCAAAGAATTGGTAATTTGGAATCTTCTCTCTTCAATCTTCTCTGGCTTAAAATCTCTCTACCTCACTGTGTCAAATTCATCTGTTGTCTTTACCATTCTCCCAACTCCACTATTCACTCTTAGCTCTTCAACTTCCTCTCTTTGTAACTTGACTTTCTCCAGTCCAACTTTCCTAACAGTGAGGTAATTTTTCTTGGTGATTTTAATGTTCACAACTCCAACTGGCTTCCGTTTTTTAGTCACACTGACTCAGCTGGTCGAGATGCTGAGGCTTTTGCAATTACTAATGACCTTGCACAGATTGTTCATTTACCTACAAGAATACTGGACAATCCTAACCACACAGCCAACATGCTTGATCTTTTTCTCACAAACCACCATTCTAAGTACACGGTCGAAGTGAGTGGTCCTTTGGGCACCTCAGATCACAACTTGGTGATTGTCTCTTCTCCAATGGAGCCTTTATCTCTTGGCTATTCCAAACCTCGTGTTGTTTGGCATTACAAAAATGCAAAATGGGATGACCTGCGAGACTTCTTTTCTTCTTTTCCTTGGTCGGATTACTGTTTCAAAACTTCTGATGTCAATGTTTGCTCAGATCGCATCAGTGAAATTATTCTTGTAGGAATGGAATCCTTTATTCCGCACTCATTAAAACTCCATCTTTTATCTAAAAATTGGTTTTTCATAAATGTGCTGAGGCTGTTCAAGAGAAGAACGTTGCATATTGTAATTGGCTTGTTTCCAATTCTTCAGTTTCATTTTCTGCTTACACCAAAGCTCGCAACAATTGTAAAGCACTTATTAATCAGTCCAAAATAGATTTTGAACAGGTTAAGAGTAGAAAACTTGCTTCTTGCCTTAATAGTAGCCAAGCATTCTGTTCTCTTGCGAAAGCTATTGGCTGCAACTTTTGCCCATCTTTGCTTGCACCTCTGTCAAAACCAAATGGTTCTGTTGTCACTTCAGCCAAGGATAAACCTGACCTGTTAGCATCTCATTTTTCTTCCAACTCATGTACTAATGATCTTGGTAAAACATCTGCAACCATTCCCAAGACACTCCATTCAATGCCTTCTGTGGTCTTCCCTCAAAATGATGTCAGAAGGATTTTGACGAATCTTGACACTAAGAAAGCTCCAGGTCCTGATGGTATTTCTCCAATTGTTTTCAAAACCTGTGCTCCTGAACTTACTCCTGTTCTTTGCTGCTTTTTTTCACTTTCTTATTCCAAAGGTGTTTTTCCTTCTGCTTGGAACTTTTTAGGAACTGGCTGGCTGGATATTTGCTCATATCCAGCCAGCCAGTTCCTAAAAAGGGTGACAAATCTCTCGCATCCAATTATCGTCCCATTGCAATTATTTCTATTCTTTCTAAAATAATGGCGAAATCCATAAACCGCCAACTCTTAAGCTACCTAGAAAGCTTTCGTCTAATCAACGATCGCCAGCATGGATTCCGTCAGTGTTGATCCACTGGTGACATTTTGGCTTATGTCACCCATTTATGGACAAAAATTCAATGGAAAAGTTTGGGCAAACACAAGCAGTTGATCTTCACATCTCAAGGGCTTTCGATCGAGTTTGGCATAAAGGTCTTCTAAACAAGCTTCCATCTTATGGTTTGTTTTTTGTAATTATTTGGTTATCCAGTTTTCTCTCTGATCACTCACTGAGGGTGTTGGTAGATGGCTCTCTGTCTTCTAACTTCTCCACTAATGCTGGTGTCCCCCAAGGTTCAATTCTTTCCCTCACTCATTTCCTCTTGTATATTAATGACCTTCTTCCATTGACTGGAAATCCTATCCTGTAGTTTGGCTGATGATAGCACATTGCATTCCACTTTCCATTTTGAGAAATTGCCCTGCTCAATCAGCTTCAACTTCTCGAATATCTGCTACCAATTCCTTAAATGCCAATCTCCAGGTAATTCTCCAGTGGGGCAAAGACAACTTAGTTGATTTCAATCCTTCTAAAACTCAATCTTGTCTTATATCTCACAAAAAGGATTCTTCTGCTCCTATGCTTACCTTTGGTAACACTCCGATTTCTAGGCAAGTTGATATATCTCTTTTGGGGATTACTCTGACTTCTAATCTCTCTTGGCAAAAGCACATTACAAATATTGCTCCCTCTGCATCTAAAAAACTTGGTTTTCTCTTTCGCTCTTTGCATTACTTTTCTTCCAAACAGCTGTTTACTCTGTACAAATCGCAAATCTGCCCTACCATGGAATATTGTTCCCACATCTAGGGTGGTGCCCCCAAAACCTCTCTCAGGCTTCTAGATTCAATTCAGAAGAGGGCAATTAAGTTAATTAATGGCTCCTCTCTAACAGATTCTCTCCACTCACTGTCTCATAGCCATACTGTTTCTTTTGCATGTCTTTTCTACAGATACTTCCATGGGCACTGTTCTTCTGAATTGGCTTCTATAATTCCCCCTCTCTTTCAAAACTGTCCGAACGTGCTGCCACCAGCCAACATCCATTTACTGTCCAACTTCAAACTCACAGAACCAACTTTTCATCTTCCTTGTTTATTCATTCAAATGCTGTTTTCTGGAACAACCTTCCTTTGTATGTATTTCCTGAAAATTATAGTCTACAGAAGTTCAAGTGTAATGTCAGCAAATATCTTCTTTCATCTTCTCAACCTCCAACCCAAGCATGGTACCAAGTACTATAGCTTCTAATGCCTCTCATGTTTGGGGTTTTCATAAAAATATATATATATAGATAATACTGTGTTAGTACTATTCAGACAAAATTATGTGATGTGAGAAAGCTAACTTATTCTGTATAAGCCAAATAAAAAATAAAACACCAACTACCTCAGGAGGCAACTTATTCCAATGATCTCCAACCCTAAACATCACTATCAAGTCAACCCCAAGTGCCTAATCCCACAGGTTCTGCATTACACAGCTTCTGAAATATTCAGAAGCTCATAGGGACAATCCTCAGCACTCTCAGCCAATCTTGTTGCTCTTCTTTGAATCTTCACTCTAAATTCTGTCCTTTTCTAGGAGAGGCCGCCAAGATCCGAATACAGCAGAGTGGGAAGCTGCAGCCTTTTTTGATACATGGTGCAGACTTACACACTTGCTTAACATACTGAAGGAGTGATATGATTTTAATAATACAGTTAAGAAAGGCTTACAGTTGAATAGAATGGGTCTGATGTTGAACAGGTCTCACAAAACAACCTGGAAAATCTCTTAAGCTGACATAACATATTTTGGAAGCTACTAGAATTTTCATACCAACTAAGAAATATTTTTCAAGGTTTAGGCCTAAATGGAAGTCAGATGAACTAATGAGGTATGTGGCAGAAAAGAAAAATGCATGGGATACATATAAATTAACAGGTGACACGGAAGCCTATGATAGATATAAGCTGGTCTGTAACAATGTCACAAAGGAGGTTAGGCAGGAAAGGCAAATTATGAGAAATCTTTGGCAAAGGATGCGAATAAAAACAGCAAAGAGTTCTTTGCTTATGTAAACTCTAGAAAGAAGGGGATGAATCAGATTGGTCCACTTCATATCGATGGTTCAACTGTTGATGATCCTGCTCAGGTAGCTAACAAACTAAATGAGTATTTTGTATCTACATTCACATGAGGAGTTATTCAGAGAGAGGAATGCCAGAGGTGAATTAAACTCTGGCTGTGAGGTAGATGATTTTGAGCTAGATGAGATAGATGGAGGAGAAACTGTTGAAGATAAATATAAGAAAGACACCTGGGGTGGATGGGATCTATCCAGTTATATTAAAGGAGGCTGCAAAGGAAATAAGCACACCCTTAGACATAATTATGAGATCTTCCTTGGACTCAGGGGAGGTACCCATGGACTAGAGATGTGCAAATGTGACCCCAATTCACAAAGGTGGAAAAAACTCAACAAGTAATTAGACCTGTTAGTTTAACTTCTGTTCTAGGGAAATTAATGGAGGTGCCGGTTAAAAAAGCACTGCAGGATCATCTACACCAGTGGCACGCAAACTTATTTCGCTCGCAACTCCCTTTATTAAAAATAAAATTGACGCGACCCCTCAATATAAATCCCGAGGGAGGATGACAAAATTTTCAGAGGGGAAAAAAATGGCATTTTATAAATTATGTAATAGAAATTTTCATTTGAGTACTGAGAAAGGAATAAAAAAAATCTTTTTAATTTCTTTCTATACATTAAATTACTTCTCCTCCTAGTGACATTTATTCAGCCAATGGAGAAGAGAGATGTGGGTTACCTGGTAATATGAACAAATACTAAAATACATAACAGAAGTTTGTTTTACTGTGGTAAAACAAACTTATTTTTGAAACCTTCTGAGAATTAATGTTTGTTCCCTGTCCTTGAAAACTTAAGTTTAAATCATTAAGTTTTTCAAATATATCAACAACGTACGTAAGTTTTCCAAGCCATTTTTCATTTGTAAAGAATTGAGCAAGGTTCTGCTGATCTGTATCTGATGGAAACAAAAAAAGTACAGTGAAAAGTCTGCTATTTAAGCTTCTACTTTCAATAAACTGATCACACTTACTGCATCTTTCAAAACTCTGTGCAAATCAGTTTGCATTTCCTTCGCTACTAATGCTTCCTCCTATGTATAATGCAAGGATTCAAAACTGTATGTGGAGCAATTTCCTTTACTTTGCCTTTTAAACCTTTATTTAATGCAGCCATTAGTACAAATCGCAACACAGTTGTTTCATGTTAGACTATTTGTTTGAAAGAAAATATTTATAACATAAAAAATCTCCTGGCCTGTTGTTCTTCCTTCTAAAGCTTTGTAAAATAGAAAATCCTCCAAAATATCGCCCTCATAGCAGAATCAGATATATACAGCAGGCCCCCATTATAACGCGGTTTGCTTTACGCTGATTTGCTATAACGCTGTTCTTATATTATAACCCGTATCTGACTATAACGCTGTCACAGATCACTATAATGCTCTTTTACAGATTGTATTTTTGGCATATTTAACGAAATTGTTTCATTTGATGGAGTCGATAACTTGAAAATGAATAGCAAAACAGCATTAAAACGTTTCCCATGCCGACTTGAGATATTTTATAATTGAGTTTTTTAAGATTGGGATTAAGATATTTTATAATTTTATAATTTATAATTGAGACTTTTATAATTGTTCTTTAAGAACAATTATAAAAAAATAAAGAATTAATTTTAGCATCAGGAAAGATAGCTGTTCCACTGCAAGCAACTAGGGCTAAGCCGGCTATTAGGATTGAAATGGAAAAGACTAACTAATTTTATTGAAGATAATGTCCAATGCAGAATTCAGTTTAGCTAAATATTATAAAAAAGAGAGAGAGAGAGAGAGAGAGAGAGAAATTAGCCAATATGATGATCTGAAGAAAACTCACCTAAAAAAAAAAAAAAAAAAAAAAATGTGGAACCATTTAAAACTGGTAAGGGCTGGTTGAAAAGATTTAAAATCTAGGAAGAAGCCGCAAGTGCAGATCAAGGAGCCGAAACTTTCAAAAAAGAAATTGTTAAAATTATTGAAGAGGGGTATTGTGTGTTATACTTCTCAACAAGTTTATAATATAGATGAAGCAGGACTTTTGTGGAAACGAATGCCTAAAAGAATTTTTATATTGAAAGAAGCAAAAATCGTGCCAGGTTTCAAAGCGGCGAAGGATCGGGTGATTTTATTGTTGGGTGGTAACTCTGCGGAGGATTTAAAATTAATACCCCTTTTAGTTTATTTAGAAGAGGGCCAAAGTTCAACCCAAAATCGACACATTTTTCATGATTAAATTCATCAATTAAATTAAATCAAATAAAATCAATTTATATCAATTAAATTCATGATTTTAATTAGAATTTTAAGTTTAATTTTGATACGTAAATAGTTACCACATAATTATATACGTATGTAATGCAGAATATTTTATATGTACAAATATTTGAATATTAAATGGTTGGTTGGTTGGTTTAAATGGAAGTTTATTGGCACAAGGGCAACTAGAATATTAAATATTTTGACCGACATTTGTGCATCTTTTCACTACCGTTTATTATTGATTAGGAAATATCCTATGGCACCGACAGCAACTTACAAATACATATGTTACCTTATGGGAATGCGGAGCTCGCTTAGAGCGGATTCACTTAGCTCTCTGTTTTCCCAGAACGAATTATCAGCGTTAAGCGGGGGTCACCTGTACAATAAATTGGCTTCATCTAACTGTATTGCAAAAATTGGACTTTCTCTCAATCGATTTAATAAATTGAATTTTATGTTGTCCAATAACTGCAATACACATGGAAACAGTGTCTCTGGAGAGAGGAATGGTTTTTAAATCGTTGCTCTTTTCTCCATGCATAATTGAAATAATTTTTATTGCAGCAAGGATAATGTACTGAATTATGAAGCAGCATAAAGCTTGCATGCTATATATTGTATACACACTTGCTGTGCATATTTACTGCTACCACACATTTGCACCTATGGCCTTTGGGAAATACAGTACAGGCAATTTGAGAATTTGTGCTGTAGTAAGCACGAATTAAGAGCTAAAGGGATTAATCGAGTAGTACTTCTCAGTACTACTCATGCTGAGTAGTAAGCCTACACAATTACCCCCATGTCCTTTTCATTCTCTACCACTGTCAGTGTAGTACCACAGAGTTGATACATTGCTCTGGGGTTGCTATTTCCCAAATGTAGTACTTTACATTTGTCAATGTTAAACTTCATTTGCCACCTCTCAGCCCATCTGCTCAACCTTTCCAGATCCTGTTGCAGCAGCATAGCGTCAGTAGGTGGTAGATGACTTTCATCAACCGGTGAAATACCACCACTTTGCTTATTGGAGGCGTGAAGTGGTGAAACCCATGTTCAGTCTCTAGAGCAAAGTTTCCGGCATCCCCCTCCCCCCCATACTTCTTCAACCCATGCACAGTACTAAGTACTATAGGTTTTGATACCTTTTGTGTTTGGGGTTTTCATATAAAAAAAAAAAAAAAAAAAAACTGAGAAGTCGCACTAGTCAGCTGCTTTTTGTGTGTCCATAGCCAGTGAGCAAATCAAGGCGTATTCCCGATGCAGTAGCGTTCATTCAAGTAGCAAAGTCTCTATACTTATAGTATTGAAAAAGTAATTTTATCAACCGGATTTTAGCTTTTATGTACACAAAAAACAAATATATTTGAAAATTTCCACAACCCCTCTGGGGGTCGTGCTCCACAGATCTAGACAAGACTTCAGTTACAGCTCGGACACAGCATGCGTTTGTTAAGGGAAAGTCTTGTCTGACCAATTTGATTGGATACTATGATGTGGTCACAAAGGAACTGGATGCAAAGAATAATTTTGATATCATATATTTGGATCTTAGAAAGGCTTTTGATACTGTTACACATGGAAGACTGCTGCACAAATTGGAGCAGTGTTGCATTGGAGGCAAATTGCTGCTATGAATAACGGGATGGTTGAGTGGGAGAAGGTAATCACTCTGGTAATCAATGTCCATTGATTACCAGAGTGGTAATCGATGGACATTGCTCTTCGTGGACTAATGTTATTAGTGGAGTCCCCCAGGGTTCAGTGTTGGGTCCTTGTTGTTTTCTGTATTTATTAATGATATTGATGACGGTATATCAGGCTTAATGTCCAAGTTTGCAGACGATACGAAGGTTAGCAGGGTTATTAATGACACTAATGACAGTACACTGCTACAACAGGATCTAGAAAAGTTGAGCAGATGGACTGAGAGGTGGCAAGTGAAATTTAACATTGACAAATGTAAAGTACTGCATATGGGAAGCAGTAACCCCAGAGTAACATATCAACATATTATGGGCCTATATGAGAGCTTGAAGGACAGGGTGGATGCCCTCGAAGGAAGTAAATTGAGGGGCCCATCAAGCTCTCAGCTGCCCACATCAACGCCAGAGCTTGCACTTGGTCATCACGCAACACAGCGGCAACCCCTAAGGCAGAATGCGCTGGTCCCACAGGAACTAGTTGTTGTTGGTGACTCTATTGTCAGAGAAACGGGGAACATCCTTTGTAAAAAGGATAGGTGGAACAGGACCAGGGTATGTCTGCCAGGGGCAAAGGTTGATGACGTTGTAGAGCGGATATCATCTTTCAAGGGCACAAAAGGTGATATAGTTGTACACGTTGGCACTAATGATATTAAGAGTAGGAGACCGGCGGAATTACTCAACAAGTACAGGTCACTGTTGAAAAAAAGCCGTGAAATAGGGTTGAATTTGAAAGTGTCTGCAATTCTGCCCAGACACGATAGGAGGGAGTACATGATGAGAGCCTTGTCGATCAATTCGGCCCTGGAAGGATTGTGCAAGGCTCAAGGGGTAGAATTTTTTTCAGCCTGGACTGTACTTGTTAACAGGAGAGATTGCTTCTACAGGGATGGGATACACTTAAATAGAAAGGGTGCAAGAATATTTGCTGATGCTATCGAGGCAGTGTTAGGTGGGTCGGAAAACTGCTAGTTTGGGGGGATACAAAGACTAATAGTTTAACGGTAACCGCAGGCAGAGGTGAAGGTGATTCTTGCACAACTTCTATTAGAATAAGAAGTGACCTGGAGCGAGGGGTGTTGGGGGTTTCAGGGACGGATGGCAGTCACCATGGAATAGTTGGGTATATGGGATGTGTTAGGGTAACAAGGAATAGGCATAGGAGCATGTATGCTTGCATGTATACCAATGCTAGAAGTATAGTAAATAAATTTGATGAATTTGAAGTGTTGGTCAAGACATCAAAGGCGGATATTGTTGGGATAGCAGAGACGTGGTGTCACAAAGATATAAGGAATGCAGAACTGGAATTTGGGGAGTACAATGTGTACAGAAAGGATAGACAGGACAGAAAGGGAGGGGGTGTTATGCTGTTAATTAAGAAAAACATAAAATCAAAGGAAGTGCACCCAGTTAATATAGATGAACAGTGCTCTGTTGAGTCAGTTTGGTGCGAGATAAGCACTGCGAAAGGAAAAATAAGGGTAGGAGTGTGTTATAAACCTAATGACTTGAATGAGTACAATGAACAATTGTACAGAGAAATAGAGTGGGCCAGTAAATCTGAATGTCTTATAATGGGGGATTTTAACTTCCCAGATATTGACTGGAACTTGTGGGTTGGTCACTCACACACCAGTCAGACTTTTGTGGATTTATTGGATGATTGTTTTCTGCAGCAGCATGTTCGAGAGGCAACCAGAGAAAGTAACACTCTTGATCTGGTTATCAGCAGTGATCATTCGTGTATTAAGAATTTGCAGATAAAGGAACCACTAGGTGGCAGTGATCACAGTGTGCTGAAGTGGGATTTACTCAAAGAGGTAACTACCGTCAGGGGTAAAGGAAAGGGTTTTTGCTTCCGTAAAGGGGAGTACAGTGGTCTCAGACAGTTTTTAAATTCTGTACAGTGGGATCAACTGACGATGTTACCAACAGTAAATTCTAAGTGGGAAGCATTCAAGGAATTAATCGTGGAAGCTACTAGACTTTATATACCGATTAAGAAATATCGTTCAAGGTTTAGGCCTAAATGGTTATCAAATGAACTAATGAGACTCGTGACAGAGAAGAAAAATGCATGGGATGCATATAAATTATCAGGTGACGCAGAAGCCTGTGGCAGATATAAGCTAGTCTGTAATCAGGTCACAAAGGAGGTTCGGCAGGCGAAGGCGGATTACGAGAAATCTTTGGCAAAGGATGCTAAGAAAAACAGCAAGGATTTCTTTACTTATATAAACTCTAAAAGGAAGGGGATGAATATGATTGGTCCACTTGACATCGATGGTTCGACTGTTGATGATCCTGCTCAGATAGCAAACAAACTGAATGAGTATTTTGCATCTACATTCACATGTGAGGAATTATTTCAGTTTGAAAATGGAAGAAGGTTATCAAATTGTAGCAGTGTGCTTAATGATCTTGTAATAACTGAGAGCAAAGTGGAGGAGAAATTGTTGAAGTTAAACATAAGAAAGGCACCTGGGGTGGATGGGATCTATCCAGTTATTTTAAAGGAGGCGGCAAAGCAACTAAGCAAACCCTTAGCCATAATTATGAGAGCATCCTTGGACTCAGGGGAGGTTCCCACGGACTGGAGATGTGCAAATGTGTCCCCAATTCACAAAGGTGGATCGAAGGGTGACACGAGTAATTACAGACCAGTTAGTTTAACTTCTGTTCCGGGTAAAATAATGGAGTCACTGGTTAAAGATGCATTGCAGGATCATCTAGACAAGACTGCAGCAATAATTCAAACACAGCATGGGTTTGTTAAGGGAAAGTCTTGTCTGACAAATTTGATTGGTTATTATGATGTGGTCACAAAGGAACTGGATGCGAAAAATAATTTTGATATCATATACTTGGATTTCAGGAAAGCTTTTGACACTGTTGCGCATGGAAGACTACTGTACAAATTGGAGCAGAATGGTATTAAGGGTAAGTTGCTACAATGGATAAAAGGATGGTTAAGTGGGAGAAGACAGAGGGTGGTAATCAATGGGTGCTGCTCTTCGTGGACTAATGTTATTAGTGGAGTCCCACAGGGTTCGGTGTTGGGTCCACTGTTGTTTTGTGTATTTATCAATGATATTGATGAAGGTATATCAGGCTTAATGTCGAAGTTTGCAGATGACACAAAGGTTGGCAGGGTTGTTAATGACAGTAATGGCAGTGTGCTACTGCAACAGGATCTAGATAATTTGGGCAGATGGGCTAAGAAGTGGCAACTGAAGTTCAACCTTGACAAATGCAAAGTACTGCATATGGGTAGAAGTAACCCCAGAGAAACGTACCAACTGTGTGGTACTACACTTAAGGTGGTAGAAAATGAAAAAGACCTGGGAGTAATTGTGCAGTCAGATATGAAGTTTTCTGAGCAATGCAGACAGGCTGCTAGGGCAGGTCATGGGGTTTTGTCAATGATATATAGGAATTTTGCTAGCAGGGAAAAGGAGGTGATTGTCCCTCTGTATAAGGCAATGGTCAGGCCCCGCCTTGAGTATTGCGTACAAGTCTGGAGGCCTCATTTTAGGAAGGATGTAGATTTGCTTGAGCGTGTACAGAGAAGAGCAACACGATTGGTGAGGGGAATGAAGGGATTCTCTTACCAAGAGAGGCTTAAGTTCTGCAAATTGCAGTGGCTGGAGACTAGGCACCTGCGCGGTGATCTGATTGAGGTCTATAAGGCCTTGAATGGGTTGAGCACGCTGAATTCTGATGGGATCCTTCCACTTGTTCAGATTACGAACCTACGGGGACATAAGTTCAAATTAAGAAAGGATAGATGTAGAATAGATGTGCGGAAATTTGCCTTTAGCCAGCGGGTGGTTAATTGCTGGAACAAACTTCCATCTGTCGTTGTGGAAGTTGATAGGTTAAATAAATTTAAGGAGGAACTGGACAGGCATTTGGAGGGAATGGTGTGATGATTTTTTTTTTTTTTTTTTTTGGCTGATGCTGCATAAGCTCCTACACTTGCTTTCTTGCATCATGTGCCACTACTACTACTACTACTACTACTACTACTACTACTACTAACTGTGTGGTACTACACTGAGAGTGGTAGAGAGTGAAAAGGACCTGGGGTAATTGTGCAGGCAGATATGAAGTTCTCTGGGCAGTGCAGATGGGCTGCAAGAGTAGCTCATGGTGTCTTGTCAATGATATACAGGAATTTTTCTAGCAGGGATAAGGAGGTGATTATCCCCTTGTATAAGGCAATGGTCAGGCCACACCTTGATTACTGTATACAGGTCTGGAGGTCTCATTTTAAGAAGGATGTAGAGCTGCTGGAACGAGCACAGAGAAGGGCAACAAGATTAGTGAATGGAACAAACGGTTGCTCTTACGAAGAAAGGATTAAGTTTTGCAAATTACAGTGTCTGGAGACTAGTCACCTGTGAGGTGATCTGATTGTCGTGTATAAAGTCTTGAATGGTTTGAGCAGGATTCTTCCTCTTACTCAGAATAATCGCCTAAGAGGGCATAAATTCAAAATGAGGAAAGATAGTTGTAGGATAGATGTGCAGAAGTTTGCCTTTAGCCAGCAGGTGGTTGATTGCTGGAACAAACTTCCATCTGATGTAGAAGTTTATAGCTTAAATAGATTCAGGGCAGAAGTAGACAAACACTTGGAGCAAGTGGATGAGTGAAATAAGGGTTTTTTTTTTTTTTTTTTTTTGGCTGATGCTATATAAGCTTGCTTTCTTGCATCATGTGCCTTTACTAATGCTAATACTAACAGTGTCTATGATCAAAGATCATAGACACTGCATACATTGCTTTCTTCCATGGACTATGATCTTCCATCATAAACAGTGTCAAATAGAATACTCTGCTGGTTTTGGCCAACAAAACCAGCAGTGAGGAGAAAAAGTCCAGCTAGAAGCAGATAATCCTTATAAATAGAAATCAGAAGGCAGCATTGCAGACAATCACCAAAATCTTTAAGCGCTGGACAGAAAGAATCCATTTCAACCAGCATAGCATGCAGAGAGCTAAGGACAATGGGTCTACATAATTGTATGGTAATCCACAAGTTTTTAATGTTTTCGTGAGTGAAACAGACTAATCCATTTTTGGTGGTGTCTGGAAAAGCAGTAATAATTATGGAGCACTACAAACATTAATGTGATCAGACGAATTGTAGTTCACATCGTTTAGTACTGTTGGATGCACAGAGCCTAGAAGGCATGGAAAAAAGAGATAGAAGCAAGGCCATGAATCAAGATTGGTCCACTTGATATCAGTGGTTAGACCATTGATGATCCTGCTCAGATAGCTGACAAACTGAATGAGTATTTTGCATCTACATTCACACATGAGGAATTCTGTAGGGAAGTGAAGGACAGAAGCTTATTAAACTCCAATTAATGATTTTTTAATAAGTGAGAGCAAAGTGGAAGAAAATTATTGAAGTTAAACATAAGAAAAGCACCTGGAGTGGATGGTATCTATCTAGTTATATTAAAGGATTAAAGAGAATTATCTTCAGCTCGCTGAAGAGAATTCTCTAACATTTTCATCATAAAAGATATTTAGGAAAAAAATGGTTCTCAACATTATTGGTTATCGTATAATAATTCAAAAAATGCTCTATATACAATACTTTTGGCTTACAGCAAGGAATCATGTTCATCAAAGAATCACTGAACATGAAAATAGCAAGTTACACAATGTCTTATATTGAAACGCACCTTCTAAATTCTAAGGACCAACATATTAAAGACTTGCTATTTTTAGAAAATTCCCAGACAAGATGGAATGAAATTAAAAATAATAGACAAGTAATGGAAGGGTTTGTCAATGTCATTAACTAATTGGAAAGAATGTCTTAAGCTATAGAGGAAGTACAGTTGAAGTAGCATATACATTACACGATTCATTTTCAGGATTATGTCATGGAAATTTTTTATAATTGCTCTTGTTTCTATCCAAATATGATTTTCTATTAAAAATACATCCAAATATGATTTGCTATTAAAAAAAATTAGATAAAGTAATTAAAAGAAATGAAGATGCACAAAAATCAGGTAGAAAAGGATGTGGTATTTCATTAACTTTTATATTGAAAACAATGGTAAATTACATTACATCATTTTAGCAGTCAGATCCATGATTAAAAAAACTATTGTGGATGAAGTATGTGAGGCAGGTATGTTTGCTGTACAGTTCATGAGTTATTAAAAATACAATGAGACATTGAGTGAATTAAGTTTAAAGTAACTAAATTTATTTTCTGGGCTACAGATAAGATTGAAAAGAATGATATTATTATTCAAGAATTCTTCACAGAAAAAAGAATACAAAAAAGAGAGGCTATGTCTGGGGAAAGTACATCCAAAGACGTAATTTTTAATGCTTTTCAAGATTTTGAAGTCAATTTGCATAACAAGCCATCAGATACTACTATTGAAAGATCTGAAGAAAATAAGGAGTTGTATTTGGATTTGGCTTGTTTATCACCAAAATATTTTGAAGATATAAAATATTCTTTACTTGATAATGCTCTGCAAAAATAAGTGATATGCTTATGGAAGTTGATGAACAAATAAAAGATAAATTGAAAGAAGAATTAATAAGTTTGGAAATTAATTTGGACAGACTTAAAATTTCGTTACCACAAGAATGTCTTAAATAGTGCAAATGATGAAGTCTTAGAAATTACTGAAAATGATTATTTAGACTTTCGTGGCATAATGAAATTTGTTTGTAAATGTTGCCTCAATTGTGTAGTAAAAAAAAAAAAAAAAAATAGATAAGGCTCAATAACTAATGAATCTGAAAGATCTGAAGATCATTCTCATATAGAAATCGAATAGTATAGCTAGGGGTCATCCCTACACACCTAGATGTAACCAGCCACACAGGATTACCACTGTCCTCCATTAAAGGTGGGCCTGTGTCTGAGGTATGTTCTGTAATAGCTTGGTTGGATAGTTTGTATGTTATTATTATTAGCTATATGGTGCAAGGAAGCCTGAGGCTTTTGCTGCACCAGCAAAAAAAAAAAAATCTGAATTACCCTGTGTGAGAGAGAGGGAGTCAGAAGTAGAAGGAAATCAAGAAAGAGAAGAATGATGATATCCAGCTCAGGACCCTGGATGTGCCAAGCCCATACTCACAGATGTGAGGCCCTGGGGTTATGCACTTAAAAATGGCAAAATGCTGATGGGATTCTTTCTCAGATTACTCACCTGAGGGGACATAAATTCAAACTGAGGAAAGACAATTGTAGAATAGATGTGTGGAAATTTGTCTTTAGCCAGTGGGCAGTTCATAGTTTGGAACAAACTTCCATCTGTTGTAGTGGAGGTCAACAACTTAAATAATTTCAAGGCAGAACTAAACAAACATCTGCAGTAAATGGATGGGTGATATGGGAAGGAGGTTTTTTTTTTTTTTTTTTTTTTTGGCTTATGCTATATAAGCTTGCTTTCTTGCATCATATGCCTCTATTAATGCTAATGCTAATAACTGAAAGGAGAGCCCTGCAGAAAAGAGTCACCCATTCTGAATGCAGGTCAATGTTGTTGTAGTGCACACGCACGCACGTCCTCAAATAAAGTGATCAGGACACATGTTAGCTCCAGTACAGTAAAAAAGACACAGTAGGATATGGGTAACTATGATTGCACATTTGTCCACAAGCTACTAATCACTCAGACTAATGCCAGATACCATCTAGCATTAGTCCACCATCATGAGAGTGGACTTTACACCATTCTTGGACCCTAGACCAATAGAAGGCTGTGCTTTGGAGTGACAAGTCACAGTACATAGTCTACCACTATGATGGTAGTGCCTGGATGTGGTGGATTCCTGAAAAAAGCTACAGGCTAGACTGTATTGTCCAGCAGGTGTGATGGTCTGAGGCTGTTTTTCACATTTTGATCTGGGAGCATTGATTGTTTTGGGCAAAACCACAAATGGAAAGACCTATTTAAATGTCCTGGACATTTAACGCATCTCTATGTCAGGAAGACTCACACCTTCAACAGAAAAACACTGTGTCATACTGCTCGTGTTGTGACAGACTAGTTTAGGATATGAACATTGAAAAGTTTGCTAGCCAGCCCAGAGCCCTGACCTCATCCTAGAGGTTCTCTGTTTTTAAGGGATCTTTTGGACAGTTCCTCCTCACTGAGGTGAGACTGCCCCAAAAAAACAGCACTGAACTTTTCACCAGTTTGAAGGCCAAATGGAAAATATTTGAGGATATTTACAAAAAAACTGGTGGAGTGTTCCACAGAGACTAGAGGATGTCAAAGGATAAAGACTTCAGCATGTTATCAGTTTTCCAGTAAATAAAGCTATTTGTAGATATGCAAGGTGTTTGGGTATTACTGGGAGGGCAGAGTATATATTAAAATTGCAGTAAATTTGTGGCCTGATAGGTACTCCTTGGAGTAATATTCAACCTTCCAATAAGAAAAGGTGTTCCACCCCTGGAATACAGTATTCAAAATGAGGTTTTGCCATTGTTTTACAGAGGGATAATGACAACCTTCTCCCTGCTGGCCAAGGTCTTATTGATCATTGTTGGAGTTTCCTTGTATCATAATCCTTAAGTTTCACCTATAATTCCATGTATGTCATTGTTGGATTTTCTTTCCCCAAATTTTATACTTTACATTTAGCAGAATTAAACTTGTTGCCATCTTTCAGACTATATACGTAACTGATCTAAGTCATTCTCAAGCAACATAGCCTAGTCCCGGTTGTTTGCCATCCAATCGATATTTAATCATCAACAAACTTTGACAATTTTCTCTATATATATACACTCATTAATAGAGGAAAATCAAAAAGAGAGACACCAACAGTGAATTCTAAGGGACTCTACTTGCTACATTAGTCAACTCTGAAGGAGTACCATTAATTACTACTGTCTTCTTTAACTTAACCAGCCACTGATCCACTTGAGACACTTCTAAGCCATTTCCAAATTATGCTCAGGATATCATTTCTATTCTTATCAAGGTGATTTTATATTATCCTTAGTCACCAATTCCATTATCTTACCACAGAAGTCAAACTCACTGGTCTACAGCTACTGATTTTAACTTAGCCCCTCTCTTACGAATGGGTGAGGCATTTGTACCTCTCCAATCCAATGGAATCATCCGAGTCTAGTTATCTCAATAGCAATCTGAATAGTATGATGCACTCCTTTGCTGCATTCTTTAATATAACTGGATACACCCAAGGAGCCTTGCACTTTTTTGGCTGCAATAGTTTTCCAATAGGTGCTTCTCTGAGATCACTATTCTTACTACAACCTGAACTCTCTTTCTCTGTTTTCTCCAGGATTAAACGTGCTTAATTATAAAAAATTGATGAAAAAATGCCTGTTCCAAGGTGGATTACCTGCAATTTTACCATTTCAGACTGTGAGAGAACCTATATGATTTACTATAAATAAATGTCCATTTATAAAAAATGGATGAAAAATGCCTGTTCCCGGTGGATTGCCTGCATTTTTACCATTTCGGACTGAGAGAGAGAACCTATATGATTTACTATAAATAAATGTCCATTTATACTCTGGATGGCTAAGACCAGAAGAGTTTACAACTTCATTGTAACTGTCATATCACAGCCAGGATAACAGCACAGCAGCTAACAGTGAGTTATTCACTTTTTGTGACAGCATAAAGGATTGGTCTCACAATATGCAAATTTGTGTCTGCACACATTGCCCCAGGACCAAAGGCCATGCACTTTTTGCGACAGCATACAGAGTAGAACTCACAATCACTTTACTTTTAGCCACACATGCACCACTGGACCATAGCCAGGCCCATCCCTCTGCCCATTAATGAAAGAAAAACTCCTTATACCCATTCTCAGCTATTTTTTTGCTAATAATTTTTCATATTGAGCTTTTGAGTATGAGAGATCATACTGAAAAGTTGTTAAAATAGTAGCTTTCAAGATCCTCAGGTGGAATTTCTGTATAAATTAGACAAGGTTTATAGACAATTTGGCAAGTAAATAATTACACTAAAATAAAAGTTTATTATTTATTAGGAAGTTTATTAGTTCCGTTTATTAAGTAGTTAGGTCCAAACAACTTTAATAATGTTGAAACTGTGAACTAGTAGTTCGTGCAGTGTCCGACAGATGTCGAGTATCGCTGTGGTTCCCTCAAAAATTTAAAATATCCCTCGGCACCCTGGGGCACTGCAGCACACGGTTTGGGAACTGCTGGTGTAGACTAAATAACCAAAACTGAACAAGTTAGCAATTTTGTGTACCTAGGAATGGCCTTTAATCAGAGGCTTAATAAAAACATTCATATTAAATATCTATGGAATCACATAAAAGAATATTAAATTTTGTTACCTTTCAACTGAAAAAAGTTGTTTAGATACATCAAAATAATATGAACTCATCAGTTAAAACTGCTTAGTAGAATTAACCTCTTTTCATCCTTCTCTCGAAAGAAGGAAATTATTGATTTTTGCAATTCTGTTCCATTGAATATGAGAGCGATAATATACCAGTACATGTTTTCCTAGTCAACTGTGCTGTTTGAAATAAGTTCTCTCCATGTAAATATTTTATTTGGGAAGGGGGTCTTCAAGATCTCAGGAACAGGAAGAACTAAGGAAAATAATGTCAACAGAATCCAGTATTCACATAATGGAAAAACACTTGGAGAAAACACTTATTCTGTTTATGATGTGTTTTTGTGGATAGCAGATTACTATCCACAAAATCAGCAGCAAACAGTGAAATAGCTTTAGAACTCACGAGAGAGCTACATCCTATACCACGAGTTACCTAAATATTGCATTACTTGCACATAAGTGGGAAACTATAACCTTTGTTGTATTAAATATCATGAAGTATACCTTCTACAAACTGCATGTCTGCTCATACAAAACAGCTTCTTTGATCATTAAATTGTTTTGGATTCAGTTGAGACAACTGTTATTTGATCAGGAAGTCAGTCCTGTAATAATAGTGTCCCATTTTTTAAATTAATGGTAGACCAATCTTTTAGTCTGCCATTAATAGAAAACTCATGGTATTGGAATTGGTTCTATTGTGGGTAATAAGATCACTGCAATATTCACTACCATTTAAAATATATTGGCCAAAAAATTGTATAAGTTGAAAGAATAGTCTAAATTCTTTTTTTTTTTTCATTATACACAGGATTGCAGGGTATATTTAATGTGGAATTAAAAAAATAAGCAGAGGTAATAAACAAGTACATTACTATTTTAGTTCAATTACAGAAATGTTCTGCTCCCAGAAAAGATCAATTAAGCTTGACCATATGTCCACTACAGACAAATACTGTCATCCATTGGTTTTAATGGGGATTGTGCCTACTGTCATCCATAGTTCAGCCTAAGTTGTCAATATCTTTTTAAAAATCACATAGTATCGACCAAAAAGGGAATCCACTATACATTTAAAAATGAGAGACACTAGCATTGCAGGAATGTTATGTTTAAATGGAAGTTTTAATTCCAAAAATGGCTTGCCTATTTACTTAGATTAAGTACAGTTGTTTGCATATTTTCCAATAGAGGTCAGCTGATAAGAACCAGTAAGCTTTGAAACACCTGTCCTGGTGGCATCTCTGATTTTTAAATGCATAACACATTCACCTATTGGAAGGTGTTATGCAATTTAAAAACATATTTATTGGCAACTTAGGCTGAATTGTGGATAATGGTATTTTCCTAAGATGGGTATTTGCTTATTTGATTTTTGGTGGATACAGAACATGCCAGAATGTTAAAATAGTATGAACCAGAGCTGTAATGCTCAATACGTTCTACGTTGTAAATTGATTTTTAATTATTTTTAAAAATTTTTAAATTATTTGTTACTCTAATGCAAGTTTTTGGATTTTTTCCTTTTAATTTCTGGAGAGTATCATACAGAAGTGTTCTGCGTACTATATTGAGGTAAACTCCTCTTATTATTTTACAAAAAAAGAATGTTAAAATGAAACTATCACTTGCTGTTATAGGTTGTTTAGATGCCTGACGTAGCAAGGGTTGAACACTGTTTGCAGGTTTTAAAGCAGTGAATGCTCAAGATTTATCTGTATGGTAAACAATGAGACCTGTTTGTAAAAAAAGCAGCAGTATTTAGAAGTTCTGCATAAAAGGTTACTTCTACGGATGCAACTGAAGTAACAGGAACAAGAGACAATGTGATGGAAAGAATAAAAAAACTTTTAGCCATCTGGATTAAGGATACGAATCCAAAACATATGCCCATTACAGTGAAAATAATTTTGGAGAAGGCATTGAGCACATATGTATATCTAAAGCAAAAATTCTATCATCAAAATTTCTGGCAAGTGCACACAAATAGGCAGCCTGGAATTAAAGGCCATAATAGAAGAGGATGTCTGTAACAATTAGTTTTTAATACAGATAAAACAGGTGTTTATCATGCAGAAAATCCTAAAGTACTAAAGGATTACAACAAAGCAAATTCACCTGAAATGTGATGTTCAAACTGAAAAACATAGGTTACTCAAGACATTTAAACTGTGATTTGTATGTGAATTTTGCCCAGCTGTTAAACAATATTGTGAGTGAAATGACCTTCCAGAAAAGGCATTGCTGCCCCTCAACAACACCCTGGTCATCTAGTTGATCTTGAATGTTTGGCAACAGATATTAAAATTCAAATTGCATTTTTTCATGTCATTATTGCACTCCAGGAACAAGGGAGTGATTCTGTGATTTATTATCCAATGTGCAAAGTGTGCTTAGAGGTCTTTAATGTAATTAATCAAGGTATGATAATTGTCTCTGAAAATGACCCTAATGTGGAACATGTAGTGCAGTGGCAAGTAATATTGAATATGCAATTTCCTCTTACAGTATAAAGAATTTTGCAAAGAGAAAGAAAAGCAAATTAAGCAATCAAAAATCAGTTATTTCTTTAGGAAAAATGAAGCAGCAGACCCAGAAAATTATGACAGGAGGGGCACCATTTTGTGCCTTGTTCATACACAAACAAGGCACAAAGTAATGCACAGAACAAAACAAATACGACACTCAAACATAATGTGACTAGCGGACACAGGCAAACAACTAAACTCTGAATTACTTTGAAGTAAACATTATGCACGACCAAACAGCGTGATGCCTTGAACTTGCAGGTTTGATGATCACATTAGCATGAGTGTTGCCAACTGTAGTCAACTGAAAATAGCTGAGCCACAATGCAAAAATAGATAAAATCCTGTTAACAACGAAAAAAAAAAAAAAAATTTTGTAGCTAAAGGGAATTTAAACGATTGTACAAAGCAGGCAGTACAAAGCATGTAAAATTTCCTGAAATGAGCTAGCTAAGGCATTCAAAGAGATAATGTTCAGTTTGGTGGTTACATTTTTCTTTATATTCTCAAGATCACAAAATACCTTTCCTTTGAGGACAGTTTTTGGCTTGGGAAAGAGGAAAAAGTCCACTGGTGCTACAGCAGGAGAGTAGAGTTGATGGTTGATCTATACAATGAGACATTTTGTCAGAAATGTCTTCACAACAAGTGCTGATTGGGTGGGGCATTGTCATACAACAAGAACCAGCTACCTTTCTCTCAAAATTGCTGCCTCACTTGGGAAATGCACTTCAATAATCTTTGAAGCATCTGTACAAAGCATGCAGCATTGACTCTCTTCCTTCACATACAAATTCCTTGTGAATCAGATCCTGTTTGTCAACAAAAAAAAAAAAAAAAAAAAAAAAAAACAGCATCATCTTGATCCTGGACTTCTGTAAACCAACTTTGAGCTTTAGTGCTGATTTTGAAGCCCCTTGCATGCTCCGATGCTTCATCTCTGGGTTGTATTGAAACATCCAACACTCATCCCCAGTGACAATACAGTCAAGGAAATTAGGAGTGTCCACCTGAGTGTAAGTCTGGATGAAATCTTCACACGATAACACTTAGATATTTCTGCTCATCTGTGAAGCTGTGTGGAACAAATTTTACAAATTTTGTGGAACAAATCTTCATGCATAATTTGACAAATCGTCTCGTTATTCATATTCAACTCATCAGCGATCATTCTGAGAGAGTTAAATGATGATCTCTTGCTGCTTCTTCCTAAACTTTTGCAACTTTATACTCATTTCAAGAAGTTAACAGATACCTACTTCTTGGTTCATCGTGAACATCCTGACATCTGTCTTTGAACCACTAATACCATTAATTTTCTTCAATTCAAATACACCAGTAAAATTTAACGTTCCAACACTATAAACAGTTTTTAACATTTCATATGTCATTTTGCAGATTTAACCAGTTTAAAGTAAAATTTGATTTCTTTTGTTGCTCCATTTCAACATTGTAACGTGGAATTTAAAACTACTAATGAAACTGGTTGTTAGTTGTAACCTATCAGCCTACTGAGCAATCTCTATACCACCAGTGGAAGAAATCTGAACTACAACATAGCACTTCAGTTGATTTTCAAATTAACTGCACATAACCGCAACAGCACCAGTCTGGGAACTTTTTTGTCATACCTCACATAAAAAAACTAATATAAAAAAATTTAAGCCATGTTGTTTATAACCAAAGTAGATGACTTTTTGAGTGACCCTCATAATTTAATATTAAATTTTTTTTTCTGTTTAGTTTTAGACAAATAATTATATTACATTATGACTTACCAACAGTTCCTGGGAATACTGGAGTTATGTTTTTAGTCAGATGTTCACATACTGATTTGTAAGAATACATAAGTTTGTGGAAATGTGGAAATGATACTGGATTGTAGAGACCTTGGAGTTGGGTAGTGTTATTAAGAAGAGCATCACGGTCTTCATTTTTTTCATAAACTTGATTCTTTTCTTTTTTTATACAAATGTTTTTGGCCTGATACATTTTACTTTTCCTAATTCTAACACTTTTCTCTCTTGCTTGAGAAATTTCATGAGATGTCTGGGAGCTAGAGCCTTGGAGTTGAACCATATTCTTAGCAAAAGTACTGTGATTGTCACTTTTTTCATAACCTGAACTCCTTTCTTTAACAATATAACTGTTTTTAGCCTGGCATGTTTTAGTTTTCTTATTCCTAATATTTTTTCCTTTAGCTCTAGAAATTTTAGGAGAAGTGCAATCTATAGCAGTTAATTTGTGTGCCTGATTTATATCAAGATAAGGCAAATATTCTTCAGTGTTATCTTCATGTTGGACTGTAATTTCTATATTTGAGGACGTGATAAGCACATTCTCTTCTACATCACTAGAAATAACTTTTCTGCTATCCCCATTTCCATTACATTTATATTTCCTTACATGTCTTTTACCTGGCTCATTATTCTTGCATGACTGAATCTCTTCATTTTTTTTCTTTCTTCTTGTTTTTTTTTGAGAAGGCAAAACTTTATTTTCTTTGTCACATATGTCGCAGTTATTTTCATAATTATGTGCACAGAATAATTTGAAATTCTCTTTGTTTTCATGTACAGGACAAAGAGGTGATTCTTGAAGTGGAAATCTATTTTTCAAGACATTATTCTTCCCTTCATCACAACACGTGAAATGATATTTTACTTTCTGGTCATCTGATGATTCTTTACATTTTACCCTCAGTTTACTCTCACCATTTCCTTCATTTTCATTAGTACTATTGTGATCAGGAAAAACCTTACATTTACTTTTTTCTTGAGATGATTTGTTTGATTCAGGAGTCAAAGAAAGTGTGTCTAAGTAAATTTTTAAATTAAAATTATAATTCACTTTCTTATGGGGTGCTTTGCATTGTTTAGGGAGAACTGTATGATTATATGAATCAGACCTACTGGGTGTTTTTAACATATCAGTTACAGCTGGGATCAGAGGTTTCTGCAACAATTTTTCCCACAAACTTTCATCTATACAATTACTATTACTAAGACAGCAACTAGCTATTGTTTTACTGGGATTGACTAAGTTAAGAGAAATAAGATGCTGCAAGCAAATAACAGCATGCTGATATGTTATATTTGCAAAAAGGTTTGGATATACTATTTCAGGAATTTCAGTGACTTCACATAAACAGGCAGATCCATTATCAAGATATTTAAGAGCCAAGTGAAAATCAGATTTCCTCAAAGCAACTAGAGCTAAATTAATACACATTTCAACTTGCAGACATATGTCCTGAATACTAAATATCTGAATGCTTTTAAGCAATTTTGTTATTTGGCACTTGTTACCTATAGCAAATGATAATAATGGTTCAATTTTTGACTTCCACCTATCTCTCAAAATATTAAAAGAAAGCAGTACATGCTCATAAGAATTAAAGATATCTGAAGACAAATTACTACCACTAAATGAATTTAATGAACAGTGTGACTTCAGGAGTTGAACTTCTAGATGCAGAGAATGAAGAGCTAAATGCTCGCAAAAATTGCATTTGCAAGGCAAAGGATGGGTCAATGACTGGGGTAAACTAAGTAAGTGTTGCTTTTTCATTACTGGAGAACACTGAAGATCTGGTTTTGAAGATAACTGAGCATAAACATACTGTCTGAGGCTAATTCCTTCTCTATAAGATAAAAAATCATTTTCTTCATCCAATTTTAAATTTTTTGAATTATCCAATTCAGTTGTAACATCAGTGCTAAATTCTTCATTGTCATCTGTAAAATTTAATATATAATCTATTCCATTTAACTTTACAAGGCAATCTTCTGTAGCATCACAAAGTGAATCCACAAATGCTAAAGCACACAAGATCTCAGCAGACCTAAAAATAGAAAAATAATTAAGTCATAATTACTAAACCAGTTAGCAAAAGGTAGTTTACCTATATACATAAAGAAATTTAATTTTTATATGTATAACAGTAGAATACTATATCTTTGCATTTGTTGTATAGGTAATGCCTACAGGGATAGGATACACTTAAATAGAAAGGGTGCAAGAATATTTGCTGATGCTATCAAGACAGTGTTAGGTGGGTCGGAAAACTGCTAGCTTGGGGGGATACAAGGACTAATAGATTAACAGTAGCCACTGGCAAAGTGATTCTTGCACTGCTTCTATTGGAATGAGCAGAAGCCTGAAAAACAAGATGCAGGATATTTTTCAGAGACTGCTGGGAATCATTGCGTTACAAGTAAACACATGGGTTGTGTTAGGGTAGCTAAGAACAGGAACAGGTGCATGTATACTTGCGTGTACACCAATGCAAGGAGTTTGGCAAATAGATTTGAGGTATTGCTCAAAGCATCAAAGGCGGATATTGTTGGGATATCAGAGACATGGTGTCACACAGATATAAGGAATGCAGAACTGATATTTGGGGAGAACAACGTCTACAGAAAGGATAGACAGGATAGGAAGGGAGGAGGGGTTATGCTATTAGTTAACAAACACATAAAATCCAAGGAAGTGAAGCCAGTCGACATTGCTAGACAGTGCAGTGTCGAGTCAGTTTGGTGTGACATAAGCACTGGGAGATCAAAATTTGGGAGTAGGAGTGTGCTATAGGCCTAATGACTCTGATGAGTATAATAAGAAACTGTACAGGGAAATAGAGTGGGCCAGTAAATCAGAGAGTCTTATAATGGGGGATTTTAATTTCACAGATATTGACTGGAATTTGTGGGTTGGTCACTCACACACTAGCAAAGCTTTTGTGGAGTTATTGGATGATTGTTTTCTACATCAGCATGTTTGGGAGGCAACTAGAGGGAGTAATAATCTTGATTTGATTATCAGTAGTAATTCTTCATGCATTAAGAATCTGCAGATAAAGGAACCACTAGGTGGCAGTGATCACAGTGTGCTCAAGTGGGATTTACTCAAAGAGGTAACTACCATCAGGGGTAAAGGGAAGGGTTATTGCTTTTGTAAAGGCGACTACTATGGTCTGAGACAGTATTTAAATTCTGTACAGTAGGACCAACTGATGACATTACCAGCAGCAAATTCAAAATGGGAAGCATTCAAAGAATTTATATTGGAAGCTACTAGGCTTTACATATCAACTAAGAAATATTGTTCAAGGTTTAGGCCTAAATGGATGTCAGATGGATTAATGAGACATATGGCAGAGAAGAAAAATGCATGGGATACATATGAATTAATGGGTGACACAGAAGCCTATGATAGATATAAGTTGATCTGTAACCAAGTTACAAAGGAGGTTAGGCAGGCGAAGGCAGATTACTCTGGCAGTAAGCTAGATATTCTTGTAATAACTGAGAGTAAAGTGGAGGAGAAATTGTTGAGGATAAACAAAAAAGGCACCTGGGGTGGATGGGATCTATCCAGTTATATTAAAGGAGGCAGCAAAGGAAGTAAGCAAACCCTTAGCCATAATTATGAGAGCTTCTTTGGACTCAGGGGAGGTACCCATAAACTGGAGATGTGCAAATGTGATCCCAATTCACAAAGGAGGATCAAAGGCTGACACTAGTAATTATAGACCTGTGAGTTTAACTTCTGTTCCAGGAAAATTAATGGAGGCACTGGTTAAAGAAGCACTGCAGGATCATCTAGACAAGACTTCAGTTATAGCTCAGACACAGCATGGTTTTGTTAAGGGAAAGTCTTGCTTGACCAATCTGATTGGATACTATGATGCAGGGAATAACTTTGATATTATATATTTGGATCTTAGAAAGGCTTTGGTACTGTTGCACATGGAAGACTGCTGCACAAATTGGAGCAGTGTGGCATTGCAGGCAAATTGCTGCTATGGATAAAGTGACGGTTGAGGGGGAGAAGACAGAGAGTGGTAATTAATGGACACTGCTCATCATGGACTAATGTTATTAGTGGAGTCCCTCAGGGTTCAGTATTGGGTCCATTATTGTTTTCTGTATTTATAAATGATATTGATGATGGTATATCAAGCTTAATGCCCAAGTTTGCAGACGATACGAAGGTTGGCAGGGTTGTCAAGGACACTACTGACACTATGCTGCTGCTGCAACAGGATCCGGAAAGGTTGAGCAGATGGGCTGAGAGGTGGCAAATGAAGTTTAACATTGACAAATGTAAAGTACTACATATGGGAAACGTATCAACTCTGTGGTACTACACTGACAGTGGTAGAGAATGAAAGGGACCTGGGGATGGTTGTGCAGGCAGATATGAAGTTCTCTGAGCAGTGCAGACGGGCTGCAAGAGTAGCTCATGGTGTATTGTCAATGATATATAGGAATTTTTCTAGCAGGGATAAGGAGGTGATTATTCCCTTGTATAAGACAATGGTCAGGCCACACCTTGAGTACTGTATACAGGTCTGCAGGCCTAATTTCAAGAAGGATGTAGAGCTGCTGGAACGAGTACAATCAGTCCTTTTATAACACGTGTTTACATTACACGAATTCGATCATACACGATTTATAAATAGAACGATATCTTATATACCACGAACCGAATTCGCTTATACACAATTCGCCTTTGTGTTTACAAGAAATGGCAGTCGAATGCAGAATCACCCCAACCGAATGCAACACGATAGGAATGAAGAGAAGGTTCTGAAAATGTATTTATGTTTTTTATATCAGTGAAGGGGGGAAACACATTTCACCATAATGATGTAAAAACCAACACAATTCCAGCTATCGGTATAATCGCAAATGCAATTAGATCGAATTTACTACCAGTTTATAACAGATTCCACTAGCAGGAACGCAACTGGAAATTGTTTTTATTGTTTTATGGTAGTAACCCCGAGAAATGTGCTTTAGTAAAAATGTGAGGTGTTAATAGAGTTGTCTCTGCTTTTACGGTGTTGTTTATTCCGTTGCTACACATGCGCAGCTTTGTTTATGTGTATCAAGAGTGCCTCCTCGTTTTGTAATTGCGCTTTATTCCTTAAAAATGAGTAAAATACTTAAAAGGTGTGAAAAGGAAGCGTCCTGGTGAAGACGCTACAGATTCAGAGAGAGAAAGAAAAGCAATATGGATAGACATAGGTGGACTGAGTCAAAAATTCTTACAGGAGAAAATTTGTAGCGGCCTCATATGGCCAAATTCACACCGGCCTCGGCTCACTGGGGTTTCCCCGGTAAGGCTTATGGCCAGTTCGCCTCTGTCAATAGAGAAAAAATATGAAGTTGTGAAACACTTTGAGCGAAAAGAAAGACCATGTGATATTGCACGTGCTACAGACCTAAATGAGGCAACACCTAGAATTACAAAGAATGCAGAGAAAATAAAAACAACTTTTATAGTAGGAAGAACTCAAAGTGTAATTAAAATCCATTAGATTAAGACACAAAGAATTGGAAGAGATGGAATGGCTGTCATCTGTTTGGATAGAAAATCAAAGAAAAAACAAGTTTGCTTACAATATAAGCAAAAGCATTAGCAATATTTTATTACTTATTGTGTTTGGTAATGTTTTAGTTACAAACGTGTGTTCAATCTTGGGTGGACGGCACCTAACCCTATTTTTCCCATAGGGCCTGTTATTTATATTGCACGATTTTGCATTGCACGAGGGTTTCTAGGAACACAACTATCATGCTATACGAGGACTGACTGTACAGAGAAGAGCAACAAGATTAGTGAATGGAACAAAGGGTTGCTCTTAAGAAGAAAGGCTTAAGTTTTGCAAATTACAGTGTCTGGAGACTAGGCACCGGGGAGGTGATCTGATAGAGGTGTATAAAGCCTTGAATGGTTTGAGCATGTTCAATGCTGATGGGATTCTTCCTCTTGCTCAGAATAATCACCTGAGAGGGCATAAATTCAAATTGAGGAAAGACAGATGTAGATAGATGTGCGGAAATTTGCCTTTAGCCAGCGGGTAGTTGGTTGGTAGAACAGACATCCATCCCTTGTTGTGGAAATTGATAGCCTAAATAAATTTAAGGCTCAGCTGGACAGGTATTTTGAACAAATGGAGGGGTGAAGTGGAAGTTTTTTTTTGGCTGATGTTGCATAAGCTTGCTTTCTTGCATATACCTGATTTTCCTATTGTTTCTCTATATGTGTGTGGGCGGGGGTATCTGGATTATACTAAAGTCTGTAAATTGGAAGGAAAGGCACACAGCAGTTCATGAAAAATTAAGTACACTGTACAGTATTACAAGTGCTATTCTACACTTAAAAATTGCAATCAGTCATTTGAAATCAGAATCACGCATTTGCAGTGATGGTTCTCAGATTATATTTTCAAAGCTGAAAGAAGACAGTGTGAATCAACAAATTTTATACTGATGTGTAATTGCATTCACTTCAATAGTTTCCTCTTAGGGGTCTTAAATGATCATAACAATACTGCATTTGGTGATTATAATTTGCATTCAAGGTAGTGAGAATGAAAAGGACCTGGGGTAATTGTGTAGTCAGATATGGACGTTTTCTGACAGTGCAGATAGGCTGCCAGAGCAACTCATGGGGTCTTGATAATGATATACAGGAATTTTGTTAGCAGAGTTAAGGAGATGATTATTCCTTTGTATAAGGCAATGGTCAGGCCACACCTTGAGTACTGCATACAGGTCTGGAGGCCTCATTTTAGGAAGGATGTATAGCTGCTGGAACAAGCACAGAGAAGAGCAAAGAGACTTGTGAGGGGAATAAACAGTTGCTTTTACCAGAAAGGCTTAAGTTCTGCAAATTGCAGCATCTGGAGACTAAGCACCTTTGAGGAGATCTGATTGAAGCGTATGAGGCCTTGAATGGTTTGAGCAAGCTCAATGCTAATGGGATTCTTCCTCTTGCTCTGATTACGCACCTGAGGGGACATAAATTCAAACTAAGCAAAGGCAGTTGTAGAAAGTTTGCCTTTGGCCAGCAGATGGTTTACTGCTGGAACAGATTTCCATCTGTCGTTGTGGAAGTTGATAGCTTAAATAAATTTAAGGAAGAACTGGACAAAGTTTTGGAGCGAATGGAAAGGGGTGTTTTTTTTTTTTTTTTTTGGATGATGCTGTATAAGCTTGCTTTCTTGCATCATATGCTTCTACTAATGCTAATGCGTCATGGAATGTAATAACAGTACCTAGAGACTGCCTAATCAATGAAAGTGTAGGATTATCAGCGATTTCATTTTCCACATCAATTTGTGTTAGCAAAATGTTTATCTATATATGCAAAGTAAAACCCAACTTTGGATATATAGAAAGTTCAGAGAATTATCAATCTGATAATTCTCTGAACTTCAATCTTTCCATTAGTCTGTGTATAACAGTTCCCCTCCCCTCTTCAATTTTCAAGTGGTCACAATACAGCTGCATTTGTGATCATTAGTTGTAGTAAAGAATTTTATCAGTATCTAGGAATGCTCTCACCAATTAAAGTACAGTTTTTTTTCATGAGATACTATTTTTTTTTTATGTCATTCTCTTATTCTTCCAAAGCAGTGGAAACAAAATTTTTGTTATTTCTTTCTCTGACACGATATATCAAGAATTATTGTTTGTTGCTGCAACAACCAATGTTGCAAGTTTTCTGAAGGTGCCAATGTTTCAAATGAGTGGGAAGATAAAGCTAGAGAAAGAAGTCTAAATAACTTCAAGGAGTGTGTCAGAGAAGTAATCTACAGGATCATTATCAATAAAATGGGTGAATTCAAACTACTGGTTATGACAACTAATAACACAACAGAGCTAACAGAAATGTGGTCCCACCCGGAAATTGGGGAAGGTGGGATTATGCTTTTTATCAAAAGTACCCTGAGCATAAAAACAGTTTTTGCTGAGTCAGAAGTTACATTTGTCAGCATAAGAGCTGTGTGGCATGAGTTAGTTGGAAGCAAAGGTATAATGAGAGTGGGAGCAATCCACAGACCAGAAAATTTAACAATACGACAACAGTCTCTACATGCAGATGGAATAGGCAAGCAAGTGGGAATGTCTTATTATGGGTGACTTCAATCTGCTCCTATTTAATGGGAATTACTGGGAGGGAAACTCACCATGGAGAACAAAATTTTTAAATAAACTAGATGATTGCTATTTTGTATCAGCATTTTAAAGAAAATACTAGGGGGATAAGAATATTCTAGCCCTCAACATTAATCATGAATCAGGCAGCATCATAGGGCTTACAGTACAAGAACTGTTGGCAGGCAGTGACCATGCAGTCGTTGGTTGGAAGATGAAGAAAGATGTCGCAGTAGTTGAAGGTAAGGGCATGGGTTTAATTTCAGAAAAAGGGCTGCATGACTGTTTAAGGCACTATATGGCATATATTAATTGGGTGAATTGCAGAGGAAGGACAAATAGATTAGAATTATGGAATACCTAGAGGGCAATAACCACAGATGCCATGAACGCATATATACCATTAAGAAAATATAACACAAGGAACATGCTGAGATAGATGAATATGGAGCTGGATGGTCTAACAGAACAGGAAAAGACAGTATGGGAAAGTTAGAGTGATGAAATGTACTGAATCCTGGATCAGCTACAAGTTAACCTGAATAATACCACAGATAAGGTTAGTGCAGCCAAGACTAAGTATTAGAAATCACTGACTAAGAGAGCAAAGAATGGGGAAAAGGAGTTTTTCTATGTTTGTGAAAACAAAGAAGAAAATGAATCAGATCAGACCCTTGTGCACTGGGTGTGGGATGGTCTTAAATAACCCAGCTGATGTTGCTGATGAATTGAACAGATACTCTGCATCAGCCTTGACTGATGAAAGACCCTTTATGTTGAGGAGAGGATGCATAAATGAGGCTTAGACATATGAAATTAATGACTTTGAAATAATAGAACTGTAATTCGAAGTGCCAATGTGTCACCAATATATAAAGGTGATTCTAAGAGTGAATATTTTAGCAATAAATAGACTCATACACCAACCATGAAAATATAAGTATTTTACTGTAACTAAAATATTTACAAATAAAATAAAATAAATATTTACAAAAACTGCTATTATATTAAATTAAATTATGTACATTGTAAAAAACATTAAAACTATGATGAAATCTTTGCGATAAAATACAGACTAGTTTGTCTGACTTCGGTGGTAGGGAAAATATTCAAGGCGATGATTAAGGGTGCAATCAAGGGACATTTAGATAGAAATGGCATTCTGAATGACACAATATGATTTTGGTAAGGTAAAATTATGTTTGATTAACCTAGTAAGCTATTTTGACACAGTTCCTCATGAGCTGGATGTAGGGCACAACATCAACATAGTTTGTTTTAGCAATGCATTTGACTCGGTCTCTCACGAGAGGTTACCATATAAGCTGGAACATATTTTGATTATTGGAAATATTCTAAGATGGACAGCAGGATGGCTGCAAGACATAGGGATTACTTGAACAGGCTTCAAGGATGGCCAGAAAAGTGCACTATGTTTTCACGCAAGATCAAAATGAAAGGTTGAATTAAAAACAGAAGAAAGGGGTTTAAGGGTTACAATGTGGACAGATATTAAGTTCTGTGAGCAGTATAAACAGGTAGCCAGGAAAGCCATGGTGTCCTATCGATGATTTATCAAATAATATCCTGCAGAGATAGAAGGTCATAATCCCACGGTATAAGGCAATTGTAAGACCGCAATTGGAATACTGTGTCCAAGTATGGAGACTTCATTTGAAAAAAATGACTGAGTTTCTTGAAGAGATCCAAAGAACAAGGAAAGACTTCAATTATGTGGACTACAGAGTTTGGTAAACAGCCACCTCAGAGGGGGATCTAATTAAGGTTTATAATGCTCTGAGAAGAGATAGTAAAATGAACAAAGATAGAATTTTCACTGTTAGTTATAAAGAATTCCAGAACCAGGGGCCATAAATTTAAATTACAAGGGCAGAGGCTTACAGTAGATGATACAAAGTTTTCTTTTAGTGAACGTTCTTGATTACTGGAACAAGCTGCCCCCACAAGCAGTACAGGCTGGCAGTTTGAAGAAATTAAAAGATCAATTGGATGATTACTTACATGAGGAGGGAAGCACACAATTTGTATTTTTTTTAATCTACTTTTTTTTTTGGCCAGTGCTGCAAAAGCCTGTGGTGCTTCCTCACACTATATGGCTAAAGGCCACTACACACGTTCAGGTAAACCTGTCAGTTATGCCTGCACAGGTCTACCGGCCATCCATAGTGCATCCACACGCCATTCATTCAGTCACCTGCCACGTTGCTACACACGCTCCTGTCTGCCTGCACAGGTCACTCCAGTTCAGGCAAATCAAATGATTTTTCATATTTCCTCCGATCGCCTGTGCAGGTCAAAATAACTATGCAGTTTTATCATCCACACACTCCAGTAGACCTGTGCAGGAATAACTGACAGGTTTACCTGAATGTGTGTAGCTGCCTTAATACTAATCTGTATCATCACCATCAGCATCCAACAATATCCTGAATCATATCACTGCACTCTTCTACCAACAGCATAATGGTGTGGCAGTCTGCACCCTCAAAATCCATATATTCATCATATAGCTTACTCTAGACATTTTTAGGAATTCTTAGTTTAGTCTGGTTCCACAAATTTTTCCAGTTACTTATATCAGAATTATACTTTGTTTTGAAATGTTCTCAACTTTCAGTCTTCTCCAACAACACCATAACTTCATTTACAGATGATCTCTTTTAGAACCTCTTGCAGAATATGACGATAGCTTGGGTTGGATTAGATAAGTATTGAGAGGTAAAGTAATGAACTTAATTTCTCCAAACTACTGAACAACTTTTTTATATTAGGATAAGAAGGAGCATTGTCAAGCTGTGGGGTTGAAGATTCCGGACTTCTGTCTGTTGTTTTATGTTCACTTGATCAAAATGGCGATGAAACAGGTGATGGTGCTGTCTTACACGAACTATGCATTTTTAAAGCTGTAATTAACCACTGGGTGATGATCCATGCAGTTCTTGAAAACTTAGGGCCTTCTTGGTTTTAAACTAAGAGTTTAAAACTGCACAATTATTTACAGACACCAAACCAATCTAGTGCAAATCAGTTTCCAACAGTTTATCCAATACTTTGACTGGGAGGGGGGAATATGATTCTAAGGTATGGGATAAAGTTCAAATGAACATAAAGTTATGCATAACCATTAGAAAGATACTCAGAGAGGACATAAGAAGATTTAACACAAGAAAAGTAGAACAAGCATTAAGGGAAAACAAAGGACGTAAATCAGCAGCCATGAGCAGTAATACAGAAAGACAAATGATATTGAAACTGAAGCATAGCAATGGTGTACTTATAAATAGCAGAAGACTACAATAGAGAATTATACAAGGAGCGAGGAAATGATGCCAGCAGTGGGAAAGATGGATCTCAAATTAGTAACACATACAACATACCCAATATCCTTCTGATGAGGTAGAACATGCGTTGAAGAAAATGAAGAAACAGAAAGCCCCAGAGGAAGATGAAATTACTGTAGGTTGTTAAAATTGGGAGGAAGAGACATGGCACAAAAATTGGCAAGACTCTTCACAAAATGTATTAGAAAAGGTGTGATGCCTAAGGAGTGGAATAATGCAATCATAGTTTTGCTGCATAAGAAAGGAGATAAATCAGAAATTGGTAATTATAGACCAATTAGCTTGTTATCCCACATCTACAAGTTGTTCACAAGGGTCATTACTAACAGATTAGAAAGAATACTTGATGAGAATCAACTGAAAGAGCAAGCTGGCTTTAGGACAGGATTCTCAATTGTGGATCACTTTCACGTAATATCACAGCTAATGGAGAAAGCAAATGAATATAAACCACCATTATAACTGGCATTTGTGGATTATGAAAAGGCATTTGACTCCATACAGCATAAGGCAATGTTTCAGGCACTGGAAAGAGAAGGAATAGATACCCCATTTATTATGATTTTGAAGAAAATATATGAGAATGCTACCTCCTTTATTAGACTAGACAAAGACAGTAGCAAATTAAAAATTGAGAAAGGAGTTCGACAAGGAGACACGATATCTCCGAAGTTGTTTACTACTGCCCTTGAGGAAGCTTTCAGATGATTAGACTGGTCACAGGAAGGAGTCAATGTGAATGGAGAGTACCTAAACCATTTATGATTTGCAGATGATATTGTGGTCATAAGCCACGATCCCAAAGAATTGGAGAAAAATTTTAATCAGTTATGGAGAGTTAGTAAGGATTTTGGACTAAAGATGAATACAGCTAAAACAAAATAATGATGAACAAGTATGCCACAGAAAGGGATATAATGATTGAAGGGGCAGTAATTGAAAAGGTGGAGTTGTATACTAATCTTGGACAAGTCATTAGCTGTAATAATGATAAATGGCTGGAAGTCAAGAAAAGAATAAATTTTGGATGAATAGAATACAGGAAATATAGTCACATACTGAGGAGCAATATCCCAATTTGTCTGAAACATAAAATAATGAACCAATGTATACTACCCACCATGACTTATGGAAGTGAAACTTGGGCACTCACCAAAAGAATGGAAGAGAAACTGAGAAAGACACAGCGAAGAATAGAACGAATTATATTGGGAATCAGACTGTTAGATAAGAAGAGAAACACATGGATTAGGCAGAAAACTCAAGAAAACTTATCAAAACTAAAGAACTAAAATGGTCTTGGGCAGGACACATAGCTCGAAGACATGATGACAGATGGACTAAGAGAATAACAGAATGGTACGCAAGAGGAGCTAGAAGAAAACCTGGAAGACAACGACAGAGATGGACAGATGAAATTCACGAGTTTGTGGGTAGAAAATGGATGGCCATTGCACAAAAGAGAAGGAACTGGAAAGTTGCTGGAGAGGCCTTCATCCTGCAGTGGATTGAAAATGGCTGATGATGATGTGGCCAGAAGGTGCCAAGTTTTTTATTTAATTTTCTCATTCCCTGATTTATTTTTATTGAACTCCTGGTCGTCCTCCTCTGACCATGAATGATATATTACAAACTAAGACTAAATATTCTTGGTTGCAATAAAGATATCTCTCCCCACCCAACATCACTACTCTAACCCTACTGTGGAATGTAACCACATTTCATATGAAACACTTCATCAAATTATGGATCATTTCTTTTTCCAGTGACATGAATTCAAATGGATCTAAGAGAAAGTATCTGACATGAATCTGCATGCAGTCAACTGGACAAAACTCCCTTTTCCCATATCAAGGATGTCTGGAAAAACTGATATTCGGTTTAAATGATGTGTGTATAAAATTAAGGTTTCTCCATACAGTGAAACTTTGATTTTATGATTCCTAATTATTATATTCAATTTTTTGTTATGTTTTATTTTATACAGTCAACTTCACAAATCTGGCAATTGATTATCTGGCATCATACATTTTCCTGCCATGTTTAGAAAAGTGAACGAATCAGGTAAACCACCTGATAATAAAAAAAAAAAATTATTTCTTGGACTAACAGTGGCCTGATTGTGCATGACAGAGATTTAATCTCAACACAAATTTTTACTGCATTCACTTCAATGATATCAAGAAATGTGTAAGGTCATGAAATTGTCAAATTGCTTTTCACAAACATGATTAGCAACACAATGACAATAAACAAGGTTTAATTCAGTTTGGGTTTCAAGATTTGAATGTGAAGCAATAGACAGGTAATAATTCGCTAAACATTTACAGTTCAAAGAATGTTTTTCATCACAGCAACTTTCATCCATTTGTATTTTCTTATAGGCTGCCTAAAAAAATTAAGTGGTCCAGAGGACTGCAGCCTTACACAACACATATGAGGTGTGGCTATTAAATAATGAGCCTTCAAGCACAGACTACACACCAAATAACACCTGTGAAACAAAGGCACAACAGTTGATCTTGAACCTTTCCCTAGTTGTCTGCCAAGTCATGTTTCAACAAACTCATTCACTTTGCAGTGAGACAGGTTTTCATTACCTTGTGTTTTTGCAGTTTGCTGGAAAAATGACAGAAAAGAATTAAACAATGAATAAATCTCAATTTTTTAACATAACTAAAGAAAACACTAACTGAAAATTGTGTTGTTATGTCAAGTTTATGGGGAAGATACTATATCAAGAGCTTGTGTGTTTTTGAATGGCATAAAAGATTTTGTGAAGGAAGGGATAATATGGAAGATGATGAATGACCAGGCTGTCAGCTGACCATGAAAACTGATGAAAAGGTGACCCAGGTAAGGACACTGATTAGAAGTGATCATCATTTAAGCATTAGAACTCAGTATGGACAAAGAAAGAGAAAAATTTGAAGTGAAAACTTAAGCATGAAAAAAGTGTGCACCAAGATGGTGTGAAAAATTGAATGAAGATCAAAGAATGAGAAAACTCCAAGTATGTAAAGATGTTTTGAAAAAAAAAAACTGAAGGTCCAGTCTTTCTGAGTACTACTATTACTTGCAATGAAAGTTGGCTGTTCCAGTATGACAAAAACTAAAAGACTAAAAGACAAGAAAGATAGGGAAGACAGAAGAGGTGGAGGATTCTTCTTATCAAAAGCATGCCTTTAGTCTTCAGCAAAGCACATAAAGAGCTTTTGCTGAAGTTACATCTGCTAGCACAGAATCTGTGTGGTGCAAGATAGTTGGGAGCAAATGTATATAATGAGAGTGGAAGTAATCTACAAACTGAAAGAGTGTGAAGTGTATGATGACAGCCTCTACATGCAGAGGGAATGGGCAAGCAAGTGTGAATGTCTTATTATGGGTGACTTTAATTTGACCCGGACTGACTGGAATAATGGAGAGGAAAACTCGCTAAGGGGAAAATTTTTTTTTTTTTTTTTTTTTTTAAATAAACTAGATTATTTGTACCAGCATGTTAGAAAAAGTACTAGGGGTGAGAATATATTTGACCTCATCATTATTAACAAATCAGATAACATCACAGGGTTTAAAGAACAGGAACCACTGTCAGTAAGTGATCACGCATTCTTCAGTTGGAAGAAGAAAAATGTTGCTGTAGTTAAGGATAAAGGTACAGGTTTTAACTTCAAAAGTTTAAGGCACTATATGGTGTCTACGAATTGCCGAGAGAGGGTGAATACATTTGAATTATAGAATACTGTTAAAGCAAAAATCACAGAAGCCATGGAAGCATACATATCATTACGAAAATAATGCAGGCGAAGGATGCCGAAATGGATGACTGCAGAGCTGGCCGGTAAAATAGAGCACAAAAAGGTAGCACAGGATAGTCACAGAGTGATGAAAAGTATCAAAGCTTACAACAGGTACAAGCTGCTCTGTAATAGTATCATAAGAGTCTCTAGCGGCGAATTATATAGTTATGTTGTGTTTGTGAAGCTCCTCAAAAGTTCGTTCAAACTTTTGGAATTAGCAATTTTAAAGTAGTGTCATCGACTCCATATTAGTTGGTGAGTTGGTGCATGTATTTTTGTGACTAAATTTTAAGTGAGTGAGAAGATATTAACGTTTTTCTAATTTGGCATTGTACAGACATGCTACCTCGTTGTTGTTTGTATGTAATGGCCGCTCCCACTGTAGTTCTGCCTATGGTATGTCTTGTAATGATTTCTATAGTGTCAGTTAATACTGTTCCTGCTGTTTGTTAGTTTGATTAATTGTACTTTTGGAACACTGGGGAAATTGTTATTATTTCTATATAATTTATACTCACTACCAAGAAGACTATGGGGTTCTTAGTATTGTTGTCACATTTAGCGATAAATTAATTAGCAAATAGTCGGCCATTGCTTCTTCCGGGAACAAGTCACGTGAACAGTGCTTTCTCCTGTGATTGGTTGCTGGAATTCCTGCATTTGAAAACTGCCATGAACCTATATTTTAATTATGCTGCTGCTGATTTTCTTAAATTTATAATCCACTTATTTCATAATGTGTTATACAGTATAATGAGTGGAATTAATTCAATTGTCTCCACAATCAGTATAGTTAATTAGTGCTTTGGAAACTTGATCAAAACCTTCAGATTGTTACAGTGCGCTATTCGCAGTGCCCCCTAGCAACTTGCTGCGAACTTGCTCCTCAAGTGCAAATTAAAAATTATCTCCTCAGACAGCCCAACCTCCAGCCCAACAAGCTGCTGGTTTTTGTCAATGCTACACTTCATCGCTACACTTTGCTTTTCATCCTGCACTCCCTTCACCTGACATGAGCAGGAGGGAAAGTTCCAGTTCTGCTAGTGAGGAGGAGCCTGAAACAGTTCCGGAGAATCTCCCTCCAACTAGTACCCCGCCAAAAACCCAGCTCAAAAGTGGATATCTCTCAATGAAAAAAGAAAAGAAAAAGAAGGCCAACAAGAAAACTAAGGAGACCATGGAGACATGGGCTGCTCTCCTCTGCTCGGAATTTGTGACCCAAGATGAGGGACAACCACTGGCATTGGCCCCTGACCAAAGCCCTGTTGCTGAACCCACTGATGCTCCTCCTTCTGGGGCAATGGCCTCCACCCATACAGAGATTAAAAGCGCCTCCCAAACTATCACACCGACAGCCCTTGCCAACGCTATCGCAGCTGGGTTAAAACCCTCTCCTAGACTGGGGATACCTCCTCCATCTAGTGTCCCAGAAGGTGAACCCACTCCAGAGCCAGCTACCCTTCAGCAAACAATCTCTCAACTTTGTAGGCAGTTGATCGCATTCCTAAACCACGACTCCAGTCGCTTCACCAGAAGTGCAGGTAACCGTGTGCAGGAGTTGTGGTCCACCCTTGAGTCAATTACAACTGAGCTCCTCATTGACAATGAGAGGCTCAAAGCTGTGAATGAAGAACTTTGATCCAAAACTGATGTCCTGGAAAAGGTCATTGATGCTATTGGCAGGCCCCAAAATTGTACTAATGCTGACCCTGACTATATTGAGACTCCGTGCCCCCCTGGGCCTGCTGCGGATGTCACTTCCTATGCTGATGCAGTGAAGTCGGGACAAGAGCCCCTTGCCCATGGCATTATACAAACTCTCCATGTGCACCACCCAGAGAAGAAGCCACAGCATCTACTACTGTTGAGAGCAAGTGATACCTCAGAGCTCAAGACTAGCCATGACATCAAAGATCTTGTGCAAAGCACTATAAGGGCTGATTATAAGAATCTAAAAGTGAAATCCCTGAGACCCATTAGGAACAAAGGAGTCCTACTGGAGACCGCAACAAAAGAAGACCTAACAAATATTGCCACATGTGGTACTCTCACAAATGCAGGAGTGGTCATAGCTCCTCCTAAAAAGTCAAATCCGTCAATCATAGTGTACGATGTTCCAAAGCACAGTTCGAACGACGAATTACTTGAAGATCTGCTCCACAGCCTACAGGACCGGGGATTCTCCTGGGAGGAAGTTAAGGCTGAGACCACTTTTAGGTTTGCAACAAAATCAAAATCCAACTCTACAGAACACAAAGTAATCAGCTTCTCTCCACGGATTTATAGAACTGTCCTCTCTACAGATAGATTATTCCTTGGTTGCAGTGCACACCGATTTCACCCGTTTACAATTGTCACAAGGTGTTTCCTATGTCTAGGATATGGGCATACCTCCCAACGCTGCTCCCACAAATCTCCATCCTGCGGGCATTGTGCCAGGAGTGGGCATGTCCAAGCAGAATGTCCCTACATTGACGAAGAGCCCTCTTGTGTGAATTGTAAAAGGAAGAGGCGAGCACATAACCATTCCCTCCGGGATATTTTATGCCCAGAATACCAAAGGGCTCTGGAACTCGTAAGACTAAGGACCGCTGATGCCTAAACCAACAAGAAATACCAGTTGTGTCCCCGCTCCAGTCCTGTCCACTCTTTCTGGAAGCCTAAGAGGAGCCTCTGTATCTCAAACTAAATACTTGCGAATGATGCAAATAAATGGGCAAAGGTCCCGCACAGTTGCGGATGAAATACGCCAGGCCACTGAGGAGCATTCAATTGATGTTGTTCTGATTCAAGAGCCGTATGCTGCAAGAATACAACCCCATCCAACCTCTAAAATTACTGGCTTTTCCATACACACGCGAGTCATTCAAGCTGTCCCAGCGGACCCAAAAACATGTATAGCAGTCATAAATAGGGATCTCGATGTCCTGATTGTCCAGGGCCTCTGTAATCAGTTCTCCACCTGTATCTAGATTACATGTACAGATCAATCATTCTACCTGATGTCACTCTACAGCCCTCCCTCAAGTAACATCAATGAAGCACTAAACTTTTTGGAATTCGTCCTGAATTTTATTGGCTCCAAACAACTCCTGGTTGCATCTGACTTGAACGCAAAATCTCCCTTCTGGCACAGTGCGGTTGCCAATGGCCGTGGCCAGCTTCTTGAGGACTTCATCCTCAGCCAAAATCTTATTATCCATAACCAGCCTAGCCAGTTCACTACTTACTCTAGCTCCACCGGTGAATCTAATATTGACTTAACCCTCTATACAAAAGACCTACATCAGTCAATTAGTTGCTGGGAGGTAACTCCGGATCTGACTGTTAGCGACCATAGAGCCATACTGTTCCATCTTGACTTGGTTCCACCGAGAAACAACAACAGAGCAAGGCCAACTGACTTCATTAGATTCTCTTCGAGAAACGTCAATTGGGAAGCATATGACAGCTCCATAGAACTGGACTTTCCAAATCCAGACCCATCACAGATGGACTCGCTAAATGCACAGGACTTGACCACCTTTATCCAGCACTCCATACTCAGAGCCTCATACAGGTCCTCAAGGAAGAAGGTGTTCCCCCAGCAATCTGCTCATGGTGGACCCGGGAACTTACCATCCTTCGTAAGGCAGTCCACTCTGCGCGCAGGAACTACCAGCGACACCGTGATTGGCCAGTTCCTGATGTTGAACGCCTTCATAGGGATTATATCGCCAAAAAGAATGAGTATACCAAGGCAATTGCAGCCAGAAAGAGAGAAACTTGGGCAAATTTTGTAAAAGAAATACCATATAAGATTTTGAGAGAGAAAACCTTCTCCCCAGAAATATTCAACACTGTTTCAGTAGATGCTAAGGAAACTAAGTGTTGGCAAGATTCTGCCAACCTTATTCTAGACAAACTGTTTCCACCTGATGACATCTCTGAGGATCATCCAGAACATTCAGCAATTAGAGCTGCCAACAGCAATTATATAGCAAAAGAGCAAGCCAACCCATTCACACTAGAAGAACTGGGAGCAGTCCTTAAAAACATTAATGCCAAAAAGTGTCCAGGCCTTGACCTAATAGAATACATCTTCATCATCCGCTTTCACACACTGCAGCCGCACCATCTACTCCTCTTCAATAAATGCTTGGAAGAAGGATGCTTCCCAAAAGAATGGAAGTTTGCCTTCATTCGCCTCATCAAGAAACCTCACAAACCACCAACAGACCCCCGCAGCTTCCGGCCTATTGCCCTGCTGGCTAACCTTAGTAAAGTCCTTGAGCGACTCATGGCTCTCAGGGTTGTCTCCATGCTACAAATGCATGATTTGGTCTCACCATGCCAGTATGGCTTCACCCGTGGAAGGTCGTGTGAAGAAGCTCTGTTCAATTTGGTGTTACATATTGAAAGTTCTGAAGAAAAATTCGAATTGGCCATCTTCATAGACTTCGAGGGAGCCTTCGACACCATCTGGTGGGATAGTGCCTTGGCACGCCTTCGAACTGCCACTTGCCCCCAGCAATTATACAGCCTCTTCCAGAATTATTTTTCCGACCGAGCAGTTATTCTCAAGTCAAAATTCCAGCAAGTCACCAGATCAGTAAATCGAGGTTGTCCCCAAGGGTCAGTCCTGGGACCCCTCATTTGGAACATAGTCCTCCAAGACTAGCTCTCCCGCGCCTTCAGGAATACAAAAATTGTGGCCTTTGCCGATGATCTCACAGTTGTGATGTCAGGGCATTCGCGGAAGGCCATTGAAGAAAATGCAAACCAGGTCCTCGACGATCTCTCAACTTGGGCCGCACTTAATAAGTTGCATATCAACCCAACAAAAACTAAAATGATGCTATTCAAGAATAGACTTGATCTCAGGCGCCCACCGCAGGTAAAGATATGTAATGATCAACTGCCAATCGTCACCGAAACCAAAGTACCTGGAGTGATTATTGACCACAAACTCAGCTTTCTTCCACATCTTGTTAATTTAAGAAACAAAGTTAAGAGATTCTCAGGAACCATCATACGCATCTCTAAGAATGATTGGGGACTCTCCGAAAGGTCCCTGCGGTTGTATTACAACGCAGTATTTTTACCAATTGTGACGTATGCAGCTGGAGCCTGGTTCCATAGGGTAACTCTTGTAAAGATGCGAGACAAGCTCGGAACCATCCAGAGATCAATGTTAATGGCAATATGCCGAGTGTATAGAACGGTCTCCACTCCTGCCATTCAGGTCATTGCGGGAGCACTTCCGCTCGATCTACATGTCATCTTCCAAGGGTTGTGCTTCCGAATTACGAAAAATATCCCAACAAGGATCCTCGACATTGAGGTTAATCTGGATGCTGACCCCAAGGCTGAGATGACGCGTTGCTACAACAAGCTCTTCAACATTTGGCAAACTCGATGGCATAATTCAACACTGGGTATTGTCACAAAAAGATTCCTACCTGATGTAACCTACACTGCTACTAAATCTGTACAGTCTTGGTTCACCCCTTCACTAGAAACATCATACCTAATTACCGGACACGGATCCATGAATGAAAAATTACACCATCTGGGTCTCCACCCAACAGATCTCTGCCATTGTGGAGCCAAAGAGAACTGGTGGCATGTACTATTCGAGTGCATTGCGTATGTTGATCTGAGACACAACCTTGTCAGCTGTACACAGATCTCTGGTGAGCATCTAGAGCTCTTCCTACAGAACCCTAACAACCTCCCTGCACTGCAAACCTACTCAGCTGAAGTCTTTAGGCGCAGAAGAAGGATTAACAGACCACCAGTGGCAAACATCGATGACCCAGCAGTGAACTGAAACCGACCATGTATTTCCCCCCCCCCCATCCTGCTGCATGGGCTGTGGAGCTTGTTTCTGCGGCCTGTGCTCAGGAAGGAAAACATCTCTCTCTCTCTTTCTCTTCCCCCCCCCCCTCTTTTTTTTTTTTTTTATAGATATATATGTATATAAATATATATATACATATACATATATTTTTTTTTTTTCTCGCATTCTACAATCAGTAACATGGCTGGTTTTTTTTTTTTTTATTATTGCTATCATTATTATATATATATATATTTTTTTTTTTCTTTTTCTCTTCGCATTCTACAATCAGTCACATGGTTTTTTTTTATTTATTTTATTTTATTTTATTATTTTATTAATTATTTATTTAATTTAATTTATTTATTTAATTATTATTTTTCTCTTCGCGTTCTACAATCAGTCACATGGTTGGGTTTTTTTTTTGTTTTGTTTTGCGTTTTACAGTGATATCATTTTTTTTTTTTTTTTTTTTCCCCTTTCTTTTGCACCACGGGAAAATCTAAATAAATATGTTTCTTTTTTTTTTTTTTTCTCTCCTCTGGAGTGGGCCCCTAGAGGAATCTGGCCCACTTTTTGGCAACATCAGGTGGATCAGAGTCTCGTATTGAGACAGTACGTGATTAGCTGAGACTGGCCCACCTTCCCGTGGTGTGGACGAGTACCCAGAATCATCTGTCCAGGTGACTGATGCTTCTGGGTAGCCAAGCAGCCAGAACAGAACAACTGAACAAACATAATACACACAAACCTTCGTCACACACATATCTGGCCCATTTGTAGTGATACTGTTCTTCACAGAGATACGAGGCGGAGTTGAACTAACGTTCTAGGAGCCGCCAATTACAAAAACACATGTCCACATGTAATAGTATCATAAATAAGGTTAGGAAGACCAAGGCTGAGTATGAGAAGGCATTGGCTAAGAGAGCAAAGAATGGGGATAAGGAAATTTTCATATATGTGAATACAACAAAGAAGAAAGCTAATCAGATCAGACCTCTGCCCACTGCATGTGGAAAAGTCTTAGATAATCCAGCTGATCTTGCAGATGAATTGAAAAGTACTTTGCATCAGTCTTTACTAACAAAAGACTCTTAATGCTGAGAACAGGCTGTGCAAGTGAGACTGAGCCATATGAAATTTTGTTATTTCATAATTACAGATGGTTGTTTATTAGAAAAACTTTTGAGCATAAAGGCAAGTAAGGCTCCTGGAGTTGATGGCATATACCCAGTCTTTGAGTAAACCAGGGTTCAAGCTCTGACTGCTAAATACGGTCCATCTGCCAATCTGCACTGGACCAGTATGGCAGATTATGGTCCATTTCTCTCAACATGAATTATTGAAAAGGCTTCCATCCTGCAGTGGATTGATAATGGCTGCAGTTTACCTTTTTATCCAGTAGTCTTGAGGGAGACTACTGGGTAAAATCATGAGGGCATCTTTGGACTTGGGATAGATTCCTCTGGATTGGAGAAGTACCACCGTATTGCCAATACATAAAAGCAATTCTAAGATTGAAGCTGGTAACTACAGACCAGTTTGTTTAACTTCAGTGGTAGTGAGAATCCCATTGTTATTTTCTAGATTCTGTAGCAGTAGCATACAGTCATTAGCAACCCTGTCAACCTTTGTATCATCTGCAAACTTGGACGTTAATCTTGATATACCTTCATCAATGTCAATGATAAATACAGAAAATAACAATGGGATTCTCAGTTAATAAAAATAGTCCACGAAGAGCAGGGTCCATTGATTAACACTGTCTTCTCCATTCAACCATTCCTTTATCCATAGCAGCAATTTGCCTTTAATCCCACTCTTCTCCAATTTGTACAGCAGTCTTATATGTGCAACAATATCAAAAAGCATTCCTAAAATCTAAGTGCAGTCAGTCCTCATATAACACATGTTTACACTACACGAATTCGATCATACACGATTTATAAATAGGGGAACAATGTCGCATATAACACGAACGTAATTCGCTTATACACGATTCGCCTTTGTGTTTACAAGAAATGGTAGTCGAACGCGGTAGAATTACCCCAACTGAACACAACACAGTAGGAATGAAGAGAAGATTGTAAAAATTTATTTGTTTTTATGATTTTGTGGAAGGGGAAACAGATTTAACATAACGTAAAAATCCACAGAATTCCAGCTATCGGTATTATCGCAAATGTAATTAGATCAACTTTTACTACCCTTTTATAACAGACTCCACTAGCAGGAACCACCAATAAACCGGAAACTGCAAATTGTTTTATGGTAGTGACCTCCAGAAATGTGCTTTAGTAAAATGTAAAGCATGTAATATGTGAGAATAGTGTATTTCTGCCTTTACTGCACTGTTTATTCAGTTTCTACACGGGCACTGCTTCGTTTATTCAGTTGCTACTTGTTCGCTGTGCGTTTATGTATATCAAGCTTGCCTCCTCATTTTTGTTCATTTTATAATTGTGCTCTATTCTCAAAAAAATGAGTAAAATACTTGAAAAAAGTGTGAAAAGGAAGCATTCTGGTGAAAATAGTTCAGAGAGAAAAAGAAAAGCAATATCGATAGAAGAAAAATACGAAATCCTGAAACGCTTTGACCGGAATGAAAGAACATGCGATATTGTGTGTGCTACAGGCCTAAATGAGGGAACACTGAGAACAATTAGAAAGAATGCAGAAAAAATAAAAGCAACTTTCATAGCAGGAACAACACAAAGTGTAACAAAATCAGTTAGATCAAGACACAAAGGATTGGAAGAGATGGAACATCTTTTATCAGGAACAAGTTCGCTTATGATAAAAGCAAAAGGTATTGGCAATATTTGAAGAACTCAGAAATAAAGCTGAAAACCCTCAAGAAGTGCCTCCCTTTACTGCCAGTAGTGGCTGGTTCAATAATATCAGGAAACGTCACACTTTCCATAATGTGAAATTATCAGATGAAGCTGCGAGTGCAGATGAAGCAGCAGCAAAAGCATTTCCACCAATACTGAAAAAACTAACTGAGGAAGAGGGCTATACACTGGACCAAATTTTCAACTTTGATGAAACCGGACTGTATTGGAAAAAAATGCCATCATGAACATATATCTCAAGAGAGGAAGCACAAGCTCCAGCCTTCAAGGCTGCTAAGGATAGGTTGACCGTTATGTTAGGAGCAAATGCAAGTGGTGACTTTAAACTGAAGCCTGTTGTTGTTTATCATGCAGCCAATCCACGAGCATTAAAAGGTATCGTAAGGACTACCCTGGATATTTACTTTACGAACAGCAGAAGAGGGTGGATGACAGGGCAGAGCTTCACTGACCTTGTACTACATGTGTTTGAGGATGTGTTTCGAAGCTACTGAAAAAAGAAAAATTTGCATTTTAAGATTTTAATTATTTTAAACAATGCACCAAGTCACCCTCCAACCCTTGCTGAACTGTCACCAAAAATCAAAATCCTGTTTTTACCACCTAACACAACATCTCTTATCCAGCCACTTCACCAAGGAGTAATTGCTGCTTTTAAGCACTATTACACAAGACGCACATTTAAGATGCTGATAGCAGAAACGGAGGGTGAAAATGCATCAACAGTTAAAGACTTCTGGAAGCGATTCAAAATGAAGAATGCAATTTACGTAATTGTGGCGGCTTGGAACGAAGTGACATAAGAATGCTTACATGGTGTTTGGTGGCCTCTTTTATCAGATTTTATTCGTGATTTTAATAAAGGCTTTAATCCTGTAAACGAGCTTCCTAAATTAAAAGCACATTGTGTTGCCCTCGCAAAGCAGGTTGGCTTTGAGGAATTGGAGGAAGGTGATTTAGAAGAGTTGCTTCAGTCTCATGAAGAAGAACTTTCAACTAAAGAACTGCAACAACTTGCTGCTGGAAGGCAGGTGGAAGATGAGAAAGAAGACGAAGTTGAATGCCTGAACGCCACCATAAAACCACTTTCTACTTCAGAGTTATCTTCATTTGAGAAAAGTATGCAATGGCTAGAAGATAACGATTATAATGCAGAAAGAAGCAGAAGAGAACTTCATACAATTTGATCTGCTTTGGAGCCACATAAGCAGCTGCTTTGTGAAAGAAGGAAGATCGCGAAACAACAGAAACTAGATGTCTTTTTTATGAAAACACTGAAGAAAGAGACAGAAAATGAGCCACAGCCCTGTAGTTCTGGCGTGACCACATTTCGTCATCGGCATCTCCTCCACCTCCCAGTTCCGATAATGTTGACAACCTGCTGCCACTTTCCCCATAATTCCGCTGCTTCAACCCTTTCAAGCCTTTTCCCTCAAGCTGTCTTCATTTACTTTTAAGGTAAGAATCTAAATTTAAATGATTAAATTATTAATTTTACATTTTTCAACTGTATAAGTGTTTCATTAGATTATTTATTGTGTTTGGTAATGTTTTGGTTACAAATGTGTGTGCAATCTTGGGTGGTCGGCACCTAACCCTATTTTTCCCATTGGGACTGTTGTTTATATTGCACGATTTTGGCACGAGGGTTTTTAGGAACACAACTATCGTGTTATACGAGGACTGACTGTATATGAGATCAAAATAACTTTTACATCCAGTTCCTTTGTGACCACATTATAAATTTAAATCAAATTGGTCAGACAAGATTCCCCCCATAACAAACCCATGATGTGTCTGAACTATAACTGCAGTCTTGTCTAGATGATCCTGCATTGCTTCTTTAACCAGTGACTCCATTATTTTCTACAGAACAGAAATTACTTACAGGTCTGTAATTACTCATGTTACCCTTTGATCCACCTCTGTGAATTGGGGATACATTGGCACATCTCCAGCCCATGGGAATGAATCCAAGGAAGCTCTCATAATTATGGCTAAGGTTTTGCTTACTTCCTTTGCTGCCTCTCTTAATACAACTGGATGGATCTCATCCACTCCATGTGCCTTTAACAATCTCTTCCACTGTCTCTCAGTTATTACAAAATCATTTAGCTCCCTGCTAGAGTTTGATAAACATCTGGCCTCCTCTTCCCTACAGAATTCCTCTTGTGCAAATGTAGATGCAAAATACAGCAATATCCTGCTTAGCACAGCTTCAAACAGCATGGGTTTCACTGTAACACGGTTTTCAATTAAGTTTAAGTCAAAAATTTACTGTACATATTAAAACTCCTTCAATTGCCTAGACAGGTACTATACATATATGCTGCATTGTTGTACCCTAGGTACAGTACATATATGCTGCGGTGCCAACTCTGTTGTCTACCATGCACATGTGACAATAGCTCCTTTCAGGCAGTCAGATGCAACGTGCAACAGTGTTCAGTATTCTTAATTCCATCCTGACGAGACGACATGATAGTTTTTCAAACTGTTCATTTCAAAATTTATTTTTTACCCCTTTAAATATGATAAAAAATATATCTGCATCTTGGCTAGAAATCACTGCCAACAACATGCATTCTGTTTGGCAGAATGTTTTGCCCTATTTGGTAAATGATTTCACTGGTTTTAAATCGCAAGTTCAGATAATTGCCGAAGACATTGTGAAGGTCGAAAAAGACTTGGGATTTGAAACTTTGGACACTGCCAATGTACGTGACTGCACTGACTCACATGCGACTTATATGATGCAACTCTCCTTGAAATTGACTAGCAAACTGCATATGCAGAAGTCGAAAACAATTCTGAAGTGAATAACACTGAAGTGCCACCAAAACAATTTTCAACAGAAGAACTGGGGAAAGTTTTCTGGGGGATTGACATAGCCTGCGAGGCGATTACGAATGGAGATCCGAATGTTGAACGTAGCATCAAGATACAGCAAATTTTACAAGATGGTATTCGATGCTACAAAGGCTTGTACGCCTAGAAAAAGAAGAAATGGCTTCACCAGACTTCATTATTGAAATACCGAAATGAACAACTGCTTTTTTCTCATCTCTTGCTTTCAATTAAGTTTAAGTCAAACATTTACTGTACATATTAAAACTATTGAATACATATATGCTGCAGTGCTTTTTCGACCTTCACAATGTCTTCGGCAATTATCTGAACTTGCGATTCAAAACCAGTGAAATCATTTACCAAATAGGGCAAAACATTCTACCAAACATTAATAAAATTTTTGCAATTTTTTTTTAATTTCAAAATCTTTTAATTGGCTACCAAGTGCAAATTGTTTATAGATTAATTATTTGTTTATAGACTGTTTCTCTGGTACGCATTCAATTAAAACCCATTATAATTATACCTCAATCAGTACGGTTTCACATAACATGGAATAGTTTCGGTACCAATTATCAGTGCTATGCGGGGTATTGCTGTACTCATTCAATTTGTGAGCTACCTGAGCAGTATCATCAACAGCCAAACCATCGATATCAAATGAACAAATCTGATTCATCCTCTTCCTTCTTTAATTTTTTTTTTGCTAGTTGTTGGCGCATCGGTTTCTGTGGCCATATTGCACCTCTGAAGGATTTTGCATTTTCTACTCTGATCCAAGATTCGCACCCACGACCTTTGGGTTGCCAGGCAGGCACTATACCCACCCGGCTAGCCCGGTCGGCCTCTTCCTTCTTGAGTTTACATTAGTAAAGACTATCTTTGCATCCGTTGCCAAAGATTTCTCCTAATCTTCCTTGGCTTGCCTAACCTCCTTCGTGACTTATTAGACTAGCTTATATCTACCATAAGCTTCTGTGAAAGCAGAAACCCTTTCCTTTACCCTTGATGGTAGTGACGTCCTTAAGTAAATCCTATACCAATACACTGTGATCACTGCCACCTAGTGGTTCCTTTATCTGCACATTCTTAATTCTTATTGCATGAATAATCACTGCTGATAATCAGATCGAGTATACTCCATCTGGATGTCTCTAGAACAGGGTGCTGTAGAAAACAGACAATAAATCCAGAAAAGTTTTGCAAGTGTGCAAGTGACCAACCCACAAGTTCCAGTCAACACCTGGAAATTTAAAATCTCCCATTACATGACATTCTGATTTACCGCTCTACTCTATTTCTCTGTACAGTTGTTCGTAGTATTCATCAGAGTCATTAGGCCTATTACACACTCCTACTCTCATTTTTGCTTTCCGAGTGCTTATGTCACACCAAACTGACTCAACATTGTGAAGGCCACCCATGTCAACTGGATGCACTGCCTCAGATATATTTTTTTTAAACTAACAGCATAATGCCCTCCCACCTTCCTATCCTGTCTGTCCTTTCTGTACAATCCCTGCCATGCCTCCACGTTGCTAAGGTTGGGGTCAGGGGACTAGGTGTGCATAGCCCTCTGGCTGGTAACCAGGCCAAGTTGCCAAGTGCCACTATTCAACAGAATCACACACGCACCACGATATGAAGAGCTCACAAGAAGTGCTGAAAACGTGAGTCAGCCTATGACTCATGTTTCTGACTATGATTGAGTCAGCATGTGTTATCTTGTGAATATAGCGAATGACAACAGTGTGTGTCTGACCAATACAACTACAGTAAATGGGAAATATAGCTCTCTCAAACATTTGACGTTTGACATTTTTTAAGCTTCATAAACTTCTTTGTATTGCTGCGCAGGTCGCTATGTTCAGCTTGGTGCCAGGTTTTGAATTCATCCAGTGTTACCACAGATGAAATCGCGCATGAGCCAATGCAAAAATCGCATTAAACTTGGATTGTTCCCAAATATATCAGGCATGTTGGAGAAAATTTGCATTGCGAAAATGCATGTTATAGGAGAACTGACTGTATATTGTTTGTGATTTTTGGTGACAGTAATACCACCCAAAATTGTAAAATTTCATGTAAATTAAGGATTAGGTCCTAAGATTTGAGATCCTAATCTCTCAAATACAGAGGATTTGAGAGATTTGATTTTAAAATTTTATTAGGTCCTGGCATTATTCTCACAGAATAATTAACATTCTATGAGAATAATGCTAAAAACTTTCCTTGATATTACATTCTTATTATTTTCGATATGCTCAAAACTACATAAAATCATGTTCAGTGCTCAAAACACAAAATAAAATATATCATCACATGAGAAATGTGATGACAAATTTGAACCTTTGGGGGATTGGAAATTAATAGTCAGGAAATGAAATTATTTCTATGGGCCATGGCAATTACATAAAGACCTGTGGGCCAAATTCATTATTTCATACTCTCATTTTGTATTAAGATTCTGCAACTTACTTATTCATAATACTTTCCCATAACCATTCCAAATGAAATAATCATGTAACAAACCTAACATAACCTCTGTATTATCCTTACACTGAAAAATTTACTAAAATATTTATGAAATATAAAGCAAAATAGCTGATTATTATTTGGTGTGTCAACATAATATATCTCAGAGACCTCCGAGACCATGGACGTCACGGCAATTACCTAAAGGCCTGTCTGTGGACCAAATTCATTATTTCATAGACTCATTTTGTATTAAATGCTACTACTTACTCATTCATCATACGCTGATATGACCACCTACCTAATATGATGTTAGTTCCCCACTGCAGCCAAAACAGCTTGTACTCAGCGAGGCATGGATGCTACAAGATTTCTATGTCTTGTGGTATCTGGAACGAAAACGTAACTAGCAGATCCTTTAACTCCTGTATGGTCCGTGGTTGAGACACCGGAGATTGGAGTTGCTGTTCCAACACAAACCACAGATGCTCGATGGGATTGATGTCTGAGGAATTTGGAGGCCAGGGCAATACCTGGTAGTTTTTCGCATGTTCCACAAACCAGTCTTGAATAATCCAGGCGGTGTGGCATGGCGCATTATCCTGCTGAAAGACAGAACAGGCAGGGGAAGACAGTTGCCATGAAAGGGTGTACCTGGTCAGCAATGATGTTTAGGTAGGTGGTAGACATTAGAGTGCCTGGCACATGGATGACTAGAGACAGGGTATCCCAGCAGAACATCGCCCAAAACATGACACCTATGCCACTGGCTTGTGTTCATCCCACGGTGCATCCAGGCGCCATCACTTCCCCGGGTAAACGACTCACACATACCCGGTCGTCCATATGGTGCAACAAGAAACATGATTCATCAAACCAGACGACCTTCTTCCAATCACTCAAGGTCCAGTTTCGATGCTCGCATGCTCATTGTAGGCACTGTCGCCGGTGAACTGTGGTTATCATGGGCACTCGGAGCAGCCTGCAGGCTACACAGCCCCATTTTCAGCAGGGTTTGATGTACTGTGTGTTGTGACAGAATACTCCCATCACCAGCATTCCAATTACCGGCTAGTTGTGCCACAGTCACCCTTCTGTTGCCACGTGCCATCCGAGAGAGCCTTCACTCACCTCGAGCATCGATGAGCCGTGGTCGTCCAACATCTCGCCAGTGGTCCGTCCTTCCTTGGATCACTTTCGGTAGGTACTAACCACGGCTGACTGTGAGCACCCAACCAGCCGTGTCATTTTGGATATGCTTTGATCAAGTCGTCTGGCCATTACAATTTGGCTTTTGTCAAACTCACTCAAGTCTGCTGCCTTTCCCATCTGAAGAACAAGAGTAACACAGATTAATGGAGCTCAGTATCAGATGTTTTTTAAACCGTGTCCTGACCCGCGCACATGGCGTAGTTCACCTGCAGTTGCTTAAATTTGCATAACGACTCACTGCTCATAATGTTTTGGCTCATCGGTGTACTTTCCAATGTCTTTTGTTTTGTGTCTTATTTGGTTCGGTCTGGAAACCAGTGATGCAAATTAATAGCTACAGGAACAAATGTCTGCAGTTGCTTCAATTTGCATAACGACTCGCTGATCATAATGTTTTGGCTCATTGGTGTACTTTCCAATGTCTTTTGTTTTGTGTCTTATTTGGTTCATAGTTTGGAAACCAGTGATGCAAATTAATAGCTACAGGAACAAATGTTAGCAGAAATTTCTCAGTATAAGGAAAACGTTGTAACAATCCAGATAAGAAAAAACAAAAGTAGTTTCTCATGAAAGTTAAAAAATATATAAATAAAAATAATAATAATAATAATAAAGCCACAAATCTGAAATTATTATAGGTTTACTTTTCTTTTCAATGAATGTTTGGTTATTTACTTGCTAAAAAAGAAATTCTGTTCACTGTGCTTCTAAAATTCCTGCATATTTCACAACTAGTTAGTGATATATCACTAACAAATATCAAAAATATTTTGTTCATTTATGTGGCTAAGTACCTGAATGCCAACATCAGTTCTTGCGTAACAGTTAGGATTTCACGAAGGTAGCAGCGAGTTTCACGAGGAGATCCAATGTTAATATAAAGTTTGCCAATAAGGAAAGTAGACTCCAAAAGGTGGTGAACAAGTGCTGGCCTAAACCATAATATATCTTTAAAAAAAATAAAAATATTCATTTTTAAAAACAATATAAAAGCATAAAAATTTTCACAAGTTATAAACTGATGAGAAAGAAAAGCAATAATGAAAGTACAGGCTGGCCTTGATTAACGTGATTAATTCGTCCCGCGAGCGAATCGCGCAAAACGGAAACGCGTTAATCGAATATAACAATCAATAGGAAAAATTATAATTGGTCCTTGACCTTCTGGAATGTCCATAAAGAATTTTAAAAATACCTTTAAAATAACTTTTTAACTGTATACAATGTAAAAGATAATGAAAATAATTATGGAATTAAATTTTTATTGCATAAAACAGCGGTTCCCAAACTGTGCGCCGCGGAATATTTTAAATTTTCGAGGGAAACACAGCGATACTCTACATCTGTCAGACACCGCTTGAACTACTAGCTCAAGGTAGTTCACAGTTTCAGCATTTCTTATTAAGTTGTTTGGAACTAACTACTAAACGGAACTGTTAGGTATTTCTTTTGGTCTGGGTGCGCCTTGAAAAAATTACTGAGACACTAAGGGCGCCGTGAACCGAGAAAGTTTGGGAGCCTCTGACATAAAATACACAATGAAGAAATGACTGTTGCGGAAATATTTGAACAGTGTTGACTTTCTCTTTTCATCAATCAATTTCCGATAGCCGACAATCTTCTCTGGGCCCTGGCGAAATAAATATCGCAGACAACCTCAAACCTTTTGTTTGAGGTTCTCTGCGATACAAAAGATTTCAACTAATTCTTTTACCGTTATCTCCTTTGCGGTAACATTTTCATCTGGCTCGTTTAAAAATTTGAATTTTTATGCAAGTGTGCATTGACTTTATTAGCAGAAGACAAACAAGTAACATGTCTTCTTCCGATGGTTGATGGAACACACCGAGGCGGACAGCAGGCAAACGTTTATTGACCGTACGACTCGCAGCAAGCTTAACACGCGATTCAAATCTTTTTCAACTATCGAATAATAATAAAAATAAAAAAAAGATCGCGTTAACTGGAAATTTGCATCGTGTAAAGTGGTATAATTTTTCAAATAGCGTTAACTGAAAATCGCGTTAATCGAACTCGCGTTATGCGAGGCCTGGCTGTATACCAATATAATTTTACAAAAATAGACGATGCTTGTAAGTGAAACTATTAATCCAGAAACGTTCAACATGGATCTGACAGGTGCCACTCCAAAAAACTGATTGTGCAATAATTATTGGTTTAAGATTAATCACTCAAATTTTCTGTACCTTCCCAAATACAGTTTATTTGACTATTTTTGGAAATGAATAGTTACTATTTACCCAGAATTATGCAGCATGATTTTGTTGCACGACAATGCAACTCCACACATTGCCCACACCACTCGAGAGTGGTTGCGCCATAATCATTGGGAAATTCCGTCACATCCCCCCCCCCAGCCTAGACTTAGTGCCTTTGGACTTCCACTTGTTCAGCCCTCCGAAAAAACACCTTTCAGGAAAGCATTTCACCACGGACGAGGAAGTTCATCAGGTGGTGCGATGTTGGTTACTGGGTGTGGGCACAGACTTCTTCAGTACTGGTATTAATAAACTGATCCATCGTTGGAAGAAGTGCATCAATAAAACTGGAGACTTTGTGGAGAAGTAGTGCATGTTCACTTATTTCTTCGTGTGTAATTTCAACTTCGTATTATTAAATATCACCGAGAGAAAAAATGTGTTACCTTACTTTTCGGAAACCCCTCGTACTTCAATAGGTTGGAATCATTTTTTTCCAAAATCCATTGTAACGATTTTCTGATGTAACGAGTTTTAAAGGTGGATATAATGCCTTGATCTAATGGTCAAATGAAACAAGTTGTATTAACCTAGTACAACTGTGGTGGTAGGAACATAACTTCAGCATTTGGATGGCCTGGCATGCTATCCAATAGTAATAAAACTTTGAAATCTAGATTTTTCCACACGTTCAACAAGTACAAGTTCAATAGCACGGAACGTAACACGGGGATTTCCCAACGAAATAAAATACAGGAATTTCTCAATCATTTTTTTTGACTAGCGAGTCAACAGTGGAAATGTTGAAAAATTACAACTCCAACATAATAGCAGGGTTTTCCCTGCACAAAAGCTCAAAAATATCTTGTTATGTGAGGCTTACCAAAATTCTCTAACCATGTTATATACGTAATGTGCTGTGTGGGGATTGCTGCAATTTATCAATGGTGATAGAGCAAAACCATATTGTAGAAGTACCGTGTTATACAGGGGTTTCCTGTATTACATGATCTTATTATCCAATATAGTGACAGAATAAAATTTGAAAGTGTACCATTTTAAACTTTTCCCTTCAAAAATTGTGGTAATCATTGCATGAAACATGCCAAGGAGCATAATTTTTCATGTTACATTACAAGAGGAATTCAATTCACCCACGAACCTGTCATTTTGGTATTTCATAGATTTTTAATCTGCATTTTAACACAATCATTAAAATTATAACATTATTATTATTACTGCTTAAAAAAGGTTAATCTTTAAATGTAGCTTACCTTTATCAATAGGATTTGAATGATCCGATGTGCTAAAATATTTTATCAGCCCCATACAAGTTTTCATGCTTTCTGTTGCTAATATAAAAGGTGATCCTGAATACAGAAGAGAAACATAATCATTCAAGCTATTTCCTTTTCCCATAACATCTGACGTCTGAAATACTTCAGCTGGAAGAAGTCTGTAATGGATTTGAACTACCTTGAATTCAGCCATAAGTAATAAACAGGACTTTGTGGATCGTTTCAAAACAGGATTAGAGTAGAGTCCTTGTAGGATATTAATTCCTGAAATAAACTGTAGACAGATATTTTTAACAAACATTAATAGTTAGGGCATAAACAAACAAAAAGAGCAGGACAGTACATAAAAACTATGAAATTGTAAGAAATGCAACTTTTCCCAAGACAAATTTTAACCTAAAAATCCAAGTAAACAAGATATGCTTAAGGTATTGCAAATATTAACAAGGATAGTTATACGGCCTACCAACTTTAAATAGCAGAGACCACAAATTTCTGCAATGCAAGATAGTGTCCCAGGTCAGAAACTGATTAAAATCAAAATACTTTTTAAAAGGTTTAATCAGTTGACAACTAATGCTGGTGACATCCCAAGCACTCATGTCACTTAATGATAAAATGGTCTTTGCTAACAAGTTCATTTCTTACTAGCTAATGAATTCTCAGTGTCATTTAAAAGCGAGACCATTGTTGGGAACTTTGCTTCTGATCCTGAATACAGAGAAGAAACAATCATTCAAGGGAATATTATTCCCTTGCAGAAAATATTATTTTTACAATTGATATAATTAACTGCTCTGAGAATGTACAATTTTCAAACTAATTTGAAAATTGTATGCATCTTTGTATTTAATTCCAGTCTTTGAGGCCATTCAAATGGCAACAAAGTCCACTGTCAAGGGCTTTTTTCATTCTTGAAAGCACTTGTATAATCTTTTTGCACAGATTAAGTTGTTTCTTAGCAGAAGGCAGTTTCACTGTGAAAACAGTGGTATTTGACAGAAATTATTTATTAAGAAGTGTATAACACATTTTTCGAAGAATATCTGTTCATTTTGGAATACATTTTAAATTCAAATCATTTTTGCAATGCAAGAGACATTCAGTAATAAATATCCAAATATTAGGAACTGTACATTTGAACCATTGATGAATACATGCTTTGCAGAGTCACATCAAACACACAAAGGTGAATGCTTCTGTCATGCTAAACAGCTTTAATTAAATTCTAAATAAATTTAAAAAATAAAAAATATTTATTTAATATCAAAAATATTAATATTAAAGATTGTCCCCTTCTATAAGGCAAAGGTCGAGGCACACCTTGATTATTGCATATAGGTCTGGAGGCCTCATTTTAGGAAGGATGTAGAGCTTCTGGGAAGAGAATAGAGAATGGCAACAAGATTGGTGAATGGAACAAAGGTTGCTGTTACCAAGAAAGGTTTAAGTTCTGCAAATTGCAGCATCTGGAGACTAGGCACCTTGAAGATTTGATTTAAGCGTATAAGGCCTTGAATGGTTTGAGCAAGCTCACAATGCTGATGGGATTCTTTCTCTTGCTCGGATTACACGTCTAAGGGGACATGACATAAATACAAATTGAGCAAAGACAGTTGTAGAATAGATGTGCAGAAATTTGCCTTTAGCCAGAGGGTGGTTGATGGTTGGAACAAACTTCCATCTGTTGTAGTGGAGGTCGACAACTTAAATAATTTCAAGGTAGAACTAGACAAGCATTTGGAGTGAATGGAAGGGTGAAATGGGAAGGCTTTTTATTTTTTTAAATTATTTTTTTTTAATTTGGCTGATGCTATATAAGCTTGCTTTCTTGCATCATATGCCTCTAGTAATGCTAATTTATTTAATTAAATTCTTTATTTTAATTAAATTACACTATTAAAATTAAGTTTTTAATAAACTATCCTTGAATTGCAAACTGGGTTATGCTTTAATCTGATTACTGCAAGATGCATTACATTACATGTCAATCAAATAATCTTTTGTCTCAACCTAGACATTGAAATAATTTGAAAATTGTATGCATCGATATATTTAATTCCAGTCTTTAGGGATGATATGGTCATTGAAATGGCAACAAAGAAATAATTTGAAAATTGTATGCATCGATATATTTAATTCCAGTCTTTAGGGATGATATGGTCATTGAAATGGCAACAAAGTCAGCTGTCGAGGCTGGGCTTCCGCTCAAATTAGACAACACCGATTATCCATGAGGTGACATATGCAGCTAATATCTTTTAAACAAATAGCATCACCAAAATTTATTTTTTGTTTAAAAAAATGAGGAACTGTCATGACTGCTAAGACTACCAGCTTCTAATGAGACAACAGGTGGCCTTAATTAGTAAATGAATGCCAATTCACCCAATAGACACCTTTGGAGACGGTCCTTAATTTGGTTAGGAATACAGAACATTCAATCAAGGCATAACATGTTTTTATGCAATGGATCTAACGTTGCATAGCATGCTATGGTTGCAATAGTCAAGAAACTCTTAGAAGAGCACATATACATTCAACTTAATTTTAAATTAAACCAAATCAATTAACTGTATTGTAAAGTAGTCCTATAACCTGAAAAAACTTTGAAAAAACTTTAAAAAGAGAAGTAGAGTGGTGCAGCCTCTCTAAAGCAGGCACTACTGGGTCCACAGAAAGTATTCGCCCTACAGATGTCTGCTCTGCAGAGGTCAGTGTGGCCAGTCTCGATAATTTTAAAAAATGAAATTAATTATAACTGCTTGCTTACTCAGAGTTTTTATTGATTATCATTGTAATGCACAAAAAAATTTTGATCAGTATTTCAGAGGGGAATCTGCAAACATATATTAACTTAAATAAAATCTTTGCATGGAGCAACTTAAACAACTACCATTTCTCACCAAGTGAATGTATTGTTTCAGTGTGGGTAAAGTGTCATTGTTATTATTAAAGATTCACAGGATATTAAAGATTCACTAGAGTAGATGAAAATAATAATGTCAAGCATCACTCAGCATTATTATTAAAGTACAATACATTTGGATGTGAAAAATCCCCATTTGCTACTGTTCAAAATTACCTCTGTAGTCTGTTGGTACATTGTTAATTTTTTTTTGAAAGAAACGCATTACAATTATATGCTCACACTTTTTTGTTATGTACAGTATTGCCCACCCCCACCAGCCCAACTTTAGATTCAGGAACCAGCATCTCTGAGTTTGGCAAATTTATTACCTTGTTAACTGATGTGCATCGGTGGAACTACATCGGACACTATAAATAATTTTGCAAACATTCCTTACCAGCAGCAGCAGTGAGCCTAATAAAGACATATCGTGCCATTAGTTCCACGAGAATCCATGGCTATCACAAGTCTCTAATTAGCACTACTGTAATGACCATGACCTTCACTTGCTTTCATTGAAAATCCTGTTTACCTACAAAAACATGCATGTGTGTCATATCCTTGAGAAAGTACAGTCCAGGGAGACAGAAAATTCAAAAATGTCACCAATTAAAGTTGTCCACGCCCATATCAGAGAGTATCACTTCTAAAATGAAATGTAATTTCTAACACTTCTGGCCAAGATTGGGTATCCACAACAAGGTGTGCTGTTTTTAGAGGGCTGTTTAATATCAAATTATTTTTAAGTTGTGGCATACCATAGCATTAAAAAAGATAAAAGTATATTCTAAAAATGCAAAAATATTTTTTTAAAAAAAAGTGTATATTATGATATAAGGGATATATCACAAAATTAATGAGACTGATTTTCTAAAGCATGATGTGGTAGCACTGCACATGCACACCAGCGTGTAGGTTAAACCTACACACTGGTATGCATGTGACTGGTATACAATGACTCGACACACTGAATGCAACAAGATGAAATCAGTGTGTTGAGTCATTGTAAAGTAAGCAACCACGTTTGTCGACTGCATCACAAAAAATGGAGTGGAAGAATATTGAGCAACATTACGCAATCAAACTTTTGTGTCAAACTCAATAAGAATGTGACGAAACATGAAAAGTTAAAAAGAGCTCAGGGAAATTACGTTTTACCCAGTGATCAAGTTTTCTGATAGCAAAATGACTATTGAAGGTGAATCATGCACAGGGAAACCTCTCTTGGCAGCGATAGGAGAGAATATGGCAAGGGTAATCGGCTTTGATTTTGCCTGATCAACAGATGACTACAAGAGTGATGGCAACTGAGTTGAACGTGTGTCACTGAGCCATCCATGACAATCTTAATAATAGCATTTGGACATGCACAAAATTTGTTCAAAAATGTTGTCAAAAAATATCATTGAAGAACAGATGCAAAATCAGAAACACATCTGCCTTGACCTTCTTGATCATGATCAAGCCAAGCCAGAGAGCCTCAGAAAGTGATAACAGGGGACGAAACATTGATATTTTTTTTTTTTTAAAGAAAACCCAAACACGAGAGGTATTAGAACCTATAGTACTTAGTATTATGTTTGGATTTGAGGTTGAGAAGATGAAAGAAGATATTTGTTAACATTAGACTTGAACTTCTGTAGACTGTAATTTTTAGGAAATACGTTTGAAAGAAGGTTGTTCCAGAAAACAGCAGTTGAACGAATAAATGAGGAAGATGAAAAGTTGGTTCTACGAGTTTGAAGTTGGACAGTAAATGGATGTTGGCTGGTGGTGGCATGTGTTCAGACTGTTTTGAAAGAGAGAGCGGGAATTATAGAAGCCAACTCAGAAGAACAGTGCCCATGGAAGTATCTGTAGAAAAGGCATGCAGCAGAAACAGTACGTCTATGAGACAGCGAGTGGAGAGACACTGTTAGAGTGGAGTCATTAATTAACCTAACTGCCCTCTTCTGAATGGAATCTAGAAGCCTGAGAGAGGTTTTGTGGCCACTGCACCAGATTTGGGAACAATATTCCATGGTAGGGCGGATTTGCGATTTGTACAGAATAAACATCCGTTTGGAAGAAAACTAAAGCCAAGAGCGAAATATAAAACAAAGTTTTTTGGATGCAGAGGAAGCAACATTTGTAATGTGCTTGTGCCAAGAGAGATTAAAAGTCAGTAATTCTCAAAAGAGATATATCATTTTGCCTAGAAATCGGAGTGTCACCAAAGATAAGCATAGGAGCAGAAGGATCCTTTTGTGAGTTATAAAACAAGACTGAGTTTTAGAAAGATTATATTCAACTAAGATTCTTTGTCCCACTGGAGAATTACTTGGAGATCGGCATTTAAGGAATTGGTAGCGGATATTCAAGAAGTTGAATCTAATTGAGCAGGGCAAGGTTTCTCAAAATGGAGAGTGGAATGCAATGTGCTATCATCGGCAAAACTATGAATGGGTTTTCCAATCAATGGAAGAAGGTCATTAATTTACAAGACGAAAAGAGTGGGGGAAGGAACTGAACCTTGGTGGACACCAGCATTAGTGGAGAAGTTAGAAGACAGAGAGCCTTCTACAATCACCTTCAGTGAGCAATCAAAGAGAAAACTGGATAACCAATTACAAAAAAACAGTTGGAAAACCATAAGGTGGAAGCTTGTTTAGAAGACGTTTAGGCCAAACATGATTGAAAGCCTTTGAGATGTCAAGAGCAATTGCTTGTGTTTCACCGAACTTTTCCATTGAATTTGTCCATAAATGGGTAACATAAGCCAGAATATCACCGGTGGATCGACACAGACAGAATCCATACTGTGATTGTTGATCTAATGAAGTTTTATGAGTAGTTTAAGAGTTGGCGATTAATTGATTTCTCCATTACTTCAGAAAGAGTAGAAGTGATTGCAATGGGACGATAATTGGATGAGAGGAATTTGTCACCCTTTTTAGGAACTGGCTGGATATCAGGAAATTTCCAAGCAGAAGGAAAAACACCTTTGGAATAAGAAAGTGAAAAAAGGTGGCAAAGTACAAGAGTAAGTTCAGGAGCACAGGTTTTGAGAACAATTGGAGAAATACCATAAGGACCTGGAGCTTTCTTAGCATCAAGATTCGTCAAAATCCTTCTGACATTCTTTTGATGGAAGACCACAGGAGGCATTGAATGGAGCATGTTGGGAATGGTGGGAGATGTTTTACCAAGATCATTAATACACGAGTTGGAAGGAAAATGGGATGTTAGCAGGTCAGCTTTATCCTTGGCTGAAGTGACAACAGAACCATTTGGTTTTGACAGAGGTGGGAGCAGAGATGGGCAAAAGTTGCAGCCAATAGCTTTGGCAAGAGACCAGAATGCACAGCTACCATTAGGGCAAGAAGCAAGTTTTCTACTCTTAGACTATTCAAAATCTAGTTAGGACTGATTAATAAGTGCTTTACAATTGTTGCGAGCTTTGGTGTAGGCAGAAAATGAAACTGAAGAATTGGAAACAAGCCAATTACGATATGCAACATTTTTCTCTGGAACAGCCTTAGCACACTTATTGGAAATAAAGGTTTAGATAAAGGATGAGATTTTAAAGTGGAGTGTAGAATAAAGGATTCCATTCCTACAAGAATAATTTCACTGACATGATCTGAGCAAACATTGACATCAGAAGTTTTTAAACAGTAATCCGACCAAGGAAAAGAAATCTCATAGGTCATCCCATTTTGCACTCTTGTAATGCTAAACAATACGAGGTTGGGAATAGCCATGAGATAAAGGCTCCATTGGAGAAGAGACAATCACAAGTTGTGATCTGAGGTGCCTAAAGGACCACTCTGTTTGAATGTGTACTTAGGATTGATTGTAAGAAAAAGATCAAGCGTGTCGGCTGTATGGTTAGGTTTGTCCAGTATTCTTGTAGGTAAATGAACAATCTGTGCAAGGTCATTAGTAATTGCAAAAGCCTCAGCATCTCGACCAGCTGGGTCAGTGACTAGAAAACGGAAGCCAGCTGTAGTTGTTTGTTTGTTTGTTTGTTTGTTTGTTTTTTTGGTTTTTAGGAGCATTAGCAACTAAGACCATATTGCTCCGGGATATGCGGTGGTCATTCCCTGACCTTTCCGCATCCTCCGTATTTGGTGGTGACGGGTTCGAACCCCGGTCTAATCAAGAAGCGTGTGCTACGCACTGCTGCTCCTTCCCAATTGGCTACGGAGGCGCCAGCTGTAGTTGTGAACATTAAAATCACCAAGGAAAATTACCTCACTGTTAGGAAAGGTGGACTGGAGAAAGTCAAGTTGCAGAGAGAGGAAGTCAGAGTTCCAAGTGATTAGTGGAGTTGGGAGAACGGTAGAGACAACAGATGAATTTGACAATGAGATAGAGAAATTTTAAGCCAAAGAAGATCAAAAAGAAGAGATTCCAAATTAGCAAGTCCCTGACAGGGAATATCAGAATGGACATATGCACAAGTACCACTTTTGAGGTGAAAGGATTCATACAGGGAATAATTTGGGCAACTGAGATGAGCAGTAGTTGACTCAACGGATAACTGAGATTCTGTTAGAAAAAGTACATGGGTTTGGCCAACTGCAAGTGGAAACGGATTTCATTCAGATTAGAATTGAGACAACATATATTTGTAAAATGAACTAGGATGTGTTTGGGAAGTTTAGATCATTTTGCAGATAAGCTTACTCTATTAGTTTGATAATTCATGGTGTATCCAATAGTAAGAAAAAGTGTTGGGGGGGGGAAGATCGTGCTGTATGAAGTAATGAAATTTTTGTATATGGCATACACATGGTAAGAATATACCCAGATCCTTGACATAATGTGGCCTCGACAATGCCCCTCGTATAAACACTACTGGGACTCCCTCCAGTCACTATCTGGCAGAGTAGAGGTAGCAAGATTATACACCAGCTGATCCAGAAGCCTCCTAAAGAGTTACTAATAGATTCAGTCCGGTGTACTAACTAGCGGCCAGCCTGCGAACACCGTTTTAGAGCTGTACCCTCGAAACGTAAGGAATATTGGATCTCGCCATGATGTTCATCATAACCTCAAAAGTCAGTCATACTGCATGATGGAAGAGATGGGGAAGGGTTGACCAGAACTTAGCTAGGAGACTAAACATGGGTTCCACCACTTCCAGCATCCAATAAGCAAAGTGGTGGTATTGCACCGGTTCATGAGTGTCATCCACCACCTGGTATTGCCTGGTAACACTGAGGGACAGCATTCCTCCATGTGGTGTGGGTACTACACTGCAACCGCTGCTTACGTTGGTTCACACCTGTGTGGTCACCCACAGTGTGCTTGCGCATGGAGGTTATACCCAGGATTACTAAAGTCCCACCATCGTGAAGGTGCAAGCAGAGGATTTGGCTCTCACAGACTGTCCAGACTTCGCCAAAATTGGGTCCACTTGACTTGAGTGTCACCTGAATATCTGTTCCATTAGCGTTTTAGACTCTCAGGTAGCATGTACAGCTTGTCTGGCATATCTGAGAGAATGTCTGTGATAACCTCATGGACTTAACATTTTAAGTATGATTCAGAAACAAAAAAGAAAGAATGAAGAATGGCACACTGTAAATTTGCTACACATGAAGAAAGCACAAATGAGCACATCCAAAGTAAAACTGATGTTCACCTATTTTTTTTACTAGTATGTAGTGGTGCACAGAGTTCGATCCTCAAGAGAAAACTGTCAACCAAACTTTCTACCAAGAAGTCCTTGAACGGCTGCAGAAAAGGACAAAAACTGGATTTTGCATCACAACAATATGCCATTCCACTATGAACTGTCTGTTATGGAGTTTTTCGCTAATGTCATCACCTTCTTTGATATTTTCACCTTTCTCTTGTTATTCGTAGCCATATTTTTGTACAGGTTAGAAAGAACTTTTCCACAATAAAGTCACTTTCGTCTGTTAACACACTCGAAAAAGTCTGTTTTACACTGCAAAATGGTAGATTTATCACTTTTGTAAGCATATCAATTTATAAGCATATAAATTAAAAGCAAATGACGAAAAATTCCATTACAAGCACATAACACATACTGAACAAGGATTAGCGAAAAACATCCACGCTCGCAATTTTGTCACCCCTCTCCCCCCCACCCACTGAGCGCTGTTTTGACCGGGAAAGATAATTTTAGCCACGCCCATGTTTTTTTATGGTGGATAATATTCATGGCGCTTTAAAATTCACATTTTTTAGGTTTCATTTTATATTAAATCAGCAATTGCGAATACGCGAAACCGCAAATACAGATACCACGAATAGCGGGGGGTTTACTGTACTGGAATTTTCTACGTAACTTGTAGCAGTGTAATCAGTGTCAACAGAATATTATAAACAACAAATTATAGCACTGCTTACATGTTTTAATAATTTAACTTGTCACATACAAGTAACGTACAACAATAATAATATTAGTAGAGATTTCAGATTCTGTGATTTGGCATAGATAGCTGGCGTGAGAGTTCGAACCACTTGGGTGGCAACAGATAGTTAAATTTATTATCTATTATAAATAATTCGATTTCATAAACGTCACATTTAACTTAATACATATAACCACTTAGCAAATGTAATGTTATAACTTAGTACATATAACTTGAACTTCATAGGAGACACAAAATTAATATAACATAAATCGAAGGACATAAAACTCGATATTGAAATATATATATATATATATATATATATATATATATATATATATATAGTGTTATTACTGCATTGGGAAACACATTTAGTGTAATATTTTAAATTGTATTAAATTTATATTTGAATTGTATTAAAACTGAATTAAAATCATGCCTCTGACCAGAGCAACAAAGCAAAAGGCTCAAGGCAGTAGAAGTGCTGCGGCTGTGGCTCAGGGGAGAACAGAGAGAGAGGTGGTTGTCCTCTGAATCGCAAACCTTTTCAAATGTACTGCTTGTTTGATGTTTGTGGAACAATCAGGAAAGAGACATGTTATTGCCAAGGGGAATGTCTTTGTGTGTGCTCGATGTAAGGAGTGTGAGGAAATGAGGCACCAACTCTTGTTGAAAAAAAGCCGTGAATTAGGGTTGAATTTGAAAGTGTCTGCAATTCTGCCCAGACACGATAGGAGGGAGTATATGATGAGAGCCCTGTCGATCAATTCGGCCCTGGAAGGATTATGCAAGGCTCAAGGGGTAGAATTTTTTTCAGCCTGGTCTGTACTTGTTAACAAGAGAGACTGCTTCTACAGTGATGGGATACACTTAAATAGAAAGGGTGCAAGAATGTTTGCTGATGCTATCGAGGCAGTGTTAGGTGGGTCGGAAAACTGGTAGATTGGGGGGATACAAGGACTAATAGATTAACAGTAGCAACTGGCAGAGGTGAAAGTGATTCTTGCACTGCTTCTATTGGAATGAGCCGCAGCCTGGAAAATAAGATGCAGGATATTTCAGAGACTGCTGGGAATCATTGGGGTACAAGTAAACACATGGGTTGTGTTAGGGTAGCTAAGAAAAAGAACAGGGGCATGTATACTTGCGTGTACACCAATGCTAGGAGTTTAGTAAATAAATTTGATGAATTTGAGGTATTGCTCAAAACATCAAAGGCAGATATTGTGGGGATTTCAGAGACGTGGTGTCACACAGATATAAGGAATGCAGAACTGGAATTTGCGGAGTACAATGTCTACAAAAAGGATAGACAGGGTAGGAAGGGAGGAGGGGTTATGCTATTAGTTAAGAAATACATAAAATCCAAGGAAGTGAAGCCAGTCGACATTGCTGGACAGTGCGGTGTCGAGTCAGTTTGGTGTGACATAAGCATTGGGAGATCAAAATTGAGAGTAGGAGTGTGCTATAGGCCTAATGACTCTGATGAGTATAATAAGAAACTGTACGGGGAAATAGAGTGGGCCAGTAAATCAGAGAGTCTTATAATGGGGGATTTTAATTTCCCAGATATTGACTGGAATTTGGGGGCTGGTCACTCACACACAAGCAAGGCTTTTGTGGATTTATTGGATGATTGTTTTCTACATCAGCATGTTCGGGAGGCAACTAGAGAGAGTAATACTCTTGATTTGATTATCAGTAGTGATTCTTCATGCATTAAGAATCTGCAGGTAAATGAACCACTAGGTGGCAGTGATCACAGTGTGCTGAAGTGGGATTTACTCAAAGAGTTAACTACCATTAGGGGCAAAGGGAAGGGTTATTGCTTTCGTAAAGGCGACTAAGATGGACTGAGACAGTATTTAAATTCTATACAGTGGGACCAACTGATGATGTTACCAACAGCAAATTCAAAATGGGAAGCATTCAAAGAACTTATCTTGGAAACTACTAGGCTTTACATACCAACTAAGAAATATTGTTCAAGGTTTAGGCCTAAGTGGATGTCAGATGAACTAATGAGACATATGGCAGAGAAGAAAAATGCATGGGATACATACAAATTAACACGTGACACAGAAGCCTATGATAGATACAAGTTGATCTGTAACCAAGTTACAAAGGAGGTTAGGCAGGCGAAGGCAGATTACGAGAAATCTTTGGCAAGGGATGCAAAGAAAAACAGCAAAGAGTTCTTTACTTATGTAAACTCTAGAAAGAAGGGGATGAATCAGATTGGTCCACTTGATATCGATGGGTCAACTGTTGATGATCCTGCTCAGGTAGCTAACAAACTGAATGAATATTTTGCATCTACATTCACACATGAGGAGTTATTCAGCGAGGGGAATGCCACAGGTGTATTCAACTCTGACAGTAAGCAAGAGAATCTTGTAATAACTGAGAGTAAAGTGGAGGAGAAATTGTTGAAGATAAATACAAGAAAGGCACCTGGGGTGGATGGGATCTATCCAGTTATATTAAAGGAGGCAGCAAAGGAAGTAAGCAAACCCTTAGCCATAATTATGAGAGCTTCCTTGGACTCAGGGGAAGTACCCATGGACTGGAGATGTGCAAATGTGACCCCAATTCACAAAGGAGGATCAAAGGGCGACCCAAGTAATTATAGACCTGTTAGTTTAACTTCTGTCCCTGAAAATTAATGGAGGCACTGGTTAAAGAAGCACTGCAGGATCATCTAGACAAGACTTCAGTTATAGTTCAGACACAGCATGGTTTTGTTAAGGGGAAGTCTTGCCTGACCAATTTGATTGGATACTATGATGCAGTCACAAATGAACTGGACGCAGAGAATAACTTTGATATTATATACTTGGACCTTAGAAAGGCTTTTGATACTGTTGCACATGGAAGACTGCTGCACAAATTGGAGCAGTGTGGCATTGGAGGCAAATTGCTGCTATGGATAAAGGTGTAGTTGAGGGGGAGAAGACAGAGAGTGGTAATAAATGGACACTGCTCATCGTGGACTAATGTTATTATTGGAGTCCCTCAGGGTTCAGTATTGGGTCCATTATTGTTTTCTGTATTTATAAATGATATTGATGATGGTATATCAAGCTTAATGTCCAAGTTTGCAGACGATACGAAGGTTGGCAGGATTATCAAGGACACTACTGACACTATGCTACTGCAACAGGATCTGGAAAGGTTGAGCAGATGGGCTGAGAGGTGGCAAATGAAGTTTAACATTGACAAATGTAAAGTACTACATATGGGAAACAGCAACCCCAGAGCAATGTATCAACTCTGTGGTACTACACTGACAGTGGTAGATAATGAAAGGGATCTGGGGGTGGTTGTGCAGGCAGATATGAAGTTTTCTGAGCAGTGCAGACGGGCTGCAAGAGTAGCTCATGGTGTATTGTCGATGATATATAGAAATTTTTCTAGCAGGGATAAGGAGGTGATTATTCCCTTGTATAAGGCAATGGTCAGACCTCACCTAGAGTACTGTATACAGGTCTGGAGGCCTCATTTCAAGAAGGATGTAGAGATGCTGGAACGAGTACAGAGAAGGCCAACAAGATTAGTGAATGGAACAAAGGAGTGCTCTTACGAAGAAAGGCTTAAGTTTTGCAAATTACAGTGTCTGGAGACTAGGCACTGGCGAGGTGATCTGATAGAGGTGTATAAAGCCTTGAATGGTTTGAGCATGCTCAATGCTGATGGGATTCTTCCTCTTGCTCAGAATAATCACCTGAGAGGGCATAAATTCAAATTGAGAAAAGACAGATGTAGGATAGACGTGAGGAAATTTGCCTTTAGCCAGCGGGTGGTTGGTTGGTGGAATAGACTTCCATCCCTTGTTGTGGAAGTTGATAGCCTAAATAAGTTTAAGGCTCAGCTGGACAGGTATTTCGAATGAACAGAGGGGTGAAGTGGAAGTGGTTATTTTTTATTTGTTTGTTTATTTATTTTTTTTTTTTTTTGGCTGATGCTGCATAAGCTTGCTTTCTTGCATCAAATGCCTCTACTAATGCTAACTCAGCATTGGTGCCTCATTTCCACTATGAGAACATGAAGTACACGGTAGATGCCCCCGAAGGACTTAAATTGAGGGGCCCATCAAACTCTCAGCTGCCCACATCAAAGGCCAGAGCTTGCACAATAACATCAGGCAACAAAGCGGCAATCTGCAAGGCAGAATGCACTGATCACACAGGAATTAGTTGTTGCCGGTGACTCTATTATCAGGGAAACTGGGAATATATTGTGCAAAAAGGATAGGTGGAACAGGACCAGAGCATGTATGCCAGGGACAAAATTTGATGACGTAGTAGAGCAGATATCTTATAAGGGCACAAAATGGGATATTGTTGTACAGTGGGTACCAATGATATTAAGAGTAGGAGTACGGCAGAATTACTTAACAAGTACAGGTCAATGTTGAAATAAAAGCTGTGAGTTAGGATTGAATTTGAAGGTGTTTGCAATTCTGCTCAGGCACGATAGGAGGGAGTATATGTTGAAAGCCTTGTCAATCAATTCCGCCCTGGATAGATGGTGCAAGGCTCGTGGGGTAGAATTTTTCTCAGCCTCGTCTGTGCTTGTTAACAGGAGAGACTGCTACTACAGAAATGGGATACACTTAAATAGAAAGGGTACAAGAATATTGCTGATGCTATCGAGGGAGTGTTAAGTGGGTCGGAAAACTGCTAGCTTTGGAGATTGATGGGAGTCAGTGTGGAACAAATAAGGCGCATGTATACTTGAGTGTACATCAATGCTAGGAGTGTAGTAAATAAATTTGATGAATTTGAGGTGCTGATCAAAACATCAAAGGCAGTTATTGTTGGGATATCAGAGACATGGTGTCACACAGATATAAGGAATGCAGAAAAATGCATTTGGGGAGTACAATGTGCACAGGAAGGATAGACAGGATAGGAAACGAGAAGGGGTTATGCTATTAGTTAAAAAACACATTAGTTAAGAAGTCTAAGAAGTGTATCGAATTGACATGGGTGGACTGCAGTGTTGAGTCAGTTTGGTGTGACATAAGCACTGGGAAAGCAAATTTGAGAGGAGTGTGCTATACGCCTAATGGCTCTGATGAGTATAATAAACAGCTGTACAGAGAAATAGTGGGCCAGTAAATCAGATTGTCTTATAATGGGGGATTTTAATTTCCCAGATATTGACTGGAACTTGTTGGTTGGTCATTCGCACACTAGCAAGGCTTTTGTGGATTTATTGAATGATTGTTTTGTACAGCAGCAGCAGCATGTTCGGGAGGCAACCAGAGGGAGTAATACTCTTGATCTGATTATCAATAGTGATTCTTCATCAATTACGAATCTGCAGATAAAGGAACCACTCTAGGTGGCAGTGATCATAGTGTGCTGATGTGAGATTTATTCAGAGGTAACTACCATTAGGGGTAAAGGGAAGGGTGTTTGCTTTCATAAAGGTCACTACAGAGGTCTGAGACTGTTTTTAAAGTCCTCAAATAGGCCTCTGAGGTTGGGTATATTCATATTACGTTCTTAGCGTTTTTTCACCAACCTTTCATGGAGTAAAATAAAATTAAAATAAAATAAAACAAAACAAATCTTGATAACTATATTTACAATAACCTGTATTTACAAAATTAATATACGTATTACAATATTAAAAGTATTAAAAGTATTAAAACACAAGATTAAAATGCATCTTAGTATATTTTAATGCATTTTAATCTTGTGTTTTAATACTTTTAATACTTTTAATATTGTAATACGTATATTACTTTTGTAAATACAGGTTATTGTAAATATAGTTATCAAGATTTGTTTTGTTTTATTTTATTTTAATTTTATTTTACTCCATGAAAGGTTGGTGAAAAAACGCTAAGAACGTAATATGTTTTTAAAGTCTATATAGTGGGACCAACTGATGATGTTACCAACAGCAAAATTCTTGGAAGCTACTAGGCTTTTCATACCCACTAAGAAATAGGGTTCAAGGTTTAGGCCTAAATGGATGTCAGATGAAATAATGAGACATGTGGTAGAGAAGAAAAATGCAAGGTGATTCATATAAATTAACCTTAATCTTAAATTATAAGAAGGAGCCTCATACCTTTTTAGTAGGACTGTAATTCTCTTGACACTCAATCGTGGATGATTATATTATAATATGAACCTATCCCACATGTCTCATAAACAAATTATATTATATTATAATATATTATATTATAATATGAACCTATCCCACATATCTCATAAACAAATCAAATTAAAATAGCTATTAATTAAAATCATCATGCCTTCAATTCTCATATCATACCAAGCGAATCGGAAAGAGCTACGGAAGGATGGTGGCCACCAACCCCAAAAAACCAACCAACATCGCATGCTCTCATTAGAATTGAAAAACAAATTGTCGCAAAAAAATCTAAAAACCACGAAACAAATAAATATCCATTAATTCACACACAATTTAAACTTTAAAACTTTAAAACCATTTTATAAAGATGTTATAGGTGACAAAGAAGCCTATGGAGGATATAAGCTGGTCTGTAATCAAATCACAAAGGAGGTTCGGCAGGCAAAGGCAGATTACGAAAAATCTTTGGCAAAGGATGCAAAGAGTTGTTTACTTATGAAAAGTCTAGAAGGAAGGGGATGAGTCAGATTGGTCCACTTGATATCGATGGTTCAACTGTTGATGATCCTACTGATGTAGCTAACAAACTGAATGAGTATTTTGCATTCACATTTACACATGAGGAGTTATTCAGGGAGGGGAATACTAGAGGTGTATTAAACTATGGTAGTGAGTTAAATGATTTTTTAGAACACACTGGAGAACTGAGATAACTGGGACTATAGTGGGTCGATGGCTCCCATAACCTATTGCGACTAATGATTGCCTGGTGGTCTTGGTGGAGACGTTTCTGGCACCTCCATCATTGAAGTTGGCGATGATTTGTGCCACTGCCGCTCTCCAGTTGGTTGAAACAATGCAAGACACATCGACGGCCACATTCATCCATGACCTTTCTCCCCCCCATAGCACTGTCCACGATGAGATGTTATTCCAGAAATGGCGTATTCCCGATACACTCTTGTTACTGTCCAATGGGGATAGTGCAATTTCTTTACTACCTCCACGATAGTGACCCATGCATCGGGAACCTACTGTCATCCCTCTTCCAAAGTGACTAACTCACAAAGTTTATCCATACTGACATTGAATTATCTACCGAGAGGGGTTACAGCATCGCATTACCCAGAAACCCCATGAATTCTGTTCTTTCAGTATATATCTCCTCAAGTTGGATTTTTAGTAGTAACTAAACTGTTATCAATACTTTTAAATCTAATCTTGATATCTACAGCATTGAAACATATAATTTCACAAATCTTTTCACTTCCATACCTCACAATCTGCTTAAATATTACTTAATAAAGTCTATCACAAGTATAACAACAAAATAAACATTGAATGAAGATATGTGCAATAATCATATTAATCTATGCATTCTTAAAAATTTTGTTTATTACTGCAAACATACCTATAGGCAAACTATTAGAGTACCCATGGGTTTGCAAAATTCCAGCTTAGTATCAAATCTATTCCTACATCACTATGAAGAATTATATATTTCTAACAACCCTAATCATAATTTCTTAAACTTTTCATTACGTAGACGATATCCTCATCCTAAATGGAAATTTTGAACATATAGTCAAATCTATATACCCTAATAAACTAATCTTAAACAAACAAAGAGAATATCGATAATCAGTATGCCAATTTTCTTGTTTTCAGCGTTACCCTCAATAGTCCACCTCATCCTCAAAAAAAAAAATAAAATAAAAATAAAATTTTAACATCATTTATCTCATGAACTGGAATTATTATTTGTACACAGATTGTGTACACATAATAATTGATAAAAAACAGTATCCCTATTAATTTTATTAACTACAACATAAAAAATGTTTCTCAATATATCAAACATTAAATTTGGATTTAATATATTTTGACTTGGTTAGTTCTAACTTGGTATTTGTACAGCTGTAATATTTTATGTCAGTAATTCCACTACTTTGAGAATAAAGACTTCACATGACTTCTATTTGAACGATCTTGATTGTCTCTTTACTCCAAGTTTTTATCTTCATATTTTATATGCATAAATTTCTACCTGTTCTTGTGGAGACTGATTCCTTGTTAATATGCCTTCTTATCTCTTTGATTTTTGAAAATAACAGGGGATTTTATTTTCATATATCAGTTGTTTCCTTTGTTTTGGAGTTAGCCAGCTATTACTGTTATTTTAATTTATGTTGGTTTTGACAACTTTACTTATCAGACTTTTTTTGAGCTACAGTGACAGCTTGAATTGTTTCATTCCAAATCCTTTACTCTTGGAACCCTTTATATTACAACATATATGAATTATTTACAATTATATTGTAATTCATTTGGATTTATATTTGCATTTCACTTCAGGAAATTATAGTTATTTTGCCGACCGGGCTAGCCGGGTAGGTAAAGTGCCTGCGTGGCAACCCAAAGGTCGCGGGTTCGATTCCCGCCTCGGGCTGGATATCACGATGGTGCCGAACCAACCGGTTGGTTGGATATCCCGGCCACGATACACGAAGGAAGCAAGAAAAAACTGGTTCCTTCGTGTATTGATCACACCATACGAAATAAATAAATAGTTATTTTGACATTTTAATCATTTCATATATCTTCAACAGCTTTTACAGTTCCATTACCGTTCGATATCTCCATGACAATACCTTTCATACTTTATCTCTGAGATTTTTCTCACAGTTTACCATCTGGAATTTCCTACCACCATTTTCACTCAGTCTCTAATCTTACTTTCTTGTCGATTAAACAGTTTTCTCTCATAATTCAGGCTAATCTTTCCTTTTTCCATTTGGACAGCTCCACTTATCATATGTTACATATGTAATAGACTGAAAAACTGCTATAGAGGTCACCCACCATATCCTTCTATTTGTCTAGTTCTCATTTACAGCTGCATTTCACTTCATATATTATTTCCAACTTCAAGCAGCTAAAATTTGGCAATTTCTTTGCTGCTACTTTACATCACACACCATCTACTGTTATTCTATAACTCTTCTGAATGTTTTCCCACCTTCAAATAAATCATACATTAATACTTGGAAATATAAGATATTTACTCAACTTTGCTTTCTTTTTCACAATTGGACATATTCACACATCTACGATACTTTCTTTTTCCATGTCTCGATGTTTTTTCCTATTTAAATACTTTCATGTCCCTCTCACCTTTTAGTTTATAATTTTGGCATATTTACTTTACTCTCATCTTTCAATTTGCTTACAGCTTCCTTCCATTATTTTGATCTATTTCTACTTATGTTTATTTTAATTGGCTTTAACTTGCTTTGCATCAACTACTCTTTTCTTATGTAGTTCCAACAGTTAATATTTCTACTTGCTGATGCAATATGTATTCAGTTTTTTAATAATAAAGTTTTATATTTCCCTCATAACAACCTTACAGTGCTTTCTTATAGATATATGGTATTAACATCTTTTTCTACTAATGCTTTCTTAGCCAGGGCCCTCTCTAAGAGGTTAGGAAGTTATGCTCGCTCCTAGCTTGCCTGAGAACAGTTATGCCCCCGTATCTGCTGATTCAGTTTCCCGTGGTTAACCATGGGAAAAAAAAAACAAAAAAAAAAACTTACCATGTACTAGTCGCATGTCCAGTATGATTCTTCCCTTTATTTTTTACGATGTCGTTTTTAAATCGAATAGATTTATTTTTTACAATGTCGGGTATGGTTTGGTCACAAGATTATAATGGTTCTTTAGAGATTTAACGGATACACCGTTTTCAAACTTTTGAATAATTTCAAGTTTTTGTTTAATTTGAAAGCACAACTCTTGGGTTTACCCATCATTTTTGCAATTTCTAAACAAAAATCCGACATCCCTGACATAAATAACGAAACAAAATTTGTCCTTTTGCAGTGCGACGGAACACAACAATCAACGTGACACACTAAAACAAACTAAACATTTGGTCTGGTTTTTTTTTTTTTTTTTTTTTTTGAGCGGTGGATGTGAAGATAGCGGGGATTGCAAGATAATAGGTACACTAATCTCCCAATGACGACTTATAACCTCGTTTCTTGTCACTTATTTACGACTTGCAAAATATCTGCTCTAGTTATTACTTGAATTTTATGATTTCTGGTTGATTTGTTTTTTGTTGTTTTTTAATTTGGAGTCTTGAAGTGTCCCAGTTAATCCAATCCCAGTAAATCAAGTCTGCTGTACTTTATTATTATTACCATATTTAATGTTGATAATGTCTTACTGTGTGTTTAATTTATCAATCAAACTTTATAATATGTATGTATGTACAAGTAAATCACGTTATATAGGGTCAGCAGGTGTTCGCTTATATCCACGGTAGGTCTTGGAATGTATCCCCCGCGGATACAGGGGTCTTACTGTATTCCAAAATTCTTTTCTTTTCTTTATGTTTTTGCTTTCTATATTTGTAATATTATTAGTCATATCACATACAAAGCTTGCCTTTCCTTCAGATTCACCTTTAATCTCCCTTAAAATCCACTTATTACTGCATACATTGATTGTTATTATTTTAATTTCATTAAATTTTATTGTATTGCTTATTTAATTTTACCTTAATTTTGTCACAAACACTGCACTAAATAAAAAAAAAAATAATACTTTCTCTTTGCATATTATTTTCATTCTATGAGAGTATCCTTTTTAATGTTTTTCTTCCATAGCTATAAGTAGGCATAGAAACACAGCTTATTGATACATAATCAGGTATGATCCACCAAAGAATTATCTGCTTTATATATCAATTATTTATAGCATGCATCAGAAAGCTTTTTTGTTTTTCTGGTCTTTACTTTCTCATATATTCAAATTTCTCTTATATCAACAAATTTTTTCACCTCTTATTTGATGCACGCTACTTTATTGTAATCATTAATATTAATAATTTATTTTTACTTTTCCTTTTTAGCTTCATTCCATCTAATTGGCTTTCTAATTCAGCCTTAAATTTCTTATAATTCAATGCATCACTCAGTTTTTTTTGCCTTCTTTCCCTGTCATCCACCCTTAATACTTCTTTCTTTCTATCCATCCCCTACTAGTTTGGCATCTTGTGCTCTACATTTCCATCTGTTAGTTCCTTCTCTCACTTAATTATTATAACTTTGCTTGTATACTTTTGTATCCTTTGTTGCTGCTTTGGCACTTAGGTTCATTTTCCATATAACCTTTATACTATAACTTAATACTTATATCCTCACTTTTTCATATTATATGGTGTTACTTTAAACTTAAAAATCTAAACCATATATATATATATATATATATATATATATATATATATATATATATATATACACACACTATTGTCTCACATGCACATGTGCCAATAGCTCCCCTCAGGCAGTCAGCAGCAACATGTAACAGTGTTCAATATTCTTAATTCCATCCTGACGAGACGACATGGTAGCTTTTCAAACTTTTCATTTCCCAATTTATTTATTTTTTTCTCTTTAAATACGATTGAATATATATCTGCATCTTGGCTAGAAATCTGCCAACAACATGCGTTATGTTTGGCAGCATGTTTTGCTCCATTTGGCAAATGATTTCACTGATTTTGAATCGCAAATTCAGACAATTGTTGAAGACATTGTGAAGATCGAAAAAGACTTGGGATTCAAAACTTTGGACACAGCCAATGTATGCAACTGCATTGATTCACATGCAAATGACTTAGATGTTGCAACTCTCCTTGAAATTGACCAGCAAACTGCATTTGAAGAAGAGGAAAACAATTCTGAAGTGGCACCAAAAGAATTTTCAACAGAAGAATTGGAGAAAGTTTTTTCGGGGTTGACCTGTGAGGCGATTATGAATGGAGATTCGAACGTTGAACGTACCATCAAGATACGGCAAATTTTACAAGATGGGATTCAATGCTACAAAGACTTCTACGCCGTGAAAGAGAAGCGATGACTTCACTAGACTTCATTATTGAAATACCTAAATAAACAATAAAACTTTTTTCTCTTCTCTCATGATGTTACCTTTTCATTAATATATATTTTTTTATTTTTTATATATATTTTTATTTCAAATCCTTTTAATTGGCTATCAAGCACAAATTGTTTATAGATTTATTATAATTTATTTATAGACTGTTTCTCTGGTACCCATTTAATTAAAACCCATTATAATTATACCTCAATCAGCACGGTTTCACACAACACGGAACAGTTTCGGTACCAATTATCAGTGCTATGCAGGGTATTGCTATACAAATATATATAATTATTTTTTGATCTTTTGGATGTTTTGTTGTTTGCAAACTCTCATAATTCTCACCTATTTTACCTTGGTTCCTAAAGTGAGGACAGGCTGCACTACAAACTGCATAAGTTCACAAGACTGAAGAAATTCCTTTATCCCAATTCTGTGAATATAAGGTTTTCCTATTTTATTCACAGCATCGTCACCTTCATTTTGTGCATGGCACAAAATTAAGATGATAATATACTTTATTAAAATTAATTTAATTTGCTTAAAATTAAAAATTTAGGTAAATAGATAAAACAATGATTTTTAGTATAGTTACTGCATGCATTTACAACGTAAACATATGTACAAAAAACATCAATAGAGAAAAAAATCGTACTTGTAAAATTCAGCACTCATTCAAGTCAAAATGTTGCTTTTTTGTTTGTCTTTTGATGAGTTATTAGTATGATGATAACATCATACTAATAACTCAAAATTTACTATTTTTGAACTCTTGACTATTTTACTGTTTTTCTTGCAGGGGTGAGATATCATTATCAGAAATTTCATGAACTATCATTAAAGTACTACAAAACAAAGAAACAGTTAAAGATTAAAGTAATCAAAATTAGGTATTTTTCTATGAATTAACTACGTAAGATTGTAATGGTAGCCTAGTATAATTGTAGAATGGCATGCCTTCTTTAAATTACTATTTACTTAACCTACTATAAGAGACAGATGGAAATAATCACTTTTAAGAGTTGTTCATTACTGGACACATCACTCACAGTAAGATTTTAAAAGGTGGGAATAAAATAACTTCTTGTGATGGTTTTAAATATCAGAAATAAATTTTTATTTATTCCTTTAAGGGGATAGGACATATTGTATGTTCTGTTGGAACAGGTAGAAACGTAGAGCTGTTGGAATGAGTACAGAGAAGGGCAACAAGATTTGTGAATGGAATGAAGGGTTGCTCTTATGAAGAAAGGCTTAAGCTTTGCAGATTATAGTGTTTGGAAACTAGGCACCTGTGAGGTGACCTGCTTGAGGTGTATAAAGCCTTGAATGGTTTGAGCATGCTCAATGCTGGTGGGATTCTTCCTCTTGCTCAGAATAATCATCTGAGAGGGCATAAATTCAAATTGAGGAAAGACAGTTGTAGAATAGACGTGCGGAAGTTTTCCTTTAGCTAGCGGGTAGTTGATTGGTGGAACAGACTTCCACCTTTTGTTGTGGAAGTTGATAGCTTAAATAGATTCAAGGCAGAACTAAACTAGATAAACACTTGGAGCGAGTGGATGGGTGAAATGAGAATGGGGTTTTTTTTGGCTGATGCTGCATAAGCTTGCTTTCTTGCATCATATGCCTCTACTAATGCTAAAATGCTAATTGCAAAATCTGGCAAGGGCAAAGCACTCATAGCTACCATTCAAATATTCCATATGGCCACCTTCGTTTTCAATTATTAAGGCTATTCAAGAAACAAAATTACTCACTACGCTATTATGCTTTGGGGGGGGGGGGATTTTTTGCAGTTATTGGTATCAAGGGGAAATGTTTATTATTAACGTCTCAAATTTCATGTTTATATATAAATGCTTGCAGCTAAATCTAACATCTATCATCTGGTGATAATTACTGTGCATGTATCAGAGTTTCTCAGCCTCAGGTAAGAGAAATACCCCCAAGAAACTCTGTTCCCGCCATCCAGCAAAACAAGCAAACCAACCAGAGAACAGATACAATTCATACAAGATAAAAATATACTTGGGTATATGAGCTACCACTCAGGTAACTCCCTAAGTTAAAAATGTTTGTACGTAGGTATGTATGTATGTATATATCATTTTAATTGTAAACTAAGGCAGGAAATTGCTATCCCTCTAATGTTGTTATTTGCTTAATAAAAGATTTTCAAACAATATTATTAAAGAACCTTTCTCTTATATTCTAATTGAAAAGAAAAGAAAAAATTTCTTTGAAAAATCTCTATTCGCAGTGGCAATATAACTATTTAAAAATGAGGTCCTGTGTTAGTCAAAAATGACCACTAAGGTTAAGAAATCCTCATCCACTTAGATATTTATTTTTTTAATATATTGTCACAGTGGAATTCTGTGTTTCTTATTTAATTAGATCTATGTAAATTAGTGCCAAATTAACACATCTTGGTTAATGTAAGAATAACCCTTCGTTATTCTTACCCTTCGTAAGAATAACAAGGTATGCGTAAGAGCACAGGTATTGCAAAATCCCGCTCTAACAGAGCCATAAAAACAGTTGTAAAGGTCTACTGGTGTAATCGGAGAACCATGGGTACTGCTCGCAGGTCAAGAGAGGTCAATAAAAGCATGTACTTGGGTAGGTTTTGTTTTGTGCATTGGGGGAGCAGCACAGAAGACACCAGCTCTCTCATGTGAGATGTTTTTGGCCTAAGAAAGCAGTGACCTCATGCATATGCGCTATCGCATTGCAATTTCCATAAAAGGGTAAAATAGAGCACCAGATGTGGAGTTCGGACATTCAATTTAAACAACAGTGTAGGTGGACGCCGGGAATAAAAAGGGTTGGTTGATTGGTGGTTACTGTGTGGAGTGTGGGGCAGTGGAGAGTTTGGTAAGATGTGAGAGGAGGATCCCATAGTTGGTGAGAGAACAGAACAACACACATGGTGGTTCAGCTGTCCGAGGGATGCCGCCGGCCACCACTCTACTAGACGAAGGAAGCTCGAGGACTGACTTCGGATGAGGCAGCAGCTCATATGCTGGTAAGTGCTTATATTTATATTATAAGCATGAAAGTTCTTGCATGCGAGGTTGATACTGAACTAGTGAGAAATGATTTCACCCTAGTAAATCTAAATGTGTACATTATTTCTTGTTAAATGCTAAAACAGTTAAATGGGTAAAAAAAAGGTTTCCTGTTAATATATGTTAAATGCTAAAGTGTCTTAATTTCATGTTTACATGGTTCATATTTCAGTTAGGAAGATTTATATAAAAGTTGCAGTAAAGCAAATATCATAATGGGAGGGTTACATTTTCAATGTCTTATACCCTAATATTTGGAAAAGTTGGTGTACGTTGTGTTACTCATTTTGGTATACTTATAACCTAATAGATGGGTCAAGGAATAGAGGTTTACAGGGATTTAAGTTGTAGTAATGTTGTTTATTGAGAAGGGGATATTTTTCTCAGAATTGTTTCCTAATACTTTCTGAACTTAGTGTATATTGTTGGTCTCGTGCTTAAATATCCTTATATTAAATAATACCAGGGAATAGATGTTATACTGAATATATTGGAAATAATACTAATAATGTGTGTAGTGTAAATGTATTGTATGTGTATTTGTTCTGTGAATAAATAATGTCGAGTTTTTAAGAAAGCCTTATTTCCCTCTCTGCCAAAATTCTCAGTCACCAGAAAACAACTTATGTAGGGATAAGAAGTAATTTAAAAGGTTTATTGCGACACAACAAATCTATAAATTGGATTTGGAATTTGTTGATGTTACACAATGCACAATTCCAAACTGCAGGTTTTTTGTCCTGAAAAACCTGAGAGTATACAAGATTTGGTCCTACTTATTACTAGATGAACATAGGAAGAACAGTGGTTAACACAGTTTGGGCATCCCCCCTCCCCCTGAGGGGTGTGGTACAACAATATATTAATAGTAATGGCTATGAAAAATATTTAATAAAAAACCTGTACTGATGATGCCTGTATTATAAGATTCTAAATTAGAACATATAACAAATGGATGTTATCAAAGTTTTATTTTTTTTTAAAACTAAACAACTGTAATGAGATATTCAGATGAATATAGTTCTTTATAAAATTATTTACACTCATGGCATTCTAGAAAAGAAAAAACAAAATAACAGAGAGAACGATATTGTGGCCATATTACCAGCTTTAAACCTTGATATATAAAATTAGCCTGCATAACCACTAAGTCACAAGATCGGTTACAATAATAATACTGCTGCCATGAAACTGATGCTTTGATTTTTATAATGGGCATAGTCCTTTTGATAAAGGGGGAAAATATTTTAGCATGAAGCATTCACATGTGGAAATGCTATAAAATATTAAACATTACAGATGAAAAACTCAAAAGAGGTACACACATTTGTGAAGTTGCCAGAATGGTATGAAAAAGTGTTGTACTATGATATAAAAAGCATTAAATATTGTATATTACTGATGTCATCAGTAAAATAGTACAGGCAACTCTCGGTTCACGAACATTCGCTATAATGAACGTTACAATTCATTCAAAATTTCTTAACATTGCCAATAGATAGAGTTCCTTTAAAATGAAATGCCAAATGTATAGTGAACATAACTGTAAGATTTAAATAAATAAACTTTTAAAAAATGTATTCATTACAATAATTATCAGAAAATTATTATATGATAATTACACTGAACTGTTCTTGGTTAATAAAACTAATCTAGCCAGTAAAAAAACGTTGGTTTACATGTCACACTGCGTAGAATGTTTTCTCGTGGGGAAAATGGCTCCAGCTTTTAAATCAATTTCTGAGGGGTTAGCAATCTTTGAAGAAGACGCAAATATGGAAAGAATTGCAAAAGTGAAAAGAGGCATTTATGACTGTCTAGCAGGCTACAGTGAGATTTTTGAAGAAAAAAAAGAAACTGTGCAATCTTCTATAACAACATATTTTAATCAAGTGGAAACCCAGCTGCTTCTTCATTATCAGCCACCCTTCCATCTACCACATCTGCACCTAGTGTCACTTATGTGGAAAATATTGAACTCTGATGAAGGTATTGATGAGTAAAAGTTGAATACAGTACATATATTATGTTAGTACTATATTCATTTTCTTTATTTCTATTTTGTAACTCTGTTTTTAATTAAAATTAACAAGTAAGATATCTTGTTTTTCATTCTTTTCTTATTTTATTTTAAGTTACGTATCGTATACAAAAAACTATAACACATCCATACATTATAATAAAACATATTGTATAGAATGGCTGCTAACGTACACAATACATATCGTAAAAGCTCAAGAATGCAAAATACACATAACGAACAACATCTTGGAACGCAACTCGTTCATAAACCGAGAGCTGTCTGTATTTAATGCTTTTATTAAATATTAATTATTAAATGTATTTTATTTAATACACAATTTTAATGAAGAGTTCTCAACCGCACCTTTCTGGAAGTTCAGTAACTGCTTGCTGATGTCTGACAAACACGGCAGGCTAATAGAAGGTAACAAACAAAATCTTGCTACCGGGCACTTTGCTTTATTGTGAAAATATCATAATATTTTAACTGCCTCAGCCTCATGGTATTTACTATCAGCATGTGGCAAATGCCACCAGAATCTATATAGACTAAGTCTGCTCAGTGGACCCTGTCTATTATTTCCAAATTCCATTAATTTGAGGTCCAATTAAAGAGAGGCACACACCATATAAACATTTAAGTTTAATTTTTTTATTAATTCAACTATTGGGACTATGAATACAGTAATTATTGATTTTATAGGGCTAGGAATACCATAATTAATATTTAAGATGAAAAAAAAAAAAAAAAACCCACATTCAATGAGATTTTGATAAGCTTCCTTGTTATCAATTTATAAATCTTGAGATGCAAAATTCATCTGATGTGACCACTAATATGATTTATGACATGATTTAAAAAAATAAAAAGAAAAACAACTCAATTATGAATTACACTATTTTTAAAAAATATATAATTTTGTTAATTAATTTAAAAAAAAATCAATTTCGAACCAAACAAATTGTATTTAAAAACACTTGTACAAAACCAAAATATATATCACAATAACTAGTCAATTCAGTAGATTAATTTAGGCTGTTTCAGGAGCCACTATCAAGCCAAAACAACAAAACTAGAAAAAAAGAAAATGGAAAATTATGAAATGATAAAATCAGGATTACTTCAAAATTCTAAAAAACGTTGATCTTTGAAAACTGATAAATATCAAATAAAAATAGGTTACACACCCCTCCCCTCTAAAATAATTAAAAATCCCAAAATAAGCTTCAACATTTTTCTTGATATAAAAAATCAACTAGAAAAATATAACTCACATAGTTTCAAATGTCGAATTTCTCTTGCTCACACAATGTCAACTGAAGTAAGATAACAGTGAGAAATACTTAAGTGTAATCTGCTGCAAGGTTAACCTGCTTAACACTTGAATCATTGCAAGGAGGAAACAGTCCTCCAGCACATTTAAAACTGTAGCCCATGATTGGTACTTGCACCTGTACTACTGGAGCACTCAATACTTTCCAAACTTATCCTCTTTCATATTTTCCACATGAATTTGAGATCTGTTTTGGATCAGTAATCTAAGTCCCAGATTGATCTAGAAAACAATAGTCCTCCATGTGATTATTCTCATTTCGATTCCAGAGTGCAGCATTCTTTACACTGGGTAATCAGGCAGTTATTTTATTTTGATGTCATTATTATTTTGGTATCAGTTTTGATTATAGAGTCCAATGTTCCTGTTTGTTGTGTAATTATGTAGCTATTTTATTTGTGTATCACTTATAGTAATTCCTTTTCAATGTGATAAGTTGCCATGTTGCATTATAAAAGAATCAATCTAGGTGATTTTAGTGTTTAGAGCAAAACAACTTATAATTTACTATTGGATGTACAGATTATAAACCATATAATAGCACTGAATGAGGTAGGGAAAGAGGAAACACACAGGTCCCCCCCACAGCAAGATGAATCATCAAATTCTGCATGAAGACTTAGTGAAAGGTCTGTGCAAAATTTGTGCTGATTAGTCTTTCAAACAAGGCTCTTACCCATGGATTTTTGTGACAACAAGTGATGTGCAGGTCTAGCTTCACTCACTGCTTTGCTGTGATTGGAAGATTTGTCCTTAGAGGAAAATTGCTTCCTGATTTTAAACTAGTGCCAAAGGGGGGATAATTGGGAAATGATTTTCCTCTTTGCCACTGGTTTTAAATCATGAAAGGAAATTAAGTACAAGAATAGACGGCAAAACAGCATTCACTAATGCAAAATCGTGGTGATTAGCAGCCAATCAGTGGGCAGAGCTATACCTACCCATCACTTGTCACAAAGATCCATGGGTAAGATTCTTGTTCTAAAGACTAACCTTTGTGCAGCACAGCCTCACAGTTGAGCAGAAGTATATGAGTGTCATCATGAGAAGCCTTCATCCAGACTTCTCAAGACAATTCTAATTTCCTTTAACTGTGTTGTCACTGGAGAAGAGTGTTGGGTGTTTCAGTACAACCCAGTGAGTATGCAGTGGACTTCAAAATCATCACCAAAGCCTAAACTGTTTTTACAGAAGCCCAGGATCAAGATGATGCTGATCATGTTTTTTTACAAACAGGATGTGCTTCACAAGAAATTTGCCTGAAGGAAGAGAGTCAATGCTGTATGCTATGTACATTTCCCAGGTAAGGCGGTGATTTTGAGAGAAAGGCGATTGCTTCTTGTTTTACGACAATGCCCCTGTTCATTTCACACTTGTTGTAAAGACATTTCTGATGAAACAGGGCATTGTGCAAATGAGCCATCCTGCTCTCCGATCTAACACCAATGGACTTTTTCCTCTTTCCCAAGGTGAAAACTGCCCTCAAAGGAAGAATTTCAGGATGTCAAGGACATAAAGAAAAACATAACTGCTGAACTGAACATCATCTCTTTGAAGAAATAAAACCTATTTTTGAGCTGACTCACTTTGTGTTCTTTTTATTGCACAAGTCCGGGAAGTTTATTGCCAAACCTCATAGATAAGTGAGCAAGTAAGAATAAGTGAGAACAGGCTAGTAACAATTTTGTTTGTAAAAATCAGATTTTTCAATTAAAAATAGGAGAAATTAAAAATTCAAAAGGAATCAGTCAGTTACAAAAAATTTTTCAGGCTACAATTTGTATATACAAAGGTAAGGTTTGACTTGACCTTTTTTTTTTTTTTTTTTCACTGTAACATCATCATCTATCATCGTTCTGCTATTCCACGGGTCGATGTATGAAGTCTTGCCACCATGCCCTGTCCCATGTACTTCTCTCCATCATTGATTTCACTCCAATTTCCTCCTCTATTAATGACATTGGTCTTTATCATGTTCTGCCATCTCATTCTTGGTCTTTTGTCCCTTAATTGTAAATCAAACATAATTCTTGGAAAACGCCTCTCGTTCATCCTCTTCACATGTCCAAACCATTTCAAAAGGGACCTTTCAATCCTATTCTGGAGTTTGGCAAACTGAATTCCTCCCTAATCACATCATTCCTGATTTTGTAGCATCTTGTCTTTCCGGCTATGCTCCCCACAAATCTCATTTCTACCCCCTAAATTCTGCTTTCATCCTTTTTCATAGTCCAAGTTCCAGATGCATATGTCAGAATTGGTACGTAATTGGCCTGATATATAGCCTTCTTACACTTCAGTGGTATGTTCCTGTTCCAGATCAGATCTCTTGTCTGCCTATAGAAATTCCCACCTGCTTGTATCCTTCTACTTATTTCTTCATCTATTACTCCAGTCTTTGTAATGGTGCTTCCTAGATACTTGAAGTTGTTAACTATTTTTAGCTGTTTCCCTTCCATTGTAATGTATCCATCAAGCTCACCACTCCTCTTTAGAACCATTACTTCACTCTTCTCCTGACTGAAAACCAGTCCAAATTCATTGGTCATATTAATCCATATATCAACTTGCCGTTGCACTTGTTCCCTGCTCTCTCCCCATATGCAGAGGTCATCTGCGAAGAGCATGACTTTCATCTGGTCCTATCCAAGTTGTTCCACCACTCTACATCGCACATCATTCATGACAGCTATGAACAGTAGTTTTTAAGTGCAACACATCTTAAAAATTGAAATACTCTGCAATTTTTTGTAAAATAATTAGATTTTTTTATTTTTTTTTGTTATCCTTCAATTAAACTTGTAAAGGTACACAGGTAGCAATTAATTCAGCTAATATCTAATTTGTATTTATTTCTGTGTTTAAAGGAATGCATTTTCTCAAAAGAAAATCCAATCAAAATAATACTTAAAATTTATTTATCCTAACCTGTTCACTATAAAAATAGTACTCTGCCTTTGATAATAAATATATAAGTTGAGACTGTTTGAATGAGATATCTGAATCATCCCTGGCATGCATGGCCTCTGCTTCGTCTATTAAATATTTTGCAAATTCCAACAAATGAAGTCTGGAGAGGGTTCTTATTAGAGAACTTAATGCAAGCAGTTGACAGTTATGATTAGAAATTAATTCAGCTGTTTTCCTTAAAATGCACCATGTTTTGAATTCTGCAATATCCTAAACAGTTAAAGAAAGAAAGACAGAAATAAATATCATTCTCATATTCATATTTCAATAATAATGACAATTTTAAGCTTTATGTTATATAAAGTACAGTAGAAGTTTAGAGTATGGCAACAAAAGTTATTTACAGTAGTGTCAATCATTTAAACTGTAAGCAATGCAAAAACAGAAAGAATAAAAATAATGTACTGATGTTTAATAAATTAATTTGACTCTTAGCAATCAAACTCGATATCCAACAAAATCTTTAATGCTTCTAAATGAGGTTTAAGGAGATGCACTGTGCTCTTGCTTCCTTACTCAAGAACAAACTACTGGCAGTTCTCACTTTACGAGTTCCCGGGTTTATGAGCCCCCCCCCCAAGTATGAACAAAATCAAAAATATGAACATTAATTGCAATAAATGAATGTTAAACAATTCATAAATACTGCATTTCAAATACTACAAATACCACGTGTAGCCATACAGTACAGTGTGGCCCGCTTTACGATATTAATCTGTTACCATCGTATTGCAAAAATATCGTAATGTGAACCCAATAACAGTTTGTTTTTTTTTGGTAATTCATTCCATGACCTCGGAAGTTTCTCTATATAACTCCCTAAAAGGTCATTTTTATAGTGTAAATTGTATTAGTCACCAATTCAAATCATTAAATGCACTACACTTTCATCGTTATCATATGTTATAAGAACCAATTTTGAACGGCTTTGTGATATTTTTCTAAAGCACATTTCTGGAAGTCACGACCATAAAACAAAAACAATTTGCACTTTCTGGTTTATCGGGCTTTTCTGTAAAGGGTAGTAAACTCCATGTTATTGTATTTGTGAAAATACCGATAGCTGGAATTGTGTGGGTTTTTACGTTATTATTGTGGTACAAAAGTACATCACCATGGGTGTCAAGACTAATACTCAAGATTTCTAAGAGGTACAAGCTAAAGATTATAATGATTTATGCACCAACATCGAGCCATGATGATGAAGAGGTTGAAGAAATGTACACTGAAATTGAGAGTCTTCTAGATGAGCAGAAAACCCACTACACTATTATTATGGGAGACTTCAATGCTAAGGTTGGAAAAAGACAAAACAGTGCAGAAAGAGGAACTATAGGAAATTTTGGAATTGGTGAAAGAAATAAAAGAGGTGAAAGACTTGTGGAATTTGCAGAATCTCAAGGACTGTCAGTAATGAACACTTTTTTCAAGAAAAGGGTGAACAGAAAGTGGACATGGAAGAGTCCAAATGGATTAACAACTAATGAAATCGACTTCATCCTCACTAACAGAAGATATATTGTGAATGATGTTACTGTCCTGAATAAGGTAAATGTTGGAAGTGATCACAGAATGGTAAGATGTACACTTGATATAGATGTAGGAAAGGGAAGGAAAAAACTGACTCGAGTAAATAATACAAAGGTCTTTGAAATAACAGAGGAGGAGAAAAATCAGTATGTACTGGAACTTAAGAAGTTTGAGCTTCTGCAGACTGCTCAGGACCAAGATATCGAAGAGGAATATTACAACTTTCTGAAAGTGATAAAGCCCAAGAAACCTATAGGGAAACAGAAATCCAAAGAAGAAAAAATTATTCAAGAAACACTTGTCATGATGAACCGAAGACGACAAATGAAGAGCAAGAAAAACACTGACAGGGAGAAAATTGAGTATACTGAGTTATGCAAAGCCATTAGAAAGAGACTCAGAGAGGACATAAGAAGATTTAACACAAGAAAAGTAGAACAAGCATTAAGGGAAAACAAAGGATTTAAATCAGCAGCCATGAGCAGTAATACAAAAAGACAAATGATACTGAAACTGAAGAATAGTGATGGTGTACTTATAAACAGCAGAGAAGGTATAATTCAAATAGCAGAAGACTACTATAGAGAATTATACAAGGAGCGAGGGAATGATACCAGCAGTGGGGAACATGGATTGCAAAGTAGCAACACATACGACATACCCGATATTCTTCCTGATGAGGTAGAACATGCATTGAAGAAAATGAAGAATCGGAAAGCCCCGGGGGAAGATGAAGTTACTGTAGAGTTGTTAAAATTGGGAGGAAGAGACATAACACAAAAACTGGCAAGGCTCTTCACAAAGTGCATTAGAAAAGGTGTGATGCCTAAGCAGTGGAATAATGCAATCATAGTTTTGCTGCATAAGAAAGGAGATAAATCAGAAATTGGAAATTATAGACCAATTAGCTTGTTATCCCATATCTACAAGTTGTTCACAAGGGTCATTACTAACAGATTAGAAAGAATATTTGATGAGAATCAACCGAAAGAGCAAGCTGGCTTTAGGACAGGATTCTCAACTACGGATCACCTTCACGTAATATCACAGCTAATGGAGAAAGCAAATGAATATAAAACACCATTATGCCTGGCATTTGTGGATTATGAAAAGGCATTTGACTCCATACAGCATAAGGCAATGTTTCGGGCACTGGAAAGACAAGGCATAGATACTCCATATATTATGATTTTGAAGAAAATATATGAGAGTGCTACATCCTTTATTAGACTAGACAAAGACAGTAGCAAATTTAAAATCGAGAAAGGAGTTCGACAAGGAGACACAATATCTCCGAAGCTGTTTACTGCTGCCCTTGAGGAAGCTTTCAGAAGATTAGACTGGTCGCAGAAAGGAGTCAATGTGAACGGAGAGTACCTAAACCATTTACGATTTGCAGATGACATTGTGGTCATAAGCCACGATCCCAAAGAATTAGAGGAAAATCTTAATCAGTTATGCACAGTTAGTAAGGATTTTGGACTCAAGATGAATATGGCTAAAACAAAAGTGATGATGAACAAGTATGCCATGGAAAGGGAAATAATGATTGAAGGAGCAGTAATTGAAAAGGTGGAGTCATATACTTATCTGGGACAAGTTATTAGCTGTAATAATGATAAATGGCTGGAAGTCAAGAGAAGAATAAATTTTGGATGGATAGCATTCAGGAAATATAGTCACATACTGAAGAGCAATATCCCAGTTTGTCTGAAACGTAAAATAATGAATCAATGTATACTCCCCACCATGACTTATGGAAGTGAAACTTGGGCACTCACCAAAAGAATGGAAGAGAAGCTGAGAACTACACAGCGAAGAATGGAAAGAATTATATTGGGAATCAGACTGTTAGATAAGAAGAGAAACACATGGATTAGGCAGCAAACTCAAGTAAAGGACATTCGTGTATTAAGAATTTGCAGATAAAGGAACCACTAGGTGGCAGTGATCACAGTGTGCTGAAGTGGGATTTACTCAAAGAGCTAACTACCGTCAGGGGTAAAGGAAAGGGTTTTTGCTTCCGTAAAGGGGAGTACAGTGGTCTCAGACAGTTTTTAAATTCTGTACAGTGGGATCAACTGACGATGTTACAAACAGTAAATTCTAAGTGGGAAGCATTCAAGGAATTAATCGTGGAAGCTACTAGACTTTTCATACCGATGAAGAAATATTGTTCAAGGTTTAGGCCTAAATGGTTATCAAATGAACTAATGAGACTCGTGACAGAGAAGAAAAATGCATGGGATGCATATAAATTATCAGGCGACGCAGAAGCCTGTAGCAGATATAAGCTAGTCTGTAATCAGGTCACAAAGGAGGTTCGGCAGGCAAAGGCGGATTACGAGAAATCTTTGGCAAAAGATGCTAAGAAAAACAGCAAGGATTTCTTTAATTATATAAACTCTAAAAGGAAGGGGATGAATATGATTGGTCCACTTGACATCGATGGTTCGACTGTTGATGATCCTGCTCAGATAGCAAGCAAACTGAATGAGTATTTTGCATCTACATTCACACGTGAGGAATTATTACAGTTTGAAAATGGAAGAAGGTTATCAAATTGTAGCAGTGTGCTTAATGATTTTGTAATAACTGAGAGCAAAGTGGAGGAGAAATTGTTGAAGTTAAACATAAGAAAGGCACCTGGGATGGATGGGATCTATCCAGTTATATTAAAGGAGGCGGCAAAGCAACTAAGCAAACCCTTAGCCATAATTATGAGAGCATCCTTGGATTCAGGGGAGGGTCCCACGGACTAGAGATGTGCAAATATATCCCCAATTCACAAAGGAGGTTCGAAGGGTGACACGAGTAATTACAGACCAGTTAGTTTAACTTCTGTTCAGGGTAAAATAATGGAGTCACTGGTTAAAGATGCATTGCAGGATCATCTAGACAAGACTGCAGCAATAATTCAGACACAGCATGGGTTTGTTAAGGGAAAGTCTTGTCTGACAAATTTGATTGGTTATTATGATGTGGTCACAAAGGAACTGGATGCAAAAAATAATTTTGATATCATATACTTGGATTTCAGGAAAGCTTTTGACACTGTTGCGCATGGAAGACTACTGTACAAATTGGAGCAGAATGGTATTAAGGGTAAGTTGCTACAATGGATAAAAGGATGGTTAAGTGGGAGAAGACAGAGGGTGGTAATCAATGGGTGCTGCTCTTCGTGGACTAATGTTATTAGTGGAGTCCCACAGGGTTCGGTGTTGGGTCCACTGTTGTTTTGTATATTTATCAATGATATTGATGAAGGTATATCAGGCTTAATGTCGAAGTTTGCAGATGACACGAAGGTTGGCAGGGTTGTTAATGACAGTAATGGCAGTGTGCTACTGCAACAGGATCTAGATAATTTGGACAGATGGGCTAAGAAGTGGCAACTGAAGTTTAACCTTGACAAATGCAAAGTACTGCATATGGGTAGAAGTAACCCCAGAGAAACGTACCAACTGTGTGGTACTACACTTAAGGTGGTAGAAAATGAAAAAGACCTGGGAGTAATTGTGCAGTCAGATATGAAGTTTTCTGAGCAATGTAGACAGGCTGCTAGGGCAGGTCATGGGGTTTTGTCAATGATATATAGGAATTTTGCTAGCAGGGAAAAGGTGATTGTCCCTCTGTATAAGGCAATGGTCAGGCCACGCCTTGAGTACTGCGTACAGGTCTGGAGGCCTCATTTTAGGAAGGATGTAGATTTGCTTGAGCGTGTACAGAGAAGAGCAACACGATTGGTGAGGGGAATGAAGGGATCCTCTTACCAAGAGAGGCTTAAGTTCTGCAAATTGCAGTGGCTGGAGACTAGGCACCTGCGCGGTGATCTGATTGAGGTCTATAAGGCCTTGAATGGGTTGAGCACGCTGAATTCTGATGGGATCCTCCCACTTGTTCAGAATACGAACCTACGGGGACATAAGTTCAAATTAAGAAAGGATAGATGTAGAATAGATGTGCGGAAATTTGCCTTTAGCCAGCGGGTGGTTAATTGCTGGAACAAACTTCCATCTGTCGTTGTGGAAGTTGATAGGTTAAATAAATTTAAGGAGGAACTGGACAGGCATTTGGAGGGTATGGTGTGATTTTTTTATTTTTTTTTATTTATTTTTTTTTTTGGCTGATGCTGCATAAGCTCCTACACTTGCTTTCTTGCATCAAGTGCCACTACTACTACTACTACTACTACATTCCTATCAAAACTAAAGAACTAAAATGGTCTTGGGCAGGACACATAGCTCGAAGACATGATGACAGATGGACTAAGAAAATAACAGAATGGTACCCAAGAGGAGCTAGAAGAAAACCTGGAAGACAAAGGCGGAGATGGATAGATGAAATTCATGAGTTTTTGGATAGTAAATGGATGGCCAGTGCTCAAAACAGAAGGAACTGGAAAGTTGCTGGAGAGGCCTTCATCCTGCAGTGGATTGAAAATGGCTGATGATGATGATGTGGTGAAATGTGTTTCCCCTTTACTGAAATCTTCAATCGTATAAAAAACAAATAAATTTTCAGAATCTTCTCTTCATTCCTTTTTTTTTTAAGCTTCGTAAACTTGTTACTCCGTGCAAATCATGTTAGTTGCAATTTGTGTGTTCCATTAAAAAATGCTTATGCATGCTATTGAAATTTATAAAGAAAAGAGATGATTATCTTGGAAATAAACGCCTCTTGAAGCATTTCTGAAGAAGACGACTCCTTGTGCAACAAACCAATGAGTGCCGAGCCAATAAATAGTGATCGAGTGTGCATTTAGTCGATGATGATGATGAAGAAGAATAAACATTCTTTAACATTTGTAAGTCATAAATAATTGTTCTATTATTATAATTTGCTTGATTTTACAGGCTACGTTTTCATTTCTTTGGATAAATCAATCATTGTTTAAACAAACTAATTAGCTAACTAATTTCATTGTTGATAACGTAACCCCTATTTTTAACATTATGTCTATGGGAAATAAATTCCCACTTTACGAGCGAGTGCTAGGAACGAATTAACTTGTAAAGTCGAGAACTACCTGTATAGCTATTATTAAAAGAATAGCTCCAATTTGTGGGAAAATATATATTTTATTTCAATTTAATAAAAATGTATAACACATTATGTATAATAAGTGTATTACATATATTAAAATTTTAAACTTTTATTTTTTAATCTAACTTTTAAGCCCATTAGCATATACAACTATTGTCTTCACCATGTACATTTGTTTATTTGTCCATCCATACATAATTCAATTCATAGTGGATGGATTTTCATGAAATTTTATAGAGTAACAGCCACAAAGTGCACAAAGTTGTATTTTCCAGCTAGTACAGCAAAACCTTTGGCTTTTGATGCACTAGCTGGGGAAAAAAAGTAGATAAGAAAATACAAATTATGTGATTCCCTCCTCACATAGGTAACTATCCAGGTTTACCTTTGAATTTATTCAAACTGTCAGTCTCAGCTACCTGGGAAGGCAACTTGTTCCAGCAATCGACAACTCACTGGCTAAAAGAAACTTCCTTCTTCGAGCTATTTGTCCTGCCCAAGTCCATTTCAGTTCTTTAGTTTTGATAAGAATATCCTTTACTTGAGTTTACTGCCTAATCCATGTGTTTCTCTTCTCACAGATATTTATGAACTCAATTATTTAACCACTGAAGTGCCTAGTTGCCAAGCTTTGTAGCCCACATATATGGAGTTTCCTCATATCGTTGCCCTTTTGCTGATCTCACCATGTGAGTTGCCTGACTTTGAACCCTTTCAAGAAATTCAATGTCTTTTTTCAGATGAGGTCTCCATCTTTGAACACAGTATTCCAAATATGGACTTAGAATTGCCTTATAAAGTGAGATTATGATCTCCGTGTCTCTACAGGATAATTTACTTGGTACTGATCATTGGGGGATTCACAGACTAATAACCACAGAAGAACAGTAGCCAAAGGCAGAGGCAGAAGTAATGCCTGCTTCTATAGAAATGAGCAGCAACCTGGAAAGCAAGTTTCTGGAGATTTCAGAACTGCTGGAACAAGTAAATAGATGGGGAGTGTTAGAGTAACAAAGAGTAAGAACAGGTGCATTATATTTGCATGTACACCACTGCTAGGAGTATAGTAAATAAATTTTATGTTTGAAGTACTGGTGAAGAAATCAAAGGCAGATATTATTGGGATATCAGAGATGTGGTGTCACACTGACATAAGAAATGCAGAATTTGAATTTGTGGAGTACAATGTGTACAGAAAGAACAGACAAGGTAGGAAGGGAGGAGGGTGATTGTGCTGTTAATTAAGAAACAAAATCTAAGGCAGTGAATCCACTTGACATGGATGGACAGTGCAATGTAGAGTCACTTTGGCGTGACATAAACACGCCAAAGTGACTCTACATTGGTGTGTGACATAAACACTGCAAAAGCAAAAATAAGAGTAGGAGTGTGTTTTAGGCCTAATGACAGAGAAATAAAGTGGGCCAGTAAATCAGAATGTCTTATAATAGAGGATTTTAACTTCCCAGATACTGACTGGAAGTTGTGGGTTGGTCACTTTCATGCTAGCAAGACTATTGGATGACCGTTTTCTACAGCAGCATGTTCGAGAGGCAACCAGATGGAGTAATACTCCAGATCTGATTATTAGGGGTAAAGGGAAGGGTTTTTTCTTTCGTAAAGCTAACTACAGTGGGACCAACTGATGACAATACCAAGAGCAAATTCTAAATGGAAAGCATTAATTTTGGAAGCTACTAGGCTTTTCATACTACCTAGGAGGGTATGCGATAACTCAGAGATGGTCAACTCAGCAACAAAAATTATTTTGAAAAGGAAATTATATACATGTTTTCATTCAGGATTATTATAAATTTATTAATGGAAATTTGTTCAAGTCAAATATATTAGTGCAATATGTTATTTATTAAGAATACACATGTTTATTAGAAGAGAATTTATTGTGTAGTTAAGTACACATCTTTGAATTTTTTTAACAATCCTGGAAAATAAACTATAAAACTACAAATACTTTACTTTTTTAATCATATTGTAGTTGTAGGATATACCACAAAGATATTCTATATTTTCCAGCAATAATTCTTTCGAAATCTATATTGTAAATTTTTTGAATTTTCCTCAACTTATCTATAAAAATCCACAAAGTAGGGTGAGCAATACTACTACCAAAAGCTAACTGTTGATTGTGATGGCAAGCTTCAGCAAAATTGTTTGTTCTATCACTTGCATTTAATGTTCATTGGTATACGAACCAAATATTAAGAGGAAAATGTTGGTGCAGCTCTGGTATCATTATTTCCGAGATGTCCTATATATGTATTGGTCAATCATTCTAAAATTGGTTCAAACTCTTCTGGTAAATAATTTTCTAGACTGGTAACTGCATAAATACTGTATTCTTGGGGAACAAATGCAATACACGTGATCATTTTTGAATATAATGCAAAGTTGACATCTGTATTGTATCTTCCTAGAATATGGCAAGATGCAAAGTGTTTCCGAAGATTTGTTTTTAAGTGAAATAAGCAACCATTAACGTTTACTTATGGAAACACCGCATGAACAGCTTGATGGATTGCAAGTTCGTAACCCACATTTATGCTCTCTGGATTCAGTTGAAGGCAAAGTTTGCATATTGCGTTAAATAATTTTATAAGTTTCAGCTCTTTTATCTGGCAGCAAACAAAACAATATAGAAAAAACTGCACCTCCATCTTTTTAGCTGGTATGAAGAAAATTTGAGAAAAAAAGAGGAGAAAGCAAAAAAATGCCATCCATAAATAATTCCTTCATATGTTAGCATTAGCATTAGTAGAGGCATGCGATGCAAGAAAGCAAGCTTATGCAGCATCAGCCAATAAGAAAAAAAAAAAAAAAATCTCCCATTTCGCCCCCCCATTCGTTCCAAATGCCTGTCCAGCTTAGCCTTAAATTTATTTAGGTTTTAAAATTCCACAACAAAAATAGAAGTCTGTTCCACCAATCAACCACCCTCTGACTAAAGACAAATTTCTGCACATCTATTCTACAACTGTCTTTCCTCAATTTGAATCTATGCCCCCTCAGGTTCTTAATCTGAGCAAGTGGAAGAATCCCATCAGCATTCAGCTTGCTTCAAGGCCTTATACACTTCAATCAGATCACCTTGCAGGTGCATACTCTCCAGGTGCTGCAATTTGTACAACTTAAGCCTTTCTTAGTAAGAGCACCCCTTTGTTCACCTCACCAATCTTGTTGCACTTCTTTGTAATCATTCTAGCAACTCTACATTCTTCCTAAAATGAGGCCTCCAGACCTGTACACAGTACTCTATGTGTGGCCTGACCATTGCCTTGTACAATGGGATAATAACCTCCCTGTCTCTGCTAGCAAATTTCCTATATACAAAGGGTACTAGGAAAGTTTTGCAATACAGCTTTGTTTATTTAATTTTTTCAAAGTAATTTCCTCTACATTCAATACACCTCTCCATCCTCCGAAACCAATCTTTAAACCAGTTCTGCCAAGTTTCACTAGGGAGTAAAGCGCACTCGTTGTCCCAAGCCCGTAGAAGGTCCTCATCACTGGAAAACCGCCTCCCTTTTAGCTTCATTTTCACATGCGGGAACAGTGCAAAGTCACAGGGAGCAAGGTCTGGCCTGTAGGGAGGGTGCTCGAGAAGTTTCAGTCCTGTCGTGGTCAAATATTCGGTGCAGGCTTTGGCGCGGTGAGCTGGAGCATTTTCGTGATCGAGGTACCAGGTGTCCATTCTTGACTTTGGCCGCAGGTTCTTCATAGATCCAATGACTTTAGGCAGGCATTGTTCAGTATACCACTTAGCTGTGACTGTCTTCTGCGTGTCCAAAACGACACGTTCCACAATTCCACTCGATTTGAAAAATACAGCTATCATTTTCTTCTTTACAGATCGGGATTTTCTGACAATTACGGGTGTGTCGTCATCATCAAAGACCCAAACCTTGTTTTGAGCCTTGGTCGGCAGATCGTAATAGTACATCCAAGTCTCGTCACCTGTCACGATGTTGTTCACATACCGAGATTGTCCCTTATCAAACTTTTTTAACATCTCCCGGCACCAAGTCACACGTCGTGTCATCTGCTCTTCAGTCAGTTGATGCGGCACCCAGAGAGAACAAAGTTTCTTCACGTGCAAATGATCTTGCAGAATCGAACGAATTGCTGGTGCATTTAGGCCCAAAGTATCCTCTATCTGTTGGTAGGTCACTCGCCTGTTTTCGTCAAGCATTTTCCTCACATCAGTAACGTTTTCCTCCGTGACTGACGTTCGTGGCCTTCCCGGCTTCTCAGAATCCTCCAGAGTGAAATTTCCCCTTTGGAATTCTCTATACCACCTGAATATCGTTGTACGATGTGGACAATCATCATCTAGTGCAAGAGTCATTTCTTCTAAGCACTGGTCTATGGTTAAACCACGCACGAAATTATACCGCAAAACTGTCCTTATCTCATTTCGTGACCACGATGCCATCGCAAGCACTTTACACTCTCACTACTAATGAATAACTGAGCCCATCGACTTGGCGCAGCGGCTACTATGCACGTATGAACATGTCTCAACATGCAGCAACAAGCAGCTTCCTGTGATTCATTGTTGCGTCATATTGCAAAACTTTCCTAGTACCCTTTGTATCATTGACAAGACTCCATGACCTGTCCTGGCAGCCCGTCTGCACTGCTCAGCAAACTTCATATTTGACTGCACAATTACCCCCAAGGTCTTTTTCACTTTCCACTTCCCTGAGTGTAGTACCACACAGTTGGTACGTTTCTCTTTGGTTATTGCTACCTATATGCAGTATTTTGCATTTGTCAATGTTAAACTTCAGTTGCCACTTCTCAGCCCATTTGCCCAACTTGTCTAGATGCAGTTGGAGTAGTAAACTGTCCTTACTGACGTTAACAACTCTGTCAACCTTTGTATCATCTGCAAATGTGGACATTAATCCTGATATACTTTCATCAATATCACTGATGAATACACAAAACAACAATAGGCCCAGCAATGAAACTGGGGAACTCCACTAATAACATTTGTCCATGAAGAGCGGTGTCCACTGATTACCACTCTCTCTATCGTCTCCCACTCAACCATCCCTTTATCCAATGTAGCAACATACCCTTAATGTATCAAAACAGTATCAAAAGCTTTCCTGAAATCCAAGTATATGATATCAAAATTATTTTTGATATTTAGTTCCTTTGTGACCACATCATAGTATCCAATCAAATTGGTCAGACAACACCTCTCTTTAACAAGCCCATGCCGTGTCTTAACTGTTACTGCAGTCTTGTCTAGATGATCCTGCAATGCTTCTTTAACCAGTGACTCCATTATTTTACTCATAACACCAGTTAAATAACAGGCCTATAGTTACTTGTGTCAGCTTTTGAATCCCCTTTGTGAATTGGTGATACATTTGCACACCTCCAGTCCATGGGGACTTCCCCTGAGTCCAAGGAAACTAATAATTATGGTTAACAGTTTGCTTACTTCCTTTGCTGCCTCCTTTAATATAACTGGATAGATCCCATCCACCCCAGGTGCCTTCCTTACGTTTAACTTCAACAATTTCTCCTCCACTTTGCTCTCAGTTATTACAAAATCACTTGGCTCCCTGTTAGAGTTTGATAAACATCTGGCATTCCCCTCATTGAATAACTCCTCATGTGTGAATGTAGATTAAAAATACTCATTCAGTTTATCAGCTACCTGAGCATGATCATCAATAGTCAACCCATCTATGTTAAGTGGTCCAATCTGATTCATCCCTTTCCTTCTAGAGTTTACATAAGGAACTCTTTGCCGTTTTTCTTTGCATTCTTTGCCAAATATTTCTCATAATCTGCCTTTGTTCCCTCCATGTTGAGTGATATTTCCTACCAAATACCAGGATGCGCTGTTTGTCAGATTGGTCTCTTCCTGAATCTCCTAGAAGAAAACACTCAAAATTTGTCGGACTGTATTTATAATGGGAATACTCCTCAGGTATAATTATTTCCTTGTGAGATTCTGGATTGGCCAGTGCTCTTAAATTTTTGATTCTCCTCCGTTGTATGTTTCTGCACATAACATTACTATTTGGAAGAATACCTTGCACTGCAGAAGGAACATCTTCAATGACTTTAGCCCTTATGTATGCTGGGTTATCCATGGTTGTGCCCACAAGATGTTTCACGGCTGTATTACTTTTTGGAGCATAACATTTGCTGCATTTCTTAAGCTACTACATGTATGTTCATTTCGTAGAGATAGAAATAAATTTAACAGAAATGTTTTTATTATAATTTTGGTCGCCAAGTTTACCATCTTTATCTTTTGATAGTGGTATTGCTCACCGTACTTTGTGGATAAATAAGTTAAGGAAAATTCAAAAAACTTACGATATTGTCGGCCATGAATGTCCACGGAAATGAACACACTGTGAAGAAGCTGACCACAGAATTTTAAATGAGATCAATAACTATAATCGGCAAAATATTATAGAATATCTTTGTGATATATCCGACAACTTCAATATGAATTAAAAAAAGTAAAGTATTTGTAGTTTTATAGTTTATTTTCCGGGATTGTTAAAAAAATTAAGAGATGTATACTTAACTATGCAATAAATTCTCTTCTAATAAGCATGTGTATTGCACTAATATATTTGATTTAACAAATTTCCATTAATAAATTTATAATAACCCTAAATAAAAACATGTATATAATTTTCTTTTCAAAATAATTTTTGTTGCTGAGTTTACCGTCGCCAAATTGACCATGTCCGATCTAGGACATGGTCAATTTGTACTGTACAAGGTTTAGGCCTAAGTGGACTAATGTCAGATGAACTAATGAGACTTGTCGTAGAGAATAAAAATGCATGGGATGCATAAAAAGTATCAGGTGACACAGAAGCTTATGGTAGATATAAGCTGGTCTGTAATAAAGTCACAAAGGAAGTTACGCAATCCAAGGCAGACCATGAGAAATCTTTGGCAAAGGATTCAAAGAAAAACATCAAAGACTGTAAACTCAAGACGGAAGGGGACGAATCAGATTGGTCCAATTTTATATCGATGGTTTGACTGTTGATGAACCTGCTCAGGTAGCTGACAAACTGAATGAGTAATTTGCATCTATATTCATGCATGAGGAATTCTGTAGAGAAGGGGAGGCCAGCAGTTTATCAAACTCTAATAGGGACCTAAATGACTTTGTAATAAATGAGAGGAACGTGGAGGAGAAATTGAAGTTAAACACAAGAAAGGTACCTGGGGTGGATGGGATCTATCCAGTTATATTAAAGGAGGCAGCAATGGAGATAAGCAAACCTTGAGTCATAATTATGAGAGCATCCTTGGATTCAGGGGAGGTCCCAGAGATTGGAGGTTTGCAAATGTATACCCTATTCATAGAGGGTTCAAAGGATGACATGAATAATTACAGACCTGTTAGTTTAACTTCTGTTCCGGGGAAAATTATGGACTCACAAGTTAAAGAAGCATTGCAGGATAATCTAGACAAGACTGCAGTTATAGTTTAGATACAGCATGGGTTTGTTAAGGGGAAAGTCTTGTCTCACCAATTTGATTGGATAATACGATGTGGTAACAAAGGAACTGGATGCAAAAAATAATTTTTATATCATATATTTGGATTTCAGGAAAGCTTTTGATACTGTTGCACATGGAAGACTGCTGTACGTACAATTTGGAGCAGTGTGACATTAAGGGCAAGTTGAGTGGGAGAAGATAGAGAGCAGTAATCAATGGACACTGCTCTTCATGGACTAATGTCATTACTGAAGTCCTCCAGGGTTCATCCCATTGTTGTTTTCTTGTATGTATATTTATCAATGATATTGATGAAAGTATATCAGGCTTATTCTCAAAGTTTGCAGATGATATGATGGTTGGCAGTGTAATTAATAACAGTGAAAGGTAAACTGCAGCCATTATCAACCCACTGCAGGATGGAAGCCTCCTCAACAATTCATGCTGAGGGACATGGACCATAATCTACCACGCTGGTCCAGTGCGGGTTGGCAGATCGACCGTATTTAGCAGTCAGGGTCTTGAACCCCGGTCTACTCAAAGAGCATATGCTACTGCACTCCAGCTCCTGACCACTCGACTATGGTGCCAGTACAGCACTGCAAAAGGATTTAGAAAATTTGGGCAAATGGGCTGAGAAGTGGCAACTGAGGGTTAACATTGAAAAATGCAAAGTACTGCATATGGGAAGCAGTAACCCCAAAATAACCTACCAACTGTGTGGTACTACTCTCAGGGTAGTGAAGAATGAAAAGAATTTGGGGATAATTGTGCTGTCAGATATGAAGTTTTCTGAGCAGTACAGACAGACTGCCAGAGCAGCTCATGGGATCCTGTCAATGGTATAGAGGAATTTTGCTAGCAGGGATGAGGTGATTATCCCCTTGTATAAGACAATGATCTGTCCCCACCTTGAGCACTGCATACAGGTCTAGAGGCCTGTATGCAGTACTCAAGGTGGGGACAGACTGTATGCAAGTACATCCTAAAATGAGGCTTGAGTACTTGACAGTACTCAAGCCTCATTTTAGGATGTAGAGCTACTGGAACAAGTACAGAGAATAGCAATGAGATTGGTGAGGGGAACAAAGGGTTGCTCTTACCAAGAACAACTTAAGTTCTGCAAATCGCTATATCTGGAGACTAGGCACCTGAGAGAGGCTGATTGAGGTGTATAAGGCCTTGAGCGGTTTCAGCAAGCTTAATGCTGATGGAATTCTTTCTCTTGCTCAGATTGTGCACCTGAGGGGACATAAATTCAAGTTGAGGAAAGGCAGCTGTAGAATAGATGTGCGAAAATTTGCCTTTAGCCAGTAGGCGATTGATTGCTGGAACAAATTACCATTAGTGTTGTGGAAGTTGATAGTTTAAATAAATTCAAGGAAGAACTGCACAAACTTTTGGAGCAAATGGGTGGGTGAAATGGGAACAGGTTTTTTTTGGCTGATGCTGTATAAGGTTGCATCATAGCCCTCCACTAATACTAATGCTCGTCAAATCAACGATAGGACACGAGTTTTCCTGGCTGCCTGTTTACACTTCGCACAAAACTTCTTATTTGCCCATATTGTAACTCCCAGATCCCTTTCTTCCTCCATTGTTTTTAATTTAACACAACCAAGCATTATAATTGATTTTAGGGTTGCTATATTCCCCAAGTGCAAGACCTCGCATTTTTCTGCTTTAAAAAAATGCTGCCCCCTTTCAAACGATTCTTGCAGACTGTTCAAGTCATCCTGAAGGAATGTTGATTGGTACTGAGCTTAAACTACACTACCAATTTTTACATTACCCACAAATTTTTACATCAAGCATTCTATCCAGTCATCAATGTCATTTATGAAAATCAGAAACAACAGTGGTCCAAGAACTGATACTTGGGGGAACCCACTTCTGACTTTATGCCAATCTGAAAAATATCCATTAATCATAATGTTCTGCCCTGCAGCCCATAATGTTCTACCCAGCAATCCATCTTAGAATTTTTCCAGTAATCCCAACATGTCCTAGCTTATACAGTAACTTATTTAAATGCCTTGCTAAAATCCAAATAAACTATTTTGAAATTGTTCCCTACATCCAGCTCATGAATCAGCCTACTGTGAATATAGCCTACTAATTTAGTTAAACATGATTTTCCCCTTAACAAAAGCATGTTGTGTGATATTATAGAATGCCATTATTGAATGTATTATCTATCTAAATATTCCTGGATTGCACCCTTAATCATTGCCTCTAATGTTTTCCCTACCAGTGAAGTCAGATTAACAGCCTGTAGCTACCAACTCAAATCTTAGAACCACTTGATGTATTGGTGATACGTTGGCACTTTTCCAATCCAAACGGATCTCTCCCAAGTCTAAAGATACTCTCATAATTAACTTTAATGGTTCAATACACTCCCCAGTAGCCTCCCTCAAAATTACTGGGTATATACCATCAGCTCCAGGGAGATCTTACTTGCTTTTATGCTCAAAAGGTTTTCTAATAAACAGTCATCTGTAATTTCTAAATCACTAAGTTCATATGACTCAGCCTCACTTGCACAGCCACTTCTTAACATGAAGGGTCTATCTTCGGTAAAGACAGATGCAAAGTACCTGTTCAATTCATTCGCGACATCAGCAGGGTTGTCTAAGACTTTCCCATACCCAGTATGCAAGGGTCCTGATCTGATTCGGTTTTTTCTTCCTTGTATTCACATAAGTGAAAATTTCCTTGTCACCATTCTTTGCTCTCTCATCCAGTGCTTTCTCATGCACAGCTTTGGCCTTTCTAACTATCTGTGGTACTATTACAAATTAACTTGTAGCTATTATAGGCTTCAGTACTTTTCACTGCTCTGTAACTGTCCCATGCTATCTATTTCTGATCTATTTGGCCAGCCAGCTCTGGAGCCATCCATTTCGGCATTTTTCCCCTGCATTATTATCTTAAAGATATGTGTGCATTCATGGCTTCTGTAATTTTTGGTTTATAAGTATTCCATAATTCAAATGTATTTGCCATCCCTTGGCAATCCACTCGGCTCACAGATGCCACATAGCGCCTTAAACTGTCAGAGTCCCCTCTTCTGAAGTTAAAACCTGTGCATTTACCTTTAACTACTCCAACATCTTTCAACTGACAATTGCATGACAATTGTCATGCAACAGTTCCTGACAATGGTTACTGTACTTTAAGCCCTGTGATATCATCTGATCCGTTAGTAATGATGAGGTCAAGAACATTCTTACCTCTAGTACTTTCTGTAACATGCTGGTAAAAATAATAATCATCTAGTTTATTTAGAAAAATTTTTCCACAGGTCGAGTTTCCTTCCCACTTATTCCAATAAATTGTGGCAGATTGAAGTCATGCTTGTTTGCCCATTCTTTTTGAATGTAAAGACTCTCGTCATACTCTTCACAATTTTCTGGTATATAGATTACTCTGACTCTCAATTATATCTTTGCTTCCAACTAACTCACACCACAGATTCCATGCTGGCAGATGCAACTTCAAACTCAGCAAATACTCTTTTCGTGCTTGGGCTGCTCCACCCCTCCTATCTTTCCTAGATCATGAGTTCCACTATGGTATACATACCATAGTGGAACTCATGATCCCCAATTTCTGGGTGGCACCATGTTTCTGTTAGCCCTATTATATCAGCATTAGTTGTCCTAACCAGAAGTTAAAATTCAGCCATTTCATTGACAACACTCCCGACATTATTTTCTTGGTAAGAGCAACCCTTTGTTCTACTCACCAGTCTCGTTGCCCTTCTTTGTACTCATTCCAGCAGCTCTACATCCTTCCTAAAATGAGGCCTCCAGACCTGTATGCAGTACTCAAGGTGTGGCCTGACCATTGCCTTATACAAAGGAATGATCAGCTCCTTATCCCTGCTAGCAAAATTCCTGCATATCACTGACAGACTCCATGATTTGCTCTAGCAGCCTGTCTGCACTGCTCAGAAAACTTCATATCTGACTGCACAATTACCCCCAGGTTCTTTTCATTCTCCACTACCTCGAATGTAGTATCACGCATTTGGTAAGTTACTCTGGAGTTACTGTTTCCCATATGCAGTATTTTGCATTTGTCAATGTTATACTTCAATTGCCACTTCTCAGCCCATCTGCCCAACCTTTCTAGATCCTGTTGCAGTAGTTACATCAAGAATGAAGGCAGATGTGCCTATGGTACTGGATTCCATGATTGAAGAGTAAAAATACAGCGTATCCAGTGACAACATTTTTAATAACTAAGTATGGAGCTTTCAGGGTAAACAAACCCCTTCTTCAGCAAAAGATGTATAAAAATACTAACAAAATATAGACGTTAGAGAGAGAATTAAAATAGAATAAATACCAAGTGAGTTGCACGTGCTCTAATGCGCAAATGGCTGTGTGATTGAACAAAGCCTTGAATCGCTATGAGGCTACACCCCATCTTGGAATCAAGTCTTTAAACTCAACAAACCCACACTCGTTCGTGCACCAACAATGAATGCCAATATATTGAATAACATTCAATCACACAGCCATGTGCACATTAGAGCACGCGCAACTCACTTGGTATTTATTTTATTTTAATCTCTAACATCTATATTTTGTTAGTATTTTGTATACGTCTTTTGCTGAAGAAGGGGTTTGTTTACCCTGAAAGCTCCATATTTAGTTATTAAACATTTTGTCACTGGATACGCTGTATTGTTACTCTTTAAGAAACAAGAATTCTTGAAGCAAGTACATACATTACTTTATCAGATAAATGTGAATCTATATCACCCTTCTTCACCCTAACTAGCGGCTTCCCGAACCCTTAAGGTATATTCAATGATACTGGCAAAAATCCTTTCATCACCTCTGTTTAAATTAGAGTTGCCCGATTAATCAGCCAATTAGTCATTACAATGCTTTCCCACCTTAATAGTCAGCAGCCCACTGAAAAAGTCACCTATTGTTTAATTACAGTACATACAGTCAAATATCAACTATCTATACACACAATTATGGGGGATTTTTTGAACAGCTTGGTGCAAAATTACATTAACACTAAGATACTTGGCCCAAAGTTACTATATTTCTTTTCTAAAATATTGCCTTCAAAACAACATCGTTCTGAAGTTTCCCAGGGTCAATTTAAATCATAAAATTTCGGGCATAAAGCATAAGCACTTGCCACATTGTGTAATATAGCTTGGTTTATGTTATTTGTTTTTTTTTTTTTTTTAGGAGCATTAGCAACTAAGGCCATATTGCTCCGGGATATGCGGTGGTCATTCCCTGACCTTTCCGCATCCTCCGTATTTGGTGGTGACGGGCTAGAACCCCGATCTAATCAAGAAGCGTGTGCTATGCACTGCTGCTCCTTCCCACTTGGCTACAGAGGCGCCCGTAATATAGCTAAACCTGCCTTAAGATCTCAGAAGAAGGAAAATCGTTTTGAAATTTTTTCATTAAAATTCTTTAATTAATTTAATTTTTAATTGCGTTATATTGATTTTTAATTCTGTTCAATTGATTTTTTTTTTTACTGTAATGCAAGATTTTCAATTTTTTGTTTTAATTGCTGGAGAGTATCATACGGAAGTGTTCTACGTATTATATTGAGGTAAACTTCTCTATTATTTTACAAATATTGATACAAATGTAGAACATATTGAGCATTACAACTCTGGTTCATACTTAAATTATATACATAAGATGAGGGGAATGGGGTGTTAACAGAAAGTAAACAAGCTGAGGATAAAATAAGGTGAACTGAGGGAAGAAATAGGATAGCAATAATAACCCAATTCTCCTCGAATATTCTAATAATTCATGAGGCATAAAACTTAGAATATGAAAGCATACACACAAAGAGAAGAGCTAAGCATATGCCAACAGCACTTGCTCCTAGTATGTCCAAGTACCACATGCCAATAGTATGTGGCATATGGTACTTGGACATACTAGGAACATAATAACATACCCCACCCCATGTATTAGTCTAGTATATACACACAAACAATTATTATTAGCATTAGCATTAGCAGAGGCATTTGATACAAGAAAGCAAGCTTATGCAGCATCAGCCAAAAAAAAAACCACTTCCACTTCACCCCTCTGTTCGTTCAAAATACCTGTCCAGCTGAGCCTTAAACTTATTTAGGCTATCAACTTCCATGACAAGGGATGGAAGTCTGTTCCACCAACCAACCACTCGCTGGCTAAAGGCAAATAATTATTATTATGATACTTGCTCCTAGTATGTCCAAGTACCATATATGCCAATGGTACGTGGACATAATAGGAGCATAACTGCCCCGGCCCATGTATTAGTCTAGTATATGCACACAAACAATTATTATTTTTAATTATACAAATAAGAATTTTAGTGCAAAGAAAAATGTGATGCTTAGCATTGCTAACTTACATTATGAGCACATTTAAATATTTCAGCAGTTGTTCTAATAATCTCTAATAATTCTTCAGATACAGTTGTAACAAATAATGGGATCCATTCTTTTTTAGGAGTCATAAATATTTCGAACCACAAATTTAAGGCTTTATTTAAAGGTTCTAATGATCCAAGTTCTACAGAAACATTAATACGAGGATAAGCAGGAATGATATCACATTTATCATTTTTGTCAACTTCATCTTTCATGTGGTCATACTTTTCATCATTCATCCCTTCTAAAGGAGCAGGTTGACAGGTTGAAAGTTCACAAACTTTTTTCTGGAAAAGAAGTTTAAAAATCTAAATAAATGGATAATAAAAGTTTAAAAATTTTAAAGCTTAATTGATAATTAGCATAATACCACACTACATGACAATTTTTTAAAATTATTTCATTGCTTGATGTTCGTTTACAGTGTGTATTCTGGATGTGCTGATTATGAATATGACATTTTCCCATTCTCAACCTTTTCTAGAAATTTAAAAAAAAAATTAAATTAAATGTAATTACAATATATTCATATTTATTATAATAAGACACCTTATTATAATAAATAAGGTGTCTTATTATAATAAATATAACTTACAGAAATAGAACATAACATTTTATGTGAAGGATGCTAAATTACATCATTTCAGAAACAAGATCATTTTTGAACAACTGATGGAAGATAAATTACCATGCTTTAGTCAAAAATGAACATATGAATACTTTTTTTGTGTGCAATCGCCTGAAACAAAATACCAGATGTGGTGATTCATCATAACTGCACTCCACCTTCTCTGATAACTTTCCTTTGCCTGATTGTCCTCATGGAAACATTCCCTATGCTTTTGTTTAGCATCACCAATTCATTTTAAAAAATTTTCCAAATAATCATATTTAATGTTGCCAATTTAGTCTAAAAAAAATTCAAGTGTGAGTATAAATGGTTAAGCTTGGGGATATTAGAAAGAGTAAAGATGCTATCAGCATTTAGTTTACTTAATCATTTTAAACCTTACAGACTTCAATTAAGTCACCATGCAGATGTCATGTTTCCTAGGTTGCCATTTACAGAACCCAATCTTTCTTGGTAAGAACATCCTTTTGTGCTAACTAATCTTGTTGCTCTTTCATGCAATCCTTCCAAGGGATCTATGTCCTACCTAAAATGAAGTTTTAGGTAGGACATAGATCAATTACTGCCACCAAACCCAAGTGCAGAATTCCAGATGTGGCCTAACCATTGCCTAATACAATGGGATAACCACCTCTCTGTCCCTGCTGGCAAAGTTCCTTTATATCACTGACAGAACCCCACGGGCTGTTCTAGAAACCTGTTTGCACAATATTCCATGTTAGATTATACAATTACTCCTAGGTCTTTTTTTTTTCATATTAACTAACTTGCATTTGGTAGTTTGATTTTGGTAGCAATAATCCAAAAATAACATACCATTTGCTACTCAAAATATATATTATTCTAGAACTACTACAACCAAAATACAAATACAAAATACAAAAACTGGACACCTGATGATGAAAAACATGTGACATTTTCAGACAAATCATCAGTCACACCTTTTCTGACAAGGAGTTTGTTTTGCAAATTCCAAAAGAAGTGTATCATTCTGACTGTCTTGTAAACAACCATCAAACATGGAAGATTAACAATGGTTTGGACAGCAATATCTTGGTATTCTTTAGGTCCTATTATCACCCTAAACGGGCAAATTAGTGCCACTGATTACCTTGATATTCTGAGTGACCATGTTCATCCCATGGTACAAACATGATACAAAGGTTGGCAGAGCTGTTAATGACAATAAAGACAGTATGCTACTCCAACTGGATCTAGAAAAGTTGGGCAAATGGACTGAGAAGTGGCAGCTGAAGTTTAACATTGACAAATGCAAAGTACTGCATATGGGTAGCAATAACCCAAGAGAAACGTACCAACTGTGTGGTACTACACTCAAGGAAGTGGAAAATGAAAAAGACCTAGGGGTAATTGTGCATTCAAATATGAAGTTTACTGAGCAGTGCAGCCAGGCTGCCAGGGCAGGTCATGGAGTCTTGTCAATGATATTTAGGAATTTTGCTAGCAGGGACAGGGAGGTGATTATCCCATTGTACAAGGCAATGGTCAGGCTACACCTAGAGTACTGTGTACAGGTCTGGAGGCCACATTTTAGGAAGGATGTAGAGTTGCTAGAATGAGTACAAGGAAGGGCAACAAGATTGGTGAGGGGAACAAAGGGATGCTCTTGTCAAGAAAGGCTTAAGTTCTGCAACTTGCAGCACCTGGAAAGTAGGCACCTGCAAGGTGATCTTGATTGAGGTGTATAGGGCCTTGAATGGGTTGAGCAAGCTGAATGCTGATGGGATTCTTCCTCTTACTCAGATTAAGAACCTGAGGGGGCATAGATTCAAATTGAGGAAAGACAGTTGTAGTATAGATGTGCGTAAATTTGCCTTTAGCCAGTGGCTGGTTGATTGGTGGAACAAACTTCCATCTTTTGTTGTGGAAGTTGATAGCCTAAATAAATTTAAGGCTGAGCTGGACAGGCATTTGGAATGAATGGAGGGGTGAAATGGGAGGTTTTTTTTTTTGGCTGATGCTGCATAAGCTTGCTTTCTTACATCATATGCCTCTACTAATGCTAATTGTTTCCAACAAATGATGCCAAGATGGTTTCAAGGTGATAATGTTCCAATACACACACACACACAGCCAGTTGTGTCCAATCTTTGTTTGAGGAGCATGAAACTGAGGCTAAGCATCTCCCATGGCCTGCATATTTAGAGAGGAGCATAAGAAGCAGATTTCCTCCACGAAGAATGGTCAAACATTCTCTTAAAAAAGTTCAAGATTTATTTGAATTATTCCACATAGAATACAAGCTGTTTTAAAAGAAAAGGGTGGCCCAACATACTTATCACAGATGTTTCGATTATTTTGTCCTGTATCACCTGTGTTCTCCCCACATCACCAGTGGATTTATATTGACAGAATCCATATTGGTGATCATTGATCAGATGGAATCCGTTGAGATAGTGTAAGGGTCGATGAATGAAGGATATGTCCATTACTTTTGGAATGGGTAGAAGTGAGTTAGGACAATAACTGGATGGTAGGGATTTGTCACCCTTTCTAGGAACTGTCTGGATATCAGAAAAATTTATAAGCAGAAATAAAAAACAAAAGTGGAATAAGAAAGTTTAAAAAAGCAGAACGAAAGCAAGCTCGGGAGCACAGGGTTCGAGAACACATGGAGAAATGCCATCAGAACCTGGAGCCGTTTGGCATTAAGATTATTCAGAATTCTTCTAATATCCCTCTGTTGGAAGACCACAGGAGGCACTGAGCATACTATATTAGGTATAGTAGAAGGCAATTTGATAAGGCTGTCAATACAAGTTAGAAGAATGCTAGTGAGTGAGCTCTGTCTTTTAGCTAAGGATGCTACAGAACCATCAGGATATAACATAGGTGGAGTTATAATGAATAAAATTTACCATAATTTTTTTTTTTGTGACCATTCAAACAAGAAGCAAGTTTTCTACCCTTAGTGTCTGTTCAAAATTGAGTTTGAACTGCTTAATAACTATTTTACAATTGTTGTGAGCTTTAGTGTAGACAAAATATGAAGCTGGAGATTTGAATACAAACCATTTGCAATATGCTGCATTCTTATCTTGAAGAGCCAATAGTTTTTCCCATTGCACTTGCTTCTACTCTTTCCAAAGTAATGGAGCAATGAATATGACTCCACTAGTGTCAATCCACTGGTGATATTTTGGTTATGTTACCAATCTATGGACAAAATCAATGGAAAAGTTTGAGGAAACTCAAGCAGTTCCTCTTGACATAGCTAAGGCTTTTGATCACGTTTCACATAGAGGTCTTGTAAGCAAGCTTTCGTCTTATGGATTGCCAACTATTTTTCTGTGATTGGGTATCTGACTGCTAGCTGCAAGTAATGGTAGATGTCTCTCTGTCTTCTAACTTCTCCACTAAAGTTGGTGTTCCCAAGGTTTAGTTCTTTTTTTCCGCTCTTTTCCTCTTCTATATTAATGACCTTCTTCATTGACTGAAAATCCTAACCAAATTTTGCAGATGATAGCACATTGCTTTCCACCTTCCAGTTTGAGAAACCTGGTCATACACAGGCAGCTTCATCTTCTTGAATATCCACCACAAATTCCTTAAATGTTGATCTCCAGGTAATTTTTCAATGGGCAACGATAACTTAGTTAATTTCAATCCTTCTAAAACTCAGTCCTGTCTTATATCTTGCAAAAAAAGAGAGGTCACTTGTTCATATATTTACCTTTGATGACAATCTGATCTCTAGACAAGATCATGTATCATTCTTAGAGATTACCCTGAATTCAAATCTCACTTGGTAAAAAAAAAAACAAGGTCATGTATCATTCTTAGAGATTACCCTGAATTCAAATCTCACTTGGTATAAGGTCACAAATATTGCTTCCTCTGCATTTAAAAAACTGGATATTCTCTTTTGCTTTCAGTTACTTTACTTCTGAACAGCTTCTCACTCCATATAGAGATCTCAAATTTTAATTATTATTGAATATTGTTTTATTTATTGTGGCACACCCAAAACCTCTCTCAGGCTTCTAAGACTATTCAAAAGAGGGCAGTCACGTTAATTAATAACCCATCCCTTGCAAATTTTCTCCACTCCTTGTCTCATAGACATTCTGTTTGTTCTGCTTGCCTGTTCTATAGGTACTTCCATGGCACTGTTCTTCTGAATTGGCATTTATAATCCTCCCTATTTCTTCCAAAACCAGTCTGAACACATACTGCAACCAGTCGCCATCCATTTAACTTCAATATCCCTTTGACTTCTGTTTTCTGGAATAATCTTCCTTCACGTGTATTTCCTAAAAATTACAATCTACAGAAATTCAAGTCTAATGTCAACAAGTATCTTCTGTCGTCTCACTTACACGTGATATATGTATTATAGGTTCTAATACCTTTCATGTTTGGAGTTTTCATTAAAAAAAAAAAAAAAAAAAGGCTATAGCACATTTATTGGAAAAACAGTTTAGTTAAAGTTAGATTTTATGGTGGAATATGGAATAAAAGATTTCATTCCCACAATAATTTCATTTATATGATATGAGCAAATATTGCCATCCAAAGATTTAAAACAGTAATCCAACAAAGGAAAAGAACAATAAAGGCCTGACGTAGCTGAGTGGTCAGGAGCGAGAGTGCATAGCACGCGTTCCATGAGCGGACCGGGGTTCAAGCCCGTGACTACTAAATAGAATAAATGTTTGTATTGACGATTTATTGTAAACTCTACTGACTTGGTTGTCGTGCCAGAGTATAAACAGAAAATTTATTTAAAGGTCAAACAAAGCATCCCATTTTGCATTAATGCCAAAAAACACAATGCTGAGAGAGAGAGAGAGAGAGAGAGAGAGAGAGAGAGAGAGAGATGTTGGTGAGGAACAGATCCAAGAATATTGTGTTTGTGGTTATGGTTTTGTGGTAGGTAAAAGAACAAGCTGTGTGAAGTTATTTGTAATTCCAAAAGTCTCGGTATCTCAAATAGCTGGATCTGTTAACTGGAAAACTGAAGCAGCTAGGAGTTGCAAATGTTAAAATCACTAATGAAAATTACATCACTGTTAGCAGAGTCAAATTTAAAAAATGCAGAAAGTGATTTCAAAGGAAGTAAGTCATAGTAGGTAATCAGACCTGTCAGACATGATCTACCTTTAACAAATCCATATTGCAATTACCTTATGGCTCCACTCCTACCAAGATTATCATGCATTACTTCTTTAACTACTGATTACATTATTTTTCTTGGCAAACTTAAGTCTATAGTTTTTCACTTCACCCTTAAAAGTAATCATGCAAATAAGAGATACATTTGCACATCTCCAATAATAGTACCACAGATAAGGTCAGAGAGGCCAAGGCTGCATATGAGAAAGCACCAGCTAAGAGAGCAAAGAGTGGGGACAAGGAAATTTTCACTTATGTGAACACAAGGAAGAAAAAACCGAATCAGATCAGGACCCTTGTATCCTGGGTATGTGAAAGTCTTAGACAATCCAGCTGACGTCGCGAATGAATTGAACAGGTACCTTGCATCTGTCTTTACTGAAGAAAGACCCTTCATGCTAAGAAGAGGCTGTGCGAATGAGGCTGAGTCATATGAACTTAGTGATTTAGAAATTACAGATGACTTTTTATTAGAAAACTTTCGAGCATAAAGGCAAGTAAGATTCCTAGAGCTGTATCCAGCAACATGTACCTAGCAATTTTTAGAGAGGCTACTAGGAAATGTATTGAACTATTAAAGTTAATTATGAGAGCATCTTTGGACTTGCGAGAGATCCCTTTGGATTGGAAAAGTGCCCATGTATGACCAATATATAAAGGTAGTTTTAAGAGAAGCTGGTATTTACAGACCAGTTAGTTTGACTCCAATGGCAGGGAAAATCTTGGAGGCAGTTATTAAGAGTAATCCAGAGACATTTAGACAGACATGGCATTCTGAATAGTGCACATGGTTTTGTTAAGGGAAAATCATGTTTAACTAACTTAGTAGGCTATTTTGACACAGGTCAGTGTGAAGCAGCACTCCTTCAGGTTGACTTGAACAGACTTCAAAGATGGTCAGAGAAGTGGCAGCTACATTTTAATGCTGCTAAATGCAAGGTCTTACACTTGGGAATAGCAACCCACAAATAAATTATACACTTGGTGGGGTTGAATTAAACAGTGGAGAAGGGATCTGAGAGTTACAATACGGGCAGATATGAAGTTTTCTGAACAGCGTAAACAATCAGCCAGAAAACCCATGATGTTCTATCAATGATTTATCGAACACTATCCTATAGAGGTAGGGAGGTCATAACCCCACTATATAATGCAACTATAAGATCACATTTGGAATGCTGTATTAAAGTATGGAGACATGATTTGAAAAAAAAAAAAAAAAACACTGAGCTTCTTAAAAGGATCCAAAGATGGACAACTTGGATGGTGAGATCAGCAGAAGGATGACCGCATGAGGAAAGATTCCAATTATATGGGCTACAGATTCGCAACCAGACACCTCAGAAGTGACCTAATTGAGGTTTATAAGGCTCTGAGGGGGGGGGGGGTTGTTTGTTTGTTTGTTATTTGGTTTTTATGAGCATTAGCAACTAAGGCCATATTGCTCCGGGATATGCAGTGGTCATTCCTGACCTTTCCGCATCCTCCGTATTTGGTGGTGACGGGCTCGAACCCTGGTCTAATCAAGAAGCGTGTGCTACGCACTGCTGCTCCTTCCCACCTGGCTACAGAGGCACCTGGGGGGGGGGGTAGTGAAACGAATGAAGGTTTGAATTTTGACTATTATAGAGATTTGCAGAACTCAGGGACAAATTCAAATTACAGTGGAAGAGGTTTAGATTAGACTGTAGGAAGTTTTCTTTTATCCAGCAAGTCATTGAACTGGAAGGGGCTGCTTTCGCAGGTAGTTCAGGCTGATAGTTTGAATAAACTCAAAAGTCAACTGGATAGTTACTATGCAAGGAGGAAAGCAAATAATTTTTTTTTTTTTTTTGATCTACTCTCTCTTATTTATTTATCAGTGCAACAAAAGCCTGTGCTTCCTTGCACTATACGATGAATCCTATTACTATCTCCAACACGTAGGAATTTCTCCTGAATCTATTGATGCTCTCATTATTATGGATGAAGATGTAACTATCTCTTTTGCAGCTTCTGTTAATATACTTGGGGGATTTTACGATTCTATTAGCCCCAGGTGTTTTATTTACATTTACTCTTTGCTCATTTTGTTCCTTTCCATTATTACGAAATCATTCAATATCCAATCTGTAATAGACTTCTGCTAACTGTCTCTAAAAATGTTAATGTTTATTAATTTTATCAGCAATCTGCACAGGATCATCAATAGTTATGCATTTATATCCAGTGAGCCAATTTAATTCATTCCTTTCCATCTACAGTACGATAACAAATCCCAAGAATTCCTCACTACTTTTCTTTGCATTCTTAGCCAAAGACTTATCATAATCTGGCTTAGCTTACCTAAACTCCTTAAGAAATTTTATTACAGATTAATTTATATTTACTGTAGGATTCAGGATTACTAATAATCATTCCATGATCCTTTTCTTTGCCACTAAGATCATTAGTTCTGTTGTCATTCATTTTGGTCTAGGTTGCTTAATGGCCTCTATCTGAACCTCTCTGAATGAGAGGATTACCTCTCTAAACTTTTTATTTGGCATTTACACTTTTTTTTAGAAACATTAGTTGGTCTCACTGAGCTCATAATTATCTTCGTGAAAATAAAATCTCTTAACTCTACTATTGATGGTAATTATTTCTTGAATAAATCCCACACCAATACACTATGATCACTGTTCATCTAAAGTTTCCTTAATGTGAAGATTCTTAATAATCATGTTTGAATTATATGTCCTTTCTGTACACTATAATCACATATTCAAATTCTGCATCCCTAATACCAGAGTGATGTCTTCTTTCTGTTATAGCTGCAATGTCTTAAAATTACGACTTTGGTAATACTCCAAACACAAAATTTATACTTGCCTGAATTTTTAGTGACTCTTATGTAGCCCATGTAATTGTTAGCCCCACGTGAACCCCTGGAAAGCCTTGTAATGCCATAAAAGAAGCAATGAAAGATTCAATTCCACTTCTGCTTATGGCTGTCATTAAATTATTAGTCTGTGTATCCCCTTCCCAAAGCTGCCTCAATAGCACAACAAATATCCTTACACCCTCTCAAGTAGATCCAATTTCATTTGTATCAGAACACTTAACTACACTGTGTTTACTAGGCTTTAATTCCTGTCTGACAGGTCACTGCTATTCTCTTCTGATAGTGCTGCACTGATGCTGCACAAATTCAAGAATTCTGACGTTACAGAAACAGAGAGACCAAGGATACCAAGTAGAACCTATATAACCACCTTGAAACTTAAGAAATCCTAGCATCTTTTAGTACTCATATACATCCCACATGTAGTTTTCTTAATTGATCTTCTCCAACAGATGCCTCACAGGTTTATAATCTTCCTTCATATATACTGAGTGAGAAACAGGAGTCAGCAGAAATGCATTCCTGTTGTGAATGCAAAACAGACTCAGACATCATTCCACTAGTGATGAACTAGTTCTTCTGTCAGATTGTGAACAATGCCAATTTCTTCAAAAAGACTAATCAGTAGTAGTAGAAGGAATCAGTAATTATGTAGAAAGATTAAAAAATGAAATTATTTTTTTATAGGCAAAGTGAAGTGGGTCTTTTATAGACCAGTAAAACACTAGCAGGTAGGATCCAATAAGTTCCACTATTTTAGATGAGGTGTTGAGACTTGCTTTGTGTGTCACAAAATCCAAGTCTGTGACTAAATCACTTAACTCCTGATGATTGAGGAAATGTAAAAATTTGCTTGGGCATTTTAACAATCACTGCCCTGCTCACTAGGTGAATCTTCCACCTTTGAAATCTTTTCAAAGTGGACTCTGTAGGGCAGTGGCAATAGAGCAGCATTTCCCAAACTTTTTCCATCAGGAAACACTTTTCATCTCACAATATATTTACGGAACACAAGTTTAGCGGGAGCTAAAGAACTGTTTGTTAATATTTTATTACATATATGACACACTGTGCTTCAGGAGTATCTTTATTTCCAACACACGTAAAGCCAAAATTCAAATAACTGTCATCATACTTTCGTTTTGGTCTTTTATTAGTTGGTTCCTGTTTTTTCATTTCTGATTTTTGAGGAACAAAAAGCTGCAATTGTTCATCTTCACTTTGAAGTGTGACAATATTGTTCATTTTCATTGACCACAGTTGCTATACTAGAAGTACTTGCTTCTCGTTTTAAAGTATCTTTTTCAACCACAAAGCCATGGTCTTTAATTTTAATAATAATATTTCGAAATACTGATACTTATGAAAAGAATATTTATACAAGGAAGTGAGTTTAGTTATGCTTACTAGTTTTCTGCACTACTACAGAACTAATCTCATAATTGTGAAGAGAGTCCACATCACACCACCAACACTGTGTAAACATGAAAGAAAGTGTCAGCGGAAGGCTACTTTGTTTCATCCACCCGAATGATACATGATGTTGGTTCACTTCCCCCCTCCCTCAACCCGTGAACTCCAGGCTAAATCGCATATGAATGGTATATTAGATCACTACATTGCTACTTTTTCATAGATGTCATTACTTCTAACGCATATCTATGCAAAGCCTGCCAAAATAAAGTGTTCTGCGGTCTATTTGATTATTAATCGATGCCACTACATCAATAACCAAAAAAAAATAATAATAAAAATAATGTTAAAAATTAGAATGATACAAAAGTGGTGTACGCTACAAATATGCAAAATTTATTTATTATTATTTTTTTTATTATTATTAATTAAGATTTTTTTACGGAACACAGTTTGGGAAACACTGCAATAGAGGATGGTACACTTGGATACATAACTTTTATTTTTTTTAGTAGTCTTATACATTGAAATCTTTAACACAGCGTTTCTCGAATTGTGTTCCGCGGAACACTAGTGTTTCGCAAAAAATCGTAATTAATAATTTTAAAAAAAATAATAAAATAAATAAATTTTGCATATTTGTAGCATACACCACTTTAGTATCATTATAACATTTAACAAATTTTTTTCGCTTCTTAATGTTCTGGCATAGACTAATAATCAAATAGACCGCGGAACACTTTATTTTCACAGGCTTTGCATAGAGGTAATGACATCTACGAAAAAGTTGCAAAGTGGTGATCTAGTATGCCATTCGTATGCGATTTAGCCTAGAGTACACAGTTGAAGGAGAATTGGAAGCGAATCGATATCATAACTAAACTCACTTCCTTGTATAAATTTTTTTTTGATAATTATTAGTATTTCGAAATATTATTATTAAAATGTGACCATGGGTTTGTGGTTGAAAAAAGGAACTTTAAAACGAGAAGCAAAGTACTTCTAGTAGTACAACTGTGGTCGATGAAAACGAACACAATATTGTCACACTTCAAAGTGAGGATGAACAATCACAGCCTTTTGTTCCCCAAAAATCCGAAGTGAAAAAATGGAAACCAATTAATAAAAGACCAAAACGAAAGTATAATGACAGTTATTTGAATTTCGGCTTAACATGTGTTGGAAATAAAGATGCTCCTGATGCACAGTGCATCATACGTAATAAAATATTAGCAATAGTTCTTTGGCTTCCGCTAAACTTGTGCTTCGTAAGTGTTCCGTGAATACGTTGTAAGATGAAAAGTGTTCCGTGACTAAAAAAGTTTGGGAAATGCTGCTCTAACATCATCATGGTGGTTACTGGGCCTCTCCAAATTCAAGAATCCTGAATCATTCCAATGTTGATTAGCAAAAACAGCATAAGTGAGTGCTCATGATCTATATGCATTCTTATCTCTTATTTACATTCCAAAATATACTTCATATGTCTGCAGAACTGAATGCCACTTGAAAATCCTGTGCTTAGCTGGCTTTGAACAAATGCTGGTATCTGCATATATAGCAAAAGGTCCCTTTAGACCTTTTGCTATATATGCTCACAGCCTTCACTGGTAACCAAAACACTCTGAAACTAAACAAAACATTATTTTCTTACTACACAGAAATCATGAAATGTCATAATGTCTAATGATCTACAAATATGATTGCACAATCAAAACCTATGCCAAAATTGTATTCTGCTGAAACTAAATCGGAAACTAAACTAAACATTATAAATTCATTTGCATAAACAGAAATCATGAAAAGTAAAAAGGTGCAATTATTTACAAATATCATGACTGTACAGCAAAATCTATGCCAAAATTGTACACTCCAAATTCAAGAATCCTGAATCATATCAATGTTGATCAGCAAAAACAGCATAAGTGAGTGCATTGTTTGGCATTACAAGAATTCAAAATGGGATGATCTGCAGGATTTCTTTTCTTTTTTTCCTTGGTGGGACTACTGTTTCAAAACTTCTGATATCAACATTTGCTCAGATCGTGTAAGTGAAATTATTCTTGTAGGGATGGAATCCTTTATTTCATACTCCACATTAAAACTCCATCCTTTATCTAAAATTTGGTTTTTCATAAATGTGCTGAGGCTGTTCAAGATAGGAAAGTTGCATATCATAATTGGCTTGCATACAGATCTCCATGTTTATTTTCTGCCTACATCAAAGCTCGCAATAATTGCAAAATAGTTACTAATCAGTCCAAACTAGATTTCGAACAGGCTAAGAGTAGAAAACGTGCTCTTCTTGTTCAAATGGTAGTAGAATGTTCTAGTCTTTTGCCAAAGCTAATTGGCTGCAACTTTTGCCCTTCTCTGTTTCCACCTCTGTCAAAACCAGATGGTTCTATTGCCACTTCAGCCAAAGATAAAACTGACCTGATAGCATCCTAGTTTTCTTACACATCGTGTATTAATGATCTTCGTAAGCCAACCCCCACCATTCCCAGTATGCTCCATTCAATTCCTCCTGTGTTCTTCTGTAAAACAGATGTCAGAAGGATTGTGAACAATCTTGGTGCTAAGAAAGCTCCAGGTCCTGATGGTATTTCTCCATTTGTTCTCAAAACTGTGCTCCTGAGGAAATAACAGAACTCCTGTTCTGTTATTTCCTTTTGTACACTTTCTAATTCCACCAGTGTTTTCCTTCCTGAGGAAATTTGCTCGTATCCAGAAAAATCCTTCCCTTGCACTTACTTCTACTCTTTCTAAAGTAATGGAGAAATCAATTAACTGCCAATTCCTAAACTATCTAGAAACTTCCAACTTATCAATGATCGCCAATATGGATTCTATCAGTGTCAATCCACTAGTGACATTATGTTAACATCTATTGTCAAATTCAATGGAAAAGTTTGGTGAAAGTCATGCATTTTTGCTATTCACATTTCAAACGTTTTTGGTTATAACTGGCATAGAGGTTCCCTAAATGGGCTTCCATCTTATGGTTAGCCAACTGTGTTTTGTAATTGAGTATCCAGGTTTTTTTTTTAATGTAGAATATGGAAAATGGAAAATTAATCTTCAGGAAAACGAAGAAATTCTTCTGTAACCTCCTCACCTTTGCGAAAGACATACAGTCAAATAAATTCACCATTATCATTCCAATAAACTAACTTAAACAATGTTCTGTTGGACAAGTGTTTGAGGTTAAAGGACACTAGAAGTGTTACAGATAATCAGAGGACATTATCTGAGAAGCACAACTGGTGATGAAAGCAAAATTGATGTATTTCCAAGAATGCAATAAGTTCACAATGATTGGCCATCAAGAACCTCTGTATACTCTATAACAAATTACAAAATTTTAATTACAAATTACCTCTACAGAATTACATAGTGATAACAGAGAAACAAGAACTAATTCTGCAAATGGTTTATGTTAGAAACAAACTAAGTGGACAATATCTTGCTTAGTGATGAGGTGCTTTTCACTCCTAAATAGACATATGAATTGCCAGAACACCGCACATGAAGAAAGATAATCCTTATATTACTGTTGATGCTTATTGCTAAAGTAACTCGAAGGACCGAGTGCAGTATTATTAGAGTATTTAGTGCCAAAACTGTTTCCACATCAAAACACCGTTTTGGCACAAAATTTTCTTGGAAGAAACCATTAACACCAGATATCACCAGCTGTATACTGTGAAATCATACTGGATGAAATGTCACTGCTGACAGTCTAAGTCACGTTACTTTTAGTATGATGAAGCACCACCTCACATCAGCCACTATTGGTCAGTCAAATAGTTACCTTTCTATAGCCTTGTTTGCTTTATGTTCTTGTACTAGGTACCTAACAAGTGGGTCTCAAACTGAGGCTTTGTTCAAGGTATAAATTGATTAAAGAAAAGTTTGTAAAAAAAAAAGTGCATAATATTTACTGCATATATTTACTGTTATTAAAGGAATAATGTTCACATTATACAATTCATTAATATAGTATCTCTTCCTAGAATTTAATCTCAATTCCAGTATTTTTAATTTGAACTTTGTTTTGTTAAAATATTATTTAATGCAACCCACACATTTATCATGATTTAGGTTTGTTATGGTGGTTTGAGTTAATCATTTTGACAACTTAGTTTGATCTTAAATTATTTTTGTCTCCTCTATCCAAACTTTCAATGAAGTTTTACAGTTGCCTGGAGTTAAAAATGGCTGTGCCCAGCCAAATAAAAAGGAGGCAATTTATTCACCCTTAGGTCTTTTATCTAGCTCCTAAGTGACAAAGTACCAATAAGAGCACCAAAACAACTGTACAGGGAGTGGCAAATTGTTTTATAGGTGGTCAAGTCAACTGTCATATCTTTTTATAGCCTGACTTGCCTGGTATTCCTATACAGTTGTGCCCCCGTATCCACTGATTCAATTACCCGCGGTTAAACACGGAAAAAGAAAAACCGAAAAAAGCTTAACACTTACTACTCGCATGTCCAATACGATTCTTCCCTTTATTTTTTACAATGTCGCGTATGGTTTGGTCACCAACGTTATAATGGTTCTTTAGAGATTTAACGGATGCACTGTTTTCAAACTTTTGAATAATTTCAAGTTTTTGTTTTATTTGAAAGCACAATTCTTGCGTTTGCCCATCATTTTTGCGATTTCTAAACAAAAAAAAAAAAAAAAAAAAATCTGACATCCCTAACATAAATAACGAAACAAAATTTGTCCCTTTGTGGTGTGCTGGAACACAACAATCGACGTGACGCACTAAATCAAACTAAATATTTGGGTTTTTTTTGAGCAGTAGGTGTGAAGACAGCAGGGGTTGCAAGATAATAGGTACACTAATCTCCCAATGACGACTTATAATGCCGGTTCTTGTCTCTTATTTATGACTTGCAAAATATCTGTTTATACCTATTCTAGTTATTACTTGAATTTTATGATTTCTAGTTGATTTTTTTTAAATTTTTTATTTATTTGGCGTCTTGCAAGCGTCCCGGTTAATCCAATCCTGGTAAATTGAGTCTGCTGTACTTTATTATTACCGTATTTAATATTGGTAATGTCTTACTGTGCATTTAATTTATCAATTAAACTTTATTATACGTATTGTTATGTTGTTATTTGGTTTTTAGGAGCATTAGCAACTAAGGCCATGTTGCTCCAGGGATATGCGGTGGTCATTTCCTGACCTTTCCGCATTCTCCGTATTTGGTGGTCACGGGCTCGAACCCCGGTCTAATCAAGAAGCGTGTGCTACACACTGCTGCTCCTGCCCACCTGGCTACGGAAGCTCTATTATACGTATGTATGTACAAGAAGATCACGTTTTATATATGGGGTCAGCAGATGTTCGCTTATATCCGTGATTTCAGCCATCCACGGTAGGTCTTGGAACATATCCCCCGCAGATATGGGGGTCTTACTGTATTATGTATCTAGTTATCTTGAATCTTGAGGCTTTATCCAAGATATTAATTTGTGATAAAGGTTTGAGACCACAACAGAAAAATTTAAAACATTAAAATCCTTTGAAACATCTATAACATCTTATGAAATATTAACAATAAATTGGATTTCCAGTTCAGTGCTTTATTGAGCATACAAGGGCTGTTTGATAAATTATATACCTTCACTATAAATATGCTTGATACATAAAAAAAAAACCTGCACTTTATCATATTCTCAGAAATGTCAGTATCTTATTACACATCTTATCTATCTATACATTAAAAAAGTTTTCCCTCCTAGTGATATTTATTCGAGCTAATGGGAGAAGAGGCTGAGGCAATTATGTCACTACAAATGCACAGGTAAATAATTACATTGTTGTCTTCCATAGAAAGACAACTGCCTCCATAATGTTCACCAACATCATGCATGTGCTTCACTATCTAATACTTAACCATACCCGGCATCATTTGATGTTCCACTGTAATGTCAGCTGATGAAGGGACCCGATATAGTTTGTATATTTGTAAATAGTTTAGCATTTTGTAAATACAATCGATTCTGGTTATTTGGGACACATCGGGACTGGTGCATTTTGGCCTGATTAAGCGGCTGCCCCAATTATACTAAATTTCAAGTAAATAGTTAAAAATACAGCTTTACGATTGATTTTCTGTATGATCAAATCACATTACGATGGACTCACCATAGCAAAGTACCGTTCACTATACTATAGGTAGTACGCACAGATCATTATGATCACGTATGTGAATTCAATTTTAATTCTATTAAATATCGATTCTAATAAGCGAAAATAGGAGGAATATTATCCACAGGCTATAAAAGTAAAGATATAAAGCACAGATTTACAATTTATTACCTTACCAATTAAGAAATTAAATGATACATGAAAATCGGAAGAATATTTTTCACAGGTTAGCAAAATAAAAATAAATTTACGCTTACGTGCATAGCTTAATTAATACGTACTGTTATATGTATATACTAACTAGTTGATATTTCTGTTCACTAACATTTGTGAGTGAGGGTTAAAATTTAAAACAGTAAAAAAGATAAGCAATCAATAACAAAACACGGCACACAAAAATTGCAAGTAACACGATAAGCACAAGTGAGAACGGAGTAACAAGTTACGAAGCTTAAAAAATAGGAATGAAGAGAAGATTCCGAAAATTTATTATTTTAATATATGATTGAATATTTCGTCAAAGTGTAAACACATGACATCATAATAACCCACAGAATTCCAGCTGTCCATATTATTGCAAATTCAATAAGATCGAGTTTTTATTAGTTTATAATTGATTGCAGTAACAGAAAAGCCCAATAAACAGGGGAGTGCTAATTGTTTTTATTGTTGTGACCTCCAGAAATCTGACCGAACCATGTGGTATGGTCAGAAACAATCGTAGGGTAATCTCGAGGGCTGCGGTCTCCTGCCCTGATTAAACAGCATGTTGTCCCAATTATGCAAAGTAAACCCTGGCTATTTTCTCGATTGGGTTCTGTTCTTAAAGATTTGTCCCAAATAAACGGCTGCCCCAATTAACCAGTGACTCAAATAACCGGAGTCCACTGTATTTTAAATATTTGTTTGGTTTGTAAATATTTTCGTCCTGCTCTTTCGGATGCAACAATATTCCTCGTGCATCATGGAACCTGAAGCAAAAGGCCTTTTCTTAAGTGACCTATGTAAATGCAGGTAAATAATTACATAGTGATATTCATTCGACCTTGAGAATACTCTGTGGTGGGGTAGCCAATGGGAGAAGAGGGATGCAGGTCACATGGCACAGGTGGGCGGAGCAATTATGTCACTACAAATGCACAGATAAATATTACATTTCCTGATAAGATATCGATCAGTGCATTTCAACAGGTGTGTCTTTTACATAGAAAAGATTTGACTTACTCTGTCATACCTCTACATTTTACGGAGAAAAGGGGGCACAGGGTTTGACGAGCAAAAGCAGGGGGTGAACCCCCCGAGCCATGCAGGTTGAATTTCGATTCGTCAGAAAAGATGACGGTGTCCTGTTGCTCTTTAGTCCATGAAATATGCATTTTAGCCCAAGCAAGTTGCTTCTTCCTCATTTATTGGGTCAACAAAGGCTTCTTTTTGGGCTGATAGGCATGCAGACCACATTCCGAAAGCCAACCTTTGGATAGTTCATGCACTTGTTTCAACACCAGAGGCCATCTCAAAGTTCAGTTTTAAATCAGGAGCACTAGCATGGCGAATATGAAGGCATAGCCATTTCAAATATTGATTTTGGGAAGGCGTAGTCACACTCTCTTATGGCCTGATCCAGGTCTTCTCTTCACATCACCGGTTTCGTGCTTTAATTTCAGCACCCGAGATACTTGACTGGTGGCAGCCTATTTTATCAGCAATAGCAAGTGCAGAAAGCCCTTCCTGGGACAGAGCAACAGCTACACTTTTTTTCTTCGTTTCAACTGAACATATGGAGCCATGCTTACACCTCAGCTAAACACAATACTAATGAGCATGGATACCCATCCAACGCCGTATTTATAAAAATGGCTGATGCAATACCCTGCAATTACTGTCTGATGCAATACCTTTGCTTTGCGACAAACAAAACAAAATAATCAAACAATATCTTTTGTTTCACTACAAATGTTACTTTTTTTAAGGTGATGCAGTATTTTTGTCCACCACTGTACATTTAATGCTGTTCTTGATAGCTTGACATTTTTGTGATTTGTTTCTCAAATCTAGGTCAACACAAAATGTTTATGTGCAGGATAAATCAAAGCAAAAGTTGGCCAGGAAAACATCAGCAATATGTTCACTACATCAATTAACAAGATATTCATACTCACACGCACGCTCGCTCGCTCTCTCTCTCTCTCTCTCTCTCCAGTCTTCATCTTATCTTCTGTCAATAAGTCTGAAAGAAATGCAATTATAGCTGCAGTAATTTTACTTGTTTAAAATTAACTCTTTCTGCAGTTTCCAAGTCTTACGTTAAGAACGAGTTACAGTACAGCAATTTTCCCTGTACGTATGTGTGAGAAAAAGTTGCATGATTTTGTCTTGTGGATTGGTGCAATGCAAACAGAAAATATGCTGCTTGGCTCATTTTCTGTTTAACCTGTTGTCATTTTGATTTCAGAGTACATTCATGCACACTTTAGCAAACGTTTCAGCACCACAGGCAGGAAGGCTACAAAGAAAAAACTGAAGGCTATCAGCTGCATATAAAATTGAAGTCACACAGGTTATAGAGAAGAGCAACAAGTAAAAGTATTAAGTGATGTTGAACCCGGGATTCCTGTCAACTTGTTTAGTAAGAATGCAATTTGGAAGCAGGCAGAATACACCTTAACATTACAAAACAAATGAGAAGTGCAAGTTATCCAGACATAAGACCAATGAGTATTAAAATGGTTTTCATTTCAGTAGGATAGTTATTCATGAAAATGCTCAAAAAATTGCTGAAGTTCTTAACTGTGAAGGATTTATGGAAAGCAATCAATGGCTAGTTATGGCAAAATGTGGTCTAAGTAGTCACTTATGTGTCTATAACCCTACAACAAGAACGGCAGCTAAATTTCTAAACAAGAAATTGTTATTTTAAAACATTTGTTTGTTGATAATTTCATAGCTTGAAATGTCATTTCAACATTAACTACTGTTTTAGTTAAATATCTGTTGAAAAACATTACATCAAAGCTTCAGCTGTTGGACCATGGAATTATTCATAAAAAAAAAAAAAAAAGCAAGCAAGCAAACAGTATAACAGAGCAGGACATCAGAAATGCAACTGTGATTGCATTTCTGATGTCTAGGAATGCAACTGTGATTTCCTAGTCACAATTGCAAATTGTTTCAGGTTAGTTGGAGTTCCAAAAACTGTGTTGTAGAGAGTCAGGCGGATGTTAATGTTTCAGGTGATAGCTGGAATGCTATCATTTTTGCTTTGGAGTAACGAAAGTAGTTTCACTTAACCATTTCACAAATGTGAAATGGTCAAATGAAACATTATATAAACATTTTATATGTGTATACATAGCAACAATGCAATCAGTATACTGTGTTTAATTGATGCACAGATGGCTTCCTAGATATAAGCAGAAGAAGAACAATAGAGTGAACCAGAAGATGATGACAACAATGTAGAAGAGGAAACTAATGTGCCTACCTGCCAGGAAACTCAGAAGGCAAGTGGAAATAATTTCTTTGCAATAAATCATAGTGAAGCCTGTGTGAGAGAACTGATAAAGAAAATGCACCACACTCTTTTATATATATACATAATACAGTTCTGAAGATACTCTACTAATGTTTAAAGGTGCATTGTATTTCTACATTTCTGTTGAGAGAGCAACTTATGTTAGAAAACAGGCCTTGTGCATCAGGTTGCATTATATCATCAAAATTTCTTGCAACGACCGACTAACTGGTTAAAATAAATTTATTAAAATAAAAATGATATATACATAAGATAAAACAGAAATAAAATAAGATAAAAGCATTAAAATACAATAAGATAAAAGTTTTAAAATACAATAAGATAAAATAGTTAAAATATAATATAATAAAAGCGTTAAAATACACATAGTAGCTTTCGAAGTGAAGTGTCTCTTCATCAGCTAGTCTGTGAATGGTGTACTTCAGTATATATTGATGATTACAATAGCACAAGTCAGCTGGGCATGTATCACGAGTCTGGTGTCGGTAAAGCAGAATTACATACACGTGATGATCGCCAGCACTCATCGTGCTGCAATACAGTACATTCTATAAGAGGGTGTAAGTGTACTCCCCGTGTCCGATTCATAGTACTATTATTGGTGGCTATGTGTAGTGCTTCAAGCCATGAGCACTGGCGGTAATCACGTGAATAGTCAAAGATTTAAATATCCCATTGGAGATCAAGATTGTGCTGCTCAACCCAATAATGTTCAGCGACTGCGGAGCATTCAAAATTAGCTGTTTGCAGAGCCACCTCATGCTCAGAAACCCGATCTTTCAATCTTCTACTAGACTCATACATAACACCCCCCCCCCACAATCCAGACACGTAATACGGTATAGGGAACCACTCTGTAGGAAAGGGGCAACAGGTGTTTTCACCTTAGAAATAATAGATTGTAATTTCCTCCCCAAAAGTTGCACACATCATATATGATGGAGACACAAAATCCTAACACGACGTTCCGACATGCCCGGATAAAAGGGGATGTAAGCAGTAGAGATAAATTGATTGATGTAAGACGGGTTAGATTTCGTAACAAATTCATGAGCCTGAAGCTCACATCTATCTAGAACATGAGGTGGATAGCTACAATTTGAAAGCTCCGCCGTAATTTTAGAAATCTCCAATTGCCCGTCACCAGTCGAACTAGTGTGTCCAAGCACGGGAGAATAAAATACGAGCAGTACTATGTAAATGACCAGGGGCATGCGCAGAGCCATAATTGGTAAATTGGCCTGTGCACATTGACTTCCTAAAAACAGAAGTTACTAAATGTGAATCCACACATTGGACTAACACATCCAAAAAAGGAAAGGAATTGAGAGCAGTACAAATATCATCTGTACAGAGAGAGGTTCTATCTCCCAATGTGGTATCCCTACTCAAAAGACGTCTTGCGCAGGCAACAGCCTGTTGTTGTTGTTGTTTGGTTTTTAGGAGCATTAGCAACTAAGGCCATATTGCTCCGGGTATATGCAGTGGTCATTCCTTGACCTTTCCGCATCCTCCATATTTGGTGGTCACGGGCTCGAACCCCGGTCTAATCAAGAAGCGTGTGCTATGCACTGCTGCTCCTGCTCACCTGGCTACGGAGGCGCCTACAGCCTGTTGTACAGGAAAAGAAGTGAACAAAGAAACTACATCAAAGGAGACCATAACCTCGCTCTCAGAAATAAAATCTTTAATAATACACAAAAAATGCATACTACTGGAAACAGTGTACACAGTTTTCCCAAAAAGGGGTGCTAATAACTTGGCAACATGTTTAGAAAGTTCATACGTAGGTGTATGACAACAAGAAACAATGGGCCATAAACTTATGGACTAGCTCAAATTATGGAAGATCAAAATGCTGATGGTTCAAAATGCTAACAGTTTAAAATGCAGAAAGGATCAAACACTAAGCTGTTAAAAATGCCAACTATACACAACTCGACTTTTCAAGACACAAACTGGTCAAAATGTCTAACATGTTAAAAAAAGTTATACAATGGAATCTCTTTAATACAAAGTTCAAGGGACCTAAATTTTCATGTTTTATAATGAGGTTTGTAGTAACGAGGTCCCCCAAAAGTGACAAAATTTTTGTTTTTTTTTGGTACCTACTGTGTATCTAAGAATAATAATAAATAATAATAATATCAAAAAAAAATTAATAAAATAAAATAATAAAAATAAAATTGTCTAATTGCCTTGTCTAACAATACAGTAATAGGAATAACAAATTTTTTAAAGATTTTATTTTATTTATTTTAAGAGAAAAGCAATATTAACGGAAATAAAAATATTGTACAGTATATAGTTTGATGTATACAATATTTTAGTATCACAGTAAAAAGAATTACAATCTTAATATAAAAGGAGACATACAAACCATTAACTTTTTAAAAAATTAATCTAATTTAAAGAAAGAATCCAATGAAACACAGAATCCAATGAAACCAATTTGCACAGTTTTGGCCTATATGCATTTTTAACTACAGCACAGACATTATCAAATGCAATAGTTTCTTTATCAATGTTACTGCAGGCCAACACATTCTCTATTATGTTCAATGCATTTTGGGCATCTTTTTTAGATGGCAGTGTGCACGCTTCTTCAGTTTCGCTGTCAACAAAAACATTGTTTTGTTTTTGTTGCTATCACTGCAACGCCAACAACAGCTCTTCTGTTGTTGGTGTTGCAGTGGTAGCAACTTCATCATCCACTTTCTCAAACTCCTCAAATTCGCCAATAAAATTCATATGCTCCTTCAAATTCCTCCATTCCTCACTGTTGCTGTTGCATTTGTCTGCTGGACCATGTTTTTCGATGATGTTCTCTCCAAAGCCACTCTTTCTGAAGCAGTTGATTATTACACTTGATTTCCTAAGCAATAACAAGGTTACGGATAGCACCCAATACATTCCAATTTGTCTGCAAATTGTTCCCTCCTATGTTGCGGATCAAGTACCTTATCAGGTGGGCTCTATATGCTCTCTTGAGGTTATAAATAATGCCTTGATCCAGTGGTTGCATTAAACTGGTGGTACTGGAGGGCAAAAACAACAGCCGTATATTTGTCTACTTAAGTGTCTCGGCAGAATGTGCTGTACAACAGTCCAGAATCATCAAAATGTTCCTTTTTTTCTGAAGCCATTTTTCTGTCCAATTTTGATCACCAATACTGAAAAATTTTGACCATATGCCAATCACTTCTATTGACCTCATAATCACAGGAAGGTTGGTTAACTGCTTTAAAACATCTTGGCTTGGAAAACTTACCAATCACAAGTGGACGTGGTTTTGTACTGCCATCTAAATTGCAGAATAATAGAACAGTGAGTCTTTGTTTACTTAATTTTCCACAATGACAAGACTGTCTTCGAACAGCAAATGTTTTGTTTGACAGGTTTGACAACAAAACCCTAGAGGTTTAAAAAGAAACTATTTAATGCCTTGAAGAGGCAATTATAGGTTGATCTGCACAGAATTAGCAGAATTAAACCGATCTTCAGGAGCCACCCTAAATAAGACACTACACAATACATCCTGCAGAGAAGACAACTATACCATGGAAACTATAATGAAGAGCATTCAAGTGTGCTTTGTTATGTTACTTATGTATCAAACAGGCACACAATTAAGATAAATTAAGTTGGTTAGTATAATATTCAGCTGGTTAATATTCAGGTAAAATTCATTTTTGTGATATCTTTGCCGATGAAGACAGATCCAGGGTGAAGACTCGGATGTAAAAACATTCCAAGCCTTCATTGTGGTTATCACCGACAATGTGCCTTTCTGTAGAAAATGGGGAGTAGACATATCATCATGATCTTGGCCTCAGTACAAGATAATTTTTTTTGCATAACTTTCTCCATTTTCTCTTTCCTTTAAGGCCTATGAGCTCAGGTGTGTGGTGCAGCACCATAAGATAATACAATGGATTTATCCCTAAGTTCAGACAAAATAAAAGATCTCTTTGGACTGAGCACTTAGCATTTTAACTTATCATAGGCTGTCAGAATTTTATGTGGCATTCTAAAAAGACAGTGTTTTGATCAAATGGCATTTTTGTGGTGTTGGAATTTGACTCTTTCATTGTTTCAGGTGTTGATGTTATGATGGAATTTTGAAATGTTGACATTTTGATATTTTAGTGTATTGAGGTGTCAGTGTTTTAACCAATTTGGCATTTCAGTGTATTGGCATTCTAGCATGTCAGTGTTTTGACTGTCAGCAAGTCTTTTGGCAAACTGACTGCCTCCTACTTATTTTCAATTAAAAAAAAAAAAGAAGTGAAATCTGATGTCATTTTTGATAACTCAAAGTGTTATATGTCTTTCTTCAACTTTCAGTTAGAGAATATATTGTAGTTCTTTTAAAATGGAAAGAACGGTCAATTTAACCAGTGCAAGTGAATGGAGTATTGTCAGAAGTCAAAATTTAAATTTCGATAGTAGGTGAAGTTTAGAGGGTTATAAATAATAACACACTTCAATGAGAATGAAATTGAGGCCTCTAATGATTACAAAAAACAGTTTATGTAGGTGGTGTGAATGTGATTTCAGCTGAACCTTTTTTATAAGTTTATATACTCATAATTCCCAAAGTAAAAATAATGAGATAGTAACAAGAGTTGTCCTAAATTCAGGTATAACATCAAAGTTTGTGAATGTGATCTCAGCTGAACTTTTTATAAATTTAAAAACTCAAATTCCCAAAGTAAAAATTATGAGATAGTAAGGAGAGTTATACTAAATTGAGGTATAACATTAAAGTTTTCAAGAAAACGTTTTCTTATTCACCATGTACATTACTGAGGTACCACAAGGCTTGATTACAGAGCAGACATGCAATTATTTGCCTGCTAACTTTAAAACTACTAGTGCCACTGTTTGGTCAATATTACTGTTCCACAGATGGTCTCCAAATTTGCTTGAATCCCAATTTTAAAATTAAGTTGAAAGTTGTCTTAATACATCAGATCCATAAGTCATCATTTGACAGAAAAGAAAGGAAAGGTACCACCATAGCTTTTCTGTTAAATTCAAACAAGGTATAGGCCAAGCCTTCCCAAAACCAAGGTAATGCATTGGTTAATGAAATTCATCTAACATCTAGTACTGCATAGTGACAGAGGCATGGACTTTCCCACAGTTGTTATCCATACTATATTCTGGTCACTGATTATGTTGGTTCACACTTGAGTCATCCCCTACACACACAAAACACTGAAAGAGATTAATGCCCTCTGTCCAAGGAATAGATCAACAGGAAGAAAAGGAACACACACAGAGGATTTTGCAAGGAGAGATCCGATGTTGCTAATGTAGTTGAGACTACCTGGAACTAGCCAGTAATTCTATCACAGCCTGGTAGTCCAAAATATTAAAATGTACTTCTTCCAAGATGTACACTTTAATATAAATTTTTTAATTTCTGTAAAAAGAATTTCTGAAATATTAACAGTAATAAAAATTTCTGTTTATCAATTCAAAATTCAAATATGAATATAAGAAAGGAATAAAAATAAAAATCCTACTTGAGCAGCATGTTGCAGTCCTTTAAGAGATGACTGATATAGCCAAAAATAAGAAACTGATAAACTTAGTCTTAGAACAAAATCATTTGATTTATTCACTTCTTCTTGCAGCAAAAAAATGGCCTCTTTACAATATTTTACAGCTAACCTAAATGATAAAAAATAATAAAAAAAAACCTTTTACATAAAATTTTATATATCTCTCTTTGAGAGACATTTTAACATATGTATCAAAAAATCAACTGTGTGGTACTACACTTAGGGTGGTAGAAAATGAAAAATCTGGGAGAAATTGTGCAATCAGATATGAAGTTTTCTGAGCAAGGCAGACAGGCTGCCAGAGCAGGTCATGGGGGATTGTCAATGATATACAGGAATTTTGCTAGTAGAGAAAAGGAGGTGATTATCCCTTTGTATGAGGCAATGGTCAGGCCACATCTTGAGTACTGCGTACAGGTCTGGAGGCCTCATTTTGGGAAGGCTGTAGAGTTGCTTGAGCAGAGAATGGCAACAAGATTGGCGAGTGGAGTGAAGTGGTCCTCTTACCAAGAAAGGCTTAAGTTCTGCAAATTGCAGCAGCTGGAAACTAGGCACCTGTGAGGTGATCTGATTGAGGTGCATAAGGCCTTGAATGGGTTGAGAAGAATGAATTCTGATGGGATTCTTCTGCTCGCTCAGATTACAACCTGAGAGGCCATAAATTCAAACTGAGGAAAGAGTTGTAGAATAGATGTATGGAAATTTGCCAGCAGATAGTTAATTGCTGGAAGAAACTTCCACCTGTCATTGTGGAAGTTGATAGCTGAAATAAATTCAAGGAAGAACTGGCCAAACTTTTAGAGGGAATGGATGTGTGAAACTGTTTTTTTTTTTTTTTTTTTTGGCTGATGCTACATAAGCTCATACGCTTGCTTTCTTGCATCACATGCCTTCATTATTATTATTACTACTACTACTACTACTACTACCACCACCACCACCATGTGCAACATAGTCTAGCTAAACATAAGATATCCTGCTAATTTCACTATGAGGATAAAGTCAATCATGGATTATACTATTATGGTTCTTATTTAAAGTAAATTTCACTAACAAAATGATGCAATATGTCACTGTACTGGCAACAGCACTACAGCATAAATTTCTCATTGCTATTATTGGAAAATATTCACACTTTTCATCAATCAACAAAATGTCAGCAACACAGTACAATGTTCTAGAAAAGAATATCAGTTCTGTGCTAGTGCATTTCAGACTGTGCAAATGGGCAACGGAAAGCTACTGGGTGCTTCAAAGTATTTCTTCTTTAGAAAATTTTTCATTATCCATTTCAATAGATAACGAAAAGCTGATAGAATATGTTGGAGAACACAAAAAATTGCATGAACTAACATAATGCAAGTACAGTCAGTCCTCGTATAGCACGATAGTTGTGTTCCTAGAAACCCTCGTGCAATGCAAAATCGTGCAATATAAACAACAGGCCCTATGGGAAAAATAGGGTAAGGTGCCGACCACCCAAGATTGAACACACATTTGTAACCAAAACATTACAAACCACAATAAATAATCGTAATAAAATACTTACGTATTTTATTAAGACTATTACATAATAAAATGTTGCTAATGCTTTTGCTTCTATCGTAAGCAAACTTGTTTTTTGTTTGATTTTCTATCCAAACAGATGACAGCCGTTCCATCTCTTCCAATTCTTTGTGTCTTAATCTAATGGATTTTAATTACACTTTGAGTTGTTCTGCTATGAAAGTTGTTTTTATTTTCTCTGCATTCTTTGTAATTCTCGGCATTGCCTCATTTAGGTCTGTAGCACGTGCAATATCACACGGTCTTTCATTTCGCTCAAAGCGTTTCACAATTTCATATTTTTTCGCTATCGACAGAGGCGGACTGGCCATAAGCCTTACAGGAGAAACCCCGGTGGGCCGGAGGCCAGTGTGATTTTGGCCATAAAACATAGTATGAGGCCACTACAAATTTTCCCGGGTAAGAATATTTGACCCAGTCCGCCTCTTTATCGATATTGCTTTTCTTTTTCTCTTTGAATCTGCAGTGTCTTCAACAGGACACTTCCTTTCCACACCTTTTAAGTACTTTACTCATTTTTAGGGAATAAAGCGTAATTACAAAACGAGGAGGCACGCTTGATACACATAAACAAAGCTGCGCACGTGTAGCAACTGAATAAACAACACCGTAAAGGCAGAGATTAACACCTCACATTTTACTAAAGCACATTTCTAGGGTTACTACCATAAAACAATAAAAACAATTTCCAGTTGCGTTTCTGCTAGTGGAATCTGTTATAAACTGGTAGTAAACGCGATCTAATTGCATTTGCGATTATACCGATAGCGAGAATTGTGTTGGTTTTTACGTTAATATGGTGAAATGTGTTTCCTCTTCAATGATATAAAACACAAATACATTTTCAGAATCTTCTCTTCATTCCTATCGTGTTGCGTTCGGTTGGGGCGATTCTGCGTTCGACTGCCATTTCTTGTAAACACAAAGGCAAATCATGTATAAGCGAATTCGGTTCATGTTATATAGGATATCGTTCTCCTATTTATAAATCATGTATGATCGAATTCATGTAGTGTAAACACGTGTTATACGAGGACTGACTGTATAACAACAATCATCATAATCGGGCAACCAACATTTTTAAAATTAAATCAAAGGGATGTTTGATGGGCAATAATTTTAAACAGTATCTTCATAATGACTATTTTATTTATTCAAGTTCCTCTAAAAATAGGTCTACCTATTTAAATTTTAATCCAGTGATGGGAACCCAAAAGTCTGAAAACCTTGAATTTTATTTTTTTGCATACAATTAGACCCATGCAATAATTAATATTTCATAACTCTGATCTTATTGTGTGTGTGTGTTTAACTTTGTTTTTTTTTTTTTTTTTTTTATGAAAACCACAAACACGAAAGGTATCAAAACCTATAGTACTGGAAGACGGTCATTAATATACAAGAGGAAAAGAGTGGGGGAAAGAACCGAACCTTGGGGGACACTAGCATTAGTGGAGAAGTTAGAAGACAAATAGCCATCTACCATCAACCAGTGAGTGGTCAGAGAGAAAACTGGATACCCAATTACAAAAAACAGCTGGCAAACCATAGGGTGAAAGTTTATTTAGAAGACTTTTATGCCAAACACAATCAAAAGCCTTTGAAATGTCAAGAGCAAGGACTTGAGTTTCACCAAACTTTTCCACTGAATCTGTTTATAGATGGGTAACATAAGCCAACATATCACCAGTGGAACGACGCTGACGGAATCCATACTAGCAATCACTGATCAGACAGGAGGTTTCTAGGTAGTTTAAGAGTTGGCAGTTAATTGATTTCTCCATTACTTTGGAAACAGTAGAAGTAATCACAATGGGACGATAACTGGATGGAAGGGATTTGTCACCCTTTTAAGGAACTGGCTGAATATGAGCAAATTTCCAAGCAGAAAAAAAAAAAAAAAAAAAACACCTTTGGAATAAAAAAGTGTAAAAAGATGATAAAAAACAGGAGTAAGTTCAGGGGCACACTTTTGAGAACAAGTTGAGAAATATCATCCGGACATGGAGCTTTCTTAGAATTAGATTCATCAAAATTATTCTGACATTGTTTTGACGGATGACTACAGAAGGCATTGAATGGAGTGTACTGGGAATGGTTTGTGGTGATTTACCAGGATCATCAATGCATGAGTTAGAAGAAAAATACGATGCTAGCAGGTCAGCTTTACCTTTGGCTGATGTGGCAACAGAACCATCTGGTTTTGACAAAAGTGGGAACAGAGATGGCCAAAAATTGTGGCCAATTGCTTTGTCAAAAGACAAAAATTCTCTGCTACTGTTTGGACAAAAAGCAAGTTTTCTACTCTTAGCCTGTTCAAAATCTAGTCTGGACAGATTACTTACTGCTTTACAAAGTATAAAAATACTTAATAATAATTTTTATTATTACGGTATGTCACTTATAAAAATGTAATACAGGAAATATTTTATAATAAAAATTCAGAAATATTATACAATTTCAGAGAATATAGGCTTAGTGGTTCACTTTAAAAATATTATGTTGAAAGGGGTTCACGAGTCTAAAAATGTTGGGAACCGCTGATGTAGTGGAATATGTATAAAGTGTGATTATATTCATGTAATGGACCCAAAATTAGAAATCATTACACTGCATACGAAATATAACCTTATTGTATAGGAAAAATATTTATGCATAAGATATGTTGTACAAGTATGTTGTACTGTATACCATCAAGATTTATGTATACACCCTTCTAGCCTGCCTGCCTGCCTGCCTGCTGAGGTCTCCATTACTGGAATAACATGATTATAATTATTAAATAATCCTCAATTATACGAGAATAACTGAACAATACTGCTGTACATGCTCTTCGTGAACAGAAAGAGGCCAGGGATTAGCAAATTCATTTGTACCTTACAACGGAACAATCAGCTATAATAATAACATCCAAAGGCTAAAATAACCTCACTATACGGCTATGCCCTGTCCTATTTTCTCCATTACTGCCATATTTCCACCCATAATAATAATTCCAGAAATACTGCATTTCCTTCCAGGCAGGGATGTCATTCTCTGGTGGTCCTCCAGAAATTACATAAGGCATTAAAAAAAAAAAAAAAAAAAAACCTACTGTCCCATTAGAACATTAATCAATGAATGTTCTAATTTTACTTGGTTTAGAAAATTTTTCCCATAGGGTCACAGGTAAATTTCTAGCAATTCTGCTGAATAAAGGTGAAATTATGTAAAGATTTTACAACAGTATCAGCAATATAGTACCTGGAAGCCTGAGGCTTTTGCTACATCAGCCAAAATAAAATAATAATAAATAAAAATAATAAAATAAAAATAAATAAATTAAACTGTTGGATTCCCTTCTCACATTGGTACCTATCCAGCTGACTTAAATTCATCCAAGCTGTCATCCTCAATGGTTGCCACCCATGGAGGCAACTTATTCAAGGAATTAACAACTTGGAATCCAGAATAAATCTCTTCTACAAAATTTCAATATTATGGTCCCTAATCCTAGTTAGCAAGCGATGTAACCCAAATATTTTTCCTCATATGAACCCCATTTTTCAAAGAACCAAATGTGCAAATTTGAACACAGTATTCCAAATGTGGTCTTAAAACAGTCTTATACAGTGGCATTATAAGCTCCTTATCTCTACAAGCAAATTTGTGATAAATTATTAGTATCAGCACATACACCGATGAGACAAAACATTATGATCACCTACCTAATATGATGTTGGTCCTCCACGTGCAGCCAAAACAGCTTGTACCCGGAGAGGCATAGATGCTACAAGATTTCAAATGTGTCTTGTGGTATCTGGAACCAACACGTAACCAGCAGAATCCTTTAACTCCTGTAAGGTCCGTGGTTGAGACGCGGCAGATCAGAGTTCCTGTTCCAACACAAACCACAGATGCTCGATGGGGGTTGATGTCTGGGGAATTTGGAGGCCATGGCAATACCTGGAACTGGAAGTCTTCCTCATGTTCCATGAACCAGTCTCGAACAATCCAGGTGATGTGGCATGGCGCATTATCCTGCTGAAAGACGGCACTGCCAGAAGGAAAGACCGTTACCATGAAAGGGTGTACCTGGTCAGCAATGATGTTTAGGTAGGTGGTAGACGTCGGAGTGCCTGGCACATGGATGACCGGAACCAGGGTATCCCAGCAGAATATCGCCCAAAGCATGACACAACCGCCACTGGCTTGTTTTCGTCCCACAGTTCATCCAGGCGCCATCACTTCCGCCAAGTAAACAACGAACATATACCCAGCCATCCACATGGTGCAACAGAAACTATTCATTGGACCAGACGACCTTCTTCCAATCACCCAAGGTCCGAATTTTGATGCTCACATGCCCATTGTAGGCACTGTCGCCGGTAAACCGTGGTTAGTATGGGAACTCAAGAGTGGCGTGCGGCTACGCAGTCCCATTTTCAGCAGGGTTCGATGTACTGTGTGCTGTAACACATTACTCCCATCACCAGCATTCCAATTACCAGCGAGCTGCACCACAGTCGCCCTTCTGTTGCCACGTACCATCCGAGAAGCCTTCACTTACCCCAAGCATCGATGAGCCATGGTCGCCCAACACCTCGCCGGCAGTTTGTGGGTTTTCCTACTCAGACCACCAGCCATGCCATTTCGGATATGCTCTGACCCAGTCGTCTGGCCACTACAATTTGGCCTTGTTAAACTCGCTTAAGTCTGTTGCCTTTCCCATCTGAAGAACAAGAGTAACACTGATTAATGGAGCTCAGTATCAGGTCTTTTTTATAGCATGTCCCAACCCGCGCACGCGCCATAGTTTACCTGCAGTTGCTTTGAGTTGCATAATGACTCGCTGGTCATAATGTTTTGGTTCATTGGTGTATAATGCAAGGACCAGGCTTCTGCTACACTGGCCAAAAAAAACCCAGAATAAAATAAAGTAGATAAGAAAATACAAATTATGCACATCCCTCCTCATATAGGTTACTATCCAGTTGACCTTTAAATTTCTTCAAACTCTCAGCATCAACTACCTGTGGAGACAACCTGTTCCTGTAATCAACAACTCACTGACTAGGATAAAATTTCTACAATCTAATCCTCTTCCCCTGTAATTTGAATTTGTGGCCCCTAGTTCTGGAATTCTTTATAACAGTAAAAATTCTTCCTTCATTCATTTTACTAACCCCTCTCAGAGCTTCAAATCTCAATCAGGTTCCTTCTAAGGTGCCTGGTTGCCAAGCTCTGTAGCCCACTTAATCGGAGTCGGTCTTTTCTCCTGGGTTCACCCTTTTGACAATCTCACCATGTGAGTTGCCAGTCTTTGGACTCTTTCAAGAAACTCAATGTCTTTTTTCGGATGAAGTCTTCATACTTCAACACAGTATTCCAAATATGGTTTTACAATTGCCTTATACAGTGGGATTATGACCATGTTTCTACAGTATAATGTTTGATAAATCTTTTACACTGCTCAGACAACTTCATATCTGCCCATAACTCCCAGATCCCTTTCTTCTTCTACTGTTTTTAATTCAACCCCACCAAGTGTATAGTTTATTTTGAGGGTTGCAATTTGCAAATTGCACCTTTCAAATTTGCTGCATTAAAACATAGCTGCTGCTTTTCAACAAAAAGGTTCTATTTATTTTGCATTCTTGGTGTTCCTTTATATATTTTGGTATGATGATTCTATTTTTTATATATAGATAACACTATGACACTAGTTTTTGCAGAGCATCAATGGTTTGCCCAAAATATGCAAAAATACCATATCAGATTTATCAACAATATTTAACTTGTACAGAGTTGGATATAAATTTTAGCTAGAGTAAACAACAAGCTAAAAATGTCAAATTAAAAAGTATAAAACCTACTTGGATTAATCAAAACAAATTTCCTCAAATATGTACATTTGAATTTTTTTTTTTTTTTTTTTTTTTTTGTAGCCAGCATAATCATCCTAAAGGAAGAACCAGTTATAGTTTGCCAATCACACCTCCATTCCACCTACCTTGGCACTCTCATCTCTATTTATTGTATGTCCTTTTGTTATCTATAACCATGTTCTTTGCTAGCATCACACAGAGCTTGATTTTCATTCCAAATACCATTTTTCATAACATTCAATCAACCTCTCAAGTATTAATTTAAAATTTTCACTCAATTACCAAAAAAGTCATCCAATGTAAGGCAAAAAAGATTGCCAGGCATTACTCTCAGAATCAATCATTTCGGACCAATAAGTATGCCATCTTTCACTTTTTGCACCAGACAAATTTTTTAAATATAGACTGTACATGCTGTAGGTTTCACCTTGAAGATCCAACACGGTATCAAATTTTTTGACCAGTCCTTGATATGGAGTGCTGAAAGAAAAACTCTGTTCACTGGAACTAAGAGACTGTTAACTACATTATTGTGCCATGTTGCAACTCAATTCTGGCAGACCATTCTTCTGGAATTAAGTTGAAAAAGCAAAATAAATTGGTGAAACCACATTGCAAATTCAGGAGGAACCCCAGAATGTCAAAATCTGAAATAAATTCAATTCCTGTATGGTTGTATGTAAACATACAGCCATACAGGAAAAACTAGAGCAGCAAAGCAACGGGCACAAAGTGACAGGAGTGCTGTGATTCGGGGGAGAACTGAGGGGGAGGGGCGATTCTCCAACGTATCACAGCCCAAAAATAAGTGCAACTTGTGGAATGTTTGCCGAACTCTCTGGAACGGAACATGATATTGCCAAGGGGGATGTCTTTGTGTGTGCACGATGCAAGGAGTGTATCGAAATCAGAAACAACTCAGCGTTGTTATGGGCCTATATGAGAGCTTGAAGGACAGGGTGGATGCCCTTGAAGGAACTAAATTGAGGAGCCCATCAAGCTCTCAGCTGCCACATCAATGGCAGAGCTTGCACTTGGTCATCACACAACACAGTGGCAACCCGCAAGGCAGAATGCGCTGGTCCACAGGAACTAGTAGTTGTTGGTGACTCTATTGTCAGGGAAACGGGTAACGTGCTTTGAAAAAGGATAGGTGGAACAGGACCAGGGTATGTCTGCCACGGGCAAAGGTTGATGACGTTGTAGAGCGGATATCATCTTTTAAGGGCACAAAAAGTGATATAGTTGTACACGTTGGCACTAATGACCTAAAGAAGTACAGGTCACTGTTGAACAAAAGCCGAGAATTAGAGTTGAATTTGAAAGTGTCTGCAATTCTGCCGAGACACTATAGGAAGGAGTATATGATGAGAGCCTTGTCGATCAATTCAGCCCTGCAAAGATTGTGCAAGGCTCAAGGGATAGAATTTTTTTTCAGCCTGGTCTGTACTTGTTAACAGGAAAGACTGCTTCTACAGGGATGGGATACACTTAAATAGAAACGGTGCAAGAATATTTGCTGATGCTATCGAGGCAGTGTTAGGTGGGCCGGAAAACAGATAGCTTGGGGGGAAACAAGGACTAATACTTTAACAGTAGCCGTAGGCAGAGGTGAAGGTGATTCTTGCACAACTTCTATTAGAATAAGCAGCGACCTGGAGCGAGGGTTGTTGGGGGTTTCAGGGACGGATTGCAGTCATCCTGAAATAGGTGGGTATATGGGATGTGTTAGGGTAACTAGGAATAGGAGCATGTATGCTTGCATGTATACCAATGCTAGAAGTATAGTAAATAAATTTGATGAATTTGAAGTGTTGGTCAAGACATCAAAGGCGGATATTGGGATAGCAGAAACGTGGTTTCACACAGATATAAGGAATCCAGTACTGAAATTTGGGGAGTACAATGTGTACAGAAAGGATAGGCAGGATAGAAAGGGAGGAGGCATTATGCTGTTAATTAAGAAAAACATAAAATCAAAAGAAGTGCACCCAGTTGATATAGATGAACAGTGCACTGTTGAGTCAGTTTGGTGTGACATAAGCACTGCGAAAGCAAAAATAAGAGTACAAGTGTTTTATAGGCCTAATGACTCGAATGAGTACAATGAACAATTATACAGAGAAATAGAGTGGGCCAGTAAATCAGAGTGTCTTATAATGGAGGATTTTAACTTCCCAGATATTGACTGGAACTTGTGGATTGGTCACTCATACACTAGCTAGACTTTTGTGGATTTATTGGATGATTCTTTTCTGCAGCAGCATGTTCGAGAGGCAACCAGAGAGAGTAATACTCTTGATCTGATTATCAGCAGTGATCATTCGTGTATTAAGAATTTGCAGATAAAGAAACCACTAGGTAGCACTGATCGCAGTGTTCTGATGTGGGATTTACTTAAAGATATAATTACCATCAGGGGTAAAGGAAAGGGTTTTTACTTCCGTAAAGGTGAGTACAGTGGTCTCAAAAAAGTTTTTAAATTCTGTACAGTGGGATAAACTGACGATGTTACCAACAGTAAATTCTAAGTGGGAAGCATTCAAGGAATTAATCGTGGATGCTACTAAAAGTTTCATGCCTATTAAGAAATATTGTTCAAGATTTAGGCCTAAATGGTTATCAAATGAACTAATGAGACTCATGACAGAGAAGAAAAATGCATGGGATGCATATAAATTATCAAGCGACTGAGAAGCCTATGGCAGATATAAGCTAGTCTGTAATCAGGTCACAAAGGAGGTTAGGCAGGCGAAGGCAGATTACGAGAAATCCTTGGCAAAAGTTGCTAAGAAAAACAGCAAAGATTTCTTTACTTATATAAACTCGAAAAGGAAGGGGATGAATCTGATTGGTCCAAATGACATTGATGGTTCGACTGTTGATGATCCTGCTCAGATAGCAAACAAATTGAATGAGTATTTTGCATCTACATTCACACATGAGGAATTATTAAGGTTTGAAAATGGCAGAAGGTTATCAAATTGTAGCAGGATACTTAATGATTTTGTAATAACTGAGAGCAAAGTGGAGGAGAAATTGTTGAAGTTAAACATAAGAAAAGCACCTGGGGTGGATGGGATCTATCCAATTATATTAAAGCAGCAGCAAAGCAACTAAGCAAACCCTTAGCCATAATTATGAGAGCATCCTTGGACTCAGGGGAGGTTCCCACGGACTGGAGATGTGCAAATGTATCCCCAAATCACAAAGGGGGGATCGAAGGACGACACGAGTAATTACAGACCAGTTAGTTTAACTTCTGTTCCGGGTAAAATAATGGAGTCCCTGGTTAAAGATGCATTGCAGGGTCATCTAGACAAGACTGCAGCAATAATTCAGACACAGCATGAGTTTGTTAAGGGAAAGTCTTGTCTGACCAATTTGATAGGATATTATGATGTGGTTACAAAGGAACTGGATGCAAAAAATAATTTTGATATCATATATTTGGATTTCAGGAAAGCTTTTGACACTGTCGCGCATGAAAGACTATTGTACAAATTGGAGCAGAATGGTATTAAGGGTAAGTTGCTACAATGGATAAAAGGATGGTTAAGTGAGAGAAGACAGAGGGTGGTAATCAATGGGTGCTGCTCTTCGTGGACTAATGTTATTAGTGGAGTCCCACAGGGTTCGGTGTTGGGTCCACTGTTGTTTTGTATATTTATCAATGATATTGATGAAGGTATATCAGGCTTAGTGTCGAAGTTTGCAGATGATACAAAGGTTGGCAGGGTTGTTAATGACAGTAATGGCAGTGTGCTACTGCAACAGGATCTAGATAATTTGGGCAGATGGGTTAAGAAGTGGCAACTGAAGTTTAACCTTGACAAATGCAAAGTACTGCATATGGGTAGAAGTAACCCCAAAGAAGCGTACCAACTGTGTGGTACTACACTTAAGGTGGTAAAAAATGAAAAAGACCTGGGAGTAATTGTGCAGGCAGATATGAAGTTTTCTGAGCAATGCAGACAGGCTGCCAGGGCAGGTCATGGGGTTTTGTCAATGATATATAGGAATTTTGCTAGCAGGGAAAAGGAGGTGATTATCCCTCTGTATAAGTCAATGGTCAGGTCACGCCTTGAGTACTGCGTACAGGTCTGGAGGCCTCATTTTAGAAAGGATGTAGATTTGCTTGAGCTTGTACAGAGAAGGGCAACAAGATTGGTGAGGGGAATGAAGGGATCCTCTTACCAAGAGAGGCTTAAGTTCTGCAGTGGCTGGAGACTAGGCACCTGCGCGGTGATCTGATTGAGGTATAAGGCCTTGAATGGGTTGAGCACGCTGAATTCTGATGGGATTCTTCCGCTTGTTCAGATTACGAACCTAAGGGGGCATAAATTCAAATTAAGAAAAGACAGATGTAGAATAGATGTGCGGAAATTTTCCTTTATGCAGTGGGTGGTTAATTGCTGGAACAAACTTCCATCTGTCATTGTGGAAGTTGATAGATTGAATAAATTTAAGGAGGAACTGGGCAGGCATTTGGAGGGAATGGTGTGATTTTTTTTTTTTTTTGCTGATGCTGCATAAGCTCATACATATGCTTTCTTGCATCACATGCCACTACTACTACTACTACAACATACAACAGAAATTGATGGTTGTATGTTTAATTTGTGAAACAACATAGTTATTGAACTTTTACAAAAAAATGCCACTCTTCTGAATTGTGTCTAATAGCAATATCTTCATAAAGACCAATGAAATTGATCTTTATGAAGATCAATTTCATTGGTCTTTAGGCCTTTAGGCACAGGGATTCTGCAAAAGTGTAAAATGTGCATAAGTTATGTCTTTTTCTGGATTTGATAATCTTTAATCTGGGATCTTACATATTCACTCTTTTAAACAAGATCAGGAGGCTGCACTGAATTTGGTTAGCCCAAATCCCTTGCAGTCTAATTCTTGCTAATTAGGGAATTCTGCTGCTTTACTTGGCAAGGCTTCTGAGGCATAATCCCAATTATCCAGTTCACCAGTTTCATCATACTCTTTTCTGGAAGGTGGATTGGGCATTAGCATGTCTTCGTTGTATGGCAGGAGAGCAATACATCATTAGCATTAATAGAGACATATGATCCAAGAAAGCAAGCTTATACAGCATCAGCGGGGAAAAAAAAAAAAAAAAAAAAACCTTCCTATTTCACCCATCCATTCACTCCAAATGTTTTTCTACAACAGATGGAAGTTTGTTCCAGAAATCAACCACCCACTGGCTAAGGCCAAATATCTGCACATCTATTCTGCAAATGTCTTTCCTCAATTTGAATTTATGTTCCATCAAGCGATTAATCTGGGCAAGAGGAAGAATTCCATCAGCACCAGACTTGCTCAAAACATTCAAGGCCTTATACGCCTCAATCAGATCACCTCGCAGGTGCCTCGTCTCCAGACACTGTAATTTGCAAAACTTAAGCCTTTCTTCGTAAGAACAACCCTTCATTCCATTCACTAATCTTGTTCTCCGTATTTGTTCCAGCAGCTCTACATCCTTCCTAAAATGAGGCCTCCAGACCTGTATACAGTACTCAAGGCCTGACCAATGCCTTATACAAGAGGATAATTACCTCATTATCACTGCTAGAAAAAGTTCTGTATATCATTGACAAGACACCATGAACTACTCTTGCAGACCATCTGCACTGTTCAGAAAACTTCATATCTGACTGCACTATTACCCCCCAGGTCCTTTTCATTCTCTACCACTGTCAGCATAGTACGACACAGTTGATACGTTACTCTGGGGTTACTGTTACCCATATGCAGTGCTTTACATTTGTCAACGTTAAACTTCAGTTGCCACCTCTCAGCCCATCTGCTCAACTGTTCTAGATCCTGTTACAGTAGTGTAGTGGCATTAACAACCTTGAAAACCTTCTTATCGTCTGCAAACTTGGACGTTAAGCCTGATATACCATCATCAAGAAATAGAGAAAACAACAATGGACCCAACACTGAACCCTGAGGGACTCCACTAATAACATTACTCCACAAAGAGCAGTGTCCATTGATTACCACTCTGTCTTCTCCCACTCAACCATCCCTTTGTCCATAGCAGCAATTTTTCTCCAATGCCACACTGCTCCAATTTGTTGAGCAGTCTTCCATGTGCAACAGTATCAAAAGCCTTCCTAAGATCCAAGTATATAATATCAAAATTATTTTTTGCATCCAATTCCATTGTGACCACATCATAGTACCCAATCAAATTTGTCAGACAAGACTTCCCCTTAACAAACCCATGCTGTGTCTCAACTATAACAAGAAGTCTTGTCTAGATGATCCTGCAGTACTTTTTTGACCAGTGTCTCCATTATTTACCCTGGAACAGAAGTTCAACTAACAGGTCTGTTATTACTTGAGTCACCCTTTGATCCTCCTTTGTGAATTTGGGTCACATTTGCACATCTCCAGTCCATGGGTACCTCCCCTGAGTTCAAGGTAAAAAAAAAAAAAAAACCCACTGCAAGATGGAAGCCTCCTCGACAATTCATGCTGAGGAAAATGGGCATAATTTGCCATGTTGGTCCAGTGCGGGTTGGCAGATAGACCGTATTTAGCAGTCAGGGGCTTGAACCCCGGTCTACTCAAAGAGTGTGCGATACTGCACTCCTGGTCCTGACTGCTCAGCTACAGAGGCCGACTGAGTCCAAGGAAGCTATCATAATTATGGCTAAGGATTTGCTTACTTTCTCTGCTGCCTCCTTTAATATAACTGGATAGATCCTATCCAGTTATATCTAAATCGTTTCTGCTCCCCTTTGCTCTCAGTTATTACAAAATTGTTTAGCTCACAGCATTTAATACACCACTGGCATTCCCCTCCCTGAATAACTCATGTTTAAATGTAGATGCAAAATACTCATTCAGTTTGATAGCTATCTGAGCAGGATCATCAACAGTAGAACCATCGATATCAAATGGACCAATCTGATTCATTCCCTTCCTTCTAGAGTTTACATAAATAAACAACTCTTTGCTGTTTTTCTTTGAATCTTTGCCTAAGATTTCTCGTAATCTGCCTTCGCCTGCCTAACATCGTTTGTGACTTGATTACAGACCAGCTTATATCTATCATAGGCTTCTGTGTCGCCTGTGAATTTACATGTATCCCATGTATTTTTCTGTCTGCCACATCTCATTAGTTCATCTGACATCCATTTTGGCCTAAACCTTGAACATTATTTCTTAGTTGGTATGAAAAGCCTAGTAGCTTCCAAGATTAATTCTTTGAAGGCTTCCCATTTACAATTCACCGTTGGTAACATCATCAGTTGATCCCACTGTATAGAATTTAAAAAATCTGTGAGACCACTGTAGTCACCTTTATGAAAGCAAAAACCCCTTCCTTTACTCCTGATGGTACTTACCTCTCTGAGTAAATTCCATATCAGTGCACCGTGATTACTGCCACCTAGGCGTTCCTTTATCTGCAGATTCTTAATGCATGTAGAATTACTACTGATAATCAGATCAAGAGTATTACTTCCGATAGTTGCCTCCTAAACATGCTGCTGCTGCTGCTGCTATAGAAAACAATCATCCAATAAATCCACAAAAGCCTTGCTTGTGTGTGTGACCAATCTGCAAGTTCCAGTCTGGGAAATTAAAATCCCCCATTATAAGACATTCTGATTTACCGGCCCACTCTATTTCTCTGTACACTTGTTCACCATACTCACCGAGTCATTAGGCCAATAACACACTCCTACTCTCAATTTTGCTTTTCCAGTGTTTGTCATGTCAAACTGACTCAACACTGCACTGTCCACCCATATCGATTGGCTGTACTTCCTTAGATTTTGTGTTTCTTAACTAATAACATAACTCCTCCTCCCTTCCTATACTGTCTATCCTTTATGTACACCCCAAATTCGAATTCTGCATTCCTTATATCTGTGTGACACCACATCTCTGATATACCAACAATATCTACCTTTGATGTTTTGACCAACACCTCAAATTCATCAACCAAAATCCTAGCATTGTTGTACACACAAGTATACATGCACCTGTTCTTATTCTTAGCTACCCTAACACAGCCCATGTATTTACTTGTTCTGCGATGACTCCCAGCAGTCTCTGAAATCCCATGCACCTTGTTTTCCAAGCTGCCGCTCATTCAAATAGAAGCAGTGCAAGAATCACTTTCACCTCTGCCTGCAGCTACTGTTAATCTCTTAGTCCATGTATCTCCCCAAGCTAGCAGTTTTCTGACCCCCCCCAACACTGCCTCGATAGCATCAGAAAATATTCTTGCACCCTCTCTATTTAAGGGTATCCCATCCCTGTAGAAGAAGCTTCTTCTGTTAACAAGCACAGACCAGGCTTAGAAAAATTCTACCCCTTGAGCCCTGCACAATCTTTCCAGGGCCGAATTGATCAACAAGGGTCTCATCATATACTCCCTCCTATCGTGTCTGGGCAGAATTGCAGACACTTTCAAATTCAACCCTAACTCATGGCTTTTTTTCAACATTAAACCGTACTTATTAAGTAATTCCGTCGTTCTCCTACTCTTAATATCATTAGTGCCAACGTGTACAACAATATCACCTTTTGTGCCCATTCCCCATTTCCCTGATAACTAACAGAGTCACCGACAACAACTAGTTCCTGTGTGACCAGCGCATTCTGCCTCGGGGATTGCTGCTGTGGTGACTGATGTTCAAGTGCAAGCTCTGGCGTTGATGTGGGCAGCTGAAATCTTGATGGGCCCCTAAATTTAAATTCTTCAAGGGCATCTACCCTGTTCTTCAAGCTCTCATAAAGGCCCATAACAATGCTGAGTTGGTGTTGATTTCCTCACACTTCTTACATCGAGCACATGCAAAGACATTCAATATCCCTTGGCAATATCATGTCCCATTCCTGATAGTCCACAAACATCATACAAGCAGTACATTTCAAAAGGCTGTGATTCAGAGTACAACCCCTCCCAACGCTCAGTTCTCCCCTGAGCCACAGCACTCCCATTACCTTGAGCCTTTTAGTGAGTATGGGCTTGGCACACCCAGGGTCCTGAGCTGGATATCATCATTCTTCTTTTTCTTGGTGATTCCCTTCTCTCTCTCTCTCTCTCACTCTCTCTCTCTCTCTCTCTCTCTCTCTGGGTAATTCAAAATTTTTTTTTTTTTTTTTTTTTGGCTGGTGCAGCATAAGCCTCAGGCTTCCTTGCACTCTATGGCTAATAATAATAATAATAACACTAAACTTATATCCCAATGTAGTTAACATTATATATATTGATATATATATATTTCAGTATTGAGTTTCATCTCCCACCGAGTTAAGTTATATGAATTTCCTATCTATCAAGTTAAGTTATAATGTTACGTTTATAAAATCTAAGTAGTTATAACCGATAATAAATTTAACTATCTACTGCCACCCACTTGGTTCAAACTCTCTAACTAACTATCTCACACTAACTATCTATGCCAAATCACCGATTCCAAAAACTCTACAAATATTACTGTCGTACGTTACGACAGTAAGTAAAATTATTAAATTGACAAGTTAAATTATTAAAACACGTAAGTAGTGCTATAATTTATAATTCTCTGCTGATACTGATTACACTGCTACAAGTTATGTAGAAACTTCCAGTATCTGCTATATTGATATGAAAACAATGGTGGTAGATTCGAATGCTACTGTCGATTCAATATCGGCAGAAATCGACTGTGGTTTTCTTTGCAATTACAAGGCCAAGTAAAAAATAAATGCACCAGATTAATCAGAAAATCACAAAAAATACTATACTACTAAATTTAAATCAAAAGTTATACAAAAACAATTTCAATCAATAAATAAAAAAAGTCGACTTAGCGGCTTTGAACACGTCTGGCTCCAACTAGCCTCGTCAGCAGATTCTAAAATGGTATGTTGGGATACACTACAGCTTTCTGATCACCAGACTTTCTAAACATTGATATATGCAAAAGTAGCAGTCATCATGGTTTGTGGGCACTCTCTTTATTTAATGTATAGCAAAAAGGCATATACTTATAACTATCACAAACCCATCCATCTAATGACCTGCATCTGCCAGAGCAGAAATGAGATGTTCACTAACTTCTCTTAATCAGCCATAGGCATGACTCATTTGCTTTAAATCTATATAATATTCACAGACATAGCACAACAAGTCTGAAAATAACTTACACCTTTGTTCAGTAGCCATTTAAATCAATAAATAAAAAAAGCAAACTTAGCTGCTTTGAGCACGTCTGGCTCCCACTTGAGGGGGGGGAAAACCCCTGTTTGTACAAATACCACGGGCTCTTATAGATCATAATATTGATATGCACTTATGTAATACACATAAATGTCACAAAAAAACAAAACCTTCGTGGCATTTTGGTACATAAAATATTGACAGAAAAATGTCAGTAAATATATTCATAAATCCCTGGATCATAAGCTTTTAAATTTGGAAGCCTATACAAACTTCTAATCTTAAATTGTAAAAGTATTTATAGGATTTAATTACAAAACTACTAAATTTAATAAAAACAAATAAAATTAACTTCTTGTAATTAAATTTTTGTTTCACTGTTCATAAAGTTAGTGATGTGCATCACATACTTTCAAAATTTCATCTATCGAAACTTTTTCAGCAAAATTCGGTTGAAGTTGAAATGTTTTGGCCACTGCACTTCACATTAACCAATTTTCAGTGTACTATCTTATAGCTGTATTTGAATAACCCAGTGATGTTTATTAAGAACTCTGTAACTAGACTTGATTAACAATGACAAATTCCCTGCACTGATATTTCCTCAGACCTTCTCTTCTGAATGGTGTACACTTTTACTTCAGATCTTGTCATAAAATTGGTAAAACCAGGAATGTAATGTACCGAGATATAATATACCATCTTCTCAATTCACATAGGAAGATCATAGGGTGAAGTGAGTAATTAGGAACCTGTGATCTTGCATTCTCTTTCAGGGAAAATATTTATTGGTTAGAAAAGTAATGCAGAACCATATAGACAGGAATGCAGTTATATGGAAAATCGCAACATGAATCTCTTAAGGCCGTGGTGTCCATCCTATGGCCTGCGGACTGGACATGGCACATGAATAATTTTTAGCATGAACCAGAGCTGTAATGCTCAATACATTCTACGCTGATATCAATATTTGTAAAATAATAAGAGAAGTTTACCTCAATATAATACATAGAACACTTCCATATGATACTCTCCAGCAATTAAAACGAAAAAAATCGAAAATCTTACATTACAGTAAAAAATAATTAAAAATTGATTGAACACAATTAAAAATAATTAAAAATCAATCTAACGAAATTAAAAATTAAATAAATTAATTAAAAGAAATTTAACAAAAAATTGCAAAACGATTTTCCTTTCTGAAGTTGACAACGCTTTTCGACTGCAAAAAATTTTGTATACCAGGTCATTTATTTGTGTTGCGAACGAGGAAAGGACTGAGCGATTGTTCAGTAGTGTGTAATTTCCGTATTGGCCTGGCCACAATTTTAAATTCAGTATCTTTAAAGAATCTGTTAAGCTGTTTGCGCCACTGTTCAACAGCTTAACAGATTCTTTAAAGACCAAATTTAAAATTGTGGCCAATACAGAAACTACACACTATACTGAAAAAAAAAAAAAAAAAAAAATTGCTCAGTCCTTTCCTTGTTCGCAACACAAATAAATGACCTGGTATACATTTCTTGCGGTGACTGCAACTTGTCGTACCAAGGTTCTACATGTTTTCCTCTGAATTTTTGTGTTAATCAAAATGCGGCCTCAGTTCTTTCTTCTCATTCAGCAGAGTCAAAATTAGCCTTTCATGCAGTTAAGGAAAAAAACACTTATTTAACAAGGTCAAAATACTTAGGTCCAACGTAATTAAACCAAACTATTAATTGCAGAAACTGTCGAAATTAAATTACATGAGAATTCTGTTAATGTTTGCCAGCCATGTCTAATCTCCGTGGGCTTTTATGCCCATGCGAAAATACAAATAATCCCTATTTAAGTTGCATGCTCACCCCTATTCGGTAATTTTCGTTCCTGTGATCACGACATACGGTTGTAAAGCGTTGTCAGCTTCAGGAAGGAAAATTGTTTTGCAATTTTTTTGGGAAATTTCTTTTAACTGATTTTTAATTGCATTAGATTGATTTTTAATTATGTTCAATTGATTTTTACTTATTTTTTACTGTAATGTAAGATTTTAGATTTTTTTTCATTTTAATTGTTGGAGAGTATCATACAGAAGTGTTTTACATATTATATTGCGGTAAACTTCTCTTATTATTTTACAAATGAATAATTTTTATACAGTCCGAATGAAAAGTACCTAAAACAGCATTTTAAATTTTGTTAAGTATTTCAACAACCATGTACATTTGATGCTAAAATAAGTAGAAATAAAAAATTTAAGAGTGTGACGCTCATTGCAGCGAATATGTGACGGTGTTGAAGTTACAAAGTCACGTGTTGGTGTCGTGAATTCTGTTTCTTTTATATATTTTTTGTATTAAATCTATGCATGTGCGACCAGAATTGTCGTATATACTAGGTGCTATCAAAATGTTCCCAGACTCCAATCATGGCATGCCTTCGGCTTGATCTTGGTGGCTGCACAAAAGTATGTACAGTACACTTCATTGAAAATGTAACGCACTAATTTTTCTCGAATCACTCAGTGCGGCCTCCAAAACAAATCTAACTCTGAATATGGCCCGTGTACGGGCAAAGGCTGGACACCACTATGTTAAGGCGTGATCTTGCTCTGACCAGTCCAAGTATTATTATGCAGTAACAATGGCATGGCAATGTGTGCAAAAAATAATTTTGATTTCAAAAACACTTCTGATACTGTTCTACATATTGGAGCAGTGTGACATCAGGGACAAGTTACAACTATGGCTAAAGGACTGGTTGAGTAGAGACAATAGTGGTTACCAATAGGTACTGTTTTTCTTGGACTAATGTTATTAGTGGAGTCCCTCAGGGTTCAGTGATGGGCCATAGATGTTTTTAATATTTATTAATGATATTGATGAAGACATATCAGGCTTAATATCTAAATTTGCAGATGATACAAAAGTTGGCAGGGAGATTAATAACAGTTCATTAGGGTATGCTAATACAAGATTTTCTTGTACTAGCAAGATTTAAGGTTTTCTTGTATCTAATACAAGATACATTCTTCATTTTTGTAGGATGTGATGGACATAGTGGTGAGGGCAGTAAACCTAATTTTGTCTTTGGGATTAAACCATCATCAGTTTCAACAACTTTTGTCAGAAGCATGCTCAGTATGAGACCTGCTCTACTTCTGTGACGTTCACTGGCTCAGTCGTGGCGCAATGTTAGAAAGAGTATTCACTCTGTGGGAAGAAATAGCTACGTTCCTTGAGAGTAAAAATGTGAATGCCTCAGAATTTCGCAATCACAAATGGTGTTCACATCTGGCATTTCTGGTGGATTTAACATTCCATTTAAACAACCTGAACTTGCAGCTTCAGGGAAGTAATCAAGTAATCTGCTAATACATGAGATGTGTGGATACATCTTCACTTTCCAAAGAAAATTACGACTGTGGGAATGTCAGCTTGAGAAATCAAACTATGTTCATTTCCCTAAACTCCAGGATACCAAACCAACAGATGCCAATATATTTGTGACTGTGATATGCGACTTGAGAACTGAGTTTTCTTCCCATTTTGCTGATACTCGTTCGCACACAGGTGATTTCAGGCTGTTTGCCAATCCGTTTGATGTGGAAGTGGATACTATACCAGAAAATGTTCAAATGGAACTTATTGAGATACAGTTCAGTGATCCATTAAGATCCAAATTTCATGCAGAGGGCGTATCTCTACTAGAGTTTTACAGGAAATATCTTCTTGAATCTGGGTAATATACCAACTTGGTAGATCATACAAAAAAAATGGCATCGACATTCAGTAGTACTTATGTGTGGGCAACTCTTCTCAAAAATGAAACACACAAAGAGCAAATTAAGTATTGATGTCCATTTATATGATGTCCTACATCTGGCCTCATCCAGTCTGTCGCCTAATGCTGAGAGACTTTCGAGTAACAAGCAGCATCAACCTCACACTAATTGCTTGTTCTTAAGACATATTACATAAACATTATTCATAGTTTATTATTTTTTATTACTGTTACCTTCATTTATTAGCTATAGAGATGAATGTGGCCCACCATCCACCAACAGACATGGCCTCCAGCCCCTATGCAGAAGACTGTTGCCGACCCCTGTTGTAAGTGATTCGCTTATTCTTCTTGTTTCAGCCAAATTGATATTCCAATTCACATTTTCTAATTCCTTTTCCAGCTCTAATAACCTATCTTCACCAATGAGCGATCTTACATTGTAACAGGCCAAGTTCAGTTTCTGTGCATGGCAGCCTGGCCATACCCAGAGGTTTTTTGCGCCCTCTTCTTCCACTCTGATCCTCTCACTGCCATAAGAGTGAGAGCTGCTGGGGACTGAGGGCCATCATGTTGTCATATTTAATAAAGTGCTGGAGGGTTTGGTCTTTTCCTCTTTACGTTGATCAGGCATCTTGAAAGGAACCACTCTACACTTTCATTGCCACCAAAGCGACATATCAGAGCTTACCAACGAGAAGGTGTGCATGAATGGATTTTAGGGAGGTGGGAAAACCAGACTTCTCATAAATCTTCTAAAAGAGAAAGATATTGGATCCATCAGTGTTTTAGACTGTCTGATAACACAGAACGCCTGTTACCATCTAAGCCCCAATATGACAAATGTAAAGTAGTGCGTATGGACAATGGTACTACACTTGGGTAGTGGAGAATGAAAAAATAATATCTGGTGGTAATTGTGCAGTCAGATGTGATGTTTTCTGAGCAGTATAGACAGGTGCCAGGACTGCTCATGGGGTCTTGTCAACAATATACAGGAATTTTGCTAGCAGGGATAAGGAGTTGATTGTCCCTTTGTATAAGGCAATGGTCAGGTCATACCTTGAGTACTGCTTATAGGTCTGAAAGCCTAATTCTAGGAATGATGCAGAGCTGCTGTAATGAGTATAGAGAAGGGCAACAAGATTGGTGAGGGGAACAAAGAGTTGCTCTCACCAAGAAAGGCTTCAGTTCTGTAAATTGCAGCATCTGGAGATTAGGCACCTGTGACATGATCTGATTGAGATGTATAAGGGCTTAATGGTTTTGGCAAGCTCAATGATGGAATTCTTCCTCTTGCTCTGATAATGCACCTGAGGGGGCATAAATTCAAATTGAAAAATGACAGTTGTAGAACAGATGTGTTGAAATTTGCCTTTAGCCAGTGGCTGGTTGATTGCTGGAACTAGCATTTGTCACTGTGGAAGTTGATAGCTAAAATAAATTCGAGGAAGAACTGGACAAATTTTTGCCGCAAATGGATAAGTGAAATGGGATTTTTTTTTTGGCTGATGCTGTATAAGCTTGCTTTCTTGCATCATATGCCTCCTCTAGTAATGCTAATGCTGAGATCTAGAAAAATTAGGCAGATGGGCTGCAAAGTGACAAGCAAAGTTTAATATTGATAAATCCAAAGTACTGCATATGAGTAGCAGAGAATGTAAAAGACATGGGGTAATTATTCAGCAAAGATGAAGTTCAGAGAGCAGTGCAAATGTGCTGCTAAGACAGCTCATGGGATTTTGTCAACTATATTCAAGGATTTTGCCAGCAGGGATAAGCAGGTGATTATTCTGTCACATAAGACAATGGTTAGTCTAGCCACATCTTGAGTACTGTATAAGGTCTGGAAACCTAGGAAGGATATGAATCTGTTGGAAATGGTTCAGAGAAGAGAAAAGATTAGTGAAGCAAAATATTTATGGCTTTGAATGGAGTAGGTAAGAGAAATTTTGATGGCTGTAAGGAGAGATGTGTGGAAATTGGCTTTCAGCCAGAGGGTAGCAGTTGGAACAAACTTCCATCTAGTGTTTTGGAAGTAGGCAATTTGAATAAATTTACAGAAGAATTAGACAAATAATTAGAGGATGGACAGGTGATGAGGAAAGCCCCCTTCTACCAATGCTGTATAAGCTTATATCATTTGTCAGTACTAATAATAAATCCCTTACCTGAAATTATCAATATAACAGCATTGAGCTGCTTCTGTTAATATCCAAGCTCTTTCCTTGCCATCAGTATAAAGCTCCAAAAGCCTTTTAATTACAGCAAGAGAGGATTCCCTGACATCAGCCCTAGAATATTACGAAGCAGGTTTTACATTATGTTCAAACTAAAAAAAAAACACAAGAATTTTATACAAATTATCTTTTAATATACATTTGTGTATATCGATTTTTACATGTTGTACTTATCAATTTACTGTGTAATACAGTAATATAATCTTCTAAAGATGTATTACTATCTAATACCAGGAGCTTAAAAGCCTATAAGTTGAGGGCTATGGATCCTTGGTGGCATACTCTTTCTTCTTGCAAAACAAATCTAGAGTTAATTGCATACTTGCCTTCTTCCTCTCATTCAGAACTTATGTGTAGGTTTCAACATCTTCAATGACTTAAAGATCTCTCTGACTTATTCAGGTCCTCATCTAAATGCTCCTAACATTGCCACCCAATGCTATAAGAAATCCATCAGATCTTGAAGTTCTTAGCTTCTTTTCCAGCTGGTCATCAGGTGACTCTTCTGGGGCTTAGAATTCACTCAGTTGAACACGGTCTTGAGTGCGGAGCTCTTCAGCATATGCATCCAATGGTTCTTCAGCATTAGAGTGTTCCAATCCAATTGATCACACAGCTCCAAAAACTTTACCTCCTTTTTTTACAGTGTTTCCTCTGGAATTCTGGGAAATCAGTAACACAATCAAGTCAATGAAGTATTCATACAGTGGTAACACTTTACCCCACATTGGCAACTACAATATTGCCAATTGCATTCTTGACATTGAAATTTTTATAGAATTCCCTTAAAGTCAGCTTGTTTTCTCCATTAGTGGTCTCCAAGCATTTAGAGGATGTGATTATACGGTGGTAACACCTGAAATTAGTAACACATTCTGGTGCATGGGCTGTAATGTCACAGGATATAGTGTTGAGGATCAAGTGGCACTGGTGGTTGCCTACAACTCCACTAACAGTTCTTTCGTGTTGAGATACATTTTCCTGTAAAAACCAGAAAGGGTAAGTAATAGCCATATAGTGCAAGGAAGCCACAGGCTTTGGTGCACTGGCTGGAAAGGGAAAAAAAATTGATTAGATAAAAAAAAATAAATTAAGCACTTCCCTCCCCACATAGGTAACTATCCAGTTCATCTTTGAATTTCTCAAACTGTCAACCTAAACTACCTGCAAAAGTAACCTGTTCCAGCAATCAACAACTCACTAGCTAACACAAAACTTCCTACAATCAAGTCTAAACCTCTTCCTTTGTAATTCGAATTTATGCAACTAAGTTCAAGATTATCTATAACAGTGAAAATCCAACTTCATTTATTTTGCTAATCCCTCTCAGAGCTTTATAAACCTCAACCAGGTCACCTCTGAGGTGCCTGGTTGCCAAGCTCTAAGTCCACATAAACGGAGTCTTACATCGTATGGTCTTACTGAGGTAAATCTTGGCTGCAGTGTGGAAATGATGGCAGAATCCATCTTCTTCTAGAACAGTCCCGTTTCATCAATATTGAAGACTTATTTAGGATTGTATCCATGTTTCTCAATAATTCAAGAAAACTATGACATAACACTCTGCCCCTGCTATACCAGCACTGGTTGATGCACCATGCCTAATAACCGAATGAATTCTGATCTTGAATTTAAATTTATCACCCCAACTCTTATTTGTAGAAAATTCAATGAAGCAATTTGTTTAATTAGAGTGTGTAATGATGTCACATCATCAGCTGGATATTATATGAGAGGCTTTGATTGTTCTATGTTGCTTGTTTATAAAACTGTCCTCTATATCGGTTTCTCTGTAAACAGACCTATTTGGAAATGTGAGTTTTCTATTAACATTTACAATTGCAAAAGTTCATTTCAGCATAAACAAGCATTGCTGTTTGATATTTTTATGTTGAAGTATTATGCTGTGAAAGTACAATAACATTTTATTTATAATTATGCAACACAGTGAAGATACTCTCTTGTTATTTAAACCAGTTATTCTGAACCAAATATAGTGTATTTTTAACTAAAGTGTGCTTGATGGCAAAAGGTTGGGAACCACTAATTTAAATTATGGATAAACACAAAAGTACAAATGGGAAAACGCAACAGATGAGAAATGACAGACAGGAATTTTGACAGATATTGAAGGCCCAATATACACAGGGTGGCTCATAACATGTCAACTGCATTTTCTGGATTGATTCTGGACTGAAAACAATGAAAAAAAAATAATAATAAAAGTTGATATAAATGTGTCTGATTCTAAACAGTTATAGTGCTATGGCTGTTTGAATTTTAAAAAATTGCTACAATTTTCAATGGTAAAAAATAATAATATAATCAATTAGAATAATAAAATACATACCTAGCAAAATATTTATTCATATTAGATACACATTTGCTTATTCTTATTTTTTTATTTATTTTTATAGTACTTTTTACTATTGAAAACTCCATAACAAGATATTTTCAATCCAAACCATAACTCCATAACTGTCTTTTAACTTTACTTCTTAAGTGGCTAATATCTTCCAAATTCCAAGGGGATGCCTCATTCATCCATCCCCCTTCTTTCTGTCTGCTTTCCCCCATCCTCTATCTCCAAACTTCTCCCACTGATTTCAATGTTTCACCTGGGCTTCTCCAGAATTCTCAGGCAGCAAGAGCCCTAATGTGTAGAACCTGACAACTCTTCATGGTAAAGGGCAGGAGGCAGGGGTGGCCACTGGGTGTTTGCAGCTACCAGCTATTAAATTGCCAGATGTGGTAACTGGCAACTTAGTAGGCATTGGCTTTTGCCAAGTACAGATGACACAGCGGTGAATGGGGGAACCCTGGATACAGTATACAACTACATATGAGGGTGCTGACTCTTTAAAAATTACAGCTGTGAATTAAGGCTCCAAAAAAGTGATAAGTGTCTGCCTTTTTATTTACCCAATTGTTATTTTATATTGTACTTTATACGTAGTCTTACAGTTATAGTTATGCTGGTTATTTTTATTTTAATTTAGATAAAGAGTTTTTGTAGATTACTACGTAATATACGTAAAACCATTATTTCAAAGGGGGAATGCCTCTGCTTTGAATACAGAGGCATCCCCCTATGGCTATATCACATCTTGTTAAAGGTAGCTTCACAAACATAGCAAAACAAACATAGCAAAGTAGCATAGCAAACACCACAAAGAGATTAAGCATAGAATCAGCATCCTGATGGGCTTTACGAGACTTGAAAAATAGGGTTGATGCTCTTGAAGAATTCAAACACTCAGCTGCCCAGCCCAATGTATGAGCCTAATAATATTAAGAATAGGAGGTCTGAGGATTTAAATAAGAGCAGAGCAAATGTTTAAAAAGTTTTGAATCAGAATTGAAAGTACTGTAAATCTGGCGAGACATGATAGGAAGGAGTGCACAATGAGTCTTGCCAATTAGTTTGGTCCTGGGAAGATTATGCAAGGCTCATGGAGTGGAGAGACTGTTTTTATAGGGATGGGATACTTAATATAGGGGTGCAAGAATATTTGCTGAGGCTACTGAAGCAATGTCAGGTGGGTTGGAACATGCAGCATCCTGAAAAGCAAGGTGTCGGGGATTTGAAGATCTGTTGGTGGTCCTCATGGATCAAGAAATACATGGGCTTTGTTAGGATTATTAAGAGTAAAAATAGTTGCATGTATGTATACTAATGATAGAAGCATAGTAAATAAATTTGATGAATTTGACGTCACATCTTTAAATGCAATCATTGTGTGGATATTAGAGGCTTAGTGTCACTCACATATAAGGGATTCAGCATATGGGGAACACAGCGTGTACAGAAAGTACAATGTCAATGTATCATATGTAGTAGTAGTGGCATGTGATGCAAGAAAGCAAGTGTATGAGCTTATGCAGCATCAGCCAAAAAAAAAAAAAAAAAAAAAAAAAACACACCATTCCCTCCAAATGCCTCCTTAAATTTATTTAACCTATCAACTTCCACGACAGATGGAAGTTTGTTTCAGCAATTAACCACCGCTGGCTAAAGGCAAATTTCCGCACATCTATTCTACATCTGTGTTTTCTTAATTTGAATTTATGTTCCCTTAGGTTCGTAATCTGAACAAGTGGAAGGATCCCATCAGAATTCAGCGTGCTCAATCCATTCAAGGCCTTATACATCTCAATCAGATCACTGTGCAGGTGTCTAGTCTCCAGCCACTGCAATTTGCAGAACTTAATCAATCTTATTGATTCTTATTGCCCAATCTTATTGCCCTTCTCTGTACACGCTCAACCAAATCTACATCCTTCCTAAAATGAGGCCTCCAGACCTGTATCCAGTACTCAAGGCGTGGCCTGACCATTGCCTTATACACAGGGACAATTGCCTCCTTTTCCCTGCTAGCAAAATTCTTATATATCATTGACAAAGCTCCATGACCTGCCCTGGCAGCCTGTCTGCATTACTCAGAAAACTTCATATCTGCCTGCACAATTACTCCCAGTCTTTTTCATTTTCTACCACCTTAAGTGTAGTACCACACAGTTGGTACATTTCTCTGGGGTTACTTCTACCCATAGGCAGTACTTTGCATTTGTCAAGGTTAAACTTCAGTTGCCACTTCTTAGCCCATCTGCCCAAATTATCTAGATACTGTTGCAGTAGCAAACTGCCATTACTGTCATCAACAACCCTGCCAACCTTTGTATCATCTGCAAATTTCGACACTAAGCCTGATATACCTTCATCAATATCATTGATAAATATACAAAACAACAGAGGACCCAACACCGAACCCTGTGGGACTCCACTAATAACATTATTCCACGAAAAGGAGCACTCATTGATTACCACCCTGTCTTGTCAAACTCCACCATCCTTTTATCCATTGTAGCAACTTACCCTTAATACCATTCTGCTCAAATTTGTACAATAGTCTTCCATGCGCAACAGTGTCAAAAGCTTTCCTGAAATGCAAATATATGACATCAAAATTATTTTTTGCATCCAAGTTCCTTTGTAACCACATCATAATATCCTATCAAATTTATCAGACAAGACTTTCCCTTGGCAAACCGATGCTGTGTCTGAATTATTGCTGCAGTCTTGTCTAGATGATCTTGCAATGCATCTTTAACCAGTGACTCCATTATTTTACCTGGAACAGAAGATAAACTAACTGGTCTGTAATTACTCGTGTTATCCTTCGATCCCCATTTGTGAATTGGGGATACATTTGCACATCTCCAGTTCGTGGGAACCTCCCCTGAGTCCAAGGATGCTCTCATAATTATGGCTTCGAACCCGTCACCACCAAATACGAAGGATGCGGAAAGGTCAGGGAATGACCACCGCATATCCCGGAGCAATATGGCCTTAGTTGCTAATGCTCCTAAAAACCAAATAACAAACATAATTATGGCTAAGGGTTTGCTTAGTTGCTTTGCCACCTCCTTTAATATAACTGGATAGATCCCATCCACCCCAGGTGCCTTTCTTATGTTTAACTTCAACAATTTCTCCTCCACTTTGCTCTCAGTTATTACAAAATCATTAAGCACCCTGCTACAATTTGATAACCTTCTGCCATTTTCAAACCTTAATAACTCCTCATGTGTGAATGTAGATGCAAAATACTCATTGTTTGTTATCTGAGCAGGATCATCAACAGTCGAACCATCAATATCAAGTGGACCAATCAGATTCATCCCCTTCTTTTTAAAGTTTATATAAGTAAAGAAATCTTTGCTGTTTTTCTTAGGATCTTTTGCCAAAGATTTCTCGTAATCTGCCTTCGCTTGCCTAACCTCATTTGTGACCTGATTACAGACTAGCTTATATCTGCCATAGGCTTCTGAGTCGCTTGATAATTTATATGCATGCCATGCATTTTTCTTCTCTGTCGCGAGTCTGATTAGTTCATTTGATACGGAAGCAAAAACCCTTTCCTTTACCCCTGATGGTAATTATATCTTTAAGTAAATCCCACATCAGTACACTGATCACTGCCACTTAGTGGTTCCTTTATCTGCAAATTCTTAATACACGAATGATCACTGCTGATAACCAGATCAAGAGTATTACATCTCTGGTTGCCTCTCGAACATGCTGCTGCAGAAAACAATCATCCAATAAATCCACAAAAGTCTGACTAGTGTGTGAGTGATCAACCGACGAGTTCCAGTCAATATCTGGAAAGTTAAAATCCCCCATTATAAGACATTGGGATTTACTAGCCCACTCTTATTTCTCTGTACAATTGTTCATTGTACTCATTCAAGTCATTAGGCCTACAACACACTCCTACTCTTATTTTTGTTTTCACAGTGCTTATGTCACATCAAACTGACTCAACAGTGCACTGTTCATCTATATCAACTGGATGCACTTCTTTTGATTTTATGTTTTTCTTAATTAACAGCATAACACCTCCTCCCTTCCTATCCTGTCTATCCTTTCTGTACACATTGTACTCTCCAAATTCCAGTTCTGCATTCCTTATATATGTGTGACACCACGCCTCTGCTATCCCAACAATATCCGCCTTTGATGTCTTGACCAACACTTCAAGTTCATCAAATTTATTTACTATACTTCTAGCATTGGTATACATGCAAGTATACATGTACCTATCCTTATTATTAGTTACCCTAACACATCCCATATACCCACCTGTTTCACGATGACTGCCATCCGTCCCTGAAACCTCCAGCACCCCCTTGCTCCAGGTCGCTACTTATTCCAATAGAAGTTGTGCAAGAATCACCTTCACCTCTGCCTGCGGCTACTTTTAAACTCTTAGTCTGTGAATCGCCCCAAGCTAGCAGTTTCCCCACCCACCTAACACTGCCTCGATAGCATCAGCAAATATTCTTGCACCCTTTCTATTTAAGTGTATCCCATCCCTGTAGAAGCAGTCTCTCCTGTTAACAAGCACAGACCACGCTGAAAAAAATTCTACCCCTTGAGCCTTGCACATTCTCTCCAGGGCCTCATTGATTGACAAAGCTCTCAACATGTATTCCCTCCTATCGTGTCTGTGCAGAATTGCAGACACTTTCAAATTTAACCCTGACTCACGACTTTTTTGCAACATTGACCTGTACTTGTTAAGTAAATCTGCAGATCTCCTACTCTTAATATCATTGGTGCCAATGTGTACAACAATATCACCTTTTGTACCCTTAAAAGATGACATATGCTTTACAACATCATCAACTTTTGCCCCTGGCAAACATACCCTGGTCCTGTTCCATCTATCCTTTTTACACAATATATTCCCCATCTCTCTGACAATAGAGTCACCAACAATAACTAGTTCCTTTGGGACCAGCACATTCTGCCTTGGAGATTGCCGTTGTGTTGCCTGATGCTCAGGAGTGAGCTCTCACGTTGAGTTGGGCAGCTGAGAGCTTGACGGGCCCCTCATATTAATTTCTTCGAGGACATCTACCCTACACCTCAAGCTCTCATAGACACCCAGTAGAACGCTGGGTTGATGCCTAATTTCTAGACCCTCTCTGCACCTGGCACACACAAAGACATCCTCCTTGGCTAGATCATGTTCTGTTCCAGAGAGTTTGGCAAACATTTCACAAGTAGTACATTTTTTTTTGGCTGTGGTGCATTTGAGAATCGTCCCCCTCAGTGCTCCCCCGAGTCACAGAACTCCTGCCACTTTGTGCCCATTGCTTTGCTGCTCTAGTCTGGGGCATGATATTTTAAATTAGTAAGATCAATAAATTTAATTAATTAATTGTCAATACTATGCTATCTAATAGAATCCTAAATGCAGTGATGCGTATTATGCTATATAATTATACGTTAGAGTTACCTAGTTACCACAATTAAAAATTTGAATTCCATACTACTCTATACAAAAACAATGGCTGCAAGATTCGAACGAAATAATGGTTTTACGTATATTAAGTGGTAATCTACAAAAACTCTTTATCTAAATTAAAAATAAAAATAACCAGCATAACTATAAGACTACGTATAAAGTACAATATAAAATAACAATTAGGTAAATAAAAAGGCAAACACTTATCGCTTTTTCGGAGCCTGTAATTCACAGCTGTAATTTTTAAAGAGAGTCAGCGCCCTCATATGTAGTTGTATACTGTATCCAGGGTTCCCCCATTCACCGCTGTGTTGTCTGTACTTGGCAAAAGCCAATGCCTACTAAGTTGCCAGTTACCACAACTGGCTATTTAGTAGCTGGTAGCTGCAAACACCCAATGGCCACCCCTGCCTCCTGCCCTTTACCATGAAGAGTTGTCAGGTTCTACACATTAGGGCTCTTGCTGCCTGAGAATTCTGGAGAAGCCCAGGTGAAACATTGAAATCAGTGGGAGAAGTTTGGAGATAGAGGATGGGGGGAAAGCAGACAGAAAGAAGGGGGATGGATGAATGAGGCCCAAATCCCCTTGGAATTTGGAAGATATTAGCCACTTAAGAAGTAAAGTTAAAAGACAGTTATGGAGCTATGGTTTGAATTGAAAATATCTGTCTCAAAGCTATTCTGTTTTTGCTGCATGCCTTTTCTATAGATACATCCATGGGCACTGTTCTTCTGAATTTGCTTCTATAATTCCCTCTCCCTTTCTTCCAAGAACCAAATTTTCTTCTTCCTCATTTATTAATTCAACTTATTTTCTGGAAGGACCTTCCTTCATACATATTTCCTGAAAATTACAATCTACAGAAGTTCAAGTCTACAAATTCATGATAGCCTTCGGTGGACAATTTTGCAATTTTTAAGGATGCCATACAAGTTTGTCAACATATATCTTCTTTCATCTTCTCAACTTTCACAATGCATGCACAGTACTAAGTATGATAGGTTCTAATACCTATAGTGTTTGGGGTTTCATAAAAAAAAAAATAAATAAAAAAAAGAAAAAAAAAAATATATATATATATATCAACCTCCATAACAACAGAGATATACACACAGTATATCTCTGTTGTTATGGAGGTTGATAGCTTGAATAAATTCAAGGACAAGCTGTTGGAGGGAGTGGATGGGTGAAATTGGGAAGTGGTTGTTTTATATTTTTTTTTCTCTTGGCTGATGCTGTATAAGCTTGTTTTCTTGCATCATTTGTCTCTACTAATGCTAACTGTTCAGAAATCAGACACATCTACATGAACTTTTATTCATTGTTTTTCAAGTCCTGAATCAATCCCAAAAGTATGGCCCATACATTATAAAACACCATGTGTGTGTGTGTGTGTGTGTGTGTGTGTGTGTGTATAGACACACACACACACACACACACACACACACACACAAGGGAGTATCAAAAAGTTTGTACCCTTATCTAGAAATAATAGCCCTAGAAAGGTGAAACTTCACAGGAACTTTAATCCTTTTCTTTGTACTCTCCATGTATAATAACACATTTCTCCCATCTATGGATCAGTTGTTTAATACATTGATCATAGAAATCTGCACTTTTTGCCTGCAACCACGATTCCACTTTGTTGACGACTTCCTGAGATGAATCCAAACCACTGCTTTGACTTGTCTTTAGTCTCTGGATCATAATGGTACATCCAGCATTCATTATTTGTCACCATCCAATCAAAAAAGTTCTCAAAACTTGCATTACACAAATCCAACAGTTGGTAAGAACATTGCATTCGACATTGCTTCTGCAAAGGGGCCAGCAATCTTGGAACCCATTGAGCGGAGACCTTAGACATGTGCAGATGGTCATGTAAAATGTTGTGGGCAGACCCATAACTAATTCCCACTGCATTTCTGATGAAATGAATTGTCACACGTCTGTCACTCAGCACCAGCTGCTCAACCTTTGCAACCATCTCACTGTCTGTGAATGCTGATGGCCTTCCTCCTCTTGGCTCATCAAAAACACTCATACGACCACTCCGGAATTCCCATTTCCACATTTTTTACAGTGTCATAGGATGGACACTTCTGCCCATACACAGCTTTCATTTCTTCTTCAATTTCCTGAGCTTTCTTGCCCTGCAAATGCAGGAACTTGATCACTGCTCAATACTCCACTTTGTCAACCATAGCATCTTTCCTCAGATTCTGGGCTCCACCTCTGGTGTACGATCACCTAAGGAATGAATTTTCACATGTTAGTTATTGAATATGTAGACAAATTATATTAAAAATGCCATCTTCCTACTATGTTTTATGTAGGTCAGGGTACGAACTTTTTGATACCCCCTCGTATATATAATATATATATACACTGAGTGATCAATGAATTATGACCGCCTACCTAATACTTCGTAGGTCCTCTTTTTGCCCTCAGCACAGCAGTTATCTGACGTCGCATTGATTCAACAAGATGTCAGAAGCGTTCGGGAGGTTGGTCAACCAAGCTGTGTGTAACGGTCAGCAATGCAGGTATGGGGGTGATTGGTGTATCCAGGCATCTGTTATGCCTTTCCATAGCGTTCCACAAGTGCTCTATGGCAGTGGTCTCAAACTGGCGGCCCGCGGGCCGCATCTGCACCCCCCCCACCTGTGTGTAATATCAGATCTGGTTCATTTTCATCAAGTTACTTTTTGAAAAGTCTCCTTTGAAGAGATTGTCCTCTGATGGAATTCACGATTTTGAAAGCTATGTCCGTAATACTTTTAGTATTTAATCTTTTGCTGGTGGATGATACAGTGGTAACTCAAAAAATCTGGGAATTCATCATCCTTTTGGCACAATGCGATGAATGCATTAAGATGCCCCGTTGCTTTAGCTCCATCTGTTGTTATTGATACGAGCTTAAATAGTGGTAATTTAATTTTTTCATTAAAATTTTTGAATGTGTTAAATATATCAAGACCTCTAGTTCTTTCTTTTAACGAAACCATACCCACAGTTCTTCTCTAGTGGCAGAATCATCGAAAATCATAAGAATAAAAACGAGCAATTGAGCTGTATCACTGATGTATGTAGATTCATCCAGTTCTCGAGAAAAGGACACACAATTAGCAATATGAGCATGCAATTTGTTCGCTCACATTTTTACTAATTTTTTGGGAGCATCGCATCACAGTATTTCGCGATAATTGCAGATCTTGAAGAGCACTTTTAATTTCATTTTTGTTTTTAAAATTTTCAAAAAGAGAATCTGTTATTTCGAAAAATGCGTCTTTGATGAATTGACCATCAGAAAATGGTTTGTATTTTTTTGAAAGATGACTCACTTCAAATGATGCTGCAGTTACTGCTTTAGATTGTAAATTAGGTGCCTTGAAAAAAAATTTTGTTGTGCAAATAATCTGGATTTAAAGTTCTTTTATTTTATTTTTTCTAACGTCACTATTAGGCGGAAAATCCGATTGGTATTTACCATGGAGTTGCATTGAACTGCCATTCTAAATTTCCTCTTTTGGGTAGAGCCACTGAAGCATTGCAAATCGAACAACATTTTTCTTTCATCATTACAAAAAAGTATTCTAGTTCCCACTCTTAATGAAAATGATACGTTTCACTCTTTTTCATAGTATTCATTTTAAATCAAAGGCTATTAAATTAATGTACAAGTACTGCCCAGTTATTATTATTAAGTAAGCTAAATAAGAAATCAACACATACACTATGCTCTGGACAGTGTAACTGCGTGAATTTTCACTAGACAAACCTAGCGGCTGTGCGGCGACAAGGGTAATCATGTGGTTCAATAGATTTGTAATAAGCGTATGCAGTGGGGTGCATAATAATAATAACATTTAGACTTTGATTAATCCATTTTTTATATATATTTAAAATTCGTCATGACCGACCGAAATTAAAGCTGTGATCGACTGGTAGATCGCAATCGACTTGTTGGCCACCCCTGCTGTAGCACATAGTTCCTCAAAAAGATGTGGTCTAATAATAAACTGTGCTATGAGCAGCCCAACCATATAATTCAGATAATGTTCATTAATCACATGCAGACTAGTTATTACTCAAATCAGACAACTATGAGTATTCGCAGTGCCATTTAAGTGGAAGTGAGTCTCGTCATACAATATTCCAAAGGCCAAAATTCTGCATTTTCATGATTTGAAGACAATAAAGTACTCAATCCTACATTAGTATAATTATGTTTATTTCCGAATTGGAAATATCTACATAATGAAGTCAAACGTTTTGTCGTATTTTTTTACCACTCAATTATTATCTTCAAACAACACAGTTTACCTAACACCATACTGCTTAAGGAATACCTTAGATTCTCCATTTTCATTGTGTTATATTAGCAGATTTCAATCTTATAAGGGCACAGGGACAGCACTACTATCTTTTGGCATCCACACTATGTGCGTATTGCTCATACCAGTTTATGAAGAAAAACTATCATAATATAGAAATAACTGCAGTAGTAAGTATTGCAGTAAAACTGAGCTCTATGAAAACAACAAGAAAAGTTGTCTACAGGCAATGTTAGAAAGATAAATGTTGGAGAACCTTGTACTTGAATCTCCTGTTGTTTTCTTATAAACTCTTTATTCAGAGACAAAACATACAGATTATGGTAAACTAAAAAAATCATGAAGAATTTTGAAGACAATCAAAATATCATAACACCACCCTTCATGTCTGATGACTCACTTATGTTTGAATAACCAAGTCAACAAACAAAATTTCCATACAAGCTAGGGATTTAGAATGCTACTTTATTTCCCAACAGCAAAATGGAGGATGATATATTAGCTGTGATGTATTTTCTAGTGATGATTACACATTTAAATTTAAAAACCCTTCGATCATTAAACTGGACCAAATTTTATATTTAGAATAAAATCACTTACAAGGCCTGTACGGCTACACATTTGAGACCCCACCACTCCATTAAGTTCTGTAAATGCCAGTTTCCAAAATGGCTAGTGAGGAACTAATTATTTTACACAATTATTTTTGGTGATACCAAAAGTAGTGTTATAGCCCAAGCACTACTGCTGCCATGGAACTTGGTCATTTCCATGGCAGCAGCAGGAGTATTGCATTTTCATCTGGGAATTCCTATGTCCACAAACTTGACTATCATCTTTCTTAGGCCTTTTACTATCATACATCCTCATATTAATCCTATCCTGTCCACACACTAACACTTCCAATAGACTACTATCATTTTCATAGAACAATTTCATGATACCAATTCAGTGAATTGGTATCATGAAATTGTTAAAAACTGCCAATTACAGCCATATCTCTTTCATATAAGAGACATGGCTGTAATTGGCAATGATTTTTACCAAATGCAGAGGGCAACCATCTATCTTATATCATGGTAAATATACCCAAATGTATGCATTTTTGCATGTGACCACTATCTCTCTGGTGATGAGTTTGGAACTAATTCTCCCCAATCTTATCGGTTCTTCTACATCCTTCCGAATCATGTTGATTCCAGATCAGAATATAATCCACCCATTTCTTAGGTAGACAGAAACAGAGCATGGCCTGAACAATTTTAAAAGGAATTATAATAAAAATAACTGTACTTTTCGCTCTTGTAGAAGTGAAGCTCTGCAGTTAAGAATTCTATTTCCTGGTCCCTTGTCAAGGAATTTTCTGGACCAATTACTTCATGAACAGTCCTGCATAATAAAAAAGTAAAGAAAAGATTCAATTGCATCAAATTTGTATAATTTCACATTACTTATGCAACACAAAATTCAGTTTGGCACCAAAAAGTTACTGACATATCACAGGTAATAATAATAATTAGGAGTACATTTTAATATTGAAAACATTATCCATAATGATCCGAGATAAGCTTTTGCAGTCTATGAAATATAGTTATTTGTCTACTTTTAAATGTAATCTTTTGAAAAAGAAGTACTAAAGTTTTTCTTTATTAGCTTCTCCATCAACATTAATTGCATGTATGTACTGAGAACTATGTATTGGTACTAACCAACAATATTAAATTTTTCGGTGTATTATTGTATACTAATTTATCATTTACTGAACACTGTAAATCAGTTAATTGTTAACTAGCATTTATTAATATGAAAATTGATTAATATGATCATTTTACCACTATGAAATATGTTAAATTTATATACACTGTCTTGTCCTGTCCTTTGCATCTATGGTTTGGTCAAATGCTAGTATGACCAATATTAGTAAAATTCTTGGTCTTAAATACTAGGTACAAAATTGGACAAATTATAAAATTAAATAACCAAACATTATTCATATACACATTTTATTTACATCATATTCCCATTAATGATGGATGACAGCTTTATATATTAAAACTATGTTAATGAGATTATTATTTTTATATCTCGCAATTAATTCATTCAGTGGTCTCTAACCAGACAATGACTTCACAGACCACTGACTCAAACTCAGATATAAGACCTTCACAGTAAGCCCATGTTGAATTTATACTTATATACCTCAATAAAACACACCAGCATTCTATACATGCTTGATTAAAGTTCATGTATTATTATCATAATTGAACTTGATCTATTAATTTATATAACTAACACAATTTGAAAATCTTAAATGAATTCTTAAACATAAAGGCTGTGAATGCCTCTTTCATAAACAAAAATGCCTCAATGGGTGCAAAAATATTTCCCGATGCTACTGAGACAAAGTCAGGTGGTTCTACATAAGCAGAGTCTTATATTATGATCCTTGAATTACAAGCAGAGTCTTATGATTCTTGAATTACAAGCAGAGTCTCATGATTCTTGAATTACTTCTGCTGGTCTATTATTTGGAGTGATCAGAGTATAGACAAGAACAGTAGAAGGTCAGAGTAGAAAAACAGTAGAAGTAGGCCAGAGGAGTTCACAATTATTTTGAAACTGAATACAATTGTTAAACGTGTCACGCAGGCTCAAACCACAGTTCATTCAAATGCACCTGTATTACTGCACTCTTGCAACAGTAGGCTGAGAAGTAGAGGTATGGAGAATTGAGGCCTGCTAGGGGAGTGGCATGGAACTAGCAATTATATGGAGTGTGTTATAGTTACTAAAAATACAAATAAGTACACATTTATTGACTTATGCACTAATGATAGGAGTATAATAAACAATTTTGATGATGCCGTGGAAAATAAAAGAAGTCAGTTTGTTAAAGGAAGGTCATTCTAGACAACAAAGTAATCATCTTCTTGTTGGTAACTGCATTGCAATTTCTTCACCTTTTACTTATTGTTTGTTTCACAACAAATGTGAGACCCACCAGATGGCAACCTTTTGTTTTGTAATAATGGCTAAAATTTGTTGAACAGATGATTTTGGCATTCTAGATTTGTAGGCTATTTCATAAAGGTCATATGTCTGTCTTCCTCCAAAATGGTGGCAATAATGACTGCTGATGTGTTGTCAATAGACATCCTCATCAGTCTACTTGAGTATTTGTCTACACTTCTCACTAATTGTCTATGCCACTTTCTAAAAAAGACTCGCTTGAAGTTACAATTATGCAAAATCTTCTTTGAACTGATATTTAAATACAATTTACTAATGCAGGATGCTCAAAAATTTCCTATTTGAAAATAGTAGAACCAGTGCCACAATTGTGATAGATTTAATGTTGCCAGGTGACCTCCTCACAAAAACTGAGCAACTATTGGTTTCACACACCCACATCTGGTTTCATATATTTTTGTCAATTACTTCAAAGTTTAGAGCAATATTAGTTTCAACTACAAACGATCTCATTTTAAAGTGGGTTAGGTTGCTTTACACTGATGCAAATCGTTTTCAAGTGCATGTGTTATTTTAACAGAATGCTAGTGTTAAATGTTATACCAATAATAAAAAAAGAATCAGATTTAACCAAACTCCAATAACTATATCTTACTGCATTTCTAATTTTTGATGTTCATATTCACTTACTCAGGATATATCAGTGTCTGTAGTGAGTACCAGAAGAAAAAGTAACACTACTGGTGCAGATAGCGGATGGTCAGTGTAGAGTGAGTGCTGCAATCAAATTAAGGCATTGTAAAGGCAAAGCTGGCAATGTGAAAATCAAAAATCAGTACAAACCCAACCCAAGTAAAAGAAGGACCATATATTAAAAACAACAATATCAATAATAATAAAAAATCCCCTGTCTGGTCTTGAAAAATTCAAGTTTCAGTTGCAAATCAGATTATCCTTCCTAAAAACCATATGGTTGGCAATATTAGTTGGATTTGTTTCTATACCTTTTTGGCTCAAGGCTGATGTATTTTGTTGGATCTGGTGATTTTGCTGCAAATAGAATACTGGTAATCAGTTCTCAATATTGCTGAAATGAAAATTAGGTGACTACAGCCGTGAATTCAGTCACTGGATAAATGACTCAAGTCACTCACATTAGTCAAGTCACCGAATCAAGTCATTCACTTATTAGCCATCACTAATCTGATGTAACAAATTACAGACTAGACTGTGACTTCTGGTTTTGTGTATTCTATAAGAACAATTTGATTATAACATATTTGTTGTGAAGTCTTCCAGCTAGCTGCATATCCAACAGTATTGCCCTTATTACTGATATTATAATTTCAGGAAAAGGAATTTTATACATATAAAATAAGAGTCTACAATAATTAGCAATACTTTTTGAAATAATACAAAAGGATTCAAAATACAGAATAAATTAGTATCACAACCTCAACAGAAGATGCAACTGATTGAGCTTAATGGCTTCTTTTTTTGTTTTTATCCATAAATGTAATGCTGCAGGGAGCTTTAATTCATTACACTTAAGGCCCTCCAAAATTTTTCGAAATGATTCTTCTAAGGATCCAATGCGACGTAAACATATTGCCAAATATTCATATTTCTTCCATAACAGATCCTAATATAATGATAAAAAAAAAGCATTTTTAAAAATCTTTTAACATATATATCAGATAAAGTGAAATTACAAAAGTGTTTTTATAAGCCTTTTATGAAGCTATACCTGTCAGAGAGAACAACTAGTGAAAATTGCTCAAATGCTCTTCAATTCCATTATCTCACTGTAACTGTTATAGGACTTGAATACATTTGCTGCCATCTATACCTGAGACAGCCCATTCAATGGGCTGTAATTTTTGGAATGTTGAGAAATAACAACATTCCAAATAATCATAAATAATGGTTGAAAAGTAAAAGTCTGGAAATCAGTTTAAAAGTGAACACTTACTTTTGGGCCGAGTGCTGTAAATCAGAAAAAAACTCAATTTTATCGAAATTTTACTTTATTTACATAAACTAACCTCAACATAAGCAAGAAACAAATAAAAATGTGTACCTAGCCATAAACAAAAATTTTGATGCTAATAGCCCAGAATTAAACAGCATGGTGACAGAATTGAGCAATTCATTTCATGTACCTTTACTTTTACACCCACTTGTATAATGACTGTTTAAAAATGACCACCTGTATGTGTGGTCATTTTTACTTGGGTTACTATTGAACACTTATACACGTCAATGCAGCAAACATGTTAAGGTATCAAAGACAAATACAACTACAGTGTAATGCCATAACTTCCCAAAGCACTGTTTCTTAATGTCAATCAAACTCACACTTTAATATGACTTGACAGTCTGTTGGTAATAGAAACTTATGTATATCACTCAATGGTTACTCCTAATCATGAGTGACATTGACTGTTATTACTCTGGCAATTCATTGTGCATTAAAATGCACAACTAAATGTAGGTTTAGTTGTGCATTTTGTTGTGCAAGGTGTGACCAATAGCCCATTGGGCTATTGGTCACACCTTGGAAAGGAGAAGCCCACAGTCAAGATACACTTGCACAAAAAATTTGCTGAATTGACTGCCAGCATCACATTCTAGTTAGTCGTTCTTAACCTTTTCCTTGGAGACCCGGTTAAAGTTTGAGAGTTAGCCTTGTCTTGTGATAGCTGCGAATTAAGAGATGAATGCAAATCATCACTGTAAAATAAACATTAATATTTAACGTCCAACTAAAATTAATTTAAATATTAATTACTGGTACAAAATATTTTGTGAAAGCAACAAAAACAGAACTGCACAAAATTAAAAAAAAAGAGTAAAGATATATTATGTGAACCTTTTTGAAATTCTTCAACTGGGGCCACATTCATAGCTACTAAACAATAGAAGACTGAGTTCTGGATTTAGTTTATAAGGCACAAAAACTGTGCTCCAGCATTGCTCAAATGGCATTCCAAACTTTTCAACCAAATTAACTGCAGAAAATTAATGCATGTCACATGTTCCAGTGGGAAAATTACACACAGAATCATGAAATGCAATAAATTGTATTTTGAAGTTGTTTGCTGTTTTCTCACTTTTATTATTTTTCTTTCAATTTAATTACACAGCATTGTCTATTCCAAAATATTTTATGTTTTAAGATATGGCTGAAGTAGAATGCAGCACACTGTTCTAACTTATCCAAACTAACTATCAGATGAGGTCATATTACTTAAATTCAAAGGGTAAACCTAATCTTTTTTTGTGAAAGATTTGCTAACCATCCATTAACAAACACAACTACAATAAACAACATAGAACAAACTATCCAATGACTAGTAACAACACCAGTGCACGAAACTGGATGAGTTGTTAATGATACATACATAAATACAAGATTAAAATTAAGATAATAAAAGTTGAATCTTTATTATAAAAACATCTCTCAAAACAAGATATTTTGCTTATATACATTAGGTTAAAAAAAAATCGAAACATGAAGGCTAGCTTTTTTTTTTTTAAACTTAATGTAAATAAATATGCTTGGGTTGCTAAACATGAAAAAACATATCTGAGTGTGAGCATATTTAAAAAATAACAAACTTGACTAAAAATTGGAAGAAAACAAAACTTATCAGAAAACTGGGACACATCTGATTATTTGGAACACTTCTGATCAAATAAGAATTGCTGGTAGATATGGCATGTTTGTTTAAAAGGCTGCATCTTAAGTCATAATCTGGTTGCAGTTGGTTTCAAAGCTTATCTTTTACAATGACAAGTGATGAAAAATCAGGTTG